>NW_027361770.1:4095000-4721666 GCF_039654945.1 Dendrobates tinctorius | reverse complement strand
TCAGAGCGCTATGTCACAGGCTTGATGGCACAGGTGTGAAAAAAGTGACTACAGGATAAGGGAGATTTTGAATTTCTGCACACACTAGTGGACACTGGACACTTTTGGATTGTGTGAGGCCCACTGAATATCAGAGCGCTATGTCACAGGCTCGATGGCACAGGTGTGAAAAAAGTGACTACAGGATAAGGGAGATTTTGAATTTCTGCACACACTAGTGGATGCTGGACACTTTTGGATTGTGTGAGGCCCACTGAATATCAGAGCGCTATGTCACAGGCTCGATGGCACAAGTGTGAAAAAAGTGACTACAGGATCACAGAGATTTTGAATTTCTGCACACATTTGTGGACACTGGACACTTATGGATTGTGTGAGGCCCACTGAATATCACAGCGCTGTGTTACAGGCTCGATGGCACAGGTGTGAAAAAAGTGACTACAGGATAAGGGAGATTTTGAATTTCTGCACACACTAGTGGACACTGGACACTTTTGGATTGTGTGAGGCCCACTGAATATCACAGCGCTATGTCACAGGCAGAAATTGGCTAGTGTATCACAAACTACAAGGTGTATGTAGAATTGGGCAGAATAGGAATCTCCCTAGAGTGTAGGTCTGTAAGAATGGAACAAGTCCTCCACTTATCCTTCCACAGTGACACACAGATAGCTTGTAGCTTGACTGTGGCCGTGATAACAGCCGTTACATGGTACTGAGAGGAGCGTGCACGTACACGGCTGTCCGGTGTACGTAAAACTGTCAAGCTCCTTGTTTTTTAAGTATACGGACTGACACACGCTGTCTCTCTATAGTTTTGAATGTGATCAAACAGCAAATATATTTAACTGTTTGAAAGCTAGACAAAACTAGTAGGTGCAGGTCTGTAAGAATGGAACATGTCCTCGACTTATTCTCACAGAGTGACACACAGATAGCTTCACTGTGGCTGTGATAACAGCCGTTACACGGTACTGTGTGAGGAGCGTACACCGCTGTATGGTGTGAAAAAATGCACGCTCAGTACCTCAGCAGGACAAAAAAAAAAAAATTGGGATTGCTTTTAAAAAAGCAGTTTGCAGAGCAGTGGGTAAACAGCAATGCAGCTGTCAGGAAGCCTTAGAAGGCAGCCTAACAACCAACACCGCTGATCCACCACAATATAGCCTCCCCTTGCACTGCACACACAGTGACTGGTGTGTTGTACAGGCAAAATCGCTAGCAGCAGAAGCAGTTTTTTTTTCTTCTTCCCTGCCTAACGCTCTCCCTACAGAATTAGCAGCAGCAACCTCTCCCTATGCTAAGATCGGCAGAAGTAAGATGGCGGTCGGCGTGCACGCCCTTTTATAACCCCTGTGACGCCCACCAAAGCAAGCCAATCACTTGCATGCCCTTCTGAAAGATGGTGGTGACCCCTGCCTATGTCATCACGTTGCCCACAGTGTCCGTGGATCCTGATTGGCTGAAAAAGAGCGCAAACAAACTTTTGAAACGCGACTTTGCCGCGTAAGTCGACGACCTCGTGGCCGACCTCATCCTAGGGTCGTGTTTCGTTTCATGAAACCCGACTTTGCCAAAAGTCGGCGACTTTTGAAATTTTTCGACCCCTTTCGCTCAACTCTAATGACGACTACTGGCTGGCCAGCATCCTCGATCCACGCTACAAAGGCAAATTACACAACATCATGCCACAGGACAACCTAGAGATAATATTGGCTAATAAACAAGCAACTCTGGTAAACCATTTGTTTGAGGCTTTCCCAGCACACAGCAGCGGTGCTGGTTCTCCCACGAGCCGTAGTGGGCACAATTGAAGAGGTGTTCATGGTGCACACAGCCGAAGTGGCGTTGGAGACAGGGGTTTCATGACCATGTTGTGGACTGATTTCTCAAGTACCGCTCACACGACTGGTAATACTGCATCAATTAAAAGTGACAGGAGAGAGCAGTTGTCAACTATGGTTACAAACTACTTCTCCTCCCATATTGATGTTCTCCCTCACAGGTCATTCCCCTTTGACTATTGGGCCTCTAAACTGGACACCTGGCCTGAATTGGCACAATATGCCTTACAGGAGCTCGCTTGCCCTGCTGCTGTGTTATCTGAAAGAGTCTTCAGTGCTGCTGGATCAATCCTGACAGAAAAAAGGACCCGTCTGTTGACCCAAAATGTTGGTGATCTAACCTTCATTAAAATGAACCATGCATGGGTTTCCAAGGATTTTGTCCCACCTTCCCCTGATGACACATAGGTTGCCAGAAAACTGCCTCGCTTTTGTCCTCCTCTTCCTCGGACTTGCCCAATTCTGCCATTTGCAGCTGCTGAATGTCCAGCCTACACATCAACATATGCCATTTTTTAAACTTCCCCAACTGGGCTCCCCCCCCCCCAAGGGCTGGGGTCAACTCCTGGCACACCCGGGCAAGTGCCATTGCTCTGAACAGGTGGATAGGCCCACTGATGGCCGACGGCTCTGGAACAGGGCCCCTCATAGTACAATACAGTGTCTCTGATGGTGGGGGGCCCACTCGCCGTCAGACACACCAGTGTACTATGAGGGGCCCTGTGCCAGTACCGTCGCCCACGAGTGTGCCCCCCCTGCCTGGTCATTGCCACAGCACTTGCAAGCTGCAATACTTACCTCTCCCTGCTCCACCGCTGTGCAGTTTGGGCAGTTAAATCCTTCACAGGGACGGCCACTAGAAATTTGGTGTATTGATCGATGATGGTTAATATGTAGCTATGCCCTGTCCTGCTGGCCTCTACCTTCAGATGATCAATGGCTACCATTTGTAATGGACGTCAACTTACAAGCGGATGTAGTGGTGCTTTATGATCACCGTTCACAGTTGTGATATTCACAGACGTATGACATTCCTGCCACCATTTTTCAATGTCTCCTCTCATGCCAATCCAATAGAATCGCCTACGGCCTGTGGCTTCTGTCTTTTGCACTCCAAAATGACCAGACACATCATGATAGGCAGTGAGGACCATGTTTACATCTCTCCCTGTGATCACAATTTGATGGAGACGAGTAGCAGTGATGTGATCCACGCTACTGCGATAAAGCAATCCTTTCTTTGCAAAGAACCGTTTTCGCTGTCTCCACAGACACAGTAATTGAGGGTCTGCATCGCCTCTGCAACATCTACCTGGAGGTTTTCCCGCAATGAGTAATTCCCAAATCTCTGCTAACACTCGACTTTCCGTCTGTACTTGTATCCATGTATTTTCCAGTAGGGGAAAGTCTGGACTGGCTTACTGAGATTGAAATATATACGAAGATTTAAAAGTACCACAACACTGTATACTGGTGTACGCTTCGAATACCTTTCCCTTTTTCTACTTTTTAAATTCTGGTGTAATACATACTGAGCCTGTGAGTGTCTGTGTCTGACTACGGAAGTATAGATGGAAATTTACAATTACCCCTAGACTGGATACACCTGGTATGTGCTGATACAGAACCTTTGTTCAAAATTTTTTACTACGGTATCATCCATAGTGAGTGAGCATGTGTGGTTTATGCCTTCTATATACACAGGAATCGGAGATACCAATTTTTACCCTATCCTCGATACAGCTTGTATTTTGATATACAGTAACTTTGTTCGACATTTAGTATTACGGTCAAATCCATACTGAGTGAGTGTCTGAGAGTGACTACGGGACTATGTATATGGAGATTTAAATTGTACCCTATAATATATATACTTGCTATCTTGTTATCCAGTACCTTTTTTACAACATTTTTTATTATGGTCAAACCCAGACTGAGTGAGCGTCTGAGGGTGACTCCGGAAATATATACCGAGATTTCAAATTTGGCCAACACTGTATACAGCTGTACGCTTCTGATACAGTAACCTTTTTTGCTATTTAGATTCTGGTGTAATCCATAATGAGCCCGTGAATGTCTGTCTGTTACTCCAGAAATACATTTGGAAATTTAAGATTACCCCAACACTGTATACAGCTGTACGCTTGTGTTACATTACCCATTTACAGCTTTTCATATTCTTGTGCAATCCATACTGGGCCTGAGAGCGTTTGTGTCTACCTCCTGAAATATATACAGAGATTCAGAATGTTTACACTATACTATATATACCTTGTATCTGGTGATACTGTACCCTTTTTCAACTTTTTATTTTATTGTGTAATCCATACTGAGACTGTGAGCATCTGTGTATGACTCATGAAATATATACTGAGATTTACTGTTATCCCTAGACTGTATAGAGCTGTACGCTTCTGATACAGTACCATATATCTGTTGGTATTTTGGGTCCATTTTCCAAAACATGAGGAAGTATGGTGGAAGAGGACGTGGACGTGGGGGGCCACCTGGTACTGATGGTGGTGGTGGTGCATCTGCTGGTAGTGCCAAAAACACAATAGCAGCTAAGGCAGGAGGTGTTGAGCCTGCGTCATGGTGTAGCTCCAGAAGGCCTGTAAGGCTCGTTTTTCTGGGAGTAGGTAGACTGCTTTTAAAGCCGGAGCATCAGGAACTGTTTTTGGCTTACATTGCTGAAACAGCCTCCAGCTCTATCGCCTCCTCTTCTGAAGTTTAAAAAAATGCAAGCACTGAGTCATCAGTTCAGGCTTCTGGTCAGGAGCAACCCCTTTCCTTGTGTCCTTCACCCACACCAAAAGTGAAGGATGCGGCAGCACACACTTCATATTACTCCGTGGAGCTCTTTTCACATACCATGCCTGGGTTAATTAAAAATGGGGCCCATCATATACTGGAGCTTTCCAAATGGGGGACATCAGACACTGGAGCAGCATTTACGGGGCCCATTATACACTGGAGCATTAGAAATGGAGCCCATTATATATGGAGCATTATTAGGCCCCATCATACACTGGAGCATAATCCATGAGGCCCATCATATACTGGAGCATTCCAAATGGGGACATCAGACCAGGGCTGGCTCCAGGTTTTTGAGGGCCCCGGGCGAAAGAGTCTCAGTGGGCCCCCCCTATTTAACACATACCACGATTCATGATGTACAGATACAGCAGAGAAATATAGGTATAGTACAATGCCAGATTTCACTTCTTACATGAGATCGCACATGGACACCAGCAGAGATAAGGGATAAAGCCCTTTATACAATTTCCCTTTCTCCCTTTGGTTTTCCCTTCCTGTGTCCGAACCATGGCAGGATATGTTTATTGGGTTCAATATTGTGATACCATGTATGGGTGGGAGTAATGGGAATAGGTGCTCACACTGTGTCCTTCATTTGTTTGGGTTATAGCTTGCACTGTCAATATGGATATATTTTTTGGACATACTGTATGTGTGGGATCTATAGGGCGCCACAATAGGTGACCTGATCCTGTGTACAGTGATCATGATGCGGCACGCTGTTTTCTATATTGGTGCATTCTGACTCATGTCAAATGGCTATGTATTTGTTTGTGATCTTTTGTAATAATTGTGACCGTAAATGTTCTTAAATATTTTTATCATTAAAAGCAGTTTTATATTGATACTTTTTGGACTGATTTATTATGGTTTACATGCTCCATTTTTTGTTGTGTGTTGGACAATCCTACAAGAGGTATTTACACACCCTATAGAAATATACTCTTGGTTTATTAACCACAGCTCTACAGAGAGGTTCCCTTTAAAATGAGCACTGCAACGCTAAGCCCAGTCTCACTTTAACAATGGAATTAGTAGAAGACAAACATTAATATAACTGGAAACCTCTAAGTTTAGTCAATTATTATATTTACAGAAGAGTTATAACTCAATAATTCAATAACCCTAGAATAATAAAGTGCAAAGATGGAAAAAAAATTGTTGAAAGGGACAAATAGTGAAGCAAATACAGAAATGCTCACCTACCACACCAGACAGGCATTTCACTAATGCTTCGTCAGAGAACCTGCACATACACGATCACTACAATGCAGAGCAGGGGTCTAGAGACCACTCTTCATAAATTAGGGTGATCCATGTTTGAGATTTATATAAAACTTTGAAGGGTTTGTCCCAGACTCCCATGCTCTGTCTTATGGGGCACATTGCTCCCCGTCCATCTACATGTTAGCAGGAACCTTTACTCTTGATGATTGACGGTTTGGACCAGTGCCGCAGTCCCAGAATTTATGAGCACCAATGCGGCTAGCGGAGGCAGTTTTGCCTGTGAAGCATGGGAGGTGTATTGGGGGAATGAATCCGCGCTCCTTGCCTAGGAGACTGGCCACTGCGGACAGACTGCAGAGGTAGACATGGCAATGAGGAGTAAACAAATTAAAAATTCCTTTATTCTTGAGAAAAATAAGAAGTTACAGTGCGTCTTCTTTTTACAAGACTTTTTCTAATTTTACCCATTTTTTGATTTTGAGAATAATCCTCATTTTAGCACAATAGGAAACACTGATACAAGACTAACAATCACATACAACCTCAAACACTGAGGGTTGACACTGTTGTACCCTCGGACTGCAGGGCAGCTTTAACTTGTTTGGATGTTAGTCGAGGTTCTTTATCCAACATCCGCACAATCTTGCGTTGAAATCTCTTGTCAATTTTTCTTTTCCGTCCACATCTAGGGAGGTTAGCCACAGTGCCATGGGCTTTAAACTTCTTGATGACACTGCGCACGGTAGACACAGGAACATTCAGGTCTTTGGAGATACACTTGTAGCCTTGAGATTGCTCATGCTTCCTCACAATTTGGTTTCTCAAGTCCTCAGACAGTCCTCAGACATTTTCAGGAAGAAACTGAGTATTATCTGACAGAATTGCAGGGGTGTCAATACTTTTGGCCACAACTGTATGAAGCATTATTTGGGCCCATAACACACTGGAGCATCGTCCATGGGGACCATCATATACTGTAGCATTATGTGGAGCTCATCATATACTGTATGGAACATTATATCTGACCATGACCAATTATTCTGCATGGAGAAATATATGGGGCTCAATATTCTGTATGGCACACAATGTGGTGGCCATAATACTGTATGGAGTAATATACTGTCCTTTTTTTTGAGCTATTGCACAATTTACAATAGGTCAGTCATGTCATGTAAGCAGTGAAGTATTTGTCATTGTACTGTACCTATATTTCTGTGCCGTATCGGAGCATTATGAATTGTGGTATGTGTTAAAGGGGCGCATTGACACTCTTTGGCCCAGGGCACACGAAAACCTGGAGCCAGCCCTACCCCCCACAACTTTAGCCAAATAACCCCCAGTTTTCAATGCGTAACTATTATTATGAAGTAAATTAAGGTTGACAAGCTTCAGTAATAAAAATTGATGTTTTTGGCATTGAAATGGGCACTGTAGGTGTAGTTGGGTCGCCCTCCCAGGGCTGTGGGGTACTCGGTACCGGGCCGGTATCAGCGGGATGTGTCACAGCAGCGGGGACCCGGTCCATGGCCCTGGGCGCCCAAGTAATTGGGGGAATGTAATGATTTGAATGAATAGTTCGTGACGCCATCTGTGGTGTTCGGCAAGTGAGATGCTAGGCCGACGCTGCATGCAGATCCTCTGGGGCTGGTGGTGTGTTGCAGCCAAGATGGTGAAGCTCCCCACAGGTGGAGCTGTAGCCCCAGGGCAGTGTAGATGTGGGGGAAGAGGAGAAGCACAAGCGGTGTAGAAGCTGCTACCCAGATGTAGCGGGGCTGGATGCGTTGGCGCAAGAATGAATGGAGGACACCAGGGCTTGCAGTTCCAAAGCTTTTCTCACAGTCTGTA
This sequence comes from Dendrobates tinctorius, assembly GCF_039654945.1. Classification (NCBI taxonomy): domain Eukaryota; kingdom Metazoa; phylum Chordata; class Amphibia; order Anura; family Dendrobatidae; genus Dendrobates; species Dendrobates tinctorius. The sequence goes on along the minus strand of NW_027361770.1, from coordinate 4,713,933 downwards.
GTACACACAGGTGCCTGCCTCTGTGCCGTGTCCTCCGGGTCAGGGACTCAGTCAACCTCCAGGCAAGATGGAATGCTCCCTTCCAACTCTCCGCCAACATGTGCCTTTCTGAACGTCTCCTCTATAGTGCCTTTAAGTGTGAAGTACTCCCAGTACTGAGTTACACTGGAGTGCCTCCTGACAGATGTTCCCAAGAACTCTACTTGTACGGAAGACAACTGTAGCCTGCTTCGGGGACTCCTTACTCCTGAGTCCCGGCTCACTCCCAAATTGCTGTTGTGCCCCCAAGTCTTAGATGGGAGTAGTACATTTACAGTCTACTACTCCACCGGTGTCTGCTGCAGAACCATTAGTATCCATTCAACCTCGGGGACCGGGCCTCGGCCTTGCGCTTAGAACTTCTAGGCAGGGTTCTTCCTCTAACCCACGTCCTCTCTGTTCCCTTTTACTCCTTCGTTCCGTTCTAATTTCTCTCTCTTATGGAAGATCAGGTTTCAGTTCAATGTCTTTCTCCTTCTTTCCTTTCCCCTGCTCCCTTCCAACACTCCACCAACATGTGCCTTTCTGAGCGTCTCCTCTATAGCGCCTTTGAGTGAAGTACTCCCAGTACTAAGTTACACTGGAGTTCCTCCTGTGAGATGTTCCCAAGAACTATACTTGTACGACAGACAGCTTGTAGCCTGCTTCGGGGACTCCTTACTCCTAAGTCCCGGCTCACTATCCAAGTTGCTGTTGTGCCCCCAAGTCTTAGATGGGAGTAGTGCATTTACAGCGCACTACTCCACCGGTGTCTGCTGTAGGACCCTTAGTATCCATACAACCTTGGGGACCGGGCCCCGGCCTTGCGCTTAGAACTTCTAGGCAGGGTTCTCCTCTAACCCATGTCCTCTGTTCCCTTTTACTCCTACGTTCCATACTAGTCTTTTCCTTCTTATGGAAGATCAGGGTTCTCTTCAATGTCTGTCTCTTTCTTTCCTTTCCCATGCCAGCAGACCCAGGTCACTGAGATCTGCTGCAGCACCTCCTTCCTCCATCCCTCTCTCAGGGATCTTCTTTCCTCCCTCCTCTCTGAGTGGCTTCCTCTCCTAGACTGACCTACTGACTGACTGAAATCCTAAACCTTGCCGCTCTTTTATGTATTCTCATAGAATCATAGAATTGTAGAGTTGGAAGGGACCTCCTGGGCCATCTGGTCCAACCCCCTGCTCAAAGCAGGATTCACTAAATCATCCCAGTCAGATGTCTGTCCAGCCTCTTGAAGACTTCCATTGAAGGAGAACTCACCACTTCTCGTGGCAGCTTGTTCCACTCATTGATCACTCTAACTGTCAAAAAGTTTTTTCTAATATCTAATCTGTGTCTCCTCCCATTCAGTTTCATCCCATTGCTTCTAGTCTTTCCTTGTGCAAATGAGAATAAAGTTGATCCTTCTACAATGTGACAGCCCTTTAGATATTTGTAGACAGCTATTAAGTCTCCTCTCAGTCTTCTCTTTTGCAAACTAAACAATCCCAAATCCTGCAACCTTTCCTCATAAGACAGGGTTTGCAGACAAGTCACCATTCTGGTTGCTCTTTTCTGAACTTGCTCCAGTTTGTTGATGTCTTTTTTAAAATATGGTGCCCAAAACTGGACACAATATTCCAGATGAGCTCTAACCAAAGAGGAGTAGAGGGAAATAATGACTTCACGTGATCTAGACTGTATGCTTCTGTTAATACATCCTAGAATTGCATTTGCCTTTTCTGCTGCTGCATCACACTGTTGACTCATATTCAGTCTGTGATCTATTAGTATACCTAAGTCTTTTTCACATGTGCTGTTGCTTAGCCCTATTCCTCCCATTCTGTATATGCTTTTTTCATTTTTATTGCCCAGATGTAGTACTTTGCATTTTTCCCTGTTAAAAACCATTATGTTAGTTGCTGCCCACTTCTCCAGTTTATTTAAATCTTTTTGAATCCTCTCTCTCTCTTCTCTAGTATTAGCTATCCCTCCTAGCTTTGTGTCATCAGCAAATTTAATCAGTTTACCCTCAGTTCCTTCATCTAAATCGTTGATAAAGATGTTGAACAATACAGGGCCCAGGACAGAGCCCTGTGGTACCCCACTTGAGACATTCTTCCAACTGGATGTGCAGCCATTTATGACCACTCTTTGGGTCCGATCACTAAGCCAGTTATGAATCCACCTAACAGTTGCCTTGTCCATTCCATACTTAGTCATTTTTTCAATTAAGATTGTATGAGATACTTTGTCAAATGCTTTGCTGAAGTCAAGATATACTATATCTACAGCATTTCCTTGATCCACCCAATCAGTGATTCCATCATAGAAGGAAATTAAGTTAGTCTGACATGACTTATTAGTTACAAACCCATGCTGACTCTGTTTAATCACTTCATTCTTATCCAGGTACTGACATACATGTTGTTTAATAATTTGTTCAAAGATCTTTCCTGGTATAGAAGTCAGACTCACCGGCCTATAGTTGCCTGGGTCCACCTTCTTCCCCTTTTTGAAGATAGGAACAACATTTGCTCTTCTCCAGTCTTCTGGGACTTCTCCTGTTCTCCAAGAATTTTCAAAGATTATGGAGAGGGGTTCAAAAATTTCTTCTGCTATCTCCTTCAGTACTCTGGGGTGTAATTCATCTGGACCTGGAGACTTGAATTCATTTAGGTTAGTTAAGTGTTTCCTCACTAACTTTCTGTTTATAGATATCCTGGATTCTTCTATTCGCTTAATAGGACAGTGAAGAACAGTTGATGTTACATTTCCTTTCTGAGAGAAAACAGATGCAAAATAGGAATTTAAAAGTTCGGCCTTCTCAACATCCTGTCTTACCATTTCATCATTTTCATCCTGTAAAAATCCTATAGCATCTTTGACTTTTCTTTTACTTTTGACATATCCCCAAAATCCTTTATTATTGCTTTTGACATCTCTTGCAAGCCTCAATTCATTGTCAGCTTTAGATAATCTGATTTGTGCCCTGCAGGTTCTGCAGACAGCATTATATTCTTCTTTAGATATGCCTCCCTCTTTCCATTTTATAAACATTTTTTTCTTCTCAACTCCACCCGCCTCCCAGCACATTTCGTGTTCCAAGCAGGGAGCCACCAAAGGTGCTCTGCTATTCTCTAAGCAAGGAGCTGCAATGTGGCTTTGCTGAACTACTCTGTTGTGTGGGGTGCGAGTGTTGGAGCGTGGTCAGGAGCCTCCAACTTACCTGGATGGTGGGGCACCACACCTCAGGAGGAGGTGCAGTACCTCTGTGGTGACTGAGCCTCAGGGGCGCCACATGTTTACTGTCCTCCACTCACTGCCGACTTTGCTTCCTCATTGACTTGCATTGGGTTTCTTGTTTCAGTCAGCCTCCGACTTTTCCCTATAGTCGGCCGATTTCGTTCGACCCGACTTTTGCGAAAGTCGGGTTTCATGAAACCCGACTCGACCCTAAAAAAGGCAAAGTCGCTCATCTCTACTTACTCACGATTAAGTCCTTACACAGTTCCCTGTCACAGGGCGTACAGTAGAAAATGCAGCAGAACATGAGGCAGTCATGCTGGCAGACCCAATAAAGGCATGAAGTGTAGCAGAAGAGCCCTTGCACAGCTCTATCTCTTCTGTCTCTATGAAGATTGACCTTTAAGATGCCCTCCTGGCGTAGGCTGTGGCAGTTTCCTGGCCGATTGAAGATAAGGGAAGCGGGACCTACGTTAAAGGCAGAGCAGCCTAGGAAGTCAACCTCTCCTCATGTCCCTCCTCACAGGAAGGACAGGAACTCCCGGACTCTTACAGAGGCTTCCACAGGAAACCAAGCTGAGAGAGTGTCATGTGACCAATCTCTTGCACCTTTACACTTTGGACAGTAGATGGCTGTATAGGACTATTTATCGAATAAACCACATAACAGGACATAGGATTTTGGTAACTACCTGACTGCTATATTTTGCATCAGACAGAGGAGGTACTGGGACACCACAACTCTATATCCTAATTTGCTTTATTTTGTGCAGCATCTGACACATTGATTATATATACTGAAATCAATAGATTACTGCTGCTTGTTTATGTATCAACAATACAGTATATGATTAACATTTTTGTTAACAGTTATCTCGGTTTTTCAGTTTTCTTTCTTGTGTTAGTCCAATTTAACCAGTAAATGGTGGTAGAGGCAACACGGTGGATCAGTGGATAGCACTGCTGCCTTCAAGTGCTGGGGTCCTGGGTTCAAATCCCACCAAGGACAACATCTGCAAGGAGTTTGTATGTTGTTCTCGCCATGTTTGCGTGGGTTTCCTCCGGGTACTCCGGTTTCATTCCATGTTCCAAAGACATACTGATAGGGAATTAAGATTGTGAGCCCCATCAGGGACACTGCAGATGATGTTATGTCTGTATAGTTAATAACACTATATAAGGAAGTAAAATAAATAAAAAATGGATCTCTTAAATTTATTTTCTGAAAAATCTTATGCAGTTTTGCAAACAGCCCCCAGATGTCAGTAGGGTATTATAAATGCAATGACTGATTGAAAAAATTGTATGTGTATAAAGAGTTTCAAAGTTTTTCAACACTGCATCAGCACATGTCACTGAGGCACAGCGGCCACTTAACCCTATATGTGCACAGGTCTGACAACCCTTGCCCTACTTTTTCATGACAGAATGTTTGACCTTCAACCAAGATTATTGGTCCACCTGACCTAATAACCTTACTTTATTCTGTAACTGATGAAGGTCTGACGTAAGACCGAAACGTTTTGCTTACTACTAGTGTGGACAACATTAAATTATCTGATCACTTAAGTTGAGTGCCGAGTCTCTTAACATATGTTGATGGAGATACCAGACTGTTCAATATGTGTCCTGTATTTATTTATTTTTTACCCCAAAATAGTGTATAAACGTAGGGTAACAGACAGCAAATGCAGTGGAATGGAGGCCTGAAATGCTACAATTTATAGCCTACAAATAGATCAGGCATCTGACGGAGATACCACACTGTTCAATATGTAGCATGTATTTATTTTTTACTCCAAAATAGTTTATAGACCTAGGGTAACAGACAGCAAACACAGTAGAATGGATGCCTGAAATGCCACAATTTGTAGCCCACGGATAGAACAGGCATCTGACTGAGATACCAGACTGTTCAATATGTGGCCTATATTTTTTTATTTTTTTGCCCAGCTAAATTGTGTCAACATGTAGGCTAAGGGTGTGTGCACACGTTGCGGATTTGCCTGCAAATATTTCTGCACATTAACTGCATCTCTTTGCAGAAAACGCAGGTGCGGTTTTGGTGTGTTTTTGCTGCAGATTTGATGCAGTTTTTCATTGTTGTTTTGCCTGTGGATTTGGCTGCATTTTTGTCAGCAATGAAGATATATAAAGTTGGACAAACTTGACTGAGAAAAAAAAAATGGATGTCCTTTCCTTGCTATACCAAAGCAAGGTTGAGTGGCAGGTTCAACGAGCAGCAGAGTGCCCAGCGGACCAAAGAGCAGAGCGCGCAGCTACGGCTCCGCAGGCCATACCGAATACTGATGCTGGGGTGTCTGCTGCAAATCCTCAAGCAGCACAGAGAGCAGGTAAGCTAAAGTAGAATCAAAAAACTCATGACATGTCTTTGTTTTTTTCACTGTGTTGTGTACTAAAACAATATTTTCATTTTAGACAAAGCAGCACAGAATGAGAAAGCGAGCATTTAAAATGTGGGTGCACCCACTTGTAGCCGAGTGGACAGAGAAGGGGCACTTTTATGTTCTTTACAATAATTTGAGGAGGTAAGTTGCCAAATAGCTAAAGATGTTATCCTACTTAAAAAGAGTCCGAAAATATATAACGATTAACTAACCATTATTTTCATGTTCAATTTTCAGACTTCCAGACAAATTCATCTTGTTCTACCGGCTATCCATCCCAGAATTTGATCGACTTCTTGACATTTTGGCACCCAATCTGACCTTGGCTGATACAATAATGAGGAAGGCCATCACTGCTGAGGAAAGGCTGCTCATCACCTTGAGGTAAGTAACTAATTTTTTGTTTGCATGTCATTAGGACTCTTACACACGTCATTGTGTCCAGTACGTGTGATGAAAGTTTTCACATGTCCTGGAGACACTGACACACGTAGACCCACTCAAATTAATGGTCTATGCACATATTAGCGTGTTTTAACGGGCCGTGTGTCCATGGGAAAAACACACTTACATGTCAGATTTTTAACAGTTGCACGGTCCACAAAGTGTCACGCACACGTGCACACGGAGAGCACACATTGATGTCCTCTGTGTGACACGCATTAGCATTAGTGAATAAGCGCTACAGGAAACGCTGTTCCCTGGCGACAGGTGCTGAAGATGCTGGCATCATTGTTCCCAGCTATGCAGGATTTCAGTGCCATCAGGGAAGAATGGGATTTGTCTTCAGCACCTGCTGCCGTGTAACTGCGCTTACTGTATTGCTTTTTCCTGCTAGCCATCTGTGTGGGAATGATGCAGCACATGGGCGGCACACGGTTGCTACATTTGTGCCGTACACACAGATACATGGACATGGATATGTGGTGCCCCTGAGGGTTCAGTCGCCACAGAGGTACTGCACCTCCTCCTGAGGTGTGGTACCCCACCATCCAGGTAAGGTGGAGACACCTGACCACACTCCAACACCTGCATCCCACACAACATAGTAGTGTAGCAAAGCACCCTTTGGTGGCTCCCTGCTTGGAACACGAAGAGTGCTGGGAGGTGGGTGGAGCTTAGTCTGCACCAGAGAGCAGGAGAAGATAGGATTCAGGAGTTGGTCTGAGGAGATCCCCAGAGAGGAATGGATGAAGGAAGTGCTGCAGCAGACCTCAGTGACTTGGGTCTGCTGGCACAGGAAAGAGACATTTTCAGAAAGCCTGATTCTCCATAAGAAAGATAGTTTTGAACGGAACGTAAGGAGAAGGAGAGGACTAAGGATTAGGGTTAGAGGAGAACCTTTCCCCAAGTTCTAAGCGCAAGGTCGGGGTCCAGTCCCTGAGGTTGTATGGATACTAATGGTCCTGCAGCAGACACCGGAGGAATAGAAGTTGTCACCACTTTATTCCCACATAAGACTTGGGGGCACAACAGCATCGTGAGTGAGCCGGGACTTGGTAGCCAGGAGTCCCCGAAGCAGGCTACAGCTGTCTACGGTACAAGTAGAGTTCATAGGAACATCTGAAAGGAGGAACTCCAGTGTAACTCAGTGCTGTGAGTACTTCACCTAGGCGCTAAGAAGGAGACGTTCAGAAAAGGCACATGTTGGCGGAGTGTTGGAACGTAGTGCTTCATCTAGCTTGGAGGTTGACTGAGCCCCTGACCCGGAGGACACGGCATGGATGCGGGCACCTGTATGCACAACAGACTGTGAGTAAAACTTTGGAAGTACATGCCCTGGTGTCCTCCAGTTATTCTTGCGCCAACACGCTCCGCACTACTACATTTCTGTGCCTGGCACTGCACCATCTACGTCTCTTCCCTATCGCTTGACTATCTCTTCATCTACACTGCCCTGGGACTACAGCCCTACCTGTGGAGGGCCACAACATCATTGCTGCACCACACCATCTGTCCCAGGGGATCTGCTTGCAGTGTCGGCTTAACACCTCCCTTGCCGAACACCACAAGTGGCGTCATGAATCATTCACTCATAAACTTTAATCATCACTAGCACACTCAACATTCCCCTTTTACAATGGACGCCCAGGGCCACGGACCGGGTCGCAGCTGCCGTGACATCTCCCATTGAAACCAACGGGCACGGTACCGAGTACCCCACCAGCCCTGGCGGGCCTTCCAACTTGGAGTCACGAACAAGATGACAAAGCCCGGTGCCACCGGGTTCTGTGTGCCGAAGATTTATTGGACTTAACATCGCTGAGAATGTGCAGAATAACCAAATTAATAGACTGTAAAATGGACTCTCAAAATGGCCGCCAGCGCGGTGAAGAAGGGCGTGACAACATGGGTGGTCCTAAGAAAAGAGCGCAAACTGTCCTGGGCCTCCCCTGCCTAAACTTCTATGCAACAGCAACATGGCCCACCCCCAGAGGGGTTCGTATACTGACTTGGTATGGAGGAGTAGGGAAGAAGACGCCGCCCCCAGAAGGAGGAGCGGAGCCCTGTGGCGGGAAAGGAGCCCGGGAAGGAGAGAGAACGCCAGGACGCCACGATGGAAGAAGGACGGAGGCAAGGAGAAAACGGAGGGGAGAAACAACTCTCCCCCAGACAGCACCCACGGAACATATGGCCGCTGCGATAACCTTTACAGCGCCCGCCGCCACCTCCAAGCCGGTACTGTCACTGGATGCGGCCTGCCAGGAGAAGGTACATGAGAGTCCCGGAGCAGACTGTGGGACAAGGGCTGAGTCCCAGCCCGGACCTGGCGCGGCCGCGCAGGCGCCTACCGGCGTGCCCCAATCCTGTACCAGCTCGGACCCAGCTGCCGCCCGCCCACCAGTCAGCCTCGGAGGTTGGTCCTATGCTTGCTCAAACCTCAAATGGCAGCATTCAAGTTGCCCCAATGCAGCAACGACAGGTAGCAGTACCACTAGTTGTTGTACCACCTGAAGCTGAAATGCACCAGTCACTGGTACCGCCTGCAACCCCTGCAGAACCTCAGGCAACAGTTTCAGCGGTTACATCATCTGCCACCCTATCTGCACAGGCAGCCACCACCCTAACTCCTTGGGAGCAGGAATACCTGCAATTTGTAGATCACCAGCAGGAAGAGGAAAATCAGAAGTTCTCCCCTTGAAGCAGCCCAAGCAACCAGCTTCCACCACCCCAGGAGGAGACCAACATTAAAGAACATGCCCACAATAACTAATTGTTACCCAGGAGGGTATTAGCACCATTGTGCCTGTTTGTTTTGTTCATCATGTTTTCTTCCAGTTTGCCTAGTTGCATTGGCAGCATTTATTATGAAAAATTGAACTGCAGTGATCATGAACTTGGAATGCATCACAAACTTTCTTGTATATAGTTCTGCCTTTTTAGGTGCCCTCTCTTGGTTTTACATAGATCTTTTATAAATAAGGACTACCTCAAGCTGGAGCATAGCTCCAAAACAAAGGACACTGCAAGAAATCCCGGCTGGGAGCGGTGTCCAGCACGTGCAAAAATCATTGATGTTTTAATGTGAAGAGTTATATAACGTGTCTTATGAAAGTATTGATAGCCATAGAATAGATTTTACCTAGAATCTAGTTGACAGCAATATATAGGTACCTAAGTAGGAGTAAATATTTTATAGAAGGAAGATGCTTTAATAAAGATATGTGAAATTTAAATAAAGAATGCTATGCAGGTGACGAACCAGGCATCAGTGGTTGTGTAGGGCTGAGAATCATAGAATCATAGAATCGTAGAGTTGGAAGGGACCTCCTGGGCTATCTGGTCCAACCCCCTGCTCAAAGCAGGATTCGCTAAATCATCCCAGTCAGATGTCTGTCCAGCCTCTGTTTGAAGACTTCCATTGAAGGAGAACTCACCACTTCTCGTGGCAGCCTGTTCCACTCATTGATCACTCTAACTGTCAAAAAGTTTTTTCTAATATCTAATCTGTGTCTCCTCCCATTCAGTTTCATCCCATTGCTTCTAGTCTTTCCTTGTGCAAATGAGAATAAAGTTGATCCTTCTACAATGTGACAGCCCTTTAGATATTTGTAGACAGCTATTAAGTCTCCTCTCAGTCTTCTCTTTTGCAAACTAAACATTCCCAAATCCTGCAACCTTTCCTCATAAGACAGGGTTTGCAGACCGGTCACCATTCTGGTCGCTCTTTTCTGAACTTGCTCCAGTTTGTTGATGTCTTTTTTAAAATGTGGTGCCCAAAACTGGACACAATATTCCAGATGAGGTCTGACCAAAGAGGAGTAGAGGGAAATAATGACTTCACGTGATCTAGACTGTATGCTTCTGTTAATACATCCTAGAATTGCATTTGCCTTTTTTGCTGCTGCATCACACTGTTGACTCATATTCAGTCTGTGATCTATTAGTATACCCAAGTCTTTTTCACATGTGCTGTCACTTAGCCCTATTCCTCCCATTCTATATATGCTTTTTCCATTTTTATTGCCCAGATGTAGTACTTTGCATTTCTCCCTGTTAAAAACCATTCTGTTAGTTGCTGCCCACTTCTCCAGTTTATTTAAATCTTTTTGAATCCTCTCTCTCTCTTCTCTAGTATTAGCTATCCCTCCTAGCTTTGTGTCATCAGCAAATTTAATCAGTTTACCCTCAATTCCTTCATCTAAATCGTTGATAAAGATGTTGAACAATACAGGGCCCAGGACAGAGCCCTGTGGTACCCCACTTGAGACATTCTTCCAACTGGATGTGCAGCCATTTACGACCACTCTTTGGGTCCGATCACTAAGCCAGTTATGAATCCACCTAACAGTTGCCTTGTCCATTCCATACTTAATCATTTTTTCAATAAGGATTGTATGAGAGACTATGTCAAATGCTTTGCTGAAGTCAAGATATACTATATCTACAGCATTTCCTTGATCCACCCAATCAGTGATACCGTCATAGAAGGAAATTAAGTTAGTCTGACATGACTTATTAGTTACAAACCCATGCTGACTCTGTTTAATCACTTCATTCTTATCCAGGTATTGACATACATGTTGTTTAATAATTTGTTCAAAGATCTTTCCTGGTATAGAAGTCAGACTCACCGGCCTATAGTTACCTGGGTCCACCTTCTTCCCCTTTTTGAAGATAGGAACAACATTTGCTCTTCTCCAGTCTTCTGGGACTTCTCCTGTTCTCCAAGAATTTTCAAAGATTATAGAGAGGGGTTCAAAAATTTCTTCTGCTATCTCCTTCAGTACTCTGGGGTGTAATTCATCTGGACCTGGAGACTTGAATTCATTTAGGCTAGCTAAGTGTTTCCTCACTATCTTTCTGTTTATAGATATCCTGGATTCTTCTATTCCCTTAATAGGACAGTGAATAACAGTTGATGTTACATTTCCTTTCTGAGAGAAAACAGATGCAAAATAGGAATTTAAAAGTTCAGCCTTCTCAACATCCTGTCTTACCATTTCATCATTTTCATCCTGTAAAAATCCTATAGCATCTTTGACTTTTCTTTTACTTTTGACATATCCCCAAAATCCTTTATTATTGCTTTTGACATCTCTTGCAAGCCTCAATTCATTTTCAGCTTTAGCTAATCTGATTTGTGCCCTGCAGGTTCTGCAGACAGCATTATATTCTTCTTTAGATATGCCTCCCTCTTTCCATTTTATAAACATTTTTTTCTTCCTTTTTAGCATGTGCTTAAGTTCTGTGTTCATCCATCCTGGTTTCCTTAACTGCTTCCTATTCTTCCCTCTTTTCGGAATTGTTAACAACTGTGCTTTGAGAATTTCATTTTTCAAGATTTCCCATCCTTCCTGGACATTTTTGTCTTTAAGGATATCCAGCCATTGGATCCCTCCAATTCTCTTTCTGAATCCCTTAAAATCTGCCTTTCTGAAATCTAACCTTGACGTCTGAGTCTTCACAGGTCTTCCGCCTCTAGTTATCCAAAATTCTAAAATAGCATGGTCGCTACCTCCTAGGGTCCCAGCCACCCTAGGAGGTGAACCAGAAGTGAACCCGCAGAACCGCGACGAAGAACCTTCTCGGGGCGAGCTGGCCAAGTGGGCCACCCCCTATACAGGGAGCGTTTGGGGCAAGCCCAGGGGAGACTATCGCCGCAGAAGCTGATACCCAGGGACAGATAGCAGGAGAAAGACAAGCGGAGACCACAGGGGCAGCGGCAGGTCCAGCAGGAGAAGGTTTGAGGACAGGAACGGACAAGACTGGTGGCGGTAGATACTGCAGGAGAAGACTTGCAGACAGGAACGGACGAGGCTGGCACTAGGAAGGAACACAGGGAGGTTACAAGGAGGTACTGGAGCACAGAGCGCAGGACAGAGTGCAAGGCTGGGAGGATGCAGGGAAGCGTCGACCTGAATCAGGTGCTAGACACAAATGATAGTCAGGCACCGGGCAGGAGGCAAGGCTACCTGATATAGGGCAGTTGGCAGGACTTCCGGGTCAGGGTCAGCCAGGGGGTGGAGCGGCTGCAGCACAAGCAGGAAAGATGAGTGGCAGGGTCACTGGCGCGCAGTGCGCAGGCGCACCCAACGAGCACGGAAGGCTGGCGGAAGTGAAGGAGCTGGGTGACGCGCGCCCACCTCGGGAGCATGCCGGGATTCGGGAGGAGGAGCAGTGGGAGCGGGGAGCGCGGCAGCAGGTGGCGTGACAGTACCCCCCTCCTTACGCCCCCTCTTCTTGAGACTGGCAAGGAACCTAGCTAGAATTCGAGGAGCCTGGATGTTCTGCTGGGGTTCCCAAGATCTTTCTTCGGGACCAAAACCCTTCCAATCAATTAAGAAGAGGGTCTTTCCTGTACATTTTTTCACGGCAAGAATGTCCTTAACCTCAAAGACATCCCGGGCGGAAACTGGCTGTAGGAACTCGAAGCGGGTGAAGAAGGCCAGCGGGTAGGCGTCGGGGAACTTTATTTTTGGCACAAGATGGACAAGAGGCGACAAAACTTCGAACATCTGGAGCAAGAGAGGGCCACCAATAGTAACGAGAGATGAAGGAGAGGGTTTTCTTGAGATTGACATGACCTGCTAGCTTGGAGGCATGGCCCCAATGTAAGACTCGTTTCCGATTGTTCTCTCGAACAAACGTCTTACCCAGGGGCAAGGAAGTCAGATTTACAGGAGCAACCACAATGACCTTGTTAGAATCCACGATGTGTGAAGGCTCCTCCTCACAGTCGGTGACCAAAAAGGATCTGGATAGAGCATCCGCTTTGAGGTTCTTATCGCCGGGACGGAAATGGAGTTCGAAATCGAACCGGGCAAAGAACAGTGACCACCTGGCTTGTCGAGGATTAAGTCTTTGCGCTGTCCAGATGTATGCCAGGTTCTTCTGGTCTGTGTAGATCCTAACAGGATGCACCGCTCCCTCTAGGAGGTACCACCATTCCTCCAAAGCCAACTTGATAGCGAGCAGCTCTCTGTCACCAATGGCATAGTTCCTCTCCGAGGTGGATAACGTCTTCGAGAAGAAGCCACAGGTGACCAGTCGTCCAGAGGGAGACCTCTGAGAAAGTACCGCACCGGCTCCGGTGGCAGAGGCGTCTACCTCCAGAATGAAGGGTTTATTGGTCTCAGGGCGATGGAGTATGGGAGCCGCAGCAAAGGCTTGTCTCAGGGAGCAGAATGTGTTTTCGGCCTCAGGTGACCAGAGGTGAGGATTGGCCCCTTTACGGATCAGAGCGGAGATAGGGCCGGTCAGGGTGGAAAAGTGTGGGATAAACTGCCGGTAGTAATTGGCGAACCCAAGGAATCGTTGGATAGCTTTCACTCCCTGGGGGTGCGGCCAGTTGAGTACGGTGGACAGCTTTCCTGGGTCCATACGTAGACCAGTGTCAGAAATGATGTAGCCCAAAAACGGTAGAGAAGACTGTTCAAAGGCGCATTTCTCGAGTTTGGCATAGAGACGATGCTCTCTCAGGCGCAACAACACTTGACGGACGTCTTTTCTGTGGGTAGACAGGTCCGGGGAAAACACCAGAATATCGTCCAGGTACACCACCACACAAGAATAGAGAAGATCTCGGAATACATCATTGACAAATTCCTGGAACACGGCGGGTGCGTTGCACAAGCCGAAGGGCATGACCAGATATTCATAGTGGCCATCGCGGGTGTTGAAAGCAGTCTTCCACTTATCTCCGGGGCGAATGCGGATTAGATTGTAGGCTCCACACAGATCCAATTTGGTAAAGATTCGCGCCCCTCGGAGAAGGTCGAATAACTCCAGGATGAGAGGAAGCGGATATTTGATTTTAATTGTAATATCGTTGAGGCCTCGATAGTCAATGCAGGGACGAAGGGACCCGTCCTTCTTCTTGACGAAAAAGAAACCCGCACCTGCGGGTGAGGAAGACTTGCGGATAAAGCCTTTGGCCAAGTTTTCTTGAATATATTTGGTCATGGCTTGGGTTTCGGATGGCGACAGCAGATAAATCCGGCTTCGGGGAGGAGTGGAGCCAGGAACGAGATCGATTGGGCAATCGTATGGGCGGTGCGGAGGCAGACTCTCTGCTTCTTTCTTGCTGAAGACATCCGCATAGGCCCAATAGGCCGAAGGTAAATCTGGAGATACCGACGTTGGTCGAGGAGAGTTTCTTGGCTGGACGGAAAGCAAACACTTACTCTGACAGAACTATCCCCACCGCAAGATGTCACCGGGCTGCCAGTCTAAAGTAGGTTCATGTTTTCTTAACCAAGGAAGGCCCAACAGGATAGTGTGTGATAACGATGGCAGCACATAGAAGGCTATCCTCTCCCGATGCAAGGCTTCAATCTGAAGTTCCAACTCTTCGGTGACATGAGTAACGGACACCCGCAGGGGTTGGCCGTCAACCGACGCAATCTGCCGAGGAGTCTCCAGGGACCTGACAGGAATACGAAGCCTCCTGACTGCTTCAAGCTGAATGAAGTTTCCAGCCGCACCAGAATCTATGTACGCCCACTCGGAGGAATGCTTGGAACCCAGATGCAAAAGAACAGAAAGAGTCAAGGATAGAGAGGAGTCATAGGTACCTAGGGAGGCCTCTCTTACCTGTCCTAGGCGGAGGCGTTTCCCGGATGCTCAGGGCAGGAACGCAGGAAGTGCGATGCACTCCCACAATAGAGGCAAAGACCATGAGTGAGCCTCTCTTTTTGGCATTGCTCCACTGGCTTGAGACAGTCTACTTGCATGGGCTCAGGTGCGGAAGATGCCGAAACCAGGGCAGGACGCGGACGAGGCGGGTTGCGTGTAGCTGGTGTGAAGCGAGGAAATCTTCTATCCCTGGCAGCCTCTCGAGAACGCTCCTGGAAGCGCAAGTCGATGCAGGTAGCCAGGGAAATTAGATCCTCCAATGAGGTTGGGGTATCCCGTCCCGCCAGTTCGTCCTTAATTCGGCCTGAGAGTCCCCGCCAAAAGCTCCTACCAAGGCCTCATTGTTCCATACTAGCTCGGAGGCCAGGGTACAGAAGCGAATGGCGTACTGACCTACAGAGAGCGTGCCCTGATGCAGGTTAAAAATTGATTTGGTGGCAGAGGCTAGGCGGCCCGGCTCGTCAAACACTTTACGGAAAGAGTCAAGAAAGATGGAGAGTTGGGAGACCAAGGGGTCATCACGCTCCCAGAGAGGGTTTACCCAGGCCAAAGCCTCACCTTCCAAATGGGAAACGACAAGGGCCACCTTGGCTCGGTCGGTGGGGTACTGTTGTGGCAGCAGCTCAAAATGGAGCTGGCATTGATTTAAAAAACCCCTGCACGACTTAGGATCGGCACCATAACACGGGGGTTTTGCCAAACGGGGCGGCGGGTGAGAGACTGCAGCCTGGGCCGGGGTCGAGGCCGCAGATTGCAGAGCAAGGAGACATTTATCTATGGATGCCATGTAGTTCAATATATGGGCCTGAGTGTCCCGCTGCTGAGCCAGCTCCTGTTGGAGGCTGCCCAGCTGGGAGGCAGTCCCAGGATCAGAGACCTGTAGGGTCGACAAGCGGGACTCCATGGACTTGAGGAAGGACATTATCCTTGCTTGATTCTCCCGTAGGAATAGGAGCTCCTTTTGGGTTGGGGTCAGGGTACCAGCAGGGTCCATTGCCTGACTATACTGTAGGGCTGAGGAGAACCAGAATTGAACCCGGAGAACCGCGAAGATGAACCTCCTCGGGGCGAGCTGGCCAAGTGGGCCACCCCCTATACAGAGAATGTCTGGGGCAAGCCCAGGGGCGACTATCGCCGCGGAAGCTGATACCCAGGGACAGATAGCAGGAGGAAGACAAGCGGAGACCACAGGGGCAGCGGCAGGTCCAGCAGGAGAAGGTTTGAGGACAGGAACGGACAAGACTGGTGGCGGTAGATACTGCAGGAGAAGACTTGCGGACAGGAATGGACGAGGCTGGCACTAGGAGGGAACACAGGGAGGTTACAAGGAGGTACCGGAGCACAGAGCACAGGACAGAGTGCAAGGCTGGGAGGACGCAGGGAAGCGTGGACTTGAATCAGAGGTGCTAGACACAAATGATAGTCAGGCACCGGGCAGGAGGCGAGGCTACCTGATATAGGGCAGCTGGCAGGACTTCCGGGTCAGGGTCAGCCAGGGGGTGGAGCGGCTGCAGCACAAGCAGGAAAGATGAGTGGCAGGGTCACTTACACGCAGTTCGCAGGCGCACCCGACAAGCATGGAAGGCCGGCTGCAGGGGTGGAAGTGAAGGAGTTGGGTGACGCGCGCCCACCTCGGGAGCGTGCTGGGAGAGGTGAGTCCACCGGGAATCGGGAGGAGGAGCAGTGGGAGCGGGGAGCGCAGCAGCAGGCGGCGTGACAGGTTGTCACTTATGTTTGACAAGGAAAATGTGAATAACAAAAGAATGTGAAAATGTGGTAAAAGGTATTGAAGTGAAAACTGATAATACTTGAATTGGTAGTGAGTTTACTTATAATAGCACTTTAAATTAGGTAACATAACTTTAAAATAAAGGTAATATAATAAGTCATAGTTAATTAAGTTGTTTGCAACATTCAAGAGTGAGTGCCTCCCACATTGGGAAGTTTAGATAAGAACTGTTTATTAAGCATTTCAAAAAAAATTTTATGTTCCTTTTTTTGTCTATCTTTGTTTCACTTGCAGCCCGCGGACGTGCTGTGTTTAACGGGGGAGTATGTGGCGCCCCTGAGGATTTAGTCTCCACAGAGGTACTGCACCTCCTCCTGAGGTGTGGTACCCCACCATCCAGGTAAGGTGGAGACACCTGACCACACTCCAACACCTGCATCCCACACAACATAGTAGTGTAGCAAAGCACCCTTTGGTGGCTCCCTGCTTGGAACACGAAGAGTGCTGGGAGGTGGGTGGAGCATAGTCTGCACCAGAAAGTGGGAGAAGTTAGGATTCAGGAGTTGTTCTGAGGAGATCCACAGAGAGGGATGGATGAAGGAAGTGCTGCAGCAGACCTCAGTGACCTGGGTCTGCTGGCACAGGAAAGAGACATTTTCAGAAAGCCTGATTCTCCATAAGAAAGATAGTTTTGAATGGAACGTAAGGAGAAGGAAAGGACTAAGGATTAGGGTTAGAGGAGAACCCTTCCCCAAGTCCTAAGCGCAAGGCCAGGGTCCAGTCCCTGAGGTTGTATGGATACTAATGGTCCTGCAGCAGACACCGGAGGAATAGAAGTTGTCACCACTTTATTCCCACACAAGACTTGGGGGCACAACAGCATCATGAGTGAGCCAGGACTTGGTAGCCAGGAGTCCCCGAAGCAGGCTACAGCTGTCTGCCATACAAGTAGAGTTCATAGGAACATCTGAAAGGAGGAACTCCAGTGTAACTCAGTACTGGCGCTATAGAGGAGACGTTCAGAAAGGCACATGTTGGCGGAGTGTTGGAAGGGAGCATTCCATCTTTCTTGGAGGTTGGCTGGGCCCCTGACCCGGAGGACACGGCACGGAGGCAGGCACAACAGACTGTGAGTACTTCACCTAGGCGCTAAGAAGGAGACGTTCAGAAAAGGCACATGTTGGCGGAGTGTTGGAATGGAGTGCTTCATCTAGCTAGGAGGTTGACTGAGCCCCTGACCCGGAGGACACGGCATGGATGCGGGCACCTGTATGCACAACAGACTGTAAGTAAAGCTTTGGAACTACATGCCCTGGTGTCCTCCAGTTAGTCTTGCGCCAACACGCTCTGCACTGCTACATTTCTGTGCCTGGCACTGCACCATCTTCTTCTCTTCCCTATTGCTTGACTATCTCTTCATCTACACTGCCCTGGGACTACAGCCCTACCTGTGGAGGGCCACAACATCATTGCTGCACCACACCATCTGTCCCAGGGGATCTGCTTGCAGTGTCGGCTTAACACCTCCCATGCCGAACACCACAGGTGGCGTCACAAATCATTCACTCATAAACTTTAATCATCACTAGCACACTCAACATTCCCCTTTTACAATGGATGCTTAAGGCCACGGACCGGGTCGCAGCTGCTGTGACATCTCCCATTGAAACCAACGGGCCCGGTACCGAGTACCCCACCAGCCCTGGCGGGCGTTCCAGATATCTTTGGTACGGTGTTTTACGGTACCGGAAATATCCTGATATGTAAAACATGCCTGGAACCTGTCAGCATTTGTTGCTGCTATAAGATGCGGCCACTGTCTTTCTTGGCTTATCTGCAGCATTCTATAATTAACCCCCTTGGTTAATGTGATACCACTCTCCTGCTTGCTTCATCGCTGTACTGCGCAGGCGTACTTTTATGTTCTGATGAGTATAGACCAAAGTCTGGAGGTGTGCATGCGCTGGGCCTCTCAGACCTTTCCTGGCACTTGCTCACTGCAGGATTTTGTTCTGCCCTCAACAGGCCTGATAAGTACGGCTGAGCAGTAGAGTGTTGAAGCAAGCAGGAGGGTGCCGGCGGTGCGAAAAGATGGGATTGGCGGGACACGGACCTGCAACTCCCATCTGACATGACTGCCCCATGCAGCGGATTCTAATTTTGAGCTTTAGTGTCGGACTGGGGTGTTATCGACAGCATAATAGAATGCTTCAGAGAAGACCTTAAAGGCAGTGGCCGCATCTTATAGTGGCCATAGCTGCTGACAGGCTCCCTTACATTTCTGTGTGACATTTCTAATAAGCTTTCATTTTTATTTGCAGATTTTTGGCCACAGGAGAGAGCTATACATCACTACATCTCCAATTTAGAGTTAGTAAATCCACCATCTCACAAATTGTGAGGTGTACATGTGGCGCCCCTGAGGGTTCAGTTACAACAGAGGTACTGCACCTCCTCCTGAGATGTGGTATCCCACCATCCAGGTAAGGTGGAGACTCCTGACCACACTCCAACACCTTTGCAGATGTGGATCTAAGGAACCACCACCCAGGCTATAGGGACACAGACAAGGCGTATATAGCGAACTCTTACCCGCAGTTACGGAGGGTCCGGTGTATAGCGTGGGTTCTGAGCAGCCAGGAGCAGGACCTGGAGGATTTGTGAAGTGCTCGATGCTCACAGGACCTGCGGTCATGTGACTGCGTGTCAGGGAGAGGGGCGGGGTTACCACAAAGCCCCTCTGGGACCCGACAGCAGTCCTTGCAATACAGCGGTGAAGAGGAGTAAACAGTGGACCAGTCAGACAAGCAATATAATCATACACAGGGCAGGCGGCGCGGTACAGGTGGGGTAATCAAAGGAAGGTCAGGACGTAGCCAAAGATCATACACAGCGAGCAGCGAGGTACAGGAGGGATACTCAGAGGGAGGTCAGGATGTAGTCGTAAGTCATACACAGAGCGGGAATCAAGGTACAGAATCAGTAGACAAGAGACGTTAACCGTGACGGGACCAGATCAAAACCAAGCAGACATACAATGATAGGGATGAAGCACAGACAGAGCAGGGTCAGGCACACTCAGCTTAGAGTATAAACGACAGAGAATGACTCCACCAGGAGGCCATAAGAACCCTCCCCAGATCCATAGAGAGGCTTTCCATGTTAACTCTTACATCACCAAGCCTATAACCCCAGTAAACCATGACAGTACCCCCTTCTCAACGGGGGGCCTCCGGACCCCCAGGTCGCCCAGAATATCGAGCATGGTATGCCCTAACCAGGCGATCAACGTGCACCAATCTGGCTGGTACCCAATACTGGTCGTCTGGGCCATACCCATTCCAATGTACCAGGTATTGTAAAGACCCACGAACCCATCGCGAATGTACAATGTGTTGAACTTCAAATTCCATATGTCCATCAACCAGTACCGGGGGTGGAAGAGAACCTGGATCCTCCACCACCGAACCCAAAGGTTTGAGTAAGGACCTATGGAAAACATCATGGATTTTAAAAGATGAAGGAAGACGTAAACGATACGCCACCGGGTTAACCACTTTGGTTATTTCATAAGGACCAATGAACTTAGGCCCCAGTTTGGCGGAGGGCAACCTTAGGCTTAAGTTTTGCGTAGAAAGCCACACCTTATCTCCACACTGTGATGTCTGACCGGAGTCTCTCTTATTGTCTGCAAAATATTTATATTTCTCTTGTGCGCTGGAAATATTAGAACGAACCTTTGACCACAGATCACTGATCCGGTTGACACAGTCCTCAGCCCCCGGACAATTGGAATCCAGTCGTGAGAATTCACCAAAATGAGGGTTTAATCCATAATTAATAAAAAAACGGTGACCTACCAGTGGATTGATTTATTCGATTGTTGAAGGCAAATTCCGCCAATGGCAAGGCATCGCACCAGTCATCCTGCAAAGCGGAAGTCAAACACCGGAGAATCTGCTCAAGCGACTGGTTGGTGCGCTCCGTTTGTCCATTGCTTTCTGGATGATAAGCTGAGGAAAAAGACAGAGATATCCCCAACTTTTTGCAAAAAGCCTGCCAAAATTTAGCCATGAATTGTGCTCCCCTATCGGTTACGATGTTCATAGGCACCTCATGTAGACAAACAACCTGAGAGAGGAAATGTCTAGAAAGGGTTTCAGCTGACGGTAACTTAGCCAAGGGTACAAAGTGCACCAACTTGGAAAATCTGTCTACAATTACCCAAACTACAGTATTGCCCTGGGATGGAGGAAGATTAGTAATGAAGTCCATGGACAAATGAGTCCAAGGTCTCCTTGGAATTGGTAAAGGTACCAATTCTCCGGCCGGCCGGCAATGATAGCTCTTGGAGCGGGCACATACCCCACATGCTGCGACATATTTCTTAATCTCCGCAGACATTAATGGCCACCAAAAAACCCTCATTACTGCTTCACGTGTGGCTGTAATACCTGGGTTAGCACCCAATTTCAAGTCATGGAATTCACACAGGAGCTGGGTGCTCAAATGTTGTGGAACAAACAACTTATGTACAGGTTTGGACCTTGGAGCTAAAGATTGAGCCCCCACAATCTCTCGCTCCAACTCCGATGACAGTTCTGCTACAACCACCCCGGGTTGAAGAATGGAGGACGGTGGGTCGGGGGTGGACAGCGGCTCAAAACTACGTGATAGCGCATCTGCTTTCACATTTTTCGATCCTGGACGAAAAGTAATAGAAAATTGGAATCGTGAAAAAAAAGTGACCAACGGA
The DNA here is from genome assembly GCF_039654945.1 of Dendrobates tinctorius. Lineage (NCBI taxonomy): Eukaryota > Metazoa > Chordata > Amphibia > Anura > Dendrobatidae > Dendrobates > Dendrobates tinctorius. Next base: position 4,692,713 of record NW_027361770.1, on the reverse strand, counting down.
CCTGCCTGGGAGTCAGTCTTTTAGCTGTTTTAATATACTCTAAATTTTTGTGGTCAGTGATGACCATGATAGGGTGAGCTGCCCCTTCCAAAAAATGCCTCCACTCTTCGAACGCCAACTTGATTGCCAGAAGCTCTCTATTTCCAGTGTCGTAATTTCTCTCTGCTGGAGAAAATTTTTTTGAAAAATAGGCACAAGGCCTAAGGTTAATCAGAGTGGCTGAACCCTGAGACAACACAGCCCCCACCCCTACCTCTGAAGCATCAACTTCAACCGCAAATGGCATGGATGGGTCCGGTTGAACCAATACCGGAGCAGACATAAAGCAATTTGTTAGAACCAGAAAAGATTGTTTAGCTGGAGAGGACCAATTTCTAATATCAGCCCCTTTACACGTGAGATCAGTAAGAGCTTTAACTATCTGCGAGAAGCCTTGGATAAACCTGCGATAGTAGTTCACGAATCCCAAGAAGCGTTGGAGTCCATTAAGGTCCTGAGGTTGGACCCACTCCACAATGGCCTGCACCTTCTTGGGATCCATCCAAAACCCCTGTGGTGAAATTATGATCCCCAAAAATGTCAATTCCTGTACAAAAAATGTACATTTCTCAAGCTTGACAAAGAGTTGATTTTCTCTGAGTCTCTGAAGCACAGTTCTAACATGCAATAAATGAGAATCCCTGTCAGCAGAATAAATTAGAATATCATCTAAATAGACAACCACAAAGTGGCCAATGAGGTCCGCAAATACCACATTGATAAAATTTTGGAAGACAGCTGGTGCATAGGTGAGACCAAATGGCATTACCAAATTCTCAAACAATCCCTCTGACGTAAGAAAAGCTGTCTTCCATTCATCTCCTTCCCTTATTCTTATCAGGTTATAGGCTCCCCTAAGGTCCAACTTGGAAAACCATTTGGCACCAGAGAGCTGGTTACATAGATCTGGAATCAGGGGCAAAGGGTATGTGTTCCTGATGGTAATTTTATTGAGTTCTCGAAAGTCGAGGCAGGGGCGTAGGCCACCATCTTTCTTTTTAACAAAGAAAAAAACCTGCTGCTACTGGGGAAACTGAAGGTCTTATATGCCCTTTGCGGAGACTTTCAGCGATATGTTCTTTCATAGCAAGGAGCTCAGGGCCTGATAAATTGAACAAACGGGCTTTGGGCTATTTGGCACCAGGAATCAGATCAATAGTGCAGTCGAATGGCCTATGCGGGGGTAATGCCTCGGCCTCGCTTTCAGAAAACACGTCCTCAAAGTCCTGAAGGTACTCCGGAATACCCTCCAGACTGACAGAAGACTCATAGACAGATTTTGCGGGTGTCACACAAAGAACAGCTTTATAGCAACAGTCAATACATTTGGACCCCCATTTAACAATTTCCCTTTTTTCCCAATCAATCACTGGATTGTGCCATTGAAGCAATGGCATGCCCAGTACCTGCCCCGTGGGCAATTTGTCCATAACAAAACATTTCATTTCTTCCCGATGAGAAGAACCAATTTGCAGAGAAAAACTCTCCGAAACAGAAAGAATCCCTGAACGGGTGAGGGGGGGAAGAGTCAATAGCCACAATTTTCAGTGGGGTCTCCAGCCTGACTGTCCCTATCTTGAGTTGGGAGATGACACAGGAACTGACCAGATTGAGAGATAAACCACAGTCCACCAGAGCTGTAGAAAAAAATGACAATTGTCTACCCACAGTTCGACTTTAAGCAAGATTTTAGGGCATGAGGAAAGAAGTACCTGAAGGTCTGGGCAGCCTCCTCGACCACTACCCAGACCTAGTAGTTTCCCGCCGCCTTAGAGGATGATGGACATGATGGACAATCCCTTCTCCAATGTCCCGATTCTCCGCAGTAGAAACAGAGCTTCTTCTCCCGAAGACGTTTTCTCTCTTTCTCCTTAAATGAGGTGACGCCAATCTCCATGGGCACAGGACTGACATCAGCCTCTTTACTGCCATAAAATAGCGATGTTTCTGAGTGCATAACTCCTCTTGCCCATAGCCGGCGATCCATCCGTACGGCTTGGGTCATGACATCCTCCAGAGTATCAGGTGGTGGATGCAGGGCCAAAGCATCCTGGAGGCGTTCTGATAGGCCTCTGCGGAATAGTCCCCGAAGGGCGGCATCATCCCAGGAGACCTCCGCTGCCCACTGTCGGAACTCTGAGCAGAACCACTCAGCGGAGTGCCGACCCTGACGTGCATTCATCACCATATCCTCAGCCGTCCGGACCCTGTCTGGTCCATCATAAATGCGACCCAGGGCCCCAAAAAACGCATCAACAGTCATTCGTTCCGGGGCAGTGGAAGCAAGAGAAAATGCCCAGGCTTGTGGGGCACCCCGAAGGAGGGAAATAATGACCCCCACCCTCTGAAATTCACCCCCGGATGAGCGGGGCCTCAGGGAGAAGAACAGTTTACATCCTTCCCTGAAAGCCCTGTATTCCCTTTTGTCCCCAGAAAAAGGATCCGGCGGTTTAACAGGAGACTCGGGGGACATAAGTGACACATCCTTACTCTCAGGACCGAGAGCCCCCACAGAATTGACCCCCTGCACTGTGTCTACCAGCTGCTGCTGGGTATGGGCCATCATGCGTTGCTCTACTTTTAATTTCTGAAACATTTGTGTCAGATGTTTTACTTGATCTGACAACACCTGCATGGGATCCATGGCACCAGCCTGTTTTACCCAAACACTCTCCTTTTCCCCTGAAGCAAAAAAAAACAAAAAACTGCAATGGTCGTTTATAATGTCAGATGTGGATCTAAGGAACCACCACCCAGGCTATAGGGACACAGACAAGGCGTATATAGCAAACTCTCACCCGCAGTTACGGAGGGTCCGGTGTACAGCGTGGGTTCTGAGCAGCCAGGAGCAGGACCTGGAGGATTTGTGAAGCGCTCGATGCTCACAGGACCTGCGGTCATGTGACCGTGTGTCAGGGAGAGGGGCGGGGTTACCACAAAGCCCCTCTGGGACCCGACAGCAGTCCTTGCAATACAGCGGTGAAGAAGAGTAAACAGTAGACCGGTCAGACAAGCAATATAATCATACACAGGGCGGGCGGCGCGGTACAGGCGGGGTAATCAAAGGAAGGTCAGGACGTAGCCAAAGATCATACACAGAGTGAGCGGCGAGGTACAGGAGTGATACTCAGAGGGGGGTCAGGACGTAGCCGTAAGTCATACACAGAGCGGGAATCAAGGTACAGAATCAGTAGACAAGAGACATTAACCGTGATGGGACCAGATGAAAACCAAGCAGACATACAACGATAGGCATGAAGCACAGACAGAGCCGGGTCAGGCACACTCAGCTTAGAGTATAAACGACAGAGAATGACTCCACCAGGAGGCCATAAGAACCCTCCCCAGATCCATAGAGAGGCTTTCCATGTTAACGCTTACATCACCAAGCCTATAACCCCAGTAAACCATGACACACCTGCATCCCACACAGCATAGTAGTGTAGCAAAGCACCTTTGGTGGCTCCCTGCTTGGAACACGAAGAGTGCTGGGAGGTGGGTGCAGCTTAGTCTGCACCAGAGAGCTGGAGATTATTAGGACTAGGTCAGTCTGTGAGAGAAGATCCCCTGAGTGGGATGGATGGAAAGAGGTGCTGCAGCAGTCTCCTGTTACCTGAGGCTGCTGGCACGGGAAAGAGATATAGAAAGCCTGATTCTCCATAAGAAGGAAAGATTTGTATGGAACGTAAGGAGAAGAAGAGAACTAAGGACTAGGGTCAGAGCAGAGCCCTTCCTCAAGTTCTAAGCGCATGGCCGTCGTCCGGTCCCCGAGGTTGTATGGATACTAATGGTCCTGCAGCAGACACCGGAGTAATAGAAGTTGTAAACACTTTATTCACACACAAGACTTGGGGGCACAACAGCAACGTGAGTGAGCCGGGACTTAGTAGCAAGGAGTCCCTGAAGCAGGCTACAGCTGTCTGCCGAACAAGTAGAGTTCTAAGGAACATCTGAAAGGAGGAACTTCAGTGTAACTCAGTACTGTGAGTACCTCAAACAAGCGCTAGTGAGGAGACGTTCAGAGAAGGCACATGTTGGCGAAGTGTTGGAACAGAGTACTTCATCTTGCCTGGAAGTTGGCTGAGCTCCTGACCTGGAGGACACGGCACAGATGCGGGCACCTGTATGCACAACAGACTGTGAGTAAAGCTTTGGAACTACATGCCCTGGTGTCCTCCGCTTATTCCTGCGCCAACCCACTCAGCACTGCTACATCTGTGCTTAACACTGCACTATCTCCCTCTCCTCACTATCTCTCCATCTACACTGCCCTGGGACTACAGCCCTACCTGTGGAGGGCCACAACATCATTGCTGCACCACACCATCTGTCCCAAAGGATCTGTCTGCAGCGTCGGCTTAACATCTTCATTGCCGAACACCACAGGTGGCGTCACGAATCATCCACTTATAAACTTTAATCATCATCCACACTATTCCCTTTACATGGACATGGACGCCCAGGGCCACGGACCGGGTCACCGCCGCTGTGACGACTCCCATTGAAACCAACGGGCCCGGCTCCGAGTACCCCACGGCCCTGGCGGGAAACTCATAAATGTACCGGCAGAAGTTGCAGCCCATTGTGATGCCTTCCCCAACTGAGGAGAAATGGCTGCAGGTTGCAGCAGGCTTTCAGTCTGTGGCCAATTTCCCAAACTGCATAGGTGCAGTTGATGGTAAATATGTAAGGGTTCAGCAGCCACCACAATCAGAACCACGCTTCTTTAATTATAAGAAGTATTTTTCTGTGGTCCTGATGGCGGTGGCTGATGCACACTACAAATTTATTGCCATTGATGTTGGTGCCTATGGCAGTACTGGGGTCTCTCGGCTGTTGCGAACATCACAGATTGGTCAGCAAATTCTTCGAGATTGCGGAACGTTCCCAGCCCAAGATCTTTGCCGGGTTCCACACATCCAGTGCCCTTTGTGATGATATCGGATGAGGCGTTTCCCTTAATGACAACCCTGCTGCGCCGAAACCCACGAAAGGCACTGAATGCTCAGTGGAGGATTTTTAATTATCAGCTGAGTCGTGCAGGCAGATATGTGAAATGCACCTTCGGGATCATGACTAGTCAGTGGAGGATCTTTCACACTGCCATCCAGTTGGATCTAGATACCGTTGATGCTGTGATGAAGGCATGCTGTGTACTCCATAACTATGCTCGTGAGTACAGCTCAGAGGTACTGTAGATGTGGAGTACCAGCAGCCAGAATGTAATCCAGTGTGCAACGCGTGTCTGGGAAGGCCATCTAACTCGGGTGTGTGTGTGCGAGAGAAACTTTTACTGACTATTTTATGAGTCCAGAAGGTGCCGTGTACTGGCAAAACTCCTGTGTTGGTGTTGTGCAGCCTGAACAGCAGTGAAAGATGGAAGAAGATTGAGCGACACAAAAGAAGGACCCCTTGAGCAATATCAACATTTTTTTTTCTGTTTAATCTGTATGTGTTTGTATGGAATTAAAAAAATTTGATTGTTAATTTAGTGTTTGTTATGTTTTCTATTAACTACATGGGTTTGATCAAACAAATTATCAGGATTCATCTCCTTCCCACAGTCCAGTGCCTGTATACCCATCATACATATCCTCTTTCCCATAGTCCTGTACCTTTCTACCATCAGAGATGTCCTCCATCCCATATTCCTGTGCCCATATACCATCACACATATCCTCCATCCCATAGTCCTGTGCTCATGTACCCATGACACTGTCATAGATATAGGGCTTGTCTAGCCTACTTATGCTAATGTATATAAAAAACAGAAACTAAATTTGAAAATATAAATGTATTTGACAAACAATAAAGAAATCATGACAAACAATGTCATTTTTGCAATATTCAAACATAACTTATGGCAAAATTTTTAACGAATAACCAAAAACTTGGTTGGCAACAAAAAGTTTATTTTTATCATTGTGGTGAAGCAGACTGGTGTTGTCAACATCCAACTGGGCGTGGTAACGTACAAAAGTCTTCACCAAAAAACAGCAAATTAATTAAGATATTCGTACTCGGGGGAATATCCATATGAAGGTCCTGGCTCAGAATGGAAAGTGGAAGACAGAGAAGGTCCCAGCCGTTGTGAGCTGCCAGAGTCCGAATGCTGTGAATAAGAGCTGGATGGTGTCATGGCTCGGTACTCAGGTGCTCGGTGCTGTTGGGGTTGTCTAGGACTGAAGAGACCAAAAAGTCCCATCCAGATGGTCTCATAGGGAGGAATTGGAGCAAGGTCTTCTAAAGCTGTGAGTGACATCTGCACCATGCTCATAAATATAGACTTCCTCTCCGGTGTCAGGGAGCAAGCCTTACTTGCAACAGTAAATGCAAAAAAGTCAAAATGATCCTCCGTAGTTTTTTTAATCAACTCCAGAGTTTTATTTGTAGCTTTTAAGGTTTTGTCCTCATTTTTTTCTTACTTTTTTTTGCTGGGCCCTCCTGACACCGGATAGACAGCTCTTTCTTGAACAACAGCTTCTGCGGAACCCGATGCTTCAACAGCTTCAGAAGCAGATGTTCCAGCAGCTGCTGAAGATGTGGCACCAGCAGAAGCTGGTGCAAGTAGGGATGAGCGAGTATACTCGTTAAGATTCGGTAATCTCCAAGTAATGCGGTGCTCGCGGTACTCGAATCCTTGCGAGTATTTCACTACTCGCCTCGCGATATTTGGCACAGCCCGCACAGTCCCCGCACAGTCCCCGCACAACCCAGCACAGTCCCGCACAGCCAGCACAGTCCCGCACATCCTGGCATAGTCCTGCACAGCCTGTCACAGTCCCCACACAGTCCCGCACAGCCAGCACAGTCCCGCACAGCCCGGCATAGTCCCGCACAGCCTGTCACAGTCCTCGCACAGTCCCACACAGCCAGCGCAGTCCCTCACAGCCCGGCATAGTCCTGCACAGCCTGTCACTGTACCGCACAGCCCGGCATAGTCCTGCACAGCCTGTCACAGTCCCGCACAGCCCAGCACAGTCCCGCACAGCCCGGCACAGTCCCGCACAGCCCGGCACAGTCCCTGCACAGTACCTGCACAGTCCAGCACAGTCCCGCACAGGCCAGCACAGTCCCCGCACAGTATCTGCACAGCCCGGAACAGTCCCCGCAAGTACCTGCACAGCCGGCACAGTTCCGCATGGCCCGGCACATTCCCCGCACAGTACCTGCACAGCCCAGCACAGTCCAGCACAGCCTGGTACACTCCCCACACAGTACCTGCACAGCCCAGCACAGTCCCACACAGGCCAGCACAGTCCCACACAGCCCGGCACAGTCTTCGACAGTCCCCGCCCAGCCCAGCACACACACAGCCCATTGCTCGCATTTCCCATAGACTTACATTGGACTCGCTACTCGTTACGGTACCCGAGTATTAGGAGGTACTCGTAACGAGTACAGCGAGTCCGAGTATTTCACTACTCGCTCATCCCTAGTTGCAAGACATGTTGAACAGATGTCACCAGCTCCAGAGGAACCTGCTCCATCTTCAGACTCTTCAGCAGGAGGTGAAATGTTCCCTTGAGAGCTGTGTGAAAAAAAAAATTAATCATTATTAGATTATGTTTCCATGCTGCGTATGAGCAACGCTTTGGAAACAGCAAAAAGACCGCTACGCCCAAAGCGCTCCCCCTTTTTTTTCGCATGGTAATAACGCATGTTTTCTTTAAACACATGTGTAATCACTGCATGCTATCAATACACTGTGCTAGTTATCTTGTGGAGACAGAGCGCCAACGCAAGATATATAGACATGCTGTGGTGTCAAAAGATGTGCCGCATGTCCTGATTCGTGGGTGTGTCACCCACGTTTTAGCATGCATAGTGGAGAGGGGATTTCATGAAATCCCCTCCACTGTGCTGTAATATCTGGACTCTGCAGATTGAACCCTGCGGCTATGCGCAACGTGCAATACGCAGCCAATTGTGGTTCGCAACGTGGAAACATAGAGGCTAGATCTAATTACATATTTGTTTTTTTTTTAAAAAACTTACCTCCGCAATGTCCTGCTTGTCAATAGAATCTGTAGTTCCTTATAATATGGAAATGTTTGGCTCGTTGGAGAGGAGCCACTTTTCTGACAGTTGGCTAGAAATTTGTTAAACCAGTCCCTCACCGACAGCCACCGTTGTTTCACATCTTTCTCTAAAAAGCAAAAGTAAACACACTATTAGCAATCTTAGACCATTTTTTAAAAAGTAAAATATTATTTGTTAAATAACCTTATAGTTACCAATTTGCAACTCTCTTGTATTTGGGAATGAATACCATTCTGGATACAGTTCAGTAAAGATTTTGCTCCAGCATACGTCCCTGTACAATCTGTCTTCATAGGAGTTGTCAGCTGGGTCCCATAGTGCTAGATAATCATGTACCTACAATTTATACTATAATGTCATTAGATACTATATCCTATCCCCAAATAATATATATATATATATATATATATATATATAAAAAAATTGGTATATATTTAGATATAACACCTACTTTAACCCTAATCCCAACCCTAACCCTAATCCCAACCCAACCCTAACCTTAACCCCTAACCCTAACCCTTGAATTTGAGAATGAATGCCATTCCTGATACAGTTCTGTAAAGATTTTGCTCCAGCATACGTCCCTGTACAATTGGTCTTTATAGGAGTTGTCAGCGGGGTCCCATAGCACTGGATAATCACGTACATACAATGTATACAATAATGTCATTATATACTATACCCTACACCAAAATAATATATATATATATATATACAGTATAAAAGTTGGTATATATTTAGATATAACCCTGACCCTAACCCCTGGCCTTACCATAACCCAACCCCCCCAAAAAAAAAACCTAATCCAAAACATAACACCAGGCCTAACCAGAACCATAACCCAACACACCCCTAATCCTAATCCTTACCCTAACCCTAATCCCAACCCTAATCCCAACCGTAATTCCAACCCTAATCCTAATCCCAACCCTAAGCCCTACCCTAATCACAACCCTGACCCTAACCCTAATCCCAACCCTAACCCTAACACTAATCCCAACCCTAACCCAAGTCCCAACTCTAACCCTAATCGTAATCCCAACTCTTTTTTTTGTAAAATTTTACTGCATGCCCATTCCATGCGAAGCCCTCGTTCTCCTAGAAAAGAGCAAAAATAACAAACCAATTGTATACTCCCTGGTCCGACGTAGACCAAAATCAAGTGTCCCACGATGATCTGCCATGGAGAACAGTCACATCAGGAGATGTGACTGTTCTTCACGGCTGCAGAAATGCACTGACAGGAGCTAAGCTCCTGCAGTGTGTTACTGCACATGAGCGAGTTTACTGGAGTTCATTGACTCCGGTACTCTCGCTTTATGCACTGCTGCGTGGGAAAATTCTCACAAAACTCTAGTGCCGTAAAGTGAGAGCACAGAGCTGCAGAACACCACGAATCTCTGCGATACACTGTCAGGAGCATAGCTCCTGGTAGTGTCTCGCCGGAGGACAGAACAGATCACCGTGGGACACTCGTTATGGGATTTCTGCGGACCAGGGAGTATTTATTGGTTTATTATTTTGGATTTTTTTCTAGGAGACCGAGGGCTTTGGGGAGGTGTGGTGTATTTATGGTAAGTATATATTCTATGTTGTATGCAATGTCTGTCATGTATGTTACATGTATTGTATGTTCAGTGTATGTGTTATGTGTTTTGTGTTTTTTATACTCACAATTGTGCTCAGTTGTTGGACACAGGGACTACTATCCCATCCTATAGCCGGATAGGAGCAGCAGACCCATATGGCAATTAAGCACAATTGTCACACGGGGACAGATGCACACACAGACAGATTTCACACACACAGACAGACTGACACACATACATACCAAATCTATCAGACGCCTGACATCCATCTCCATGCGACGATAGCCCTCCTTGCTGCTGGCAATATGGCAACTGCTTCGTTTCAGGACACTCCACTCCACTCACACACTTCCTCTTCCTCATACATCACTTCCCTCTGCAGCATTTTTGACACCCCAATCCGCAGCAAAACCGCAGATCTTTTTTCCATCTGCGGTTTTGACCAAATCAATGGACGTCAATGGGTACAGAAACGCTGCAGATCTGCAAAAAGAATTGACATGCTGCAGAAAAAAAGCTGCGTTTCCGCGTGGATTTTTCTGCAGCATGTGCACAGCATTTTTGATTTTCCATAGATTAGAATGGTACTGTACAATGCAGGAGAATCTGCTGCGGATCCCCAGGGCCAAATCTGCCGCGGATCCGCAGGGCCAAATCTGCCGTGGATCCGCAGCAGAGTCTGCAATGTGTGCACACACCCTAAGACACAAAAAAAAAAATCCATGGAGGACTAAAATGGCACAATTTTGAGCGCAATGATATACGATCCATGTGTCGGACAAAACCCGGTGTAAAATAGCTGCCCTGTAGCTAAATATTTTTTGGGCAGCAAAATTTTGTCAAGAAATTCTATAAGACACTCCCAAAAAATGTAACAAAACCACAAAAATGTCAGAAATTTCTGCACAATTTCTGTGCACTCAAATGTGATTGCTGGGATAGACAACCCCATTTAAAATGCTGGATTTTCACGCTATACTATGAAAAGGATCTGGCTGTATTTCTCTGGGTCAACAAACAAATGCAGAAAAAAGGGGGCTCTTGATTGCTTTGGAATAAAATAATCAGGATTAAAAAAATATTCCTGGCCACTGATACCTGGGGCTAAGTATATAGGTCAATATATGTAATAGGCAGCTACAGTAGCAGGCAGTAATGGAATGGACCATCTTGATGTATGCACTGAAGTATGGCACATACAATGCCTGCCTGCTACTGATATCTATATAGCCACATACAGTTCCTGAATGCCTTGCACTGATGTGTATATAGCCACATACACTCCCTGCCTACCTAGCACTGCAATCAATATACTCCGTAACTAATCCTTAGAAGGACTGTTGGTTTAGCTGGATATGTGGATTCAACAATGGTATACCCACAGTAACTAATAAAAGCAAAAATCTCTTCCTATCTCAGTAGCAACTCTCCCTACATTGTCTGATTCCAGAGGTGACTAGGCCGAACAGGACGGCTCCAGGTCTGATATTGTTAGAAACGGCGGAACGCACTAAATAAAAATAATAATAAAGTACGTTCGCTGCTCGGTGTCCACCGTGCAGTAGGTGATATAACCGCTGCTAAGTGGTGGCAGGAGCAATATGGCGGTAATGCGCACAGGGTTATACGTCACCCAGGTGCGCAGAGTGGGCTCTGTTAAGTCACAGAGATGCCAAATAAACACAAATACAAAGACTGAGCCTGTTGAAGTCACAGTACTCAGTATAAATACACACACGGTATCAGGTCACAAGAGTTGCCCAAGACGGCGGCACTACGTCCGTCTAGACCAGTGTGTGCGGCGTCGCAGCTGCGGACGCTAAGGAGGGCTGCTACTGCAGCGCGGCGTGGACACTGCTGCTAAACGACAAAGCTATAACGCAAGCGCAATGTCGGACGCTAGCAGCTGTGGATGTTGCAGCAGAGGAGCGCTGGCACTGATTCTAGACTTAGTACCTAACATATGCATAGTTTTGAAGGCTGAAGGAAGACCTTATGTCCATCTAGTTCAGCCTATTTTTAGTGCAGCTGTTCTGCATTGTTGATCCTGGGGAAGGCAAAAAACCCACAGAGTAGCAGCCAATTTTCTCCATATGGAAAAAAAGTTCCTTCCCCTAAGCTGGGTCAACCATCTACCTATAATATTATGTTATTCGTAACCTTCTATACTGTTACTCGCAAGAAAAGCATCCATTCCTTTCTTAAATTCATTCAGTGAGTTGGCCATCACCACTTCCTCAGGAAGAGAATTCCAGAGTCTCACTGCTCTTACCGTGAAGAACCCTCATCTATGCTGGTGCAGAAATTGTCTTTCCTCCAAACGAAGAGAATGCCCCCTTGTTCTTGTCACAGTCCTTGGTACAAACAGTTCATTGGAGAGATCTCTGTATTGCCCTCTGATATACTTGTGGGGATGAGGACTCCCAGACAGTGAAAGGACAGGTACCCAGGGGATCGCCATCAGGGTTCCTGAGGGAACGATACTGGGAAGACAGTAAAAGGAAAGACTTGACTGAAGTTGTCAGGGAAGCAGGGGGCGGGGCAAGCTTAAAAGGAGCAGGGGGCACGCTGAAGTGGCAGTTGACAGAGAGCAGGACAACAGACAGGAAGCCGTGTGAGACAGAGAGGACTGAGGGAGCAGACGGTGTGTTGTGGAGAGACCGACAGGGGCCTGTGAAAGGAAAGCTGCGGACTCACCGACTAGTGACACGTGAGAGACTTGCACCGGCGGCCACTCCCCGCATACGGTCCCATACAGCGACTCCCGCTGCTTCCCACCCTGTTGTGACAAGGCAGCTACCTCAGGCGACCGCAGCGACGACAGACCATTCCTTTACAGCGGTCAGGACACTGCTCCCCTGCCTTCTCCCACAGCTGCGGCCCTGTCATCACCGGCCCCAGGGGGCACCACCTCGCTACAGGCGGTAGTAGAGGCCCCCGTCCGGTTTGCTCAGGGATCCTGAGCAGAGGTTGGTGAACGGTTATATTTTGAGACTGCGTCATAACCCCGCGGTGAGACGAGAGCCGCAAAGAGACGCCTGTTACGCCCATCGGCACAGTTTCTTCAGGGCCTGTTGCGCCCCACCATCACAGTTTCTTCCGGGCCTGTTGCGCCCCACCGTCATCGTTTCTTCCGGGCCTGTTGCGCCCCACCGTCATCGTTTCTTCAGGGACTGTTGCGCCCAGCTCCATCCCGGAATGTCAAGGCGTCAAGGCAGCCGCATCAGCAACCTCTACGCGGCCACGCCTGTGATCCTGACAGACCCCTGGAAGGATAAGTTTATTATAAGCGATAAGGACCCCCCCAGTTTGGTCATACGTGGCCTATAGCATCCGGGCCAACCGGGTTAGTCGCATTACCCATAAGAAAGTGTTGTTAGGTTTGTTGAGTCCCTGCGTGGACTGGTTGCTGTTAATACTTTTTTTTGGTTGCTCAATATAGCCCCAGCGGCTACAGTTTAAAAAAGTTATTTCCACAAACCACACTCAGTCTCGTGTCTCATCACTGCTAGAACCCTACACTTGGCGTAGTCGGCAGGATGCAGTCTCCGAGCACAGACAGTGGTGCCCCAGATCAGGGTAGAGCTGTAAACTCTACAAATGATGAGGGTGCTCATACCAGCATATCTTTGGGGGCCATGCTGAACAACCTGCCTAGATTTTCCGGCTCCAATACTATGTTATGGAGCTGGACAGAGCGGATGCGGGGGCTCTTTCGGATGCACCCAATGACCCCTGATCTGGAGGCTGAGGTGGCACTCATGGCACTGGACGGGGAGGCGCGGAGGTCAGTGATGTTGAAACCTCCGTGTCACCGCAACACTTTTGAAAAAGTGTTACAGATAGTAGAACAGACTCATGGGGACCCTACTGATGCGGGAGAGTTAAAAACCCATTTGTTTAGTCGGATGCAAGTAGAGGGGGAGACGATCACAGAGTATATGAATGTCCTCCAAGAACTGCATACGGCTATAGAAAGAAAGGACGGGGTAGGGGCAGGACCTGTTGACATTACCCTACGTGACCTACTGGTGACTGGTTTGCGAGATCCATTAGTCAAACAGGCACTGCAGGAACAGATCAGGATGAATCCCCGAATAGATTTTTCAGAGGTGGGAAGTCAGGCACGTGCTCGAGAGCAGGAGCAGGGGATGGCGGTCCCCATGGGGAAAGTCTGAGGTGTGGAGGCCTCCGGGAATGTAGTCAAGGAGCCTCAGTTGGTGGAAGAGTTGAAGCAAGAGCTGAAAAGTATTAAGGGCGAGTTGGCCAAAGTAAAGAGAAGAACCAAGACAAGGCTGGATGACCTGGCTTTAACCCCGGCTTCTGGGGATCATGCTCCCAGCGGGGTGGTCAACCTACACAGGCCCGGTGTTTTGAGTGTGGAGAACCAGGCCACTTTGCCCGAGAGTGTCCGCGGCGTGGGAGATACCCACCCCGGCCACCATTAAACTAAACGGCTCCGGGCTGGGGGGACGCCGCTCGGAGCCAAAAACCAAACTAGGGGTGGTGGAAGTCCCGAAGATTTGGTAGCAAAATGCCCGGTGGTTTGGGCAGAAGTGGAGGGCCGGGCCATCCGGTGCCTGGTGGACACGGGGTCACAAGTAACCACTATGCCCGCAATGTATTTTCAACAGAATTTCCCGAAAGCAGCAAGGCCTCAGTGGGGGCCCGTGATCAGACTAGTAGCTGCCAACCAACTGCCAGTCCCAGTTGCCGGGGTGGTGTGGGTGCAAGTGACGCTGTGCGGTAAATCCCTTGGTTGCAGAGGGTGGTACTGACTCAAGGAGAAGCTGATATGCAACACCCTGTCACCCTAGGCATGAATGTTCTACGAGAGTTCGGCAACCTACTGCTCAATGACCCTACACAGAGGATTCTGAAGCAGTGGGGTTCTCGCACAGCCCAGGGACAGGTATTCCAGCAGCTGGTGTGGGGAGCACGGTTACATCAGGACCGCCAAGAAGGCGAGGCTCTGGGTAAGGTCATCACGCCAGCGACTCCCCTGCTTGTGTTACCTCCTGGACAGACTGCCCATTCGAGCCCCGATACCCTTGGAGGGCATGGAAGTGCAGGTGGAGCCATGTCACTCGCAGCGCTTACCTCCTGGCATACTGGTGGCCTGTTCCCTGGCTACCGTGCAAAAAGGAGCCATCCTGGTGCGCTGCGTTAACCTTGAAGACCAAGACACCGTTCTGAAAGCACGGACTGTGCTGGCCAAACTAGTAAGGCCTTTAGAAGAAGTGCTGCCAGCTCCTGCGGTTCAATTACAAGTACACCCCGAGGATCCTTGGGAAGTAACAATACGAACCTTACAGGCCCACGAAGTCTCGGCACAAGAGAAGGGCCGAAAGATTTTGGAGCAGATGCGGGCCGAGCTTTCTGGATTAACTGCAGCCCAACTCTCACAGATAAAAGCATTGCTGGGACAGTACCATGAAGTATTTGCTAGTCATGAGGACGATTTTGGGTGTACCACTGCCATCACTCATGAAATCCCCACAGCAGGAGCGGCCCCTATCCGGGAACGATATCGACAGATTCCGCCACAACTCTATCAAGAGGTGAAAACTTTGCTGGCCCAAATGCTGCAAAAAGAGGTGAAACGGGAAATTCAAAGCCCCTGGGCGGCCCAAATCGTGTTGGTCCGGAAGAAAGATGGTACACTACGATTTTGTGTGGATTATCGTAAACTGAATGCTTGCACTATTAAAAACTCATATCCACTGCCCCGCATAGAAGAATCCCTGTCCGCCTTGGGAAAAGCTACATATTTTTCAACCCTGGACTTGGCCAGTGGGTACTGGCAGGTGCCCATGTCAGAAGAAGATAGAGCCAAGACGGCGTTCATATTGCCCATAGGACTGTTTGAGTTTAATCAGATGCCGTTTGGGCTGGCCAACGCCCCCGGAACCTTTCAGCGATTGATGGAGCGGTGTCTGAGAGATCTCAATTTTGAGGCTACGTTGATCTATCTGGACGACATCATCATCTATGCCGCCACCTTTGAGGACCACCTGAAGCGGTTGGGACAGGTACTCAGCTGGTTTCAAAAGTACGGGTTGAAGGTGATGCCTCAGAAATGCCACCTATTTCGCTCTCAGATTGAGTATCTGGGTCATGTCGTTTCGGCAGAGGGTGTGAGGCCATCCTGGGAGAAGGTTGCTGCTATCCAGGAGTAGCCTACCCCCGAGACGGTGAAAGATGTGCGGGCTTTTCTGGGGTTAGCCGGATATTACCGTCGCTTCGCAAAGAATTTTGCATGTCGAGCTCGAGCCCTGCATGACCTGCTGAAGGGGGCTCCCACTGGGGCCAATAGGCGAAAAATCCAGTGGCAACACCCTCAGGAAGAGGCCTTCCGAGACCTCAAGGCTGCGCTCTCGGATGCTCCAGTGTTGGCTTATGCGGATTTCTCCCAACCGTTCATCCTGCACACTGATGGGAGTCTTCACGGGCTGGGGGCTGTGTTGTCACAGGTTCAGGATGGCCGGGAGAGAGTGATCGCATATGGAAGTCGCTCACTCCATGAATCCGAGCGTAACCCTGACAATTACAGTTCTTTTAAGCTTGAGCTCCTCGCAGTGGTGTGGGCTATGACGGAGAGATTCGCAGAGTACCTAGCGGGCTCCGAGATGGTAGTGCGAACTGACAACAACCCGTTAACTCATTTGGAAAATGCCAAATTGGGGGCTCTGGAACAGCGATGGGTGGCCCGGATGGTGAAGTACAATTATAAGATTATCTACAAAAGAGGGGCCGAGAATGTCCATGCAGACGCCCTCTCCAGGATTTGATATACAACTCCAGGACAGAATCGAGATGAAGAATTAGAAGGAGAGGAAATACCGCTCGCTCTCACTGCTGCCATGCTCACAACTGACACCAAAAAAATCTTCCTCTGAAACCCCAAGGAGCATATTAGAACAATCCCGGGATAAGTGGATACAACAGCAACAAGATGTCATGCTCGCGCCTTGGCTGAATGGCGCGAGCCAGGGGGTTGTGGCCCCCCTGTGCCACAAACCAGACTACCCTGGAAAGGGCGTGACTGCGACAGCTACCTCGGTCTTCACTGGAACCTCTGATGGTGAGGTCAGGCTTGTGCGGCAGGTAGCTGTCGGGTGCCACTCCAGGGTGGTGTCTGGCTGTGGCTGCTGATCCCACTCGGGGACAAGTCACTTGGACAGGTGTGACTACCAGGCAGGCTGAGACACTGGGCAAGCAGGCACGGCTTGGTACACTGGCAGGCAGGCACGGCTTGGAGACACTGGGCAAGCGGGCACGGCTTGGAGACACTGGGCAATCGGGCACGGCTTGGAGGCACTGGGCAAGCGGGCATGGCTTGGAGACACTGGGCAAGCGGGCACGGCTTGGAGACACAGGACAGGCGGGCAAGGCTTGGAGACACAGGACAGGCGGGCACGGCTTGGAGACACAGGACAGACTGGCATGGTATGAGAAGGGGCAGGTAGGGACCTGTTCACACAGCAGGTGCAGGCAGGAGGGAGTGGTGTATGTTGGAACAGGATTTGGACCTGTTCACACAGGAGGTGCAGGTATGGATATAGGCAGGAGTGTGGAGTAGGCAGAGCCACAGGAGTGCGGAGTAGGCTGGATGGCAAGGGAGCCGGGCAGGCAGAGTGGCTAGAGAACCGTGCAGGCAGAGCGGCTAGAGAACCGTGCAGGCAGAGCGGCTAGAGAACCGTGCAGGCAGAGCGGCTAGAGAGCCGTGCAGGCAGAGCGGCTAGAGAGCCGTGCAGGCAGAGCGGCTAGAGAGCCGTGCAGGCAGATTCACAGATAGAGCTGCAAGGGTGCAGATTCACAGATAGAGCTGCAAGGGTGCACATTCACAGATAAAGCTGCAAGGGTGCACATTCACAGATAAAGCTGCAAGGGTGCACATTCACAGATAAAGCTGCAAGGATGCAGATGCACAGATAAAGCTGCAAGGGTGCAGATGCACAGATAAAGCTGCAAGGGTGCAGATGCACAGACAGGGAGGACACAAGGAAAGACATGGCAGAGAAGGAACCACAAACAAGGAGACTGACAGACAGAGGTAAGACTGAGTTCAGACAGAGACACAGGGACAGAGACACAAGGACCAGGATATTCTGCCTCCTGGCAGGTGGACAGAGAACAGACAAGGCACTGAGAACAAGACTCAAGGGCCAGGATATTCTGCCTCCTGGCAGGCGGACAGAGAAATGCTAGGCAAGGTACCAAGACACAGGAATACGCAGTAAGAGCCTTCAGAGAAGGCAAGACATAGGACAGGGCCTGGCTGGCTCAGCAGCAAGGAGCTAACTGAGTTTAGACATTGCACAGGCAATGTTTCAGTGGCTGTGGTGGAACTAAATAGTCAAGGGCTCTAGGCGATTGGTCAGGGACATATTACACAGGTGCACCCTGACTGCATAAGAACCAGAGCGTTCTGGCGCCACCCCCCTATACACACATAGCTTGGAAGCATAGAGGAGAGGCACAGAGCACAGGACTGGCAACAGACAGAATTCACAGCATGACCCGGAGCAGTGAGTAAGTTGATGTGCGGGGGATGGGAGGCCATGCAATGACGCCAGCAGGGTCGTTACAGTACCCCCCTTTACGGCCCCTCTTCCTCAAGCCTGCCAGAATGACCAGAAGAAGGAGTATGGGACCACACACAGTCCAGGCTAACAGGGCATCCTTCTGGTGAGACGAAGTAGGTGTGCCATCCGGAATCACCGAGTGCCAAGTTTCTTGGTGCCCAACAGCTTCCAACACAGAGGGTACAAGGACTTTTTCCTCCTGATTGGCAGAAGGCAGGGACCTGGAAGCTTCAGACTTGACCCCTACATCAGACGGCCAGCTAGAAACAGAAGACACCTTCACTGAGTCCAACTTCAGCCCGACATGCCAGAAAAATTGGACCTCCGCCTCCCGGTTGGTGAGAAACGGAGGTACGTAGGTCACTGTTCCAACCTCTTCACCCACCTGCCAAATGGAAGCTGGAGGCATACATACAGGGAGCCA
Source organism: Dendrobates tinctorius (assembly GCF_039654945.1). Taxonomy (NCBI): domain Eukaryota; kingdom Metazoa; phylum Chordata; class Amphibia; order Anura; family Dendrobatidae; genus Dendrobates; species Dendrobates tinctorius. The sequence goes on along the minus strand of NW_027361770.1, from coordinate 4,674,030 downwards.
CTTCAGCCTGTTACCCTGAAAAAACTGGACCCCCTTTTTCAGGTTAGAGGATGAGTAATGCTCCATCTTGAGACCTTCACCCACTGGCCATAGAGGAGCTGAGGGCATCCACTCAGGATCCATCTTCAGCCCTTTATCCTGGGGAAGACAATCAGGAGGCAGGGATGCTCTAGGGAGCAGATCACTGGCATCATTGCTGGAGATGTGTGACAAGGAGACCTCCGCTTCACCCTCTTCGGAGGCGTCATCACCCCTAGACTCGACGACCAGCAGACTGGATGAAGAAGGTGACCTTGCTGACCGACTCTGACGCAAGGGAACCAGACACCTCTTGTCACTTGATTGTTTCAAGCGCGGTGCCCTGCTAGGTTTCCAGACATAAATGGGTGCTAGAATCTCTGGATCAGAATGACCCATGGGCATACCAGTCAGCAAGTGGAAGATGAACTTCTTCATGTATAAGGCTCCAACCTGGAGCTGTAGTTGTCCTTGCAGGACTAGACTGTTCTCCAATAGGGCTCGGCCACCTCGAGACAACGCCCATGCCGGCTTCAGGAGCTGTATGACAGAGACCACACACTGACTCTGTAAGACTGGCGACTTAAACACACCAAAGCTCCCTGAAGGCAGAGAAACAGTCAAAGAGTTTAATGGAGAGGGAGTACTCTCGCCAGGGACAGCCTCTCCTACTGGCCCAGGGTTTTGGAGTACAGGCTTCACAGGGCAGAGGCCAGATTCCGGCTGCAACTTGTCCCGCTTCTTCATTTTAGACCTCTTGGATCTTGCACGGGAGGCCGCATCGGCAGACTGTGGAACAGGTGATGGCTGGACAGTCATAGGTGGTTGAGACGTTTCACCCACAGGTTCCTCTTGTCTAGTTTGTCTCTGGAAGCTTGGAGAGGAAGACTTTTCAGGAGCAGCTGGACGAGGCATGTCGAACACTTTACGAAAGGCCACCAGGAAGGCCCCCAGGCTCAAGACGACAGGGTCCCCTGCTTCCCAAAGGGGACAGATCCATATGAAGGCATCACCAGCTAGGTAGGACATGATGTATCCCACCTTTACCCGGTCAGAGGGAAAACAAGCTGCATTCTGCAGGATGTAGTGCAGTCACTTCTTCAGGAACCCTTGGCACTCTTTAGGGTCCCCATAGAACCCAGGCGGGTCTGCTGGGTCGTGCTCTTCATAGGCCAGGAGCTGATTGTAGAGAGCATTGGAGACGATGATTGGTTCAGAGGTCTCCACAATCGGAACCACGCAGGACGGAACAAATTCCTCTGGTTGCTCATACTGGCAGGGAGAGAGTTCATCATGCTCTGCGAGCGGAAGGACATGGGACTCAGCGGGAACCATGGCCTGTGCAAACTGTCACGCTCGCGCCTTGGCTGAATGGCGCGAGACGGGGGGTTGTGGCCCCACTGTGCCACAAACCAGACTACCCTGGAAGGGGCGTGACTGCGACAGCTACCTCGGTCTTCACTGGAGCCTCTGATGGTGAGGTCAGGCTTGTGCGGCAGGTAGCTGTCGGGTGCCACTCCAGGGTGGTGTCTGGCTGTGGCTGCTGATCCCACTCGGGGACAAGTCACTTGGACAGGTGTGACTACCAGGCAGGCTGAGACACTGGGCAAGCAGGCACGGCTTGGTACACTGGCAGGCAGGCACGGCTTGGAGACACGGCTTGGAGACACTGGGCAAGCGGGCACGGCTTGGAGACACTGGGCAAGCGGGCACGGCTTGGAGACACTGGGCAAGCGGGCACGGCTTGGAGACACTGGGCAGGTGGGCACGGCTTGGAGACACAGGACAGGCGGGCACGGCTTGGAGACACAGGACAGACTGGCGTGGTATGAGAAGGGGCAGGTAGGGACCTGTTCACACAGCAGGTGCAGGCAGGAGGGAGTGGTGTATGTTTCAGTCTGCATTGTGATTGCTATAAGTGTGTGCTAGAAGTGTGAAGATTAATTTAAGAATTAAAACCAGAAGGATGTATACAGACTGTGCCCTGCTACCTGCCACCATCGCACTCTAACAAGCATCTCTATTCTTCCGACAGGTATGTCCATCCACCCAGCTCTCCTGCTCTCCTGCTGTCTGTCTATGAAGGACACACAGTGCATCACCCAGCTTTGCACATAGACTTGCCTCTGCACCTAGCATTCACATGGTATGTCCATCCACCCAGCTCTCCTGCTCTACTGCTGTCTGTCTATGAAGGACACACAGTGCATCACCCAGCTTTGCACATAGACTTGCCTCTGCACCTAGCATTCACATGGTATGTCCATCCACCCAGCTCTCCTGCTCTCCTGCTGTCTGTCTATGAAGGACACACAGTGCATCACCCAGCTTTGCACATAGACTTGCCTCTGCACCTAGCATTCACATGGTATGTCCATCCACCCAGCTCTCCTGCTCTCCTGCTGTCTGTCTATGAAGGACACACAGTGCATCACCCAGCTTTGCACATAGACTTGCCTCTGCACCTAGCATTCACATGGTATGTCCATCCACCCAGCTCTCCTGCTCTCCTGCTGTCTGTCTATGAAGGACACACAGTGCATCACCCAGCTTTGCACATAGACTTGCCTCTGCACCTAGCATTCACATGGTATGCCTTTCAGCTTACCCCAGTGTTATTTATGACCTTGTTTACTCTGGCTTGATCATATACATCTGGTCCACTCTTAATTGTCTGACCAAAATGAGCAGAGACCACTCCTCTCTGCTTCACACCTGACTGCACTTAGTTGTACACATATTGCAGAGCACAAGTCTGCATAGACTTCAGTCTGCATTGTGATTGCTATAAGTGTGTGCTAGAAGTGTGAAGATTAATTTAAGAATTAAAACCAGAAGGATGTATACAGACTGTGCCCTGCTACCTGCCACCATCGCACTCTAACAAGCATCTCTATTCTTCCGACAGGTATGTCCATCCACCCAGCTCTCCTGCTCTCCTGCTGTCTGTCTATGAAGGACACACAGTGCATCACCCAGCTTTGCACATAGACTTGCCTCTGCACCTAGCATTCACATGGTATGTCCATCCACCCAGCTCTCCTGCTCTCCTGCTGTCTGTCTATGAAGGACACACAGTGCATCACCCAGCTTTGCACATAGACTTGCCTCTGCACCTAGCATTCACATGGTATGCCTTTCAGCTAACCCCAGCTTACCCCAGTGTTATTTATGACCTTGTTTACTCTGGCTTGATCATATACATCTGGTCCACTCTTAATTGTCTGACCAAGAAGAGCAGAGACCACTCCTCTCTGCTTCACACCTGACTGCACTTAGTTGTACATATATTGCAGAGCACAAGTCTGCATAGACTTCAGTCTGCAGTGTGATTTCCTATAAGTGTGTGCTAGAAGTGTGAAGATTAATTTAAGAATTAAAACCAGAAGGATGTATACAGACTGTGCCCTGCTACCTGCCACCATCGCACTCTAACAAGCATCTCTATTCTTCCGACAGGTATGTCCATCCACCCAGCTCTCCTGCTCTCCTGCTGTCTGTCTATGAAGGACACACAGTGCATCACCCAGCTTTGCACATAGACTTGCCTCTGCACCTAGCATTCACATGGTATGTCCATCCACCCAGCTCTCCTGCTCTCCTGCTGTCTGTCTATGAAGGACACACAGTGCATCACCCAGCTTTGCACATAGACTTGCCTCTGCACCTAGCATTCACATGGTATGTCCATCCACCCAGCTCTCCTGCTCTCCTGCTGTCTGTCTATGAAGGACACACAGTGCATCACCCAGCTTTGCACATAGACTTGCCTCTGCACCTAGCATTCACATGGTATGTCCATCCACCCAGCTCTCCTGCTCTCCTGCTGTCTGTCTATGAAGGACACACAGTGCATCACCCAGCTTTGCACATAGACTTGCCTCTGCACCTAGCATTCACATGGTATGTCCATCCACCCAGCTCTCCTGCTCTCCTGCTGTCTGTCTATGAAGGACACACAGTGCATCACCCAGCTTTGCACATAGACTTGCCTCTGCACCTAGCATTCACATGGTATGCCTTTCAGCTAACCCCAGCTTACCCCAGTGTTATTTATGACCTTGTTTACTCTGGCTTGATCATATACATCTGGTCCACTCTTAATTGTCTGACCAAGAAGAGCAGAGACCACTCCTCTCTGCTTCACACCTGACTGCACTTAGTTGTACATATATTGCAGAGCACAAGTCTGCATAGACTTCAGTCTGCAGTGTGATTTCCTATAAGTGTGTGCTAGAAGTGTGAAGATTAATTTAAGAATTAAAACCAGAAGGATGTATACAGACTGTGCCCTGCTACCTGCCACCATCGCACTCTAACAAGCATCTCTATTCTTCCGACAGGTATGTCCATCCACCCAGCTCTCCTGCTCTCCTGCTGTCTGTCTATGAAGGACACACAGTGCATCACCCAGCTTTGCACATAGACTTGCCTCTGCACCTAGCATTCACATGGTATGTCCATCCACCCAGCTCTCCTGCTCTCCTGCTGTCTGTCTATGAAGGACACACAGTGCATCACCCAGCTTTGCACATAGACTTGCCTCTGCACCTAGCATTCACATGGTATGTCCATCCACCCAGCTCTCCTGCTCTCCTGCTGTCTGTCTATGAAGGACACACAGTGCATCACCCAGCTTTGCACATAGACTTGCCTCTGCACCTAGCATTCACATGGTATGCCTTTCAGCTAACCCCAGCTTACCCCAGTGTTATTTATGACCTTGTTTACTCTGGCTTGATCATATACATCTGGTCCACTCTTAATTGTCTGACCAAGAAGAGCAGAGACCACTCCTCTCTGCTTCACACCTGACTGCACTTAGTTGTACATATATTGCAGAGCACAAGTCTGCATAGACTTCAGTCTGCAGTGTGATTTCCTATAAGTGTGTGCTAGAAGTGTGAAGATTAATTTAAGAATTAAAACCAGAAGGATGTATACAGACTGTGCCCTGCTACCTGCCACCATCGCACTCTAACAAGCATCTCTATTCTTCCGACAGGTATGTCCATCCACCCAGCTCTCCTGCTCTCCTGCTGTCTGTCTATGAAGGACACACAGTGCATCACCCAGCTTTGCACATAGACTTGCCTCTGCACCTAGCATTCACATGGTATGTCCATCCACCCAGCTCTCCTGCTCTCCTGCTGTCTGTCTATGAAGGACACACAGTGCATCACCCAGCTTTGCACATAGACTTGCCTCTGCACCTAGCATTCACATGGTATGTCCATCCACCCAGCTCTCCTGCTCTCCTGCTGTCTGTCTATGAAGGACACACAGTGCATCACCCAGCTTTGCACATAGACTTGCCTCTGCACCTAGCATTCACATGGTATGTCCATCCACCCAGCTCTCCTGCTCTCCTGCTGTCTGTCTATGAAGGACACACAGTGCATCACCCAGCTTTGCACATAGACTTGCCTCTGCACCTAGCATTCACATGGTATGCCTTTCAGCTTACCCCAGTGTTATTTATGACCTTGTTTACTCTGGCTTGATCATATACATCTGGTCCACTCTTAATTGTCTGACCAAGAAGAGCAGAGACCAATCCTCTCTGCTTCACACCTGACTGCACTTAGTTGTACATATATTGCAGAGCACAAGTCTGCATAGACTTCAGTCTGCAGTGTGATTTCCTATAAGTGTGTGCTAGAAGTGTGAAGATTAATTTAAGAATTAAAACCAGAAGGATGTATACAGACTGTGCCCTGCTACCTGCCACCATCGCACTCTAACAAGCATCTCTATTCTTCCGACAGGTATGTCCATCCACCCAGCTCTCCTGCTGTCTGTCTATGAAGGACACACAGTGCATCACCCAGCTTTGCACATAGACTTGCCTCTGCACCTAGCATTCACATGGTATGTCCATCCACCCAGCTCTCCTGCTCTCCTGCTGTCTGTCTATGAAGGACACACAGTGCATCACCCAGCTTTGCACATAGACTTGCCTCTGCACCTAGCATTCACATGGTATGTCCATCCACCCAGCTCTCCTGCTCTCCTGCTGTCTATGAAGGACACACAGTGCATCACCCAGCTTTGCACATAGACTTGCCTCTGCACCTAGCATTCACATGGTATGTCCATCCACCCAGCTCTCCTGCTCTCCTGCTGTCTGTCTATGAAGGACACACAGTGCATCACCCAGCTTTGCACATAGACTTGCCTCTGCACCTAGCATTCACATGGTATGCCTTTCAGCTAACCCCAGCTTACCCCAGTGTTATTTATGACCTTGTTTACTCTGGCTTGATCATATACATCTGGTCCACTCTTAATTGTCTGACCAAGAAGAGCAGAGACCACTCCTCTCTGCTTCACACCTGACTGCACTTAGTTGTACATATATTGCAGAGCACAAGTCTGCATAGACTTCAGTCTGCAGTGTGATTTCCTATAAGTGTGTGCTAGAAGTGTGAAGATTAATTTAAGAATTAAAACCAGAAGGATGTATACAGACTGTGCCCTGCTACCTGCCACCATCGCACTCTAACAAGCATCTCTATTCTTCCGACAGGTATGTCCATCCACCCAGCTCTCCTGCTCTCCTGCTGTCTGTCTATGAAGGACACACAGTGCATCACCCAGCTTTGCACATAGACTTGCCTCTGCACCTAGCATTCACATGGTATGTCCATCCACCCAGCTCTCCTGCTCTCCGTCTATGAAGGACACACAGTGCATCACCCAGCTTTGCACATAGACTTGCCTCTGCACCTAGCATTCACATGGTATGTCCATCCACCCAGCTCTCCTGCTCTCCTGCTGTCTGTCTATGAAGGACACACAGTGCATCACCCAGCTTTGCACATAGACTTGCCTCTGCACCTAGCATTCACATGGTATGTCCATCCACCCAGCTCTCCTGCTCTCCTGCTGTCTGTCTATGAAGGACACACAGTGCATCACCCAGCTTTGCACATAGACTTGCCTCTGCACCTAGAATTCACATGGTGTGTCCATCCACCCAGCTCTCCTGCTCTCCTGCTGTCTGTCTATGAAGGACACACAGTGCATCACCCAGCTTTGCACATAGACTTGCCTCTGCACCTAGCATTCACATGGTATGTCCATCCACCCAGCTCTCCTGCTCTCCTGCTGTCTGTCTATGAAGGACACACAGTGCATCACCCAGCTTTGCACATAGACTTGCCTCTGCACCTAGCATTCACATGGTATGTCCATCCACCCAGCTCTCCTGCTCTCCTGCTGTCTGTCTATGAAGGACACACAGTGCATCACCCAGCTTTGCACATAGACTTGCCTCTGCACCTAGCATTCACATGGTATGCCTTTCAGCTAACCCCAGCTTACCCCAGTGTTATTTATGACCTTGTTTACTCTGGCTTGATCATATACATCTGGTCCACTCTTAATTGTCTGACCAAGAAGAGCAGAGACCACTCCTCTCTGCTTCACACCTGACTGCACTTAGTTGTACATATATTGCAGAGCACAAGTCTGCATAGACTTCAGTCTGCAGTGTGATTTCCTATAAGTGTGTGCTAGAAGTGTGAAGATTAATTTAAGAATTAAAACCAGAAGGATGTATACAGACTGTGCCCTGCTACCTGCCACCATCGCACTCTAACAAGCATCTCTATTCTTCCGACAGGTATGTCCATCCACCCAGCTCTCCTGCTCTCCTGCTGTCTGTCTATGAAGGACACACAGTGCATCACCCAGCTTTGCACATAGACTTGCCTCTGCACCTAGCATTCACATGGTATGTCCATCCACCCAGCTCTCCTGCTCTCCTGCTGTCTGTCTATGAAGGACACACAATGCATCACCCAGCTTTGCACATAGACTTGCCTCTGCACCTAGCATTCACATGGTATGTCCATCCACCCAGCTCTCCTGCTCTCCTGCTGTCTGTCTATGAAGGACACACAGTGCATCACCCAGCTTTGCACATAGACTTGCCTCTGCACCTAGCATTCACATGGTATGTCCATCCACCCAGCTCTCCTGCTCTCCTGCTGTCTGTCTATGAAGGACACACAGTGCATCACCCAGCTTTGCACATAGACTTGCCTCTGCACCTAGCATTCACATGGTATGTCCATCCACCCAGCTCTCCTGCTGTCTGTCTATGAAGGACACACAGTGCATCACCCAGCTTTGCACATAGACTTGCCTCTGCACCTAGCATTCACATGGTATGTCCATCCACCCAGCTCTCCTGCTCTCCGTCTATGAAGGACACACAGTGCATCACCCAGCTTTGCACATAGACTTGCCTCTGCACCTAGCATTCACATGGTATGTCCATCCACCCAGCTCTCCTGCTCTCCTGCTGTCTGTCTATGAAGGACACACAGTGCATCACCCAGCTTTGCACATAGACTTGCCTCTGCACCTAGCATTCACATGGTATGCCTTTCAGCTTACCCCAGTGTTATTTATGACCTTGTTTACTCTGGCTTGATCATATACATCTGGTCCACTCTTAATTGTCTGACCAAGAAGAGCAGAGACCACTCCTCTCTGCTTCACACCTGACTGCACTTAGTTGTACATATATTGCAGAGCACAAGTCTGCATAGACTTCAGTCTGCAGTGTGATTTCCTATAAGTGTGTGCTAGAAGTGTGAAGATTAATTTAAGAATTAAAACCAGAAGGATGTATACAGACTGTGCCCTGCTACCTGCCACCATCGCACTCTAACAAGCATCTCTATTCTTCCGACAGGTATGTCCATCCACCCAGCTCTCCTGCTCTCCTGCTGTCTGTCTATGAAGGACACACAGTGCATCACCCAGCTTTGCACATAGACTTGCCTCTGCACCTAGCATTCACATGGTATGTCCATCCACCCAGCTCTCCTGCTCTCCTGCTGTCTGTCTATGAAGGACACACAGTGCATCACCCAGCTTTGCACATAGACTTGCCTCTGCACCTAGCATTCACATGGTATGTCCATCCACCCAGCTCTCCTGCTCTCCTGCTGTCTGTCTATGAAGGACACACAGTGCATCACCCAGCTTTGCACATAGACTTGCCTCTGCACCTAGCATTAACATGGTATGTCCATCCACCCAGCTCTCCTGCTCTCCTGCTGTCTGTCTATGAAGGACACACAGTGCATCACCCAGCTTTGCACATAGACTTGCCTCTGCACCTAGCATTCACATGGTATGCCTTTCAGCTTACCCCAGTGTTATTTATGACCTTGTTTACTCTGGCTTGATCATATACATCTGGTCCACTCTTAATTGTCTGACCAAGAAGAGCAGAGACCACTCCTCTCTGCTTCACACCTGACTGCACTTAGTTGTACATATATTGCAGAGCACAAGTCTGCATAGACTTCAGTCTGCAGTGTGATTTCCTATAAGTGTGTGCTAGAAGTGTGAAGATTAATTTAAGAATTAAAACCAGAAGGATGTATACAGACTGTGCCCTGCTACCTGCCACCATCGCACTCTAACAAGCATCTCTATTCTTCCGACAGGTATGTCCATCCACCCAGCTCTCCTGCTCTCCTGCTGTCTGTCTATGAAGGACACACAGTGCATCACCCAGCTTTGCACATAGACTTGCCTCTGCACCTAGCATTCACATGGTATGTCCATCCACCCAGCTCTCCTGCTCTCCTGCTGTCTGTCTATGAAGGACACACAGTGCATCACCCAGCTTTGCACATAGACTTGCCTCTGCACCTAGCATTCACATGGTATGTCCATCCACCCAGCTCTCCTGCTGTCTGTCTATGAAGGACACACAGTGCATCACCCAGCTTTGCACATAGACTTGCCTCTGCACCTAGCATTCACATGGTATGTCCATCCACCCAGCTCTCCTGCTCTCCTGCTGTCTGTCTATGAAGGACACACAGTGCATCACCCAGCTTTGCACATAGACTTGCCTCTGCACCTAGCATTCACATGGTATGCCTTTCAGCTTACCCCAGTGTTATTTATGACCTTGTTTACTCTGGCTTGATCATATACATCTGGTCCACTCTTAATTGTCTGACCAAGAAGAGCAGAGACCACTCCTCTCTGCTTCACACCTGACTGCACTTAGTTGTACATATATTGCAGAGCACAAGTCTGCATAGACTTCAGTCTGCAGTGTGATTTCCTATAAGTGTGTGCTAGAAGTGTGAAGATTAATTTAAGAATTAAAACCAGAAGGATGTATACAGACTGTGCCCTGCTACCTGCCACCATCGCACTCTAACAAGCATCTCTATTCTTCCGACAGGTATGTCCATCCACCCAGCTCTCCTGCTCTCCTGCTGTCTGTCTATGAAGGACACACAGTGCATCACCCAGCTTTGCACATAGACTTGCCTCTGCACCTAGCATTCACATGGTATGTCCATCCACCCAGCTCTCCTGCTCTCCTGCTGTCTGTCTATGAAGGACACACAGTGCATCACCCAGCTTTGCACATAGACTTGCCTCTTCACCTAGCATTCACATGGTATGTCCATCCACCCAGCTCTCCTGCTCTCCTGCTGTCTGTCTATGAAGGACACACAGTGCATCACCCAGCTTTGCACATAGACTTGCCTCTGCACCTAGCATTCACATGGTATGTCCATCCACCCAGCTCTCCTGCTCTCCTGCTGTCTGTCTATGAAGGACACACAGTGCATCACCCAGCTTTGCACATAGACTTGCCTCTGCACCTAGCATTCACATGGTATGCCTTTCAGCTTACCCCAGTGTTATTTATGACCTTGTTTACTCTGGCTTGATCATATACATCTGGTCCACTCTTAATTGTCTGACCAAGAAGAGCAGAGACCACTCCTCTCTGCTTCACACCTGACTGCACTTAGTTGTACATATATTGCAGAGCACAAGTCTGCATAGACTTCAGTCTGCAGTGTGATTTCCTATAAGTGTGTGCTAGAAGTGTGAAGATTAATTTAAGAATTAAAACCAGAAGGATGTATACAGACTGTGCCCTGCTACCTGCCACCATCGCACTCTAACAAGCATCTCTATTCTTCCGACAGGTATGTCCATCCACCCAGCTCTCCTGCTCTCCTGCTGTCTGTCTATGAAGGACACACAGTGCATCACCCAGCTTTGCACATAGACTTGCCTCTGCACCTAGCATTCACATGGTATGTCCATCCACCCAGCTCTCCTGCTCTCCTGCTGTCTGTCTATGAAGGACACACAGTGCATCACCCAGCTTTGCACATAGACTTGCCTCTGCACCTAGCATTCACATGGTATGTCCATCCACCCAGCTCTCCTGCTGTCTGTCTATGAAGGACACACAGTGCATCACCCAGCTTTGCACATAGACTTGCCTCTGCACCTAGCATTCACATGGTATGTCCATCCACCCAGCTCTCCTGCTCTCCTGCTGTCTGTCTATGAAGGACACACAGTGCATCACCCAGCTTTGCACATAGACTTGCCTCTGCACCTAGCATTCACATGGTATGCCTTTCAGCTTACCCCAGTGTTATTTATGACCTTGTTTACTCTGGCTTGATCATATACATCTGGTCCACTCTTAATTGTCTGACCAAGAAGAGCAGAGACCACTCCTCTCTGCTTCACACCTGACTGCACTTAGTTGTACATATATTGCAGAGCACAAGTCTGCATAGACTTCAGTCTGCAGTGTGATTTCCTATAAGTGTGTGCTAGAAGTGTGAAGATTAATTTAAGAATTAAAACCAGAAGGATGTATACAGACTGTGCCCTGCTACCTGCCACCATCGCACTCTAACAAGCATCTCTATTCTTCCGACAGGTATGTCCATCCACCCAGCTCTCCTGCTCTCCTGCTGTCTGTCTATGAAGGACACACAGTGCATCACCCAGCTTTGCACATAGACTTGCCTCTGCACCTAGCATTCACATGGTATGTCCATCCACCCAGCTCTCCTGCTCTCCTGCTGTCTGTCTATGAAGGACACACAGTGCATCACCCAGCTTTGCACATAGACTTGCCTCTGCACCTAGCATTCACATGGTATGTCCATCCACCCAGCTCTCCTGCTCTCCTGCTGTCTGTCTATGAAGGACACACAGTGCATCACCCAGCTTTGCACATAGACTTGCCTCTGCACCTAGCATTCACATGGTATGTCCATCCACCCAGCTCTCCTGCTCTCCTGCTGTCTGTCTATGAAGGACACACAGTGCATCACCCAGCTTTGCACATAGACTTGCCTCTGCACCTAGCATTCACATGGTATGCCTTTCAGCTTACCCCAGTGTTATTTATGACCTTGTTTACTCTGGCTTGATCATATACATCTGGTCCACTCTTAATTGTCTGACCAAGAAGAGCAGAGACCACTCCTCTCTGCTTCACACCTGACTGCACTTAGTTGTACATATATTGCAGAGCACAAGTCTGCATAGACTTCAGTCTGCAGTGTGATTTCCTATAAGTGTGTGCTAGAAGTGTGAAGATTAATTTAAGAATTAAAACCAGAAGGATGTATACAGACTGTGCCCTGCTACCTGCCACCATCGCACTCTAACAAGCATCTCTATTCTTCCGACAGGTATGTCCATCCACCCAGCTCTCCTGCTCTCCTGCTGTCTGTCTATGAAGGACACACAGTGCATCACCCAGCTTTGCACATAGACTTGCCTCTGCACCTAGCATTCACATGGTATGTCCATCCACCCAGCTCTCCTGCTCTCCTGCTGTCTGTCTATGAAGGACACACAGTGCATCACCCAGCTTTGCACATAGACTTGCCTCTGCACCTAGCATTCACATGGTATGTCCATCCACCCAGCTCTCCTGCTCTCCTGCTGTCTGTCTATGAAGGACACACAGTGCATCACCCAGCTTTGCACATAGACTTGCCTCTGCACCTAGCATTCACATGGTATGTCCATCCACCCAGCTCTCCTGCTCTCCTGCTGTCTGTCTATGAAGGACACACAGTGCATCACCCAGCTTTGCACATAGACTTGCCTCTGCACCTAGCATTCACATGGTATGCCTTTCAGCTAACCCCAGCTTACCCCAGTGTTATTTATGACCTTGTTTACTCTGGCTTGATCATATACATCTGGTCCACTCTTAATTGTCTGACCAAGAAGAGCAGAGACCACTCCTCTCTGCTTCACACCTGACTGCACTTAGTTGTACATATATTGCAGAGCACAAGTCTGCATAGACTTCAGTCTGCAGTGTGATTTCCTATAAGTGTGTGCTAGAAGTGTGAAGATTAATTTAAGAATTAAAACTAGAATTGAACCAGAAGGGAACTGAAGGTAACTGGACACAGTCACTGTAAACAATGTTTCTGTTTGTTTTCACTTTCACCCCAATAATCCTTCACTTTCTGCTAATTCCCCTAATCCCTACTCCTATTAAGGAACTGTTCATCTCTTCTTCAATCCTCCCCATCCACCTCACCTCCGCCTCAAAACTGTTCCTTAACATACAATCCTCTGTCTCCAAACACAGACAGCCCCCTCATGCCCTCTCCTGCTCCCACCTGCTAACACTTTCTCTGCTCCTTCTCACTGCTGGCGATATCTCCCCAAATCCTGGTCCTCCTCACCACATTCCCACAGTCATTTCTACCTCCCATCCACACTCTATCACAACCTTCCGTAACCTCTCCAACCTTATACCCATTCACCCAGCCCCCGCTTCCCCAGTCCCACTAACAGGAGCTCTGTGGAACGCTCGCTCTGTCTGCAACAAGCTTTCCTACATCCATGATCTTTTTGTTACTACCAAACTCTCCTTCCTCGCCATTACCGAAACCTGGCTCACCCCTTCTGACACAGCCTCTCCTGCTGCACTTTCGTATGGCGGCTTCCACCTTTCTCACACCCCCCGCTCCAGCAGCAAACATGGTGGAGGAGTTGGTTTTCTCCTGTCAGATACCTGCTCCTTCGCCCCAATCCCACTGCCACCCTCTGTTACCCTCCCTTCCTTTGAGGTGCACTCTGTGCGCATCTACTCCCCCTCCAACCTCCAACTGGCTGTCATCTACCGCCCCCCAGGGCCAGCCACCACCTTCTTTGACCACTTCACCACCTGGTTACTTCATTTCCTTTCCGCGGACATCCCTACTATCATCATGGGCGACTTCAACATCCCCATCGACACTTCCCTCTCAGCTGCCACTAAACTTCTATCTCTCACTTCCTCCTTCGGCCTCACTCAATGGTCTTCTTCAGCCACCCACAAAGATGGCCACACACTGGACCTCATCTTCACCCGCCTCTGCTCCCTATCTAACCTCTCTAACTCACCTCTTCCTCTCTCTGACCACAACCTGCTCACATTCTCTTCCCTCTTCACTCCATGTCTACAATCCCCACCCCACAAACTTTCACACCCTCGCAGGAATCTTAAACACCTTGACCTACACTCATTCTCTGAATCCCTCCTCCCTCTTACAGATATAAGTTCCTTACACAATGCGGATGACGCTGCCGCTCTATATAACACCACAATAGCTGTAGCTTTGGAATCCGCTGCCCCACTTACACATACCAAAACTCGCAAAATCAACAGACAGCCCTGGCACACCAGCCTGACCAAAGAGCTGAGGCGAGCTGCCAGGGCTGCTGAGCGCAGATGGAAAAGATCCCACTCCAACGAGCACTTCATCGCATTCAAACAGTCCCTCACTACTTTCAAGACCACACTCGCCACAGCTAAACAAACCTACTTCTCATCTCTCATATCCTCCCTGTCTCACAACCCTAAACAGTTATTCAGCACCTTCAATTCCCTCCTCCGCCCCCCAGCACCTCCTCCCTCCCCACTCATCTCAGCTGAAGACTTTGCCTCATTTTTCAAGCAGAAAATTGATAACATCAGGGACAGTTTTAGTCAACAACCCCCAGAGCCCTTCCTCCCGACTTCCCAGCCCTCCACCTTCAAAACCAACTTCTCCACCATTACAGAAGATCGACTCTCCACTCTACTCTCAAGATCACATCTCACCACCTGTGCACTCGACCCGATCCCATCCCACTTCATCCCAAACCTCACCACAGTCTTCATCCCAACCCTAACCCATCTCTTCAACCTGTCACTAACAACTGGTGTTTTCCCCTCAAGCTTTAAACATGCCTCCATCACACCTATCCTCAAAAAGCCCTCTCTCGACCCATCCTCTGTATCTAGCTATCGCCCTATATCACTTCTCCCATACGCCTCCAAGCTACTGGAACAACACGTCTACCTTGAACTGTCCTCCCATCTCTCTTCTTGCTCCCTCTTCGACCGCTTACAATCTGGCTTCCGGTCACACCACTCCACTGAAACTGCCCTTACTAAGGTCACCAATGACCTCTTAACTGCCAAGAGCAAGCGACACTACTCTGTCCTCCTCCTCCTGGACCTGTCGGCTGCCTTTGACACAGTGGACCATTCCCTATTATTACAGACCCTCTCATCCCTCGGCATCACAGACTTGGCCCTCTCCTGGATCTCATCATACCTAACAGACCGGACATTCAGCGTCTCCCACTCACACACCACCTCCTCACCTCGCCCCATATCTGTCGGAGTCCCACAAGGTTCAGTCCTTGGGCCCCTGCTGTTCTCTATTTACACCTTTGGCCTGGGACAGCTCATAGAATCTCATGGCTTTCAGTATCATCTTTATGCTGATGACACACAGATCTACATCTCTGGACCAGATATCACCTCCCTACTAACCAGAATCCCTCAATGTCTGTCCACTATCTCATCCTTCTTCTCCACTAGATATCTGAAACTCAACATGGACAAAACAGAATTCATCATCTTTCCCCCATCTCACGTGACCCCCCCTACGAACCTATCAATTACAGTAAATGACTGCCCACTCTCCCCAGTCCCACACGCTCGCTGCCTCGGAGTAATCCTTGACGCTGATCTCTCCTTCAAACCACATATCCAAACCCTTTCCACTTCCTGCCGACTTCAACTCAAAAATATTTCACGCATCCGTTCATTCCTCACCCAAGAATCTGCAAAAACCCTAGTCCATGCCCTCATCATCTCTCGCCTTGACTACTGCAACCTCATGCTCTGTGGCCTCCCCTCAAACACTCTCGCACCCCTCCAATCTATTCTAAACTCTGCTGCCCGACTAATCCACCTGTCCCCCCGCTATTCCCCAGCTTCTCCCCTCTGTCAATCCCTTCACTGGCTCCCAATTGCCCAGAGACTCCATTACAAAACCCTAACCATGACATACAAAGCAGTCCACAACCTGTCTCCTCCATACATCTGTGACCTCGTCTCCCGGTACTTTCCTGCACGCAACCTCCGATCCTCACAAGATCTCCTTCTTTACTCCCCTCTTATCTCCTCTTCCCACAATCGCATACAAGATTTCTCTCGCGCATCACCCCTACTCTGGAACTCTCTACCACAACATATCAGACTCTCACCTACCATCGAAACCTTCAAAAAGAGCCTGAAGACCCACCTCTTCCGACAAGCCTATAACCTGCAGTAACCACCGATCGACCAAACCGCTGCACGACCAGCTCTACCCTCGCCTACTGTATTATCACCCATCCCTTGAAGATTGTGAGCCCTCGCGGGCAGGGTCCTCTCTCCTCCTGTACCAGTTATGACTTGTATTGTTTAAGATTATTGTACTTGTTTTTATGTATACCCCTCCTCACATGTAAAGCGCCATGGAATAAATGGCGCTATAACAATAAATAATAATAATAATAATGGAACAGGATTTGGACTTGTTCACACAGGAGGTGCAGGTATGGATATAGGCAGGAGTGTGGAGTAGGCAGAGCCACAGGAGTGCGGAGTAGGCTGGATGGCAAGGGAGCCGGGCAGGCAGAGCGGCTAGAGAACCGTGCAGGCAGAGCAGGTAGAGAGCCGTGCAGGCAGAGCGGCTAGAGAACCGTGCAGGCAGAGCGGCTAGAGAGCCGTGCAGACAGATTCACAGATAGAGCTGCAAGGGTGCAGATTCACAGATAGAGCTGCAAGGGTGCAGATTCACAGATAGAGCTGCAAGGGTGTAGATTCACAGATAGAGCTGCAAGGGTGCAGATTCACAGATAGAGCTGCAAGGGTGCAGATGCACAGATAAAGCTGCAAGGGTGCAGATGCACAGATAAAGCTGCAAGGGTGCAGATGCACAGATAAAGTTGCAAGGGTGCAGATGCACAGACAGGGATGACACAAGGAAAGACATGGCAGAGAAGGAACCACAAACAAGGAGACTGACAGACAGAGGTAAGACTGAGTTCAGACAGAGACACAGGGACAAAGACACAAGGACCAGGATATTCTGCCTCCTGGCAGGTGGACAGAGAACAGACAAGGCACTGGGAACAAGACTCAAGGGCCAGGATATTCTGCCTCCTGGCAGGCGGACAGAGAAATGCTAGGCAAGGTACCAAGACACAGGAATACGCAGTAAGAGCCTTCAGAGAAGGCAAGACATAGGACAGGGCCTGGCTGGCTCAGCAGCAAGGAGATAACTGAGTTTAGACATTGCACAGGCAATGTTTCAGTGGCTGTGGCGGAACTAAATAGTCAAGGGCTCTAGGCGATTGGTCAGGGACATATTACACAGGTGCACCCTGACTGCATAAGAACCAGAGAGTTCTGGCGCCGCCCCCCTATACCCACATAGCTTGGAAGCATAGAGCAGAGGCACAGAGCACAGGACTGGCAACAGACAGAATTCACAGCATGACCCGGATCAGTGAGTAAGTTGATGTGCGGGGGATGGGAGGCCATGCAGTGACGCCAGCTGGGTTGTTACACAAGAAGACGAAGAGGTTGGCCTTCTCAGGACATGGGTCGCCGCTGGGCAAATATCCCCTGACTCTCAACGGCAAAATTTGACTCAAGACCTGTTGCTTACGCTGCGACAATGGGAGAGGTTGGTTATCCAAAAGGGATTATTGTATCGTAAAATAACATCACAATCAACTTCAATGACGGTTTGGCAGGTAGTTACACCAGGAGCCCAACTTCACGTACTGGAAAGGGGCCCATTTCGGAACAAAAAAAACTTTGCAATGGCTGCAACAGAAAGCTTACCACCCGCGCTAGCCGGCTGTTGTGGACGAAATTTGACGGACCTGCCGCTTGTGTGAACTAGCCAAACCACCCGCTCAGCGAGCTGCAACACAGACTATTGTGACCTCAGCGCCCCATTGAGCTCCTGACGGTGGATTATCTGACCATTGGGCCCGCATTTCAGGGATACGAACAATGTCTCGTTATGGTAGATCATTTCACCAAGTTCGCTGTGGTCACCCCCACTCGGGATCAGACCGCAGAGTCAGCTGACTTCGCCATTTGTAGAAACTTTATACAAGTATACGGCTGTCCTCAATGAATACATTCTGATCAGGGAGCATGTTTTTTGGGGAAGTCATGGAAGAACTACATCACCTCTATGGAATTGACAAATCCCGGACCACACCGTATCACCCGCAAGGGAATGGGGCTTGTGAACGATTTAATCGGACATTGATTCAGATGTTGCGCACTCTGGAGAGTGACAAGAAGGCCCGTTGGCCCGAATATGTTTCTGAATTAGTTTGGGTCTGTAACAAAAGGGTACATCGAGTGACTGGCTATACCCCCTATTCCCTGTTGTTTGGGCGAGAAGGTAAAGGGATCACGGAGGTGGAGTTAGATCCCGAAGAACCTCAGCCCTGGACTGGAGTGTCGTCTTGGGTCTGAAATCATCGCCATCGGCTGCAAACTCTTCACTGAATTGTACACACCAAGCTCCGAGACTGGGAGCACCCAAGGAAGAATGCAACCCCGCCTCCTCACCTCCAAAGCGGGGACCCAGAACAAACTGGAGCCGCGTTGGGAAGAAAGTCCTATCGGGTCTTACGCCGTATCCATCCGGACGGACCGTTGTACGAAATACGACTCGAGGAGGATGAAACACTGCCCACTCGTGTTGTGCATTGTAATATGTTACGCCCATGTACTTCCTCCGACCCGAAGCAACCGGAGCCTATCCCGTCGACATCTGAACCGTCTTCCGTATGTTGGGACCCGGACGATGACAAAGATTGTCTCCCAGGACCGGGAGGCCCTCCACTCAGTAATAAATCATCTGACACAATTAGCCCGCCCGCACCAACCAGCCCACCGATGTCCACCACCCCAGACGACTCTACCTCAGTCGAACTTAGACGCTCCGAGCGGTCAACAGCCGGCAAACCCCCTGAACGATATGAGCAAGATCAATTCATATGGCAACGAACATTGAAACCTCTACAGACTGATCTCAATAGACTAAGGCCCTTGCCCGAAGACTGGCGAGCTTATAGGGAGGGGAGTGTGGGGAGGAGGACGCCCAGACAGTCAAAGGACAGGTACCCAGGGGATCGCCATCAGGGTTCCTGAGGGAACGATACTGGGAAGACAGTAAAAGGAAAGACTTGACTGAAGTTGTCAGGGAAACAGTGGGCGGGGCAAGCTTAAAAGGAGCAGGGGGCACGCTGAAGTGGCAGTTGACAGAGAGCAGGACAACAGACAGGAAGCCGTGTGAGATAGAGAGGACCGAGGGAGCAGACAGTGTGTTGTGGAGAGACCGACAGGAGCCTGTGAAAGGAAAGCTGCGGACTCAACGACTAGTGATACATGAGAGACTTGCACCGGTGGCCACTCCCCGCATACGGTCCCATATAGCGGCTCCCGCTGCTTCCCACCCTGTTGTGACAAGACAGCTACCTCAGGCGACCGCAGCGACGACAGACCATTCCTTTACAGCGGTCAGGACACTGCCCCCCTGCCTTCTCCCACAGCTGCGGCCCTGTCATCACCGGCCCCAGGGGGCACCACCTCGCTACAGGCGGTAGTAGAGGCCCCCGTCCGGTTTGCTCAGGGACCCTGAGCAGAGGTTGGTGAACGGTTATATTTTGAGACTGCGTCATAACCCCGCGGTGAGACGAGAGCCGCAAAGAGACGCCTGTTGTGCCCATCGGCACAGTTTCTTCAGGACCTGTTGTGCCCCACGTCACAGTTTCTTCAGAGCCTGTTGCGCCCCACCGTCATAGTTTCTTCAGGGCCTGTTGCACCCCACCGTCATCGTTTCTTCAGGGCCTGTTGCGCCCCACCGTCATCGTTTCTTCAGGGCCTGTTGTGCCCCACCGTCATCGTTTCTTCCGGGCTTGTTGCGCCCCACTGTCATCGTTTCTTCAGGGCCTGTTGCGCCCAGCTCCATCCCAGAATATCGAGGCGTCAAGGCAGCCCCATCAGCGACCTCTACGCGGCCACGCCTGTGATCCTGACAGACCCCTGGAAGGATAAGTTTATTATAAGAGATAAGGACCCCCCAGTTTGGTCATACGTGGCCTATAGCACCCGGGCCAACCGGGTTAGTCGCATTACCCATAAGAAAGTGTTGTTAGGTTTGTTGAGTCCCTGCGTAGACTGGTTGCTGTTAATACTTTTTTTTGGTTGCTCAATATAGCCCCAGCGGCTACAGTTTAAAAAAGTTATTTCCACAAACCACACTCAGTCTCGTGTCTCGTCACTGCATCCTGCGAACCTGCTAGAACCCTACAGTTCATTGGAGAGATCTCTGTATTGCCCTCTGATATACTTGTACATATATATTAGGTCTCCCCTAAGTCTTCTCTTTTCTAGAGTAAATAGACCTAATTTTGATAACCTTTCTGGGTATTGTAGTGAACCAACTCCATTTATCATTTTAGTAGCCCGCCTTTGAACCCTTTCAAGTTCAGTAATGTCTTTCTTGAGCACCGGCGTCCAAAATTGCACACAATACTCCAAGTGTGGTCTGACGAGTGATTTGTACAGAGGGAGAATTATGTTTTCGTCTCGTGTCCCCAGACCTCTTCTAATGCATCCCATGACCCTATTTGCTTTGGTGGCAGCTGCCTGACACTGGGCACTCCAATTTAGCTTCTTATTGACTAAGATGCCTAAGTCTTTTTCCATGTCTGATTTCCCCAGCAGTTTCCCATTTAATAAGTCATCGTAGCATCTGTTTCTCCTTCCCATGTGCTTAACCTTACACTTATCTGTGTTAAACCTCATTTGCCATTTTTCAGCCCAATTCTGCAATTTACTCAAATCTGTCTGTAGTTGCAAACTGTCCTCCTTTGTGTTAACTACCTTACATAGTTTTGTATCATCTGCAAATACTGATATTTTACTATGTAAGCCATCCAACTAGATCATTAACAAATATATTAAATAGTAGGGGGCCCAATACAGAACCCTGTGGTACCCCACTAATAACCCTTGCCCAATCTGAGTATGCCCCATTAATAACCACTCTTTGTTTTCTATCACTAAGCCAGATACCTACCCATCTACACACATTTTCCCCTAGACCAAGCTTTATCATCTTACTTACCAATCTTTTATGTGGGACAGTATCAAATGCTTTATAGAAGTTGAGATAAATGACATCCAATGATTCTCCTTGGTCCATTTGAGAGCTTACATCCTCATAGAAGCTGATCAGGTTAGTTTGACAGGAGCGATCCTTCATAAATCCATGTTGATATGGAGTTAAACATTTATTAACATTGAGATATTCCATAATGGTATCCCTTAGAAACCCTTGAAAAATGTTATCCACAACAGATGTTACGCTTACAGGCCTCTAGTTTCCAGGTTCCCTTTTACACCCCTTTTTGAATATTGGTACCACATACGTAATATCAAAGGGAAGGGGTTTCTTAATAAGTCATTCATCAGAATCATACATCCGTCCTCATACACACAGCAGCAAGTAAGACTATACTAGCGCATGGCGGAACAGCCATGCGCGCCTTTTATAGCAGCCGGGACCTTCTGCAAGCCTCCAGATCTCTGAGATGGAACAATGAGATCTGGAGCAGGACCTGAGCACATGACTCCTGATCTCCAATGGGAGATCGTCCTATGAGCATGCTCAGTAGGAGGACAGAAGGACTTAGCCTCAGGAGAGATTTGCTGCAAGGCAATCTCCTCTGCAATCTCCTCTGCAGTAGATAAATAGCAGGAGACTGCAGAATGTGAGGGTTTGGATCCCTGCAGATTAAACGCAGAAATCCGACGCCTAACAGATATAGACCTGATGACACTGTGCGCCAGCCAATCACTGTAATACCACAACAAAGATGGCTATGGTATTACAGTGTGTGGCAGACAATCCCTGCATGTTGATTGGTGCTCTAAAGAGCGCCAAACATGCAGGGCATGGACCCGAGCTCTCGCCGAATAATCCCAGAAATGCTCGGTGCTTGCCGAGTACCTGAGAAGTGGAGAACATGCTCACTCTTCACTAGTGATGAGCGAGCACTAAAATGCTCAGGTATTCGATACCTGAGTTACAAATATAATGGAAGTCATAGGGAAACTATAGCATTTTCTTAGGACCCACCCCCCAGAACATTTAGAGGGGGTCTAAAAATTGTCCAATTCAATGGAAGCAGCACTGAAATGGCATGAGAACAGCATAGGGAAGACCCCTGGAAGCATCTCTGAATCCCAGATCACATTGGGAACAATGTTGTCAAAGTATACTGCTAAAAAAATAAAGGGAACACTATTCCATTTGCAACAGGCTGTTTGTGTTTTCTTTATTTCTTTGAGCAGTATATTATGCCACTTTTATGGACTGACAATAAAACATACAGAACCAAAGTTTTAATGGATTTTACTCGAGAAAATGTTAAGACATTCTTTCAAACAAGGCAAAATAAGTAAGAGAAAAAAAATGTTTACAAGTAGTAGGTTAGTAATGGAGAGGCGTCTTGGTGAGGCGTCTATAAGACGCCTCTCCATTGCTAATCCTATAGTTATATTGAAAACTAGCTGAAGAGCCCAGCGATGCCTGAGCACAGTAACCAACTGTGGTTAGTTATAACAAATTATAATGATTATATTGCACATAAAAACCGTGCATCTAATCCTATCCTGTGTGATACTCACTGCTGAGCCGTGTATCTATTCCTATTCTGTGTGATACTGTCTGCTGAGCCGTGTATCTAATCCTATTCTGTGTGATACTGTGTGCTGATGTAACAACCTTGCTGGCATCACTGCATGGCCTCCCATCCCCCGCACAACAACTTACTTTCTGCTTCAAGCCATGCTGTGATTTCTGTCTGTTGCCAGCTCTGTGCCTCTGCTTTCCATGTTTACAGACTGTGTGTATAGGGGGGCGGCGCCTGAACTCTCTGGTTCTTATGCAGTCAGGGTGCACCTGTGTAATCTGTCCCTGACCAATCACCTGGAGCCCTTGACTATTTAGTTTCGCCACTCCCACTGAAACATTGCCTGTGCAATGTCTAATCTCAGTTAGTATCTAGCTGCTGAGAAAGCCAGGCCCTGTTCTGTGTATCTCCTTCTCTGTAGGAATACTCTGACTCGCTTTGTACCTTGTCCGCCTGCCAGGAGGCTGAATATCCTGGCCCTTGAGTCTTGTTCCCAGTGCCTTGTCTGTTCTCTGTCCGCCTGCCAGGAGGCAGAATTTCCTGGTCCTTGTGTCTTTGTCCCTGTGTCTCTGTCTGAACTCAGTCTTACCTCTGTCCGTCTGTCAGTCTCCTTGTTTATGGTTCCTTCTCTGCCGTGTCTTTCCTTGTGTCCTCGCAGCTTTATCTGTGCATCTGCACTCTAGTCGCTCTGCCTGCTCCGCTCTCCTGCGGCTCTGCCTGCTCCGCACTCCTGCGGCTCTGCCTGCTCCGCACTCCTGCGGCTCTGCCTACCTGCACTTCCTGTGTGAACAGGTCCAAACCTGTTCCTTCATATTCCACTCCTTCCTGCCTATATCCATACCTGCACCTCCTGTGTGAACAGGTCCAGATCCTGTTCCAGCATACACCACTCCCTCCTGCCTACACCTGCTGTGTGAACAGGTCCCTACCTGCTCCTTCTCATACCACGCCAATCTGTCCTGTGTCTCCAAGCCGTGCCCGCCTGTCCTGTGTCTCCAAGCCGTGCCCGCCTGTCCTGTGTCTCCAAGCCGTGCCCGCCTGTCCTGTGTCTCCAAGCCGTGCCCGCCTGTCCTGTGTCTCCAAGCCGTGCCCGCCTGTCCTGTGTCTCCAAGCCGTGCCCGCCTGTCCTGTGTCTCCAAGCCGTGCTCGTCGTGTCTACCTGCCTGCCTGTCTAGCCTGCTTGTCACTCGCACTTGTCCAGGTATCCTGTTCCCGAGTGGGATCAGCAGCCACAGCCAGACACCACCCTGGAGTGGCACCCGGCAGCTACCTGCCGCACAAGCCTGACCTCACCATCAGAGGCTCCAGTGAAGACCAAGGTAGCTGCCGTAGTTACGCCCCTTCCAGGGTAGTCTGGTTTGTGGCACAGTGGGGCCACAACCCCCCGGCTCGCGCCATTCAGGCAAGGCGCGAGCGTGACAGCTGAGCTGCGTATCTAATCCTATCCTGTGTGATACTGTCTGCTGAGCCGTGTATCTATTCCTATCCTGTGTGATACTGACTGCTGAGCTGTGTATCTAATCCTATCCTGTGTGATCCTGACTGCTGAGCCATGTATCTAACCCTATCCCATGTGTTACTGACTGCTGAGCCGTGTATCTAATCCTATCCTGTGTGATACTGGGCTCCCATGCAGTCTGTGTCAGAGGGTGGTCTGTGTTGACACAGTAATAAATTGTGTTATTTCCAGCTTTACAGAAGGACGATAACACCATAGAAATGATAAGAATAATAGGCCTCAGTTACCACAACTGTCTACAAAGAAAACTGTTGCTGATAGCAACCAATCACAGCTCATTTTTCATGTTTTAAATGGCTCTGGGACAGCGTGGCGAGTTTTGAGTGGCGACTTTTGTGTTTCGACTTTTATGTGGCGAGGTTGGTGTATGTGTGGTGAAATGTGTGCTGAGGGTGGTATATGTGTTGAAGCACGTGGTAGTGTGTGGTGCATTTTGTGTGTGTGTTCATATCCCTGTGCGTGGTGAGTATCCCATGTCAGGGCCCCACCTTAGCAACTGTACAGTATATACTCTTTGGCACCATCGCTCTCATTCTTTAAGTCCCCCTTGTTCACATCTGGCAGCTGTCAATTTGCCTCCAACACTTTTCCTTTCACTTTTTCCCCACTATGTAGATAGGGGCAAAATTGTTTGGTGAATTGGAACGCGCGGGGTTAAAACTTTGCCTCACAACATAGCCTATGACGCTCTCGGGGTCCAGACGTGTGGCTGTGCAAAATTTTGTGGCTGTAGCTACGACGGTGCAGATGCCAATACATACATACACTTTTGCCCCATTATGTAGATAGGGGCAAAATTGTTTGGTGAATTGGAACACGCGTGGTTAAAATTTTGCCTCACAACATAGCCTATGACGCTCTCGGGGTCCAGACGTGTGACTGCAAAATTTTGTGTCTGTAGCTATGACGGTGCAGATGCCAATACATGCATACACTTTTTCCCCATTATGTAGATAGGGGCAAAATTGTTTGGTGAATTTGGAACGCGCGGGGTTTAAACTTTCCCTCACAACATAGCCTATGACGCTCTCGGGGTCCAGACGTGTGGCTGTGCAAAATTTTGTGGCTGTAGCTACGACGGTGCAGATGCCAATACATATATACACTTTTTCCCCATTATGTAGATAGGGGAAAAATTGTTTGGTGAATTGGAACGCGCGAGGTTAAAAGTTCTCCTCACAACATAGTCTATGATGCTCTCGGGGTCCAGACGTGTGACTGTGCAAAATTTTGTGGCTGTAGCTATGACGGTACAGATGCCAATACATACATACACTTTTGCCCCATTATGTAGATAGGGGCAAAATTGTTTGGTGAATTGGAACATGCGTGGTTAAAATTTTGCCTCACAACATAGCCTATGACGCTCTCGGGGTCCAGACGTGTGACTGCAAAATTTTGTGGCTGTAGCTACGACGTGCAGATGCAAATACATGCATACACTTTTTCCCCCATTATGTAGATAGGGGCAAAATTGTTTGGTGAATTGGAACACGCGGGGTTAAAACTTTGCCTCACAACATAGCCTATGACACTCTCGGGGTCCAGACGTGTGGCTGTGCAAAATTTTGTAGCTGTAGCTACGACGGTGCAGATGCCAATACATATATACACTTTTTCCCCATTATGTAGATAGGGGAAAAATTGTTTGGTGAATTGGAATGCGCGAGGTTAAAATTTCACCTCACAACATAGTCTATGATGCTCTCGGGGTCCAGACGTGTGACTGTGCAAAATTTTGTGGCTGTAGCTATGACGGTACAGATGCCAATACATACATACACTTTTGCCCCATTATGTAGATAGGGGCAAAATTGTTTGGTGAATTGGAACGCGCGAGGTTAAAATTTCACCTCACAACATAGCATATGACGCTCTCAGGGTCCAGACGTGTGACTGTGCCAAATTTTATGGCTGTAGCTGCGACAGTGCGGATGCCAATCCCGGACATACATACATACATACACACCCACATTGAGCTTTATATATTAGATAAACTCACATCTAGAATGAAGTCTTTGATTAAAGGAATCTGTGTTATTCTTTCAATTTAATCTAAATTAAACCATGCTCACCACATCGCTCAGTCCACAGAAGCCAATGTCTCCTATAACAGAATTAAAATAATAAACAATATTCCTTGCCAAGAAGATAATAATCCATTTGTCCCACAATGGGTCTAGGCTGCATTGTTGCCTGATGCAATTATACAGCCTGCCATCAAGCAGAGACACTGAGCTGTGTGTGCCTGTTCAGCTCAGTGTCTTGCGGTGACCCCAACCCTGATGGAAGATGCCCAGAA
Organism: Dendrobates tinctorius; assembly: GCF_039654945.1. Classification (NCBI taxonomy): domain Eukaryota; kingdom Metazoa; phylum Chordata; class Amphibia; order Anura; family Dendrobatidae; genus Dendrobates; species Dendrobates tinctorius. The sequence goes on along the minus strand of NW_027361770.1, from coordinate 4,647,313 downwards.
GTTCTACTTTGACCTCAGTTGTGAGGATGTATAGGACTATGGGAAACTCAAGGTTGAGATCCTTGCCTGGCTGGGCGTTGATACTTATGTACAGGCACAATGTGTGTACCAGTGGTCTTTTGTGGAGACATGACTCGCTAGGTCTCAGGTTGCAGTTACTCAAAAATTAGCTCTAGCCTCAGACCTTGGGCCCAGCCAAAATGGTAGAAAGGGTAGTAGTTGACCAGTTAATGCAAACTCTGCCAGCAGCCACACAGAATTGGGTGGGGCAAGAGGACTCCGGTGACCTAGACCAGGTGGTTAACCTGATCGAGTATTATACAGTCACCCAGGACTTTTTACGGGACTCTACCACACTGTGAGTATCAAGCTGACAGCTGCACGCCTAGAAGCCTGGGAAAGGGTCACTTCAGAACCAAGTGTATACTGAAGGGGTACCCTGGAGTTAGGGTGACAGGACACCAGTTTCAACTAAATTGGTCTTAAGGACTAGTGGTGCCACTGCTACCAGGTCCTGGTCATGCCATGGATTGGGACATGTAGATGCCAACTGTTCGCAGACTGCTGAACCCATGGACTGTGGGTTTAATCGCCGGGTATTTATGTATGCCCAGTTCATCTACATGCAGACACTGTCACCCAATGGGTGACCTGCATCTGTGTCAGGTGCATGTCAATGGACATTGGACAGAGGCCCCTCTTGTACTCATGGATCCTAGTGACACTCGCTCATTGGTCACTGATCCATCATGAGGATGTTCCAATGTTTTTTAAGCAGTTGTTTAATGTCATCCCATAGGTTATTAAAGGTTTAAATAAATCATACCTGATTGACGTTTTGATCACAATTCTTGGGGGCTGGGTAGAATAGGTGTTTCCTGGCTGCTTTTTTGGCCCTCCTATACCCTTGTTTAATACTTCTTTAACTGTAACATTGATTTACAAACCTTTGCACCAAGTCAGCTGCTTGATTTTCAAAGTCCTCATTTTCTGAGAAGATTTGCTTAGCTCTCAGGAATTGGCTGGTGGGGATACCTTTGATGGTAGTGGGTGGGATGATGTGGTGTGTAGTAACGAGTTGGTGGCCATTGGTTTTCTATATAGGCTTATGTTCACCATATCATCTGCAGATACACTGATTTTAAGATCAAGAAACTCAAGTTCTCTTCCGAATTTATAGGTTAGATTGATGTTAAGGCTGTTTTCATTAAGTTTGGTTATCAATGTGTGGAGGGTTTTCACTGTTCATTCCCACAAAAACCAAACATAATCAATGTACCTCATCTATTCCTGTACCCATTGTATTTCAGAAATGGTATCTCCCTGGAAGATTTCTCTCTCCCATGTTCCTAGAAAGAAGTTGGCATATGAGGGGGCACAGGAAGCCCCCATGGTTGTGCCCTGTATTTGTAGGTAAGTATCTTTTTTAAAAGTAAAGATATTGTGCTTTAAAGCAAATTCTGGGATTATCAGGATCAAGTCTGTAATGGTGCGCTCCAATTTATTCATCTTAAGGTATCATGCAGCCACCTTAATGCCATCTTCTTGTCTGATGGAGGCATATAGTGCCTCTCAATCAGCTGTGACCATTATCATACGGTCCCCTAGACAGAGGTGGTTTAATCTTTGTAGGGCAGCAGTTGTGTGTTGTATATAAGACGGAAGTGTGGACACCAAAGGTTTTAAATACTGGTCAATGAAGTTTAAAATAACCTCACAAAGGCCTCCGTTGCCAGATATACAGTGGGGAAAAAAAGTATTTAGTCAGTCAGCAATAGTGCAAGTTCCACCACTTAAAAAGATTAGAGGCGTCTGTAATTTACATCATAGGTAGACCTCAACTATGGGAGAAAAACTGAGAAAAAAAAATCCAGAAAATCACATTGTCTGTTTTTTTTCATTTTATTTGCATATTATGGTGGAAAATAAGTATTTGGTCAGAAACAAGCAATCAAGATTTCTGGCTCTCACAGACCTGTAACTTCTTCTTTAAGAGTCTCCTCTTTCCTCCACTCATTACCTGTAGTAATGGCACCTGTTTAAACTTGTTATCAGTATAAAAAGACACCTGTGCACACCCTCAAACAGTCTGACTCCAAACTCCACTATGGTGAAGACCAAAGAGCTGTCAAAGGACACCAGAAACAAAATTGTAGCCCTGCACCAGGCTGGGAAGACTGAATCTGCAATAGCCAACCAGCCTGGAGTGAAGAAATCAACTGTGGGAGCAATAATTAGAAAATGGAAGACATACAAGAAGACTGATAATCTCCCTCGATCTGGTGCTCCACGCAAAATCCCACCCCGTGGGGTCAGAATGATCACAAGAACGGTGAGCAAAAATCCCAGAACCACGCGGGGGGACCTAGTGAATGAACTGCAGAGAGCTGGGACCAATGTAACAAGGCCTACCATAAGTAACACACTACGCCACCATGGACTCAGATCCTGCAGTGCCAGACGTGTCCCACTGCTTAAGCCTGTACATGTCCGGGCCCGTCTGAAGTTTGCTAGAGAGCATTTGGATGATCCAGAGGCGTATTGGGAGAATGTCCTATGGTCTGATGAAACCAAACTGGAACTGTTTGGTAGAAACACAACTTGTCGTGTTTGGAGGAAAAAGAATACTGAGTTGCATCCATCAAACACCATACCTACTGTAAAGCATGGTGGTGGAAACATCAGGCTTTGGGGCTGTTTCTCTGCAAAGGGGCCAGGACGACTGATCCGGGTACATGAAAGAATGAATGGGGCCATGTATCGTGAGATTTTGAGTGCAAACCTCCTTCCATCAGCAAGGGCATTGAAGATGAAACGTGGCTGGGTCTTTCAACATGACAATGATCCAAAGCACACCGCCAGGGCAACGAAGGAGTGGCTTCGTAAGAAGCATTTCAAGGTCCTGGAGTGGCCTAGCCAGTCTCCAGATCTCAACCCTATAGAAAACCTTTGGAGGGAGTTGAAAGTCCGTGTTGCCAAGCGAAAAGCCAAAAACATCACTGCTCTAGAGGAGATCTGCATGGAGGAATGGGCCAACATACCAACAACAGTGTGTGGCAACCTTGTGAAGACTTACAGAAAACGTTTGACCTCTGTCATTGCCAACAAAGGATATATCACAAAGTATTGAGATGAAATTTTGTTTCTGACCAAATACTTATTTTCCACCATAATATGCAAATAAAATGAAAAAAAAAAACAGACAATGTGATTTTCTGGATTTTTTTTTCTCAGTTTGTCTCCCATAGTTGAGGTCTACCTATGATGTAAATTACAGACGCCTCTCATCTTTTTAAGTGGTGGAACTTGCACTATTGCTGACTGACTAAATACTTTTTTTCCCCACTGTAATTGGCCTACCAGTGGGGTCCAGTGGATCCTTGTGAAGTTTAGGGATCAGGTAGAGTGTTGGTAATTTAGGATGGAGATTGCAAATGGTGTCAACCATATTTTTAGGAATGATTCCCTGTTCAAAAGCTTTTTCAATAATCTGTAGTAGTTCGGCCTGGAAAGTAGATATAGGATTATAGGGTAATTGACGATAACACCGTGGTGTATTTACTAACTTGTTTGCTCATTTTTCATATTGAGTTGTTGGCCAAACTACCAGATTACCCCCCTTGTCGGCAGATTTAAACACTATATCTTTAAGCAACTGTAGACTGACTAGGGCCTGTTTTTCTTCCTTTTTGAGTTTTGATGTCCAAGGTGCTTTTTGTGGAAGGAATTCAATCTCTGAGGTAATGATTTTGGTCAAAATTTCAATGGCTGGGCATGTACTTATTGGGGGGAATTTTTTGGATATGTTAAATAGTTGGTGTGGGAAATTGCTTTCCTGAGAAGTAGGGTTTTCTTGTAGAAGCTCTTCTAGGTCTCTCAGAGTTTCTCTCACCTCCATTGTGGTTAGGGTATCGTTAGTGTAGTTTTTATGATGTAGTTTTTTGAGCATTAGCTTTCTGGCAAAATGATGTAAATCTCTCACCTTCGTGAACGTGGCTAAGGCCGGTTTCACATTAGCGCTTTTTCAGCGCGCGCACGGCCGGGGGTAGCTCCGCCCCCGAGCCGGCTCTCTGCCCGGCGTGCCCGCCCCTTCCTTGTAGCTCCGCCTCCTAGCGGACAGCGGCGCCTGCGATCGGCGCACCCTATCTTTAGCATAGGGTGCGCCGATCATGCGCAGGCCGTGCGCTAGTTGCGCTTTGACCTGCGCTGCGCACTTTTGACGGTGCGCCGTGCGCGCCTAAATCGAACTTTTCGGATTTTGGGGCGCACCGTCATAAGTGCGCAGCGCAGGTCAAAGCGCAACTAGCGCACGACCTGCGCACGATCGGCGCACCCTATGCTAAAGATAGGGTGCGCCGATCGCAGGCGCCGCCGTCCGCTAGGAGGCGGCGCTACAGGCAAGGGGCGGGCACGCCGGGCAGAGAGCCGGATCGGGGGCGGAGCTACCCCCGGCCGTGCGTGCGCATAAAATGCGCTAATGTGAAACCAGCCTAAATGACATGAGGGTGAGAAAGTCAGACCTCTCTCCAGAAGGTTAATTTGAGCTGGGGATAAGGTATGTGTGACGGAGTCAGCTTCTGCTGAGTCGATTTCTAGAATGGAACCTCTGGGTCATGGCACCCACCCACCTAGGGCGAGCTGACCTTGTGAGGAACCACCCCCTATACAGGGAGTGTCAGGGGCAAGACCAAGGGGGTGAGCCACCATGACTGCTGGAAACAGACGGCTGTCTCAAGGAAGACATGAGTGTGAGTGTCTGGCAACAGGGAACGTGCAGGGTACAAGACATAACAAAGCATGGTCACAGGGTTTCTTCAAAAAGGCGTGGTCTCAGGGTTTAATCAGGAACAAGACATAGTTACAAGGACAAAGTGAAACATAGCAAGGTGTGTGAGTGGGCATGCCAAGGTCCAAGGTATGATACGTGCTAGGTGGCATGCTAGGGTTCCGGCAAGGGCTAGATGGCATCAGTCTCCGGACATCTGGCAATGATCGACAGGCTCCGGACATCAGACTGTGGACGTCAGTTCTGGACATCAGGGTGCAGTCATCAGGCTCCGAACCTCTGGCAGCGATCGGCAGGCTCAGGGCATCCGGCAGGCAAGCCAGGGTTCAGGCAAGGAGGCACGCCAGAGTTCGAGACATGGTGCCAAGGTCCAAAGCAGGGTTCAAGGCAGGGTGTGCTAGGGGGCACACCAGGGTCCAAGGCAGGGTGCACAGCAGGGTGTGTGCTAGGGGCACACCAGGGTCCAAGGCAGGGTGTGTGCTAGGGGACACGCCAGGGTTCAGGCTAGGGCAAGGGCCTGTGCGTGCTAGGAGGCATGCCAGGGTTCAGGCTAGGGCCTGTGCATGCTAGAGGGCACGCCAGGGTACAGGCTAGGGCCTGTGCATGCTAGGAGACACGCCAGGGTTCAGGCTAAGGCCTGTGTATGCTAGAGGGCATGCCAGGGTTCAGGCTAAGGCCTGTGCGTGCTAGAGGGCACGCCAGGGTACGGACTAGGTCCTGTGCGTGCTAGGAGGCACACCAGGGTTCATGACAGGTCCTGCACGTGCTTTAGAGAAGCACGGGGAGGTATGCCAAGGAGCAAGCTTGGGCCTGCGCATGCCAGGAGGCATGATATGCATAGTGCAAGGACAGCGTGAGTGCAAGGAAGCACAGAGAGCACGACTGGGGCACTGGCTAGCTGGCTGGGCTGAGGCTCAGACAGATGGGCAAGACTGAGGTGAGCATGGCTGAGGAACAACAGGCGGACACAGCTAAGTCACTGGCCAACAAGCACAGCTGAGGCACAAGCAGGCAGGCACGGCTAATACGGGCACAGCTGAGGCACAAACAAGCGGATGAGGCAAGGCCAGGGGTGTGCAAAGGGCATGCGGAGAAACAAGGCAAGGCAACGTACAGAACAAGGAGCGGAACGTAGGCTGAAGCACAGAGCTGGGTGCAAGAAAGAGAAGCGGAGCGTATGCTAGAGCCCAGAGCTGGGTCAGAGACATAGAGCAGAGTACAGACTGGTAGCGGAACGTATGCTGAGGCACAGAGCCGGGTACAAGGGAAAAGCGGAGCGTATGCCAGAGCACAGAGTCGGGTATATGGCAAAGCTCAGAGTACAAGACAAGACTTATGCTAAAGGAGCAAGGAAAGGCAGAATACAAAGATAAGGTTTACAGCAGAGTACATGGCCAAAGCGCGTACAGTACAGACTGCACAGCGAGGCACAGTACAGAAATAGGCTTGTGCAAGAGAGCAAGATAGGACAGAGTGTAGGAGAGAAGCACAGCTTGTGCTAAAGGAGCACAATAAGACAGAGTACAGAGAAAGCGCACTAGGCAAGGCACAGGACATGAGGCAAGATACAGGACACGAGATAAGGTACAAGACACCAGACGAAGACAGGACACCAAAGTCCAGGATAAAGGACAACCACAGGACACCAGACGAAGTACAAGCACAGAGCGTGTGCGAAGAAGCACAACAGGGCAGAGTGCAGGGGCACAGAATACTGAGCAACTGAGCAGACCAAACAGCCTAGCAGGGAAGCAACACGATACTCAGGCCCCGACCATAGGAAGGGGCGGTCTGATATAGGGCATTAGCACCTGGACTTCTGGGTCAGACCATGGGGGGAACTTCCGGGTCAGGTCCTATAGAACCGTAGAGCGGATCTCTGGATCATTTCCTCCTGGACCATAGAGAAGATCACATGGTCGGGTCCTCCAGGACCATAGAGAGGATTGCTGGGTCAGGTCCTCCTGGACCATAGAGAGGATCACATGGTCAGGTCCTCCAGGACCATAGAGAGGATTGCTGGATCAGGTCCTCCTGGACCATAGAGAGGATCACATGGTCGGGTCCTCCAGGACCATAGAGAGGATTGCTGTATCAGGTCCTCCTGGACCATAGAGAGGATTTCTGGATCAGGTCCTCATGGACCATAGAGAGGATCGCTGGATTCGGTCCTCCAGGACCATAGAGAGGACTGCAGTAGGCAGAGCAGAGATGGGCATGCACACAGCAATGGTATGCAGCCATGAGGTAAAGCACACATGCGCACAGCAAAGACATGCAGCCATGGTGAGGTACGCGTGCACACTAGCGATGGCGCACAGCCATGAGATGAAGCATATGTGCGCACCAGCAACGGCAGGCAGCCATGAGATGAGGTGCGCGTGCACACTGCTTCAGTTACCCATTTGTCTGCATCACTATTAATATCTACCAAGGTTTTGACAAAATTTTCCACAGGTACATCTTTTAGAAGCAGCTTCTCAAGTTCCTCAGAGTCCTCATTAATGGTTTTTAATGATGCTGTATTTTTGGCAATTATAATTTGAATGAATTCCAGAGAGCAAATGGTGGCTGCTGAAATCCATCGGGCTTAAATAGTCTTCAAGTACAAACAATGGCGGGGACTTGGTGAATGTTTTTCCCAGCAATATGCGCTCCTGAAGGATGATGATGGGACTTGATATTTAGATTCAAGGATGATTTTTATTTTTAATTCAAAATAGAATACAACCGGTTTCGACTGCTAAGAGTCTTCCTCAGGTATAATGTCAAGAATATAAACGGATCTGTCTGAACACATTTTATAGCAGATCTCCCTGCATATGGTTTTGGGTGGGGGCTGAAAGGTCTGTTTTTCAGACACACCCAGATACTCAGATATGCAGGATTTTGCAATCTGAGGAATCGAACAAAACCCATATACCAAATAAATGTTAGGCTGGAGTCACACTAACCTGCGCAAAATACGGTCAGTATTTTACATGCGTAATACGGATGACAGACCCCTAAACAGTGCTCCGTATGTCATCCGTAATCAAGGTGTGGTCGCGTATTTTGCGCATGTCAGCATCCGTATGGCATCCGTATGGTGAGATTTTCTCGCAGGCTTGCAAAATGGACATATAATGGAGTCCTATGACAGTTTTAATAAAGAAATGAAAGAATAGATATAGACACATAGAATGCATATATATATATATGTATTCTATGTGTCTATATCTATTCTTTCATTTCTTTATTAAACCTGTCAGTGTGAGTTTACTGTATAGCGCACTGAATTGCCGGCTTTGCTAAAAGACACTGGGTGCGTATTTCTCGCAAGTCACATGTGTGGTCCGTGTGTAATCCGTATTTTTTGCGCACCCATAGACTTGCATTGGCGTACTACGCGCGTAGTACGCTGACAATCGCAGCATGCTGCGAGTGGCACGGAGCGTAGGATACTGAGGATAAATATACGCCTGGTGCGAGGGACCCCATAGAGAATCATTGGTCCGTGTCTAATGCGTGCTTTTTGCGCCTCTCACTCTCCCGTATTCCTCGCCAGTGTGACCCCGGCCTAACACAAAAAGTTTCACACAAAAAATTTTCACATAAAAAAAACAATTAAAAAGTATATATATAAAAATATTCCAAACAAATTTTCCACAATAAAAATTTTTTTTTTCCCTTTTTCTGAAAACACTATAAATATAATATTTTAAAGAAATTTTACACATAATATTATTATATTTATAATATTATGTGTAAAATTTCTTTAAAATGTTATTAAACATACTGAAGTGTGATTTGATAAAAAAAATATAAAATCCTACAAACGTACATTATAGCAAAATTTAAAACTCTTCCTTTTTATTTAAATATCATATACCCTCTATAACATCATTTAATCCATCCGGGTATAATGTACCCAGACGGAAGATCCAATATGATTCTTTCCGGTTTAACTTTTGTATCCTATTAGTACAATTCTCAGGTATTTGCTCCAGCGGAGTCACGGAAATATTGAATGTTTTATTATGCTTCAAAGATAAATGCCGGGATAAACTCTGCTTTATAAAACCATTTTTAGTATTGTGTCTGTGGCCATTCATACGGGATCGTAAGGACTGAGTGGTCCGACCCACATATTGCAGCCCACAGGCACATATAGGTGATAACATATCTAACAAAATCACTATCACACGTTAATTTTTGTGTGATTGCTATGGTTTCATCCGTACTGTACGACGTAATGTACTGAGTCATATGACTGATAATTTCACAGGTACAACATTTTCGGGAACCACGTCGATAGATACCCAGTTTGAAAGCATCAGTTTCATTTATCTTAATTTTTTCTTTTTTCTTTATACATTCCCGTTCCTTATCTTTGGTCATTCTGAGAATACTAGGGGCAATTATACCCTTCACCGTTTGGCCCCTACGAAAGGTAATATTGGGTCTATCTGGTAAAAGTTTTTTCAAAAATGTATCCTTTTTCAACAAGTACCAATATTTATTTAAAATATTTCTTAGACCTGCCTGCCTCGAGAATAAGCAATAGAAAGTTCTCCTTGTAGTGTGGGTCTAGAAGTGTCACCAACCAGTAATGGCTGTCACCAAAAATTTTGAAAATGTGAGGGTCATGGTCAAGGCAGCATAACATAAACTCAGCCTTGGGTGCCAGACTGCTAACAGGCAAGACTTCCGTGTCCTCACCAAGATGACGACTGACCATGCTCTCCTCCTCACTGTCCTCAGGTCTTCCACGCTGAACAGACGGTATGACAGTTGTGCAGGTGCTACCATCTATAGCGCATGAAACTAGCTCCTGTTCGTCCTCCTCCTCTTCCTTATTGTCACCCAATCCACATTGGGATGAGATGAGGCTGGGCTGTGTATAATCACCCTGTATGGTTCCTTGTGCCATCTCATCGTGCTCTGCCTGCAATGCATCCTCTTTGATTCTGAGCAGAGAGCATTTCAGAACACAGAGAAGTGTGATGGTAATGCTAATTATGGCATCATCACCACTTACTGCCTTGATGGAGTGCCAACAAGCAAATGGAACAGAAAAACAGTGTTCTCTGGATTGCTTTTAAAGCAAATAATCAGGATTAAGATCCCCAAAAAAATTATTCCTGGCCCCTGATACCTGGGGTTATGTCTATAAATATCTGTAATAGGCAGCATAAGCAGACAAAAGTGGAATGGACCTGTGACGCCCCTCAGGGTTCAGTCGCCACAGTGGTACTGCACCTCCTCCTGAGGTGTGGTACCCCACCATTCAGGTAAGGTGGAGACACCTGACCATGCTCCAACACCTGCACCCCACACCACAAAGTAGTGTAGCAAAGCACCTTCGGCGGCTCCCTGCTTGGAGTGTAGCATAGCACCCCTTGGTGGCTCCCTGCTTGGAACACGAAACGTGCTGGGAGGTGGGTGGAGTTTAGTTTACATAAAAGAGCGGGAAGAGTTGAGTGAGTCAGTCAGTCATTCATTCAGTCAGTGAGTGAAGATGTAGAAGGACAGAGTGTGAGACAAAGAAGATCCCCGGGAGAGGGATGGAAGAAGGAAGTGCTGCAGCAGGCCACAGTGATCTGGGTCTGCTGGCACAGGAAAGAGACAGAGAAAGAAAGCTTGATTCTCCATTGGAAAGAAGGATTAGCACGTAACGTGAGGAGAATAAGAGAACAAGGACTAGGGTTAGAAGAGAACCCTTCTCAAGTTCTAAGCGCAAGGCCGGGGCCCGGTCCCTGAGGTTGTACGGATACTAATGGTCCTGCAGCAGACACCGGAGGAATAGAAGTAGTGACCACTTTATTCCCACACAAGACTTGGAGGGCACAACAGCAACATAAGAGAGAGCCGGGACTTAGTAGCAAGGAGTCCCCGAAGCAGGCTACAGCTGTCTTCCCTACAAGTAGAGTTCATAGCAACATCTGACAGGAGGAACTCCAGTGTAACTCAGTACTAGGAGTACTTCATTCAAAGGCGCTATAAGAGGAGACGTTCAGAAAAGGCACATATGTTGGCGGAGTGTTGGAAAGGAGTACTTCATCTTGCCTGGAAGTTGGCTGAGCTCCTGACCCAGAGGACATATCACGGAGGCGGGCACCTGTACCTGCAACAGACTGTGAGTAAAGCTTTGGAACTACATGCCCTGGTGTCCTCCACTTATTCCTGCGCCAACTCACCCAGCACTGCTACATCCCTTGCGCCTGACACTACACCATCTAAGTGTCACTTCACCTACACTGCCTTGGGACTACAGCCCTGCCTGTGGAGGACTATAACATCATTGCTGCACCACACCATCTTTCCCAGAGGATCTGTCTGCAGCGTCAGCTTACATCTCCATTGCCGAACACCACAGGTGGCGTCACGAATCACTTATAAACTTTCATCACCATAAGCACACTGCAACAACTCCTTTTACAATGGGCGCCCAGGGCCACGAGCCGCGTCCCAGCTGCCGTGACATCTCTCATTGAAGCTCATCGGGCCCGGTACCGAGTACCCCACAGCCCTGGGAGGGCAACTCAGACCCTCTTGCTTTATGCAATGAAGTCTGCCACATATACTGCCTGCCTACCACTGATATTTATTTACACCTTTATTAGTCATCAGAAGGACTGTTGATTGAGATGGATTTGTGTATTAGAGATGGTATACCCACACTAACTAGTAAACAACCAAATCTCTCCTGTCGCGGTCCTGTTACGGTCGGCGTGCAGCCACCGCTGAGCAAGGACTCACCCACACTGCAGAGGGGCCCGGGGTCAGACACGGCCGGATAGTTCAAGCAAACAGGACCTGAAGAAGCTAATGTCAGTGAGCAGTGAAGGACCTACGGTCATGTGACCAAAAGGGGGTGGGGCTTAGCGTCCTGCTATCAGAGATAGGCAGAACACATACAGGAATTCTCAAAGTCAGACAAACCGAGTCATACACAGAGATAACAGTAAAGTACCAGGGATGAGACAGAACGGAGAGTCGGGGCCAAGCAGAGAGCAAAACCAAACAGAAAACAGACATAGAAGGTACCAAGCAGAATCAAGCAAGCAGTATCCAGAGAACAGACCAAGTCATACACAGAGTATCAGATAAACAAGAACACAGCACAAACACACTCAGGGGTCACCACACTATGTCAAGGGCGAAAGTATAACTGACGGGGATGGGAGCGTCCTGAGGCTATAAGAAGCTATCCCAGAACCAGGTAGAGGCCATAATCATAAGCCCCAGGTGTGCAGGTAAGCCTGCACTGATCACAACCTTTAACCCCAGAAATGCCAGTCATCAGCACTGGTTCCAGACATTAACCCCACGTGTGCGAGTCAAACCCGCACGGAGATCATGACAGTACCCCCCCTCTCAATGGGGGGCCACTGGACCCCCAGGCTTGCCCGGGTACTTAGCATGGAAAGCCCGCACCAGGTGATCAGCATGCATCAACCGGGCCGGTACCCAGGACCTGTCTTCCGGTCCATACCCCTTCCAATGAACCAGGTACTGTACCGACCGTCGTACCAACCTGGAATCTACGATATGACCAACCTCATACTCCACCTGCCCCTCGACCAAAACAGGAGGGGCAGCGGACTCGGACTCTCCCCGGACTGCTTCAAAAGGTTTCAGTAGAGATTTGTGAAAGATGTTAGGGATCTTGAAAGAGGGTGGAAGGCACAGCCTATACGCCACTGGATTGATTTTTTCCACAATCTTGTATGGGCCAATGAATTTGGGCCCCAACTTGGCTGAAGGAGCCTTCAACTTAATGTTTCGCGTGGAGAGCCAAACTTTGTCTCCAACCTGAAACGTGGGTCCTGGTGTTCGTTTCCTGTCCGCGAAAAACTTATACCTGCCCTGAGACCTAGATATACTCCGCTGATCTTCTGCCCACGTATTCTGTAATCGCTGAACAGAGCCCTCAGCCCCGGGACACCCCGAGTCCAGATGAGAAAACTCACCAAAATGAGGACTGAACCCATAATTGATCAAAAAAGGAGTCATACCCATGGATTGACTCACCCGACTATTGAAGGCAAATTCAGCCAACGGCAGTGCATCGCACCAGTCATTCTGTCTAGCAGAGGTTAGACACCTGAGGATCTGTTCCAGGGACTGGTTAGTGCACTCCGTCTGACCATTGCTCTCAGGATGGTATGCAGACGAAAAGGACAGAGCCATCCCTAATTTTTTGCAGAAAGCACGCCAAAACTTAGCCTCAAACTGCACACCACGATCAGACACCATATTCAGGGGTACCCCATGCAACCGTATCACATGCTGCACAAACAACCTGGACAACGTCTCAGCTGACGGTAGTGCGGACAGGGGTACAAAATCAGCCTGCTTAGAAAACCTGTCCACAACTACCCATACCACTGTATTACCCTTAGATGGAGGGAGATTGGTAACAAAATCCATGGATAAGTGAGTCCATGGTCTTTCGGGCACTGCCAAGGGCATCAGCTCTCCTGCCGGCCGGCTATGAGAGCTTTTAGAACGAGCGCAGACCCCACAACCAGCAATTAATTTTTTTATGTCCGAACCAAGGGTAGGCCACCAAAAGATCCTAGCCACCGCCAGACGCGTGGCTGAAATACCAGGGTGAGCACTCAGCTTGGATTCATGGAACTCCTGCAAGAGTTTCAGGCGAAGTTGCTCTGGGACAAACAACTTCTTCTCCAGCTTGGCCGCCGGGGTCCGCGACTGGGCCCCCTGAATCTCCCATTCCAATTCAGACGAGACCTCTGCTATCACAACCTCAGGGTGAAGAATGGAGGACGGTGGCTCAGGGGGAGACACCGGCTGAAAACTGCGCGATAAGGCATCAGCCTTGACATTCTTAGACCCTGGATAAAATGTAATCGTAAACTGAAAACGGGGAAAAAAAAGTGACCAATGGACCTGTCTGGGCGTTAGTCTTTTAGCAGACTCAATGTATGACACATTTTTGTGATCCGTGATCACCGTAACTGGGTGACTGACCCCTTCCAAAAAGTGCCTCCGCAAGAAGCTCTCTATTGCCTACGTCATAATTTCTTTCCGCAGCAGAGAACTTCTTGGAAAAGAAAGCACATGGCCTGAGGTTGGTTAGAGTGGCAGGCCCTTGGGACAACACCGCCCCCACCCCCACCTCAGAGGCGTCCACTTCCACGACGAATGGTTTGGACGGATCTGGCTGTACTAACACGGGAGCAGACATAAAGCTTCTTTTCGGGGTCGCAAAGGCCTCTTTTGTGAGCGAGGACCAGTTTCTCACATCCGCACCTTTACAAGTAAGATCTGTGAGTGGTTTGACCACCTGTGAAAACCCCCGAATAAATTTGCGGTAATAATTGGCGAACCCCAAGAAGCGCTGAAGACCCTTAAGGTCTCGGGGTTGCACCCAATCCGCAATGGCCTGCACCTTCTTGGGGTCCATGCGAAAACCCTCACAGGACACAATTAATCCCAAAAAAGACAATTCTTGAACAAAAAACACACATTTCTCCAATTTGGCATACAGATGATTTTCCCTCAGTCTTTGGAGAACGGTTCGTACATGATTCAGATGAGATTGACTGTCGGGAGAGTATATCAGAATATCGTCTAAGTAAATGACAACAAAACGACCAATGAGATCCGAGAATACCACGTTGATGAAATTCTGAAATATGGCTGGGGCATTGGTAAGACCAAACGGCATGACTAAATTTTCAAACAGTCCCTCGGTCGTGAGGAACGCGGTTTTCCATTCATCCCCCTCCTGGACCCTTATCAAATTATATGCCCCCCGAAGATCCAGTGTCATGGTCCAGTCCGGAGTTTATTTTCTGCTGTCTTCACTCCAGACTGATCATGCGTGAGTTAATCTCCTCAGCCTCGTTCTGGAGCTAGCTGGGCTATTTCAGTCTCTCACAGCCTGCTGACCAGTGTTAGTGATAGCTCAAGCATCCAGTTAGAGCCTCTGACCCTTGTACCTTGGTGATCCTCCTGCCTTTGACTGATATTCACGTGTATGACCCGGACTGATTTCTGACCCCATCTCTTGGTATTCGTCTCTGCTGTTACGTTCCCTCTCTGGCATCTGACTCCCTGGCTTGTCCCCTGACCACGTATTTCGTATCACGTTTTGGACCCCGTGCTCATGTTCTGGCTTTCTGACTCTCGGCATCGTATTTTGACTACGTGTATTGCTGCTCCTTCTGGTACGTCTACTCCTGCTAGTTTCTGACTCGGTTCGTCTGACCATTCTCTCTCGTTACCTGTCACACCTGTGCTATTGCTCAGAGTTTGCTACTCTTAGTGTGTAACCTCTCTTCCCTCACCAGCTCCCCCTGGTGGAGGTTTCACTACATTATCACTAACCTATACATTTAAACGGGATTTTGTACTTTTTTTTTCTTTGGTCATGGATCTGCTGCATAACTTGGCAGATCAAGTGTCCAGTTTGACGCAGATGGCGCAGGACTTTTCTGTGAATCATCAGTCCCTTGTCATGTCTCATACCCACTTACAGAAAGAACTGACTGAGACTATTAAGACCATGCAGGGAAACACCTCTCATTTTGTTTGTCCACCAGGTGACTCTGTAGATGTTATCTTGCACTCTCCTGAACCCTCAGTTAAACTTCCTGACACATTTTCTGGTGAAAAAGATAAATTTCACATATTCAAGGAGAGTTGTAAATTATGGTTTTCTCTTAGACCCCGATCGTCTGGGGATGAGCCTCAGTGGGTGGGGATTGTTATCTCCTTACTTAGGGAGGGTCCCCAATCCTGGGCTTTTTCGTTGCCCCCTACTGCCCCTGAATGGATGCCGGTAGATAGGCTCTTTGAGGCCCTAGGACTTATCTATGACGAACCGGACCGTGTTAGGGTGGCAGAGGACACTATTTTGGGTCTGGGGCAAGGGAAGCACTCAGCCGAATGGTACAGCTCCGAATTCCGTCGATGGTCCACTGAGGTGTCCTGGGACGACTCCGCACTGAGATGTCTGTTCAGGAAGGGCGCTCTGGATCTCCATCCACCTCCCAGCTCATTGGAGGAGGCTATGACTCAGGCTATCCGTATGGATCGGAGACTGCGGGAGAGAGGTGTTACTCAGCAAGGGTTTCCGTTTTTCCCTGCTAACCCTGATGTTTTGCTTCCATCTGAACCTATGCAGGTGGGAGCCACCAACCCCCAGGAGTAAGAGAGGAAATGGCGACGTGATGGAGAATTGTGTTTTTGTCACGGTCACGTGTGTCTGGACGCAGCGAGTACCGCTAGGCGAACCCATATGACACACGTGACCCTGGATACACTGCCTCCAGTGGGGCAAATTTAAATGATAAGATGCGCAGCTGGATACGCCACCTCCAACAGGCGAATTTAGGTATTACACGTAAATCTGGAAACCCCGCCTCCAGTAAGGCGAATTTAAATAATAAAGGGGAACCTGGGTAACATTAACAATGGTGGGCCCTGCAATAGGGAATAGGGAAAATGACAATACAGGGGAAACACCACTTAGCTTTGCTCTGTTGCGTATGCTCCTAGCAACAGAACCCATCACCTGTGTGCATCTTCTCCTCCACCCGGATCCATCACCATAACTGGATCCTTCACCATAGTGCAGCCTTGGAGCAGAGTCCACCACCAATTGCAGAAGTCCAGTAACAGAGTCCCAAAGATGAGTTCAGCTCCTGCCCAAAAAAGTCAAGCATGCTTGAGTCCAGCTCTCAGCAACCAAGTCCCGCATGCTGAGTGCAACTCTCTCCATAGTCGTCACTTCACCAAGCCATGCAAGCACTTCCTGCCGACACCATAAACTGTGACTCCACCATGCCATGCCAGCCCTTCTTGCAGACCACATAGCTGCCACTCGTCCCCTCTGGCTGGGCTGCGCAGGACTCATGTTCAGCTCCTTCCTCACCCAGGCTTGCTTCCCAAATGACAAACACAATATCACCAACAGTGATTGAACACACCTGGCTCTCCTCTATAGAGCCTCACACCTGAATTATAATTACGTGCACCAAACCAAAGAAACCAAAGTGCACTACCACTCACCACCACCGGGGCAACCCAGAACGAACGACACCACGTGCAATAATTCTAATGGCCACCAGGGGCAATCACATCACTTTGGCCCCTAGCCAAAGGAAAAATGTTCACTTATCCATTTAATCTGTCAGATCCACGCTGGATCATGACAGTACCCCCTCCTTAATGAGGGGCCTCTGGACCCTCAAGACCACTCCTCATTAGGGAAATACAAACAGCGGGGAGGCCCAGATCCTGAGTTCACCCCACCCCTACCTGAAATTTCAGGTTAATGACAAATGCACCTCTGGTATTGGCAATACATGTTCTGGAGGCACCACTCATCTCCACAGCGCCGACCTGGGGAATGAGACCATGTATGTGTATGTTTGCTATGAGCTGATCAGACTCCACAACACACCTCCACAAGATGTTTTTTGGTGGCAACCCATACATGCTCGTTCACACACAGGTCCGGACCTGAACGTTTATTGCCACACATTCGTTTGTCATATTTTTGATGAACGCATTCTGGACTCGACAACAGAGGCGTCCCTCTGTGCCACCACACTCACACCCCCGCTATTCACCAAGGGACACCACCCTCCAACCCTTTCACCATGAGGTCTGCGCCTCCCAGGGTGGGTTAATGGCGAGGGTTGAGATATGCCCCCACTCCCCCGCAGCGCACCTGCTGCTCACACCTGGAGGTGAAGGGACCGGGATATGGAGGAAATATACACTCGCTGGTTGCCTTCCTCCAAATGACCAGGAGGGGGCAGCTTCTTCGGTGGTATTGAAGATTTGGCGTGAGCCCCGCGGACTATACACCAGTCTGCTCAATACAGGGATGTACCCCTTCACCTCAGGGAATACCAGGCAGCTCCATGGGGCACCAACTCTTCCCACCTGCCTGGGTACCTCCGCATGCATGCGCAATTCCCACTCCCCAGCAGCGACTCTAGGGGCTTTTTGCCAGACCGCAGCCGCCATTTTGATTTCCTGGTTGCCTGAGCAGAGGCCCCAGACCCTGATAACTGCTGCTGCAGCGGCTCTAACACACCTTGCTGCTCTCCACTCACCTCAGTGAGGCCCAGCAGCAATTACTCACAGGTCTCCATATGGCCAATGCTCACCAGAAAAAAAATGTAGGGTTGGTGATAATGTCACGGTCACGTGTGTCTGGACGCAGCGAGTACCGCAAGGCGAACCCATATGACACACGTGACCCTGGATACACCGCCTCCAGTGGGGCGAATTTAAATAATAAGACGTGCAGCTGGATACGCCGCCTCCAACAGACGAATTTAGATATTACACGTAAATCTGGAAACCCTGCCTCCAGTAAGGCGAATTTAAATAATAAAGGGGGAACCTGGGTAACATTAACAATGGTGGGCCCTGCAATAGGGAATAGGGAAGTGGAGACCTCCTGAACTCCCCTGAGACAGTGTCCCTGCACTCCTAACATTCCCTATGCCGGTTCCGCACCGGGGCGACGCACAGGAACCTAAAAACCCTAGCTCGCCCTGAACCTAAACCCTCACTAGGGAATTGGTCGGTGCGGAAACTAATTCCAACACTGCACTAAACACACATGAAGGAAAATGACAATACAGGGGAAACACCACTTAGCTTTGCTCTGGTGCATACGCTCCTAGCAACAGAGCCCACCACCTGTGTGCATCTTCTCCTCCACCCGGATCCATCATCATAACTGGATCCTTCACCATAGTGCAGCCTTGGAGCAGAGTCTACCACCAATTGCAGAAGTCCAGTAACAGAGTCCCAAAGATGAGTTCACCTCCTGCCCAAAAAGTCAAGCATGCTTGAGTCCAGCTCTCAGCAACCAAGTCCCGCATGCTGAGTGCAACTCTCTCCATAGTCGTCACTCCACCAAGCCATGCAAGCACTTCCTGCCGACACCATAAACTGTGACTCCACCACGCCATGCCAGCCCTTCTTGCAGACCACATAGCTGCCACTCGTCCCCTCAGGCTGGGCTGCGCAGGACTCATGTTCAGCTCCTTCCTCACCCAGGCTTGCTTCCCAAATGACGAACACAATATCACCAACAGTGATTGAACACACCTGGCTCTCCTCTATAGAGCCTCACACCTGAATTATAATTATTTTCACTAAAGGGTTGAAACAAAAGCGCAATAGGGTCTTATCCGGGTAAAATGTACAAATACTGAAAGTATTAAACTCACCTTCTCAAAGAGAAAATAAAGCCTGTATAGTAAGTCAGCCTGCTGCACGTCCAACGGTCCACAGCGGAACCGTACCACAGTTCAATAAGGAATAAATTCTTGGACTTTGAGTGCGCTGCCAGACAAATTCAATAACCACACAAGGTTAAAAAAGTTAACCCTTTAATCCCTACGCGTTTCGAAGCATAACGCTTCTTCTTCAGGGGTTGATACATGACTACAGAGAGCTGTCATCACATTTATACATACAAGATTCAAATTTGGCGCCCTCAGAGACACGAGGAGCGCCGCAAAGGTCAAAGATCAAAGTGATTCAAGCGTCAAGAGTTCATAAAGGTTAAACATTCCCTAATTAAAAATCAATCTTTATTATATTTTAAAGATAAAAGAAAAAGAGAAAAAAAGAAAAAAAGGAAAAGGATGATAAAAAATGAAGGAAAACGAGAAAAAAAATATATATAAAAAATGAACCCACGATGTGATGGCAAGAAAAGGATCAAAGTCCAGCGAACACGCCGCTACACCAAGGAGAGTGCATGAATTTAAAAGAGAGCTTATAATCCAACCATTGGAATGAGTCTCCAAAATAAAAATTTGTAAAAGTGATGATTAAATGCTAAATATATATATATGATTAAAAATACGCTAAAGGAGTTGATGTGAAAAAATGAATAAAGATAAAAAAATAAAAAATAAAAATAAAATGTGTCACCAGTTATTTTATTTCACATTCCATGAGAAATCAGTGGCGTGAGCTGGTAGACAAAAGGAAAAAAGAAAAACCAAAAATAGAAGGAACCAAGATCGCATACCGCAGAAGGGGAAAAAAAGGGGGGAAAAAAAACGAAAAGCAATGCTAAAAAGGATTAAAAATATATTTTATATTGTATATATATTAAAAATGAGAAACTATATAACGAGGTCACCTAGAACAAGAATTAATTAATAAAGAAAAAGAAAATCTGTACGCAAGAAAAAAATTAAGAACAGAAAAACGCATTATTAATTTCATTTCAGAGGTCTATTCGGAATACGAGGTTCTGATAACATGAACCAGACAAACAGAAAAAAATTATAGGAAACGAAAAAATGAAAAATAATGATCAAAAAACCAAGGGAAGGTATAGAAAAAATTAACACCTTAGTTTCCAGACCAATGAACATTACATGGAATATAAAAGAAAAAAGAAAAATTAAGTCAATATGCATACATGAATGGATAAAAATATTATTAGATAAAAATATTATTGTTATTATTAATATGAAAAAAACGTGTAAAAGATGAAATTATTCAAAAGAAGACAGAATTAAAAAGCATATACCCGTTTAGCCAAAATAAATTAATGAAGGATTATAGTATGTATGGGTGAGATTAACCCACTGTGTGGGTGAAAAAAATGTGCTAGAAAAAAATGTATATATATATATACATAATGTTAGGAAAAAAATACAAAAACAACGAAAATTATTTCACTATTGCCTATTTGTGAAAAATATGAACATATGAAAAAATCAATGTGAAGAAAGATTGGGGAAAACCCAAATAGACGAAAATAAAGTCACGGAAATGTGGGGAAATTAACCCATCAACCCCAAATGAAAAAAAGGGGAAGAGACCACGTGTGTGAAACGTGAAGGGGAGGAATACACACCAAAATCACAGTGTGTGGAGAGACATGAAATCAAAAAATTACATAATGAATAAATACAATGAAAATATATAAAACATATAAAAGTTTATAATAAAAACTCATAAATATAACTGATTCCAGAAGACAATAAATGGATTAAAAAATTAGTGGACATTAGGGATAACAGAGAGAATATCAAAGAAACACTTCAGAAATTTCATTTAACCCATTAGGTTTCAGAGTGTTCAACCTATAAATCCAGAAGATTTCTTTCCTGTTAAGTTGTCCCATCCTATCAGGATGGTTAAAGGGAATCTGCTCGATGGGACTAATCTTTAATCCTTGAGGGTTTTTATCATGTTTTAATAAGAAATGTCTAGATAGACCATGCAAAAGAAAGCCCTTTTTAATATTGTGTCTATGGGAGTTCATTCTAAGATGTAACGGTTGTGTGGTTCTACCCACATATTGTCTCCCACAGTCACACTCAATTAGATAAATGACAAATTCCGAAGTGCAATTAAGGAAATCACGGATAGGAAAAGATTCATCTGTAGTAGCGGACCTGAAAAATTTCATTCTATGTGTAATATTACTGCAACAAGCACAATTTTTCTTTCCACAACGAAAAATGCCCCTTGGTGTATTATTGGTAACTACTCGGGTTTCTGTCTTATTTTTTAACCGACTGGGGGCCACAAAATTTTTAATATTAGGAGCCCTCCTAAAAGTAATCATCGGATTATTAGGTAGAATTTTTTGCAGAAGTGGATCATTGAGTAAAATGTGCCAGTTCTTACAAAGAATATAAAATATAATAAAGATTGATTTTTAATTAGGGAATGTTTAACCTTTATGAACTCTTGACGCTTGAATCACTTTGATCTTTGACCTTTGCGGCGCTCCTCGTGTCTCTGAGGGCGCCAAATTTGAATCTTGTATGTATAAATGTGATGACAGCTCTCTGTAGTCATGTATCAACCCCTGAAGAAGAAGCGTTATGCTTCGAAACGCGTAGGGATTAAAGGGTTAACTTTTTTAACCTTGTGTGGTTATTGAATTTGTCTGGCAGCGCACTCAAAGTCCAAGAATTTATTCCTTATTGACCTGAATTATAATTACATGCACCAAACCAAAGAAACCAAAGTGCACTACCACTCACCACCACCGGGGCAACCCAGAACGAACTACACCACGTGCAATAATTCTAATGGCCACCGGGGGCAATCACATCACTTTGGCCCCTAGCCAAAGGAAAAAAAGTTCACTTATCCATTTAATCTGTCAGATCCATGCTGGATCATGACAGTTTTTACTGCGGAGATCCCGGACATTGGAAAAAAGACTGCCCCTCCTGTCCTCCGAATAACAAGCGGCTGAGTCTGGGTGATAATCGTGGAGGTCATTCAGACTCAGGTACCTTTTTCTTCTTTTTCAAAGATACTGCTAAAGGTGGAACTTGGTGTTGAGAACGGCTTTTTCCATACTTTGGCTTTTGTAGACTGTGGGTCATCCCTGAACCTGATTGACTCTAAGCTGGTGGCTCGCTGTTGATTAGGGACAGTTAGGTTGGGGACTCCCTTAAAAATTGTGGCTATTGACTCTACACCTCTCACTAAGGATGGTCTCCATTTAATTTCTAAAGAATTCACCCTCAGGGTGGGGGTCCTACACCAGGAGCGCATGTCATGCTTTGTTTTGGATAACCTCCCTGCTGGCCTGGTGTTAGGGTTTCCCTGGTTGCAATGGCATAACCCGGTTATTGACTGGGGGTCCCGGGATATTGTTAAATGGGGACCTGGTTGTTCTGAAAATTGTCTTGCTGCTGTGTCTATGTCATCCGTCTGGAGGGTATTCCGGCGTTCCTGAAGGATTTTGAGGATGTGTTCTCCGAAAAGGAGGCTGAGGTTCTACCACCACACCGCCCATTCGATTGTGCCGTGGATCTTGTTCCCGGTGCCAAATTGCCCAAAGCCCGGCTGTACAATCTCTCCGGCCCTGAGCGGGCTGCTATGAAGGAGTATATCTCTGAGAGCCTCCGTAAAGGGCATATACGGCCATCTGTCTTTCCCGTGGCAGCAGGGTTCTTTTTTGTGAAAAAAAGGATGGTGGTTTACGCCCATGCCACGATTTTCGAGAACTGAATAAAATAACCATAAGAAACGCTTATCCTCTCCCTCTGATACCTGATTTGTACAATCAATTGTCGGGGGCCAGGTGGTTCTCTAAGGTGGACCTCAGGGGAGCATACAATTTCATCGTATGCGGGAGGGGGATAAATGGAAAACTGCGTTTCTCACCTCTGAGGGTCTGTTTAAAAATTTGGTTATGCCCTTCGGTTTGACTACCGCACCAGCGATATTCCAGAATTTCATTAACCATGTTTTTTCTGATTTTATTGGACGCTTTGTAGTTGTTTATCTTGATGATATACTCATATATTCTTCTGATAGACAAAGTCATATGGGTCATCTTCATGTGGTTCTCCAGAGGCTCAGGGAGAACTCACTCTTTGCCAAATTGGAGAAATGTTCATTTTTTACTCAAGAATTGTCCTTTCTAGGGGTCATCCTGTCCGCTGAGGGGTCTCGTATGGACCCTAGGAAGGTACAGGCCATTGTGGATTGGGTGCAACCCAGAGATCTCAAGGGTTTTCAGTGATTTCTGGGTTTCGCCAATTATTATAGAAAATTCATCAAGGGGTTCTCTCAAGTGGTCAAACCCCTCACTGATCTCACCCAAAAGGGGGCGGATCTCAAAAACTGGTCAGCTCCAGCTGTGGTGGCGTTTTCTTTGCTAAAAGAACATTTCATGACTGCTCCGGTACTGGTGCAACCTGACTTGTCTAAACCATTCATCATAGAAGTGGATGCCTCTGAGGTGGGAATGGGGGCTGTGTTGTCCCAGGGGCCCACCACATTAACTAACTTAAGACCCTGTGCCTTCTTTTCTAAAAAATTTTCCTCTGCTGAAAGGAATTATGATGTGGGTAACCGAGAGTTGTTGGCCATTAAATTGGCTTTTGAAGAATGGAGGCATTTTTTGGAGGGAGCTGTCCATCGTATCACTGTCATTACAGATCACAAGAACCTGTCTTACATCGAATCCACCAAACGTCTGACTCCGAGACAGGCAAGGTGGTCACTTTTTATTCCCGATTTCAGTTTTCCATCACTTTCAGACCAGGTTCCAAGAATGTGAAGGTGGATACCTTGTCTCGCAGCCTAGATCCGGTATCGCCTCCTGAGCCTCCTTCCTCCATTCTTCAGCTCGGGGTGGTGGTGGCTGTGGTGTCCCCGAGATTGGAGCAGGAGATTTGTGAGGCCCAATCTCTTGCTCCTCCGTCCATACCTGAAAATAAGCTCTTTGTGCCTGTCCAGTATCGGTTAAGGGTGCTTTGGGAGTTCCACGACTCAGCTCTGAGTGAGCATCCTGGAATCTCGGCCACTCGTAAAGCCATCACTAGGCTGTTCTGTTGGCCCTCGTTGACTTCTGACATCACTGGTTTTGTGTCCTCCTGTGAAACTTGTGCCCGCGCTAAAGCCTCCCACAACCGGCCGGCCGGGGAATTGGTGCCACTGCCAATTCCGGATAGACCGTGGACTCACCTGTCCATGGATTTTACCACCGATCTCCCACCCTCTAATGGCAAAACCGTGATCTGGGTAGTTGTGGATAGGTTCAGTAAACAAGCACATTTTGCACCCTTAATGGGCCTTCCTAATGCTGAGACTCTATCTAAGCTATTCATTGAGCATGTGTTTCGGTTGCATGGTGTGCCTGTCAGTGTGGTGTCTGATAGAGGGGTGCAATTCGTGGCAAAATTCTGGAGAGCTTTTTGTAAAAGGCTGAGCATCAGTCTGACCTTTTCATCGGCCTACCATCCTGAGACCAATGGTCAGACTGGAAGGACCAATCAGTCTTTGGAGCAGATCCTGCGGTGTCTTGTCACTTCCAGACAGGATGATTGGTGCTCTGTGATACCTATAGCGGAATTCGCCTTCAATAATCGTGTCAATCAGTCTACTGGTACTTCTCCTTTCTTCAGCAACTATGGGTTTCACCCTCATTTTGGTGAATTCTCCAGACTAGATTCGGAGTGTCCAGGGCCTGATTCGACCTTTTTGCGGTTGGAGGAGGTTTGGAGGGAGGTTCAGAGAAACATTGGGGAGGCTCAGGGCAAATATAAATTTTTTGCGGATAAACGACGCTCGATGGGGCCGACTTATCAGGTAGGGGATAAGGTATGGTTATCCACCAAAAACATAAGGCTGAGAATTCCCTCTGCTAAGTTGGGTCCCAAGTTTATTGGTCCGTATGAGATTTTAGAGGTGATTAATCCTGTGGCCTTTCGCCTGCGTTTACCTCCGTCATTATGGATTCCTAATGTGTTCCATAAAGCGCTTCTGAAGCCATCGGTGCCTTCCTCTGATGAGTCTCCCTTGCACCCGTCACCTGTTAAGGTAGATGGTCAGACCGAGTACGAGGTGGAACAGGTGGTGGATTCTCGTATGCTCCGTCGTTCACTTCAGTACTTGGTCCATTGGAAAGGATATGGTCCTGAGGATCGGCCATGGGTGCCGGCGCGTTTGGTCCATGCGGATCGGTTCTTCCGGGCCTTTCACGCTCATCATCCAGGGAAGCCTGGGGGTCCAGTGGTCCCCCATTGAGAGGGGGGTACTGTCATGGTCCAGTCTGGAGTTTATTTTCTGCTGTCTTCACTCCGGACTGGTCATGCGTGAGTTAATCTCCTCAGCCTCGTTCTGGAGCTAGCTGGGCTATTTCAGTCTCTCACAGCCTGCTGACCAGTGTTAGTGATAGCTCAAGCTTCCAGTTTAGAGCCTCTGACCCTTGTACCTTGGTGATCCTCCTGCCTTTGACTGATATTCACGTGTATGACCCGGACTGATTTCTGACCCCATCTCTTGGTATTCGTCTCTGCTGTTACGTTCCCTCTCTGGCATCTGACTCCCCGGCTTGTACCCCGACCACGTATTTCGTCTCACGTTTTGGACCCCGTGCTCATGTTCTGGCTTTCTGACTCTCGGCTTGGTATTTTGACTACGTGTATTGCTGCTCCTTCTGGTACGTCTGCTCCTGCTAGTTTCTGACTCGGTTCGTCTGACTATTCTCTCTCGTTACCTGTGGCACCTGTGCTGTTGCTCAGGGTTGCTGCTCTTAGTGTGTAACCTCTCTTCCCTCACCAGCTCCCCCTGGTGGAGGTTTCACTACATCCAGTTTGTAGAACCATTTTGCCGCTGAAAGTTGGTTACACAAATCGGGAATCAACGGAAAGGGGGTACGGACCGGAAGACAGGTCCTGGGTATCAGCCCGGTTGATGCATGCTGATCGCCTGGTGCAGGCTTTCCATGCTAAGTACCCGGGCAAGCCTGGGGGTCCAGAGGCCCGCCGTTGAGAGGGGGGTACTGTCATGATCTCCGTGCGGGTTTGACTCGCACATGTGGGGTTAATGTCTGGATCCAGTGCTGATGACTGGCATTTCAGGGGTTAAAGGTTGTGATCCCAGTGCAGGCTTACCTGCACACCTGGGGCTTATGATTGTGGCCTGTCCCTGGTTCTGGGATAGCTTCTTATAGCCTCAGGATGCTCCCATCCCCGTCAGTTATACTTTCACCCTTGGCATAGTGTGGTGACCCCTGAGTGTGTTTGTGCTGTGTTCTTGTTTATCTGATACTCTGTGTATGACTCGGTCTGTTCTCTGGATACTGCTTGTTGGATTCTGCTTGGTACCTTCTATGTCTGTTTGGTTTTGATCTCTGCTTGGCCCTGACTCTCCGTTCTGTCTCATCCCTGGTACTTTACTGTTATCTCTGTGTATGACCCAATTTGTCTGACTTTGAGAATTCATGTTACAGCAAAACACCCATTATAGTCCATGGGTGCGCATGCATGTGCATCGTAATGCGCACGTATGCGCAAAAAACGCACCAAAACCCGCAAAAAAACGCACACAAATGCATGATGCGTTTTTTCATGCGTTTGTATGTGCAAAAAACGCACCACAAAAAAACGCAAGTGTGAAAGTAGCCTTACATCTTTTTTTTAGCTTTACAAGCTATGTTACTATGTTACAGTAAATATGAGCTTAGCAAACAATTGGTCATACATAGATAATATCTAGGATATGATATTTTGGTTGCTTAGTGAGATATGGAAAAGCAAACAATTAAGGTTTTCAAAAAGGAATCAGCTTTCTTTAAAGTAATATTTTGACATATTGTTTATTATCTATTGCACATTTACTTGTACCATATGAGAACTGATGGCTTTTGCAAACAAGTATTTATTAAGCAACATTAAAAGCATGTTCTTGTTCAAATGATTTTATTGAGCATTTTTCTTATATTTAATCCCCCAAGCCTAAAGTATTTTCACCTTCATGACCAGGCCAAGTTTTACAATTCTGACCAGTGTCACTTTATGAAGTAATATCTATAGATCACTTCAACAGGTGCCACTGGTTCTGAAAAAGTTTTTTCATGACATACTGTATTTTATAATAGTGGTAAAATTTATTTGATATGACTTGCAATTATTTGTAAAAAAAACAACAACAGATATTTGGAAACATTTTTAAAAATTTAGCAATCTTCAAACTTTTATTTTTATACCCTTAAATCAGAGAGTTTTATCACACAAAATAGTTCATAAATAACATTTCCCACATGTCTACTTTACATCTGCACAATTTAGGAAACAGAATTTTTTTTTGTTAGGAAGTTATAAGGGTTAAAAGTTGATCAGCAATTTCTAATCTTTTCAACAAAATTTGCAAAACCATTTTTGTAGGGACCACTTTGAAGGGTGTATATGACATAAAATAACCAAAAGTTACACTTTATTCTAAAACTTGAACCCCACAAGGTTCTCTAAATCATGTTCAAGAAGTTTATTAACCCTTCAGGTACTTCACAGGAATTTTTAAAATGTGGAAGAAAAAAAATAACATTTAATTTTTTTCACAAAAATGTTACTTTAGGCAAAAAAAAATTATTTTCACAAGGGTAACAGGAAAAATCGACCTTTAAAATTTGTTGTGCAATTTCTCCCTGAGCATGTCGATACCTAATATTTTGGTAAAAAACACTGTTTGGACGAAAGGCAGGGCATGGAAAGGAAGGAGCGCCATTTGACTTTTTGAATTTGCTGGAATACTTAGTGGATGCTATGCCACGTTTGGAGAGCCTCTGAAGTGGTTAAACAGCGGAAATCCCCCACAAGTGACACCATTTTGGAAACTAGGCTCTTCAGAGAACTTATCAACATGTGTGGTGAGCACCTTGAACCTTCAGGTTCTTCTCAGACGTTTATAACATTGACACATGGAAATAAAAAAATCATATTTTTCCCACAAAATGTTTTTTAGCCCCACATTTTAAATTTTCAAAAGGGTAATAGGAAACATTGTTGTGCAATTTGTCCTGAGTACGTCGATATCCTACATGTGGGAAAAAAACTACTGTTTGAGTGCACAGCAGGACTCAGAAAGGAAGGAATAACATTTAGGAACGCAGATTTTGATGGAATGGTCTGCAGGTGTCATGTCAAGTTTGAAGAGCCCCTCATGTGTCTCCCACAAGTGACCCCATTTTGGAATTTAGACCCCTCAAGGATTGTATCTAGATATGTGGTGAGCATCTTGAACCCTCAGGTCCTTTACAGAAGTTTATAACGTAGAGCCATGAAAGCAGAAAAATCTAATTTTTCCCACAAAAATGTTATTTTAGACCCATGTCTTAATTTTCACAAGGGTAACAGGAGAAAATGGACCCCAAAATTTTTTGTGAAATTTCTCCTGACTATGCTGATACCCCATATGTGGTCAAAAGCTACTTTTGAGGC
Source organism: Dendrobates tinctorius (assembly GCF_039654945.1). Classification (NCBI taxonomy): domain Eukaryota; kingdom Metazoa; phylum Chordata; class Amphibia; order Anura; family Dendrobatidae; genus Dendrobates; species Dendrobates tinctorius. The sequence goes on along the minus strand of NW_027361770.1, from coordinate 4,618,819 downwards.
ACAGTGTAAGGCTCAGAAGGAAAGAAGCGCCATATTGGAGTTCAGATTTTGCAGGACTGGTTTGAAGGCGACATGTCACATAGGCAGAACCCCTGAGGTTCTAGAACAGTAGATCCCCTCATAAGAGACACAATTTTCCAAACTACACCTCTCAAAGAATTCATTTAGGGGTGCACTGATCATATTGACAACTTAGGTGGGTGAGAGAATTTTATACCAAGAAAAAAATAATTCCATTTTTACCACCAAAATTATGTTTTCACATTGGGAAATGGGAAAAATGGCACAAAAATTCATCCCACAATTTCTGCTGAATGTAGAAATACAGTATATATGGCTGTACAGTACTGCTTAGACATACGGTGAGACATGGGAGAGACCAAGCGCTATTTGCCTCTTTGAGCGCAGATTTTCCTACAATAGTTTACAGACTCCATATACTGAGCCCTTAATTGCTAGAAGAGCTGAATTTTCCCTCAAGTGACCCAATCTTGAAAATTATACCCCTTTTTGAATTTATCTACAGGTGTAATGACAATTTTGACTCCATGGGTGTTTTCCAGAAGCAAGCTGCAGTGAATGTTCCTGAGTGAAAATTGGAAACTGCCATGACCACTACATTGTAGTGACTAGTATATTATGCTCAGCTCATGTTTCTGGAGATACGCACCCATAAATTAGGTGAGCTTTCATCGTTACAGAAATGTCAAACATGTGGACACTAAATATGGTTTAGGCACTTTGTTGGGTTTACAAGGGAGAGGGGCATTAGGATATGGGAGGGCAGAATTTGCTGAATTTCTTTTGATGGGGCGATGAGACATTTAGCTTTTTCAGAGCTTTTGTGCTACCAGTAATGTGGAAGCCCCCCTATACTTCCAATGACAGATGGCAGACCTGAGTACTTTTTTGTGGATTGAGTTGCAGCTTTTTATCATGATCCTGGTTGGATATGACAGAGGAAATGCACAAGTAACCTTTTTTTTACCTTTAGCTGTGTGCTAAAGTGTGGGTTTTGCCCCGGGTGGCCATTAGGGTCATTGAACTGTGGTGTTTTCAGTTCTGGTTTTCCCCCGGTGGCCATTAGGGTCATTGCACTCTGGTTACCTTAGTTTGTGCACGTTATTATAAAACAGGTGTGATTGCTCTATACAGGAGTGTCAGGTGTGTCAATCACTGTTGGTGATAGTCCTCAGTTACAAGCAAGCCTGGGTGAAGGATGGAGCTGAAGGAGAGTCCTGTGCAACTCAGTCAGAGTCCTGGATTGGCAGCTATGGTGTCTGCGAGGAGGGCTGGCATGGCTTGGTGGAGTTGCAGCTATGGTGTCAGCAAGGAGTTCTTGCATGGCTTGGTGGGGTGGCAGCTATGGTGTAGAGCTGCACTCATGATGCTGGACTTTGTTGCTGGAAAGCTTGACTCAAGATGCTGGACTCTTTTGCTGAAAAGCTGGACTCATATGCTGGACTCTGTTTCTGGACAGCTGCATGCAGATGGTGGATTCTGTTTGCTCCAAGGCTGCACTATGGTGTTGGATCCGGTCTGAAGAAAAGATGCACGCAGGTGGTGGGCTCTGTTGCTGGGAGCGTAAGCAACAGTGCAAAGCTAAGTGGTGTTTCCCTGTTTTGTCACTTTTCCTTATGTGTGTTTAGTGCAGTGGTGGGATTAGTTTCCGCACCGTTCTCTTCACTAGTGAGGGTTTAGGTGCAGGGCGAGTCAGGGTTTTGAGGTTCCTGATCAGCACCCGGTGCGGAACCGGCCTAGGGAACGTTAGAAGTGTAGAGACACTGACTCAGGGGAGTGCAGGAGGTCTCCACGTTCCTGTTCCCTAGTGCAGGGCCACCATTGTTATTGTTACCCAGGTTTCCCCTTTTATTGTTTAAATTTGCCTTACTGGAGGCGGGGTTTCCAGACATACGTGTATTACCTAAATTCGCCTGTTGGAGGCGTGTATCCAGCTGCACGTTTTATTATTTAAATTCGCCTAACTGGAAGCGGTGTATCCAGGGTCACGCATGTCATCTAAATCCGCCCTGCTGGAGGCACTGTGTCCAGCCACTCGTGACCATGACACTTTTATTGGGAGCATTTCACATAACGCATGGGATCACAATTATGCGGCTCTACACTGAGTACCTACTTTGGAGTTTCTATCTAAATCTACGAATGATGTGATTCAGATGAAACCCCTGAGGGATCTACTCATTATAATGAGGCAGCAGAGTTACCTCTGTTTAGTGTTGTCCTTCTTTTCAGAAATGCACAAAATTGTGGTCGACCGTACATTTATGCTCACCTCAGCAGACGGACACCGCCGGATCACAGGTCAGTCGGCGTCCATAGTGCCTCCATCTGCCTCATTACAGGGAATCCTCTGTCGGAGGTATCGACTGAATCATGTACTGAAGAGATATTCACGGAAACCCCGATGTAAGAGCTCAGCGCAGAGCACAGGATAAATGTGCACCTTACTGCGATCTTTGGAAGGCAGAATGAAAAAATTAACAGCAGGTGAAGAATTGGCTTTATCTATTTTTTATGCCCTTCCTCGTGTGGTATAAGTGATATGGCGACTTTATTGTTCAGGTCGGTGTATCCACAGCTTGCTTTTTGTAGGATGAGTTGACGTTTTTATTGGTACTGTTTTCGGACACATGACATTTTTTGATCGCTTTCTATTCAAATTTTTGGGAGGCAGAATGAACAAAAACCAGCAATTCAGTAAATTTTGTTATGCCGTTCTGCATGGGGTAAAATTTATAAGATAAGGCAGAATTATTCTTCATGTCAGTATGATTACAGTGATTCGACATTGAGATTTTTTATGTTTTGGCGCTTTTACACAAAAATTATTCTATAGAAAACATAATTATTTTTGCATCACTTTATTCTGAGAGCTATAACTTTTTTATTTTCCTCTAATGAAGCTGCGTGATGGCCTGTTATTTACGGAACTAGATGATGTTTTCAGCAATATGTTTTTTGTTGTGGTGCTCACTAAAGGGGTTAACTATTGGGACTGTTTTATAGGTCAGATTGTTCTGGACGCGGCGGTACCAAATGTGTACTTTTTTATTTATTTTTTCTTTTATGAAAATATTTATTATTGGTACATGTAATATATAAAGCTCAAAGTGTGTATGTATGTATGTATGTGTGTGTGTATGTATGTGTGTGTGTATGTCTGGGATAGGCATCCGCACCGTCGCAGCTACAGCCACAAAATTTGGCACAGTCACACGTCTGGTCCCCGAGAGCGTCCTAAGCTATGTTGTGAGGCAAAATTTTAACCCCGCGTGTTCCAATTCACCAAACAATTTTGCCCCCATCTACATACTGGGGAAAAAGTGTGTGCGTGTCAAGCCCCGCCCCTCATTATGATGTCATAATGCCCCTATTTGCATACTGGGGAAACAGTGTGTGCGTATCAAGCCCCGCCCCTCATTATGATGTTACAATGGTTGCCATGGCGACGCTGATGTCATCATAGGTTGCAAGCCCTGCCGCCGCTCATTATGATGTCATAATGGTTGACTATGGGATGGAGGATGTGTGATGGGTATATGGGCACTGGACTATGGGATGGAGGATATGTATGACGGGTATATGGGCACGGGACTATGGTATGGCGGATATGTATATGGGCACGGGACTATGGGATGGAGGATGTGTGATGGGTATATGGGCAATTGACTATGGGATGGAGGATATGTTTGACGGGTATATGGGCACGGGACTATGGGATGGAGGATATGTATATTGCACGGGACTATGGGATGGAGGATGTGTGATGGGTATATGGGCACTGGACTATGGGATGGAGGATATGTATGACGGGTATATGGGCACGGGACTATGAGATGGCGGATATGTATGATGGGTATATGGGCACGGGACTATGGGATGGAGGATATGTATGATGGATATATGGGCATGGGACTATGAGATGAAGGATGTATGACGGGTATATGGGCACTCGACTATGGGATGGCGAATATGTATGATAGGTATATGGGCATGGGACTATGGGATAGAAAATATGTATGATGGGTATATGGGCATGGGACTATGGGATGGAGAATATGTATGATGGGTATATGGGCATGGGACTATGGGATGGAGGATGTGTGATGGGTATATGGGCACTCGACTATGGGATGGAGGATATGTATGATGGGTATATGGGCATGGTACTATGGGATGGAGAATATGTATGATGGGTATATGGGCATGGGACTATGGGATGGAGAATATGTATGATGGGTATATGGGCACGGGACTATGGGATGGAGGATATGTATGATGGGTATATGGGCATGGGACTATGAGATGAAGGATGTGTGATGGGTATATGGGCACTCGACTATGGGATGGCGAATATGTATGATGGGTATATGGGCATGGGACTATGGGATGGAGAATATGTATGATGGGTATATGGGTATGGGACTATGGGATGGATAATATGTATGATGGGTATATGGGCATGGGACTATGGGATGAAGGATGTGTGATGGGTATATGGGCCCTCGACTATGGGATGGAGGATATGTATGATGGGTATATGGGCATGGGCCTATGGGATCATGGATATGTATGATGGGTATATGGGCACGGAACTATGGGATGGAGGATAATTATAATTTGCTATTACTAACCACAGTTAGTTACTATGCCCGGGCAGCGCCGGGCTCTTCAGCTAGTTATATATATATATAATGTATATATATATACTGTATATATATATATATATATATTTATATATGAAGAAAATGGCTGTTTGTTTCTCCAGCGATCAGTCCAATGGTAGGGTAAAATATAACTTTTATTTATCCATTAAAAAGTTCCAGGTTTCTCCAATAACAATTTTGCATATAGTCAGTTTCTTTTGGACGACACGATGTTTCGACACTACATGTGTCTTCCTCCAGGACCCTGTTATATTTTACCCTACCATTGGACTGATTGCTGGAGAAACAAACAGTTAATAAATTAAAATAATGACAAGGTAAATGAAATTCAATCAGAACAGGGACAACAGTGCAAAAGACAGCCACAAAAAAGGACACAGTGCTGAAAATATGTGTGCCCACTGCATAATAGATCACAATTAGTTAATTTTACCGTAAGGCCAGAGAATAGTGTATCATTAAATATAAGAAGCAAAATGACTGCTTCCAGAAATTATGATATGTCTCTAGGCCAAATATAAGGAAATCATGTATAAAGGATCAAAGCAGCTACTCATATACCCTGGGTCAGATAAAATACAGACAAAAGTTGTATACAAATTGGTATTGTACCTAAAATGAATGCTGCTGATTAAAGGTCATGAGGTAAAGACTCAGGGGAGAGAGGAATGAATATCAGCAGTAAGTGGGCACTGTACTTTTAAGTGACGATGGCACCCCGACGCACGTTTCGCATGTAGCTTTATCCAGGGGAAATGTGCATGGAAATGTCTACTTGCAGTGCTTTTATATGATGCACAAATCATTGGTGGCAGTGGCTTGGTTGCGGTGCTTCCGCCGGCAAAGCCCCCCCATGATGTCATCCCGGCTTGGCGTCATGCGACGTCAGGCCTCCCTCCCACTTGACGCGTCTCTCAGGTGACGGCAAGTCAGGAAGCCAGCACAAGTGCACACCGTAGGTTTTTCTAGATGAGATAGTTTGTTGCCAGGTTACTTCTTGGGAGGGGGGTGGAATATATATGTGTGAAGAGTGCATTCATTGAAAAAAATGAGGGAAATAGTGGGGGATGGAAGTGTGATGTGTGAGTAAGAATAGAGTGTGTGTGTCATGGGGCAGATAAAGAAGTGGTGAAAGATGTATTATGATATAATGCACAAAATGCATTAGGGCATATATATGAAGCACAAACGCCCGTGTAAATATATATCAAGGAGTAATATAAAAGTGTCAAAGTGCATAAACATAAAAACAATTAGAAAAAGATATGATAAAAACATTATATTAAATTAGCATAATCAATATATTATATTTAATACTGCCTAGTGCATTAAACCGGTATTACCAGTATACAGTAAAGTATAAAGTGCTTAGTGAATAAGTGATGTGTAATATACATAAATGAATAAATAAATAGATGGCAGATACAAATAAACAATAAGTGTAAAATAGATAAAAAAAGACATAAAGACATACAAAAAAGGGGGAAAATAAGTAGTGTTAATACAATAATAATATAAGGAAAAGAAAATATCCCATGGAACCCAGAGAGTCATTATTCCCTTAATTTTCTTGTTTCTTCAGATCCTCTCATTCCCCAAGTCTGCAGAGCAAAGAGACAGGCCCAAACAAAGCGGATACACAGCAACCAGGCAGCCGCTCCACTCCAGAACAAAGGTGAGTATATGGAACACTATAAATAAAACTTGTAATGTTAAAATGACATACTAAAATAAAGAATAAAGGTTAAAACAAATTAACAGAGCAAATTTACAGAAAAGGGGCGAAACTTTAAACTTCATTAAGGTCCGATAGTTGAATTGACCCAATCTTAGAGATCCACCGGGCCTCCAACTGGGTAAGATTTTTCCTCCAATTGCCTCCTCTTAAATCAATATGCACCTTATTAATGCCTGTGACCCTCAACAGCTTGGCATCACAAATGTGGAAAATCTTGAAATGCTTAGGTAATGGTTTGAGCGATGTCAAGTCATCTATATCACAAGCACTGAGAATGTCTCAAAAGTGCTCCCTTACTCTAATTTTCAATGGTCTGGAAGTGAGTCCCACATAAATTTTGGAGTAAGGACATATAGCAAAGTAGATCACTCCTATTGTATTGCTGAGTAATTGTAAAAGTTCTCTTACCATTACTTGATTCAAAACTTGTGGCTTGTTTGGGCAGGCAATGCTCCACAGGGGTAAAATCCTCATTTGTGTCTTGTTGATCTAAAGGCTTTGTGCAGTTGCGGTCCGGGGTAATAACTGTGAACTAGTAGGTCTTTTAAGAATTGAGGATCGCCTATAAGTAGTTGATGGACGATCAGGAATGTATTTGGAGGGAGTCTGATCCATTTTGAGTATGGGCCAAAACTTCTCTAAGGCATTTCTTGTTTCAAGCCATTTATGGCTGTAGGTAAGGATGAATCTTACCGTGGATTCAGTTTTTGGTTTTTCACGTGGTTGCAACAAGTCCATTCTTTTGGCTTTTTCTGCCAATTTGAAAGCTTTTTTAATACTCATTTTTGATAAACCACATTCCTCAAATCTGTGGGACAAAGCATTTGCTTGTTCAGAAATTTTTTTTCATTAGAGCAGATTCTCTTAACCCTCAAAAATTGCCCAGTTGGTATTCCATTAATGAGGGCCAGCGGATGAGAGGATTTGGCATGAAGTAGCGAATTTACGGCAGTTTCCTTTTGAAAGATACTGGTTTCCAGAAGGCCATTATTGCCCTTAGAAATCAAAATGTCCAAAAAATAAATTTGAGTTTGATTGTGCTTACAAGTTAGTTTTATATTCAGGGCATTGCCATTCAAAATGTCCACAAATTCGAGAAGGTCCCGCTTTGAGCCCTGCCAGATGAATAGTATATCATCTATACAGTGGGCCCAGAAAAGGACCCTCTCGATAAATTCAACAGGTTTAGTGAAGAACAAGGCCCTCTCCCACATGCCTAAGAATAATTTTGCATATGAAGATGCAAAGGACACCCCCATCATGGTGCCTTGCCGTTGTAGATAGATGCTTTCTTTGAAGGTAAAAAAGTTATGCTCCATGCAAATTTTAAAAGGTTTAGGAGAAATTGAATGAATTCCATACTATGATTAGACATGTTTAAAAAAGATTTTGTGGCCTGTATACCATTGTGGTGCTGGTTAGATGTATATAAGGATTCAACGTCCATGGTAACAAGCCACATGTCATCATCTGAAGGTATTCCTTCAATTTTTTTCAACATGTCGCCAGTGTCCTTCACATATGAGGGGAGATTGTAGACCAAAGGTTTAAGATGAAAATCTAGGTATTTGCTAACCGTTTCATAGAGATTGCCATTACCTGAAACAATAGGGTGACCTGGAGGAGCCATGGAGTTTTTATATATCTTTGGAATAAAGTAATGCAAGCCATTTTAGGGTATTGAGGTATTAGATGGTCTTTGAGATCCTTAGTAATTATGCCACCACCAAAAGCTTCATCCAAAATTTCCTGCAGTTCTTCCTGAAATTTAGATGTAGGATTCTAAGTTAGTTTTTTTTTTTTATAACAGGCTGCATCTCTTAGTTGCCTAAAGGCTTCCTTTTCATACATTTTGATTGACCAAATGACCACATTTCCCCCTTTATCCGCGGGCCTGATTTTAACCCCCATGAGATTTTTTAGCTCCCTTAATGCTATTCTTTGGGCCATAGTTAGATTATCCCTAGTCATTTTGTTGGGGATTGACTCAAACTCCCGGGTTACAAGTGTAAGGGGGTTAAGCACAAGAAGGACAAGAAAGGGTTTGCCTTCTCTGCTCCATGCCTGGAACCATATAGCTGTGCAGTAGGTTTGCCAGGGGGAGGACTCTTAGACCTGGACCGACTGCATCATGGACCTGTCAGTAGCAGTGGGGAGGAGGAAGTTGTGCTGCACAGGAAGGAAGGAGGGCAGAGAGTGGGAAGACAGGGCACGCTTAGGATAGAGCAGCTTGGACAGCGGTCAGGACAAGACGCAGCCGCGCTCCAGGGAGGAGAGAGAACTCCCGTTCAGAAGGCAAAGACCGGGAGACTGCACAGAAAGACTGCAGCTCGTGACTGTGTAGGTACATGTGCCAACCGGGGTGGTCCGTTTTCCGCCACAGACAGACTTGAGACAGAGACTGATGTGCGTTCAACAGGTCCTTCTTTATTGGCCGTCCTCTCAACAACCACAGCAATACAGCAGCAGCATGACAGCTTCGACACACAGGCCCGGGTACATTTCACCTTCTACTCAGTCCTTTCCAGTGACTTCCCTTGCTGCTCCATCACTGTGGCTGCCTTAGGCCCACCACCACAGCGCTGCACCTGTCCGTGTCCGTCCGTCTGGTACCCCCGGAGCCTTCTCTATCCTGCGGCTCTCCTGTCAGGGTCACCCCCCTGACTGTCTTCCTCCTCAGTCCCTGCCGGAGCTTCTTCTCTGTCCATCTCCTCCTTTCTTCTTTTCTTCTCCTAAGCTCCACTACCTGGACTGGCTTCCTCCTGGAACTCTCTACCCCTTCTTATATTCCCCTCCCTGGGAATTCCCCTTCTAGAGCTCCTGTAACTCCGCCCCCATGACTCTGCGGTTTCGTAGCCTTAAGCTGATGTTAAGCCCTTTCCTCACTGCTCCCTGCTTCCATCTTGTGTCCAAACTACAGTACTACACCATCTACAGTAGTTTCCCTGCTGCTCTCTGGCTCCTTCTAGTGGCCAAACCCAGTACTTTATCATCCTCTACTGTCACTAGCTGTCTCCCACTTTCAAATACAGCAGTCCATGTCATGCACATTGTACCTTTACCTTCCCACTGCAGACAGGTCCATAGGTCAGTCCAGTTCCCCTACAACTGCATGGAGTTTGCAGTGACAGCAGTGGTGTGTCCTGACTCCCATGCTGAGACTGTGCCCTGTGTAAAGACTGTGCCCTGTACAGAGTCTTGCGGCGGATCCCGTGTCTGGAGGCACATATGACTCATCAGTCCACATAAATAAGTTAACTCATGCTGACAGACATGAGCAGAACAATCTATTCAAGGGCTATATAATCCTCTGCTGAATACCTAATACAGCACGTATCTGAAGAAGGTCGCAATTGACCGAAATGCTTTGTATGCGTACTACAATAAATCTTCTTTTTGATCACATCCAAGTTGAGTGCTAGATTTATAGCTTCTACTTTTACAGTTTGGGAACCTAACCTTTAGCACCATCCTCCAGTTGTGCTCACGGTGTTTTTTTTACTAAATCCCTGTAAATAAACCTCCCTTTAACTGTTGGTCTCTCTGTTCTGTGGTGACATACCCAACACCTGCACATTGTTACACAAGTTTCACAAACATTTCAATGCCTGGGTATAGATTCAGCTGGGGAAATTTTTTAGGAATAGGTGGTACAGATTTACCTGTTGTGGCATTTTCCTCCTGTTCATCCCCAAGTTCCTCCAAAATTGTGATTGCCTGCAATTCCCTTTCAGTCCAATTTTCGTTCATGTTAGATTTATAATGTAATTTTTTTTAATACTAATTTACGAGCAAATAACTGAAGATCTTTTATGGCTGAAAAGGAATCAAAAGGAGAAGTAGGTGAAAAGGAAAGGCAAAGGCTTAACACATCTAATTGGGGTGGGGTGAGCTGAATTTCTGAGAGGATAATCACCTGCACTTTGGAGGTCATAGGGGTTTCAGTACGCCTATCACGTCTCCTTGAAGTGTCATTTCTTCTTTTGTAATTATTTTTTGGAAATTGTAAATATGACTCGCCCCAAAGTCCGTGGGATACTCGGCGCCGGGCCCGTTAACTTCAATGGGAAATGTCACAGTGGCAGTGACCCGGTCCGTGGCCTCAGGCGGTCATGTAAAAGGGGTAGAATTGAATAGGGATAAAGTTTATGTAGTGATTTGTGAGGCCACCTGTGGTTTCTGGTCAGAATGACCAGCACTGCAGTGTTGCTTCTCTGGGACAGAAGTTGTGGTGCAGCAATGATGCTGAGGTCTCTACAGGTAGAGCTGTAGTCCCAGGGCAGATGAAGTGAATTGGTAGATGGTGAGGTAATGTAGAAAGGAAGATGTAGCGGTGCTGGACGAGAGGACAGAATATGGAGGACACAATGGCATGTAGTTTAATGGGCTTTACTCACAGTTCTGGCATGCACAGAGGCCCGCTTCAGTGCTGTGTCCTCCAGGTGAGGGGTCCAGCCAACTTCCAGACAAGATGAAATGCACCTTTCCAGCTTTCCCTGTCAGTGTGTGCCTTTCCTGGCCATAGCCACAAAAATGCTACTTTTCCCGCCTGACTTCCACTCCAGCACTTCACAGTTATCATTCTGGGCCAGCAGCTGCGAATCCTGTTCAGACAACGCCTCACCGTTTCTGTGACTCTATATAGCCGCCTTTCCAGTCGGACTAACTGTGGTAGGGGCGATGGTCCGTAAAGTAACCAAAGCTATCGGCTTGCTAGTAGCACCGAAAGGAATGCGATCTAGGCTAGGGGCCGTTCCCTTTGCGACCAGTCTGGTTCATTCCTCCACCTGATGGCAGTAAGCGTGGAATGAGACCCATGGGACAACTTTCCAAGACTACAACATAAGAAGACAAAGTGCTTCATTAAAACAGTAATTATTCTTGTACGAGGTAGACACTATCCCAGCCGGGGTGTCTTGCAGCATCCTTTCTGCTGGTGGAGGACCCGCTCCAAACCTCCAACGGTGGTCCTGGGTGGGCTGCAGGACTTGCTGGTACTTTTCTTTAGATCCCCACTTTCGGCCACACCCATGGGTTTTTGTTCAGGTCTGAGGCAGGCCTTGTTTTTCACTGGTTTGCGTAAAACCAAGAGGGAGCACCTTAATAGGTGCAAACTATTTACAATAAAAGTTTTTGGATCACTCCAAGTTCATGATTGCCAAGTGTCTGTGCCAGAACAACTTAATGCCAAACTGAGGCAAAACTGGAAAAAATATAACCAACAAACAATGAGGGCACAACGGTGCCATTACCCTCCTGGGTAACTGTTCATAACTTTAAGAACATGTTCATTTGTGCTCACCCTCTGGGGTGGGCTTTTTCTTCTGCTTCCAGGACAAAATTTCCGGATGTCCGGCTCCTGGTGGCATTACCCATTGACAGTAGTCTTCCGCAGGAGTTCCTCCAGAGGTAGCTGTACTTGCAGCTGCCTGGGGTTCTTGTCTGGCAGCTTGTGTTACTACTGCCTGGGGCGCAGCGGGAGCTGTTGCCTGTACAGCTGGATGACAAACTGCTGTTACCGTCGCCACCATTGATTTGATTCAGGGGTATAGACGGTGGTAGGAGCCACAGCTGCCATGGTAATGGGTGCCTCCTGGTGTTGGTAGGCCTCTACAAATGGGGTGGGTACGCGGCGTACGTTTAGAGCTTACCAGCCACGCGCCCTCAGTGTGGCGAGTAAAAGACAGGTACTCCCCGCGTTACAGGTCACGGTCCGGGTGTCCCTTGGGGTGAAGCACCTCTACATCCTGGCGGCTCACAAAGAGGTCCGAGATGCCCTGGTGGTCCTGGACAAACCTGAACCCCTTGTCCAGGTTAAAATTGAGGACCCTGCCCCACCCGACAGAGGCCTGTTTAACCGGCTAGTCCGTGCGGGCCTGGCGTTTTTCTTGCAGGTCCCTCTCCAGCACCGCTGACCTGCAAGGCTCCCGCTCCCTCTGCTCTGCCGTGAGCTTCTAGATCTGCCATTGGCAGTACTCCTCCCTAGCTAGCTCTTCCGGACAGCCTCTGTGTCATGGTTAGGACATGGTTAATGCTCTGGTTTCTAAAGGTTAATTTTGACGGACTCTCTTTAGATCTGGGAGGGGTATTTATACTCACTCCAGACTAGGATTCCCTGTCAGCTATACTGTTATTCTGGCTGTGTGACTGACCCCCCTGGTGTGCTGGTAAACTGCATTGCTTGTTTGATTCCCGTGTATGACCCGGTCTGTCCCCTCACTCTGTTCTCTCTCACGTTTTGTTACTATTGTCTTCTCTGGTTCTGACCTCCAGGCTTGGCTATTGTTACTCCGTTACCGTTTGTCCCTTTTGTACCGTCTATTGCCCGTTCTGGTTTTCTGATCTATTGCTACATCCTGACTATCCGCTATGGTTAACCCTTTGGTACTGTCCTGCTATCTCGTGCTTTGACCCTGGCTTGATCTGGTTTCCGTCCCTGTCTATGCCCCTTGGTAACTTGTCCAGTAGTTACCTTTCTAGGAGTTTTCCTGCAGCTCCTAGCTCTGTGGAACTTAGGCCACACCCCCACCAGTCACGTGCTTCAGGTCCTGATAGTCTGGAGCACACATCGTCACCGCTGCTGCCCTGCTTCACAGGTATCTTTGAGCACTGTTTTTGTGCTCAGGACACGCGCACTGGCTCAGTGAGCAAGTGCAGTGCGGTGTTCCTGACATTATAGATGACCATTTCAGTTTTTTTTTCTCTGAAGGAAAAAGAAAAAAAAAAGAAAAAAGTGTGTTATCCTCATGGATCCCATACAAGCTTTGGCTGATCAGGTCAAGCACCTGACCCAAATGTTCCACAAACTTAATGTGGAACAGCGCACGATGGCCCATATCCAGCAACAGTTGGTGAATACTGTGCAGGGGGCTGTTGATGCAGGGGCTCCTAGTTCTGGGGGTAGAGATGTGTCATTAGCGTCCCCCGAATCTCTGGTCAAACTGCCACACCCTTTCTCAGGGGATAAAAAGAAGTTCAGGTCTTTCAGAGAAGGATGCAAGCTTTTTTTCTCTCTAAGGCCCTGCTCCTTCGGGGACGAGTTCCAGAGGGTGGGGGTTGCCATTTCCCTTCTTCGGGGGGCTCCGCAAGCATGGGCTTTCTCTCTCTCTTCCTCTGCTCCTGAACAACTTTTTCCCCCACAGTTAACGCAGGACCCAACCCCCTCCTCCTGTCCACAAAACGTTTGTACTTCTTCTGGGCTTTGGAGATGTTCCCCTGCACCTCCCTCCAGAGGGTTTTTAACTGTTGTAACATCCCCTCGGCACCAGGGCAATCCAAATCCATACGGGAAAATTCCCCAAACTGCGGAACAAACCCATAATTGACCTGAAAGGGAGACTTTCCGGTAGACTGATTAATACGACAGTTAAATGCAAATTCTGCCATGGGTAATACCTCACACCAGTCATCCTGTCTGGAGAAGGCCAGGCACCTCAGAATCTGCTCCAACAACTGGTTGGTGTGTTCAGTCTGTCCGTTGGATTCTGGGTGACAGTCAGAGGAGAATGACAACGTGACCCCCAACTTCATACAAAACGCTCTCCAAAACCTGGCCACAAATTGCACAACCCCGTCTGACACCACGTTCGCAGGCACTCCATGCAACTGAACAATGTGCTGTATAAACAAGCGGGCCAAGGTTTCAGCAGATGGTAACGCAGGTAATTGCACAAAGTGGGCTTGCTTAGAAAATGTATTAACCACTACCCATACCACTGAGTTGCCCTTGGAAGATGGAAGATTAGTGATAAAGTCCATGGACAGGTGTGTCCATGGTTTATCCGGAATTGGCAAAGGCACCAATTCCCTGGCCGGACGGACCTGAGAGCTTTTAGAGCGAGCGCACACCGCACAAGTATTTACAAACCTTTTTATATCATTACCCATAGAGGGCCACCAAAAACCCCTAGCTACTGCCCCCTGGGTAGCTGCAATACCAGGGTGTGCACTTAACACAGAATCATGAAATTCTTGAAGGAGTGTGAGACGGAATTGTTCGGGTACAAACAATTTACCTGGGGGCTTATTCCTGGGAGCTTGAACTTGTGCTTCCAGGATCTCCCTCTGTAACTCAGAGGAGATTTCGGCTACAACCACTCCTGGTTGAAGAATGGAGGAAGGAGGTTCTGGAGGAGACACAGAATCAAAACTTCGGGATAAGACATCCGCCTTTACATTTTTAGATCCTGGTCGGAACGTGATGGTAAAATGAAATCGAGAAAAGAAAAGTGCCCACCGAGCCTGTCTGGGGGTCAATCTCTTAGCAGACTCGATATAGGCCAGGCTTTTATGATCAGTGATGACCGTAAGGGGATGAGCGGCCCCCTCCAAAAAATGCCTCCATTCTTCGAAGGCCAATTTAACCGCTAAGAATTCTGTTACCGACATCATAGTTTCTCTCGGCCGAAGAGAACTTCTTAGAGAAAAAAGAACAGGGTTTGAGGTTAGTCAGGGTAGAGGGGCCCTGTGACAATACTGCCCCCACCCCCACCTCCGAAGCGTCGACCTCGACGATAAAAGGTCTTGACGAATCGGGTAGTACCAACACAGGGGCTGTGGTAAAACACTTCTTTAATGTAAGGAAGGAATCTTTTGTGGCCACGGACCAATTTTTTACATCTGCCCCTTTAAGAGTGAGGTCTGTCAAGGGTTTCACCACCTGCGAGAACCCTTTAATGAACTTCCTATAATAATTAGCGAAGCCTAGAAATCGCTGCAACCTCTTCAGGTCATGAGGCTGCACCCAATTGGTAATGGCCTGAACCTTCCCTGGATCCATGCGGAATCCCTCCCTGGATACAATTACACCCAGAAAAGATAGTAAATGGTGTAAGTGTTAAGTTAAGTTGTTTCATTATGAATAATCTGCCTGCAGGACTGGTATTGGGGATGCCCCCTGGCTGCAACGCCACAATCCTCTCATTGATTGGGTGAAGGGGGAGACCATCCGATGGGGTTGTAATGATAATGGTTTGTGTGGTGACCCGATTCCTTTGGTCAATCCGATAAAATCTGTATCTGTGCCGTCTGTTGGTCTGGAGGGTATTCTGGAGTACCTGAGAGACTTTGAAGATGTGTTTTCAGAAAGAGAGGCTGAGGCGCTCCCACCACATAGACCATATGATTGTGCTATCGATTTAATACCTGGAGCCAAATTACCCAAGGCTCGTTTGTTTAATTTGTCCGAGCCTGAGCGCCAAGCTATGAAAGAGTACATTAAAGAGAGCCTTCGCAAGGGGCATATTCGGCCCTCAGTCTCACCCGTGGCAGTGGGGTTTTTCTTTGTAAAGAAAAAAGATGGTGGGTTGCGACCGTGCCTCGACTTTCGAGAGCTGAACAAAATTACTGTTAAGAACACGTACCCTCTCCCATTGATTCCTGATCTATGCAACCAACTCACGGGGGCCAAATAGTTTTCTAAGCTCGATCTACGAGGGCTTATAACCTTATAAGGATCCGGGAGGGGGACGAATGGAAAACAGCATTCCTGACAACTGAGGGGCTGTTTGAAAACCTGGTTATGCCCTTCGGTCTCTCTAACACTACTGATGTTTTTCAGAATTTCATTAATGTTATTTTTTCTGACTTGATTGGGCGTTATGTAGTCATTTACCTGGATGACATCTTGATATACTCTGAGGACAGTCAGTCACACTTACACCATTTACGTACGGGTCTTATGAGACTCTGGGAGAACCATTTGTATGCTAAGCTGGAGAAGTGCTCATTTTTATGCAAGAACTATCTTTTTTGGGTGTAATTGTATCCGGGAAGGGATTCCGCATGGATCCAGGGAAGGTTCAGGCCATTACCGATTGGGTGCAGCCTCATGGCCTGAAGGGGTTGCAGCGATTTCTGGGGTTCGCTAATTATTATAGGAAGTTCATTAAAGGGTTCTCGCAGGTGGTAAAACCCTTGACGGACCTCACTCTTAAAGGGGCAGATGTAAAAAATTGGTCCGTGGCCGCAAAAGATTCCTTCCTTACATTAAAGAAGTGTTTTACCACAGCTCCTGTGTTGGTACAACCCGATTCGTCAAGACCTTTTATCGTCGAGGTCGACGCTTCGGAGGTGGGGGTGGGGGCAGTATTGTCACAGGGCCCCTCTACCCTGACTAACCTCAAACCCTGTTCTTTTTTCTCTAAGAAGTTCTCTTCGGCCGAGAGAAGCTATGATGTCAGTAACGGAATTCTTAGCGGTTAAATTGGCCTTCGAAGAATGGAGGCATTTTTTGGAGGGGGTCGCTCATCCCCTTACGGTCATCACTGATCATAAAAGCCTGGCCTATATCGAGTCTGCTAAGAAATTGACCCCCAGACAGGCTCGGTGGGCACTTTTCTCGATTTCATTTTACCATCACGTTCCGACCAGGGTCTAAAAATGTAAAGGCGGATGTCTTATCCCAAAGTTTTGATTCTGTGTCTCCTCCAGAACCTCCTTCCTCCATTCTTCAACCAGGAGTGGTTGTAGCCGAAATCTCCTCCGAGTTACAGAGGGAGATCCTGGAAGCACAAGCACAAGCTCCCAGGAATAAACCCCCAGGTAAATTGTTTGTACCCGAACAATTCCGTCTCACACTCCTTCAAGAATTTCATGATTCTGTGTTAAGTGCACACCCTGGTATTTCAGCTACCCGGGGGGCTGTAGCTAGGGGTTTTTGGTGGCTCTCTATCGGTACTGATATAAAAAGGTTTGTAAATACTTGTGGGGTGTGTGCTCGCTCTAAAAGCTCTCAGGTCCGTTCGGCCGGGGAATTGGTGCCTTTGCCAATTCCGGATAAACCATGGACACACCTGTCCATGGACTTTATCACTAATCTTCCATCTTCCAAGGGCAACTCAGTGGTATGGGTAGTGGTTAATACATTTTCTAAGCAAGCCCACTTTGTGCCATTACCTGCGTTACCATCTGCTGAAACCTTGGCCCGCTTGTTTATACAGCACATTGTTCGGTTGCATGGAGTGCCTGTGAACGTGGTGTCAGACAGGGGTGTGCAATTTGTGGCCAGGTTTTGGAGAGCGTTTTGTATGAAGTTGGGGGTCACGTTGTCATTTCCTCTGACTATCACCCGGAATCCAACGGACAGACTGAACACACCAACCAGTTGTTGGAGCAGATTCTGAGGTGCCTGGCCTTCTCCAGACAGGAAGACTGGTGTGAGGTATTACCCATGGCAGAATTTGCATTTAACTGTCTTATTAATCAGTATACTGGAAAGTCTCCCTTTCAGGTCAATTATGGGTTTGTTCCGCAGTTTGGAGAATTTTCCCATATGGATTCGGATTGCCCTGGAGCCAATGGGATGGTACAACAGTTAAAAACCCTCTGGAGGGAGGTGCAGGGGAAAATCTCCAAAGCCTAGAAGAGGTACAAACATTTTGCAGACAGGAGGAGGGGGTTGGGTCCTGCGTTATCTGTGGGGGAAAAAGTCTGGTTTTCCACCCGTAACATCAAACTTAAGATACTCTCTATGAAGTTGGGCCCCAAATTTATTGGTCCATACAAGATTGTAGAGGTGATCAACCCGGTGGCATACAGATTACAGTTGCCCACCTCCTTCAAAATATCTAATGTCTTCCACAGGTCCCTATTAAAGCCTGTGGGGACAGTTAGAGAAGATCTCTCATCCATGGCTCCACCAGTATTGGTAGAGAGTCAAATGGAGTACGAGGTAGGGCGCATCATTGATTCACGGTGGGTGCGCCGGAGACTTCAGTACCTTATTCATTGGAAGGGATATTCCATTGAGGATCGGTCATGGGTTCCGGCCAGTTCAGTGCACGCTGATCGACTGGTGTGGGCTTTTCATGCCAGATACCCTGAGAAACCTTGGGGGTCCAGTGGCCCCCCATTAAGAGGGGGGTACTGTCATGGTTAGGACATGGTTAATGTCCTGGTTTCTCAGGGTTAATTTTGCCGGCCTCTCTTTGGATCTGGGAGGGGTATTTATACTCACTCCAGACTAGGATTCCCTGTCAGCTATACTGTTATTCTGGCTGTGTGACTGACCCCCCTGGTGTGCTGGTAAACTGTATTGCTTGTTTGATTCCCGTGTATGACCCGGTCTGTCCCCTCACTCTGTTCTCTGTCTCACGTTTTGGTACTATTGTCTTCTCCGGTTCTGACCTCCTGGCTTGGCTATTGTTACTCCGTTACAGTTTGCCCCTTTTGTACCGTCTATTGCCCTTTCTGGTTTTCTGATCTATTGCTACATCCTGACTATCCGCTATGGTTAACCCTTTGGTACTGTCCTGCTATCTCGTTCTTTGACCCCGGCTTGATCTGGTTTCCATCCCTGTCTATGCCCCTTGGTAACTTGTCCTGTAGTTACCTTTCTAGGAGTTTCCCTGCAGCTCCTAGCTCTGTGGAGCTTAGGCCACGCCCCCAGCAGTCACGTGCTTCAGGTCCTGATAGTCTGAAGCACACATAGTCACCGCTGCTTCCCTGCTCCACAGGTATCTTTGAGCACTGTTTTGTACTCAGGACACGCGCACTGGCTCAGTGAGCAAGTGCAGTGCGGTGTTCCTGACACTCTGCCTATGGAGGATGGTGGCAATACAACTAGCGGTTTCAGCTTCTACCCCCTGGGGATAGTGTACCGGTCCCAGGCCAGATCTATCACGATCTGCCCAGGTTTTGGAGCCGGCGGGGAATCACCGGGGCCTATCAGGGCCTCCCAGGACGCAGGGTCGGTGGCCATACCTGATCCCTCCTGGTCGGTAGGGTCCTCCGCAGGTGAGGGGTGAAGGTTGGTGTCGGCAGTGGTCATTGGGGCTGCCAGGTCAGCAACCGCGGCAGGCAACGGCGGTGGTGAAGCCGCTGCCGGAACAGCATCAGACGGGGCCAGTGACGGAGCCACGTCAGGTCCTGGCAGGGGTACAGTCTCTGCAGTGATGTTGGTCTCAGGAGCTGGTGTTAACATCTGTTGTCAGACGGCGGGGACAGCATCTGATATCGGCAGTGGAGATACCGGAACAGTAGCCGTGGATCCAAGTGGTGAGGGTTCTGGATCAAGGTCAGCATTAGGGTCAGCACGTACCGATGGCATAGGTACTCCAGGGGCAGACCCCTCCTAGGTGCGCTGCTGTCTCAACTCCAGCAGAGCCTGCCTCAGCCGCAAGTTGCGGTTCAGCAGGGTTATCTCCTTCTCCAACTGCCTCTGGTCCATGGATTCGACCGGGCCGGAGCCTGCAACGAAGGCGCCAGGGAAGAGAGTCTCCTCTCCTCCGCGCTCTACTGGTCTCTGTCCTCCTTCCATCATGGCTGCTGGGCGTTCTGGTTTCTTCCTGGCCCTTCTTCCCGCCGCTGGGCTTTGCTCCTCCTTTTTGGGGCGGTGTCTTCTCCCTTTTCCACCATACCAGGCCAATATCCGTACCACCCTGGGGGTTGACCATGTTGCAGTTGCATAGAAATTCAGGCAGGGGAGGCCCAGAACAGTTCGTGCTCTTTTTGGGGTGCCACCCACGATGGCACGCCCCTCAGCACTGCTCTGGCAGCCATTTTGAGAGTCCATTTTACAGTCTATAGAATCGGTTGTTTTGCACATTTTCATCAATTTCAAATGTAATAAATCAGGATCCGGTGATACCGGGCTTCGTCATCCTGTTCGTGACGCCAAAAATGAATCGCCCCAGAGGCCGTGGGATACTCGGCGCCAGGCTTGTTAACTTCAATGGGAAATGTCACAGTGGCAGTGACCCGGTCTGTGGCCTCAGGCGGTCATGTAAAAGGGGTAACATTGAATGGGGATAAAGTTTATGTAGTGATTCGTGACGTGACGCCACCTGTGGTTTCTGGTCAGAATGACCAGTGCTGCAGTGTTGCTTCTCTGGGACAGATGTTGTGGTGCAGCAATGATGCTGCACTCTCCACAGGTAGAGATGTAGTCCCAGTAGTCCCAGGGCAGATGAAGTGAATTGGTAGATGGTGAGGTAGTGTAGAAATGAAGATGTAGCGGTGCTGGACGAGAGGCGCAGAAAGAATATGGAGGACACAATGGCACGTAGTTCAATGGGCTTTACTCACAGTTCTGGCATGCACAGAAGCCCGCTTCAGTGCTGTGTCTTCCAGGTGAGGGGTCCAGCCAACTTCCAGACAAGATGAAATGCACCTTTCCAGCTTTCCCTGTCAGTGTGTGCCTTTCCTGGCTGTCTCCACAAAAATGCTACTTTTCCCGCCTGACTTCCACTCCAGCACTTCACAGTTATCGTTCTGGGCCAGCAGCTGCGAATCCTGTTCAGACAACGCCTCACCATTTCTGTGACTCTATATAGCTGCCTTTCCAGTCGGACTAACTGTGGTAGGGGCCATGGTCCGTAAAGTAACCAAAGCTATCGGCTTGCTAGTGACACCCAAAGGAATGCGATCTAGGCTAGGGGCCTTTCCCTTTGCGACCAGTCTGGTTCCTTCCTCCATGTCACGTCGCCGTCAGACACAGGGACTGCTGTTCCTGCCTCGGCCACTGGGAGTCGCCGGACTGTCACATCGCTGTCAGATACAGGGACTGCTGTCCCGGTCTCAACCACTGGGAGGCGCCGGACGGTCACGTCGCCGTCAGACTCGGGGACGGCTGTTCCTGCCTCGGCCACTAGGAGGCACCGTGGTTTCCCTGTGGGTGGTGGTGACAGAGAAGGGGCTCCTGCGCAGGCATCTGGTGGGAACAGGCTCCGCTCCTCTGTCAGTCATGAATGGGTTGGTGCATCACCATCTGGCCTGATCCTGGGGGCGGTCCAAATGACATCATCAGACTGTGAACCTGTGAGGGATAGCCTGATCCTTCAAATACCTTGGGGCCTGTCTTGCAGGCTGCCAGATATAGTCTTGGTTTCCCTAGTGTGCTAGTTTTTTATTTGCTATCTTGATTCTGACCTTTGCCTGGATTTCTGACTCTGCTCCTGTCTGACGATTTTGTACCTCTGCCGCCCTCCTTGTTTACTATGAGAAAATGGAAACGGTCTTAGGAGCGCAGGAAAGAGACTCAGACAAGAGATGGGGTTAAACCACAACGCGTTTCAACGGAGGATCCGTCTTCATCAGGTGGAAGTCTCCTTGTTTACGACTCTGACCTTGGCCTGGTTTTTGACGCTGCGACTGCCTAACGATTTTGTACCTCTTCCTCCCTCCTGGTTTATGACTCTGACCTTGGCCTGGATTTGACTCTGCTACTGTCTGCCGTTTTTGTACCTCTGCTGCCCGCCTGGTTTAGACTTGAATTCCTGACTACGCTTTTGGTCCCGTTTTTTAACCCCTTTCTGGCGACCGTCCTGCTCTGGTCCGCTGCTCTTATTCAGACAGCTACCTCCTGGGCTCTGCTGTAAATCCAGATTCCTGTATAGGGGTAAAGGGTATCGGAGTTGCTCGGGGTGCTGTCTTACTGCAGCCCAGACTCGCAGACGAACGTCAAACTCCACCTGACGGCAATCAGTGTGGAACGAGACCCACAGGATAGCTTTCCAACCGTGTCTCTGGAAGAACCAATCTTTCCTATGAAGAATCTTCTGTTTTAGTCCCAAGCCGTCCGGCAACTCCTGGTACAAGTCAGGAGCTGCTCAAACACGTCCTTCACCTTTCCTCCCTCTGAGAGGACTCAGCTTCACTTCAGCCTAGATTCTCCCTCCCAAACTATGCTCCACCCACCTCCCAGCACTCTTCGTGTTCCAAGCAGGGAGCCATAAATGGTGCTCTGCTACACTACTGGTGTGTGCGGGATGTGGGTGTTGGAATCTGGTCGGGTGCACTCACCTTACCTGGTTGTGGGATACCACACCTCTGGGTGAGGTGCAGTACCTCTGTGGCGACTGGACCCTCAGGGGAGCCACATTTACATCCATGAGCTTCACCATCCTCCCTGGATGACAGAGATGAGAGAGAAGAGACACTATGTTCGCTTTTGGCAGCTGATTGCCACCTACACACAGTCCCATTTTTAAAATCATGTAAATCCCTCTGAAAATTTTTTGTTTTTGTGTCTTTGACTTCCTTTTCCACACGAGGAACTGGGAGTCAATGTCCTTATTAAAAATCTCCATTTCCTGGGTAGAAAGAGTTTTGTAGACGTTTCTGATGCATATTTTCAATCTCAGAGTCCAGTTTATCAAGACTCTTTTTATTGTTGCCAATAAGGAATTCCATCATTGATTTAGAACATGAGGTACAAGCTTCCTCCCATCTAGTTTTAAATATGCTGTCCTCAACAGGGAAGGAGGGCATAATACGTACTCGGAAGCCCCTGGGGATGAGTCCCTTGGCCAAATACTGTAATTTTCTAAAGAAGCTTTGTTCCACCATGTACGGGTTCTTTTTTTGAAAAAATACTTCATTGAGGTTTTAAACTCAATTTTTTGCCCACTTTATGTAGAATCAGATTGCATAGTGTGCCCATTGAATTATGGTATCCAAACAAGATAGCCAGTTTTGGTCTCTGACCTTAATGTCCATCCTGGCTAAAGAAGGGAAACTGTAAACTTTGTACAGTAAAAAGACAATGAGCATCACAGTACAAGGCTGAGTAAATCAATGACACTTCCAAAATTCATATATCAAAAAGAGAAAAGGAACAGAATGCCATAAAAATTCCAAAAGTTTATTGATATAAATTAAAAGGTTCCATGACAATTGTGTACAAGATAATTGTGTACGGACAATTGTGTACAGAAAATTGTGTACAGGTCAATTGTGTCCAAGGACAATTGTGTACAAGGACAATTGTGTACAGGGCAATCGCCTTGTACACAATTGCCTTGTACACAATTGTCATTGTACACAATTGGCCTGTACACAATTGTCTGTACACAATAGTCCGTACACAATTATCTTGTACACAATTGTCCTGTCACCAAATTAAAATAATGTGACGATGTAAATGAAATTCAATCAGAACAGGGAGAGCAGTGCAAAAGACAGCCACAAAAAAGGACACAGTGCTGAAAATAAGTGTGCCCTCTGCATAATAGATCCCAATTAGTTAATTTTACTGTAAGGCCAGAGAATGGTATATCATTAAATATAAGGAGCAAAATGACTGCTTCCAGAAAATATGATATGTCTCTAGGCCAAATATAAGGATATCATGTATAATGGATCAAAGCAGCTACTCATATACCCAGGAAGCTGGTGCAAGCACACACTGCAGGTTTTTCTAGGTGAGATAGTAAGTTACTAGGTTACGCGTCTGCCTGTTCTAACTCGTTGAGAGGGGGGGAGGAAAAAATATATATGTGAAGAGTGCAGTCATTGAAAAAAAACAAGGGAAATAGTGAGGGATGGAAGTGTGATGTGTTGTACCTGTTCTGATTGCATTTCATTTACATTGTCATTATTCTAATTTATATCAATAGACTTTTGGAATTTTTATAGCATATAGCTTCCCATTCCTTTCCTCTTTTTTTTTACTTTTGTTATTTTAGCTGTGTGCTTAGGCTCATTGTCTTGTTGGAAGGTAAACATTTGGCCAAGTCTGAAGTCCAGAGCACTCTGGAAGAGGTTTTCATCCAGGATATCTCTGTACTTGGCCGCATTCATGTTTCCATCAATGGCAACCAGTCGTCCTGTCCCTGCAACTGAAAAACACCCCCATAGCATGATGCTGCCACCACCATGTTTCACTGTTGGGATTGTATTGGGCAGGTGATGAGCAGTGCCTGGTTTTCTCCACTCATATCACTTAAAATTATCATCAAAAAGGTCTACCTTCGTCTCATCAGACCAGAGAATCTAATTTTTCATAGTCTGGGAGTCCTTCATGTGTTTTTTTTAGCAAACTCTATGCAGGCTTTCATATGTCTTGCACTGAGGAGCGCTTCCATTGGGCCACTCTGCCATAAAGGCCCGACTCGTGGAGAGCTGCAGTGATAGTTGACTTTGTAGAACTTTTTCCCATCTCTCTACTGCATCTCTGGAGCTCAACCTTAGTGATCTTGGGGTTCCCCTTTACCTCTCTCACAAAGGCTCTTCTACCATGATTGCTTAGTTTGGCTGGACAGACAAGTCTAGGGAAGAGTTCAGGTGGCCCCAAACTTCTACCATTTAAGGATTATGGAGACCACTGTGCAATTAGGAACCTTGAGTACTGCAGAAATTCTTTTGTAACCTTGGCCAGATCTGTGCCTCGCCACAATTCTGTCTCTGACATGCACTGTGAGCTGTGAGGTCTTTTATAGACAGATATGTGCAGAGTGTACATTAACCCATTCACACCCGAGCCTGTTTTTGCCTTCGTGACCCGGCCAATTTTTTCAATTCTGACCAGTGTCACTTTATGAGGTCATAACTCTAGAACGCTTCAACGGATCCTGCTGATTCTGACATTGTTTTCTCGTGACATATTGTACTTCATGATGGTGGTAAAATTTCTTAGATATGAACTGCGCTTATTTGTTAAAAAAAAAAATCGAAATTTGGCAAAAATTTAAAAAAATTTGAAATTTTCAAAATTTTAATTTTTATGCCCTTAAATCAGAGAGTGATATCACACAAAATAGTTAATAAATAACATTTCCCACATGTCTACTTTACATCTGCACAATTTTGGAAACATGTATATTGTTTTTAGGAAGTTATAAGGGTTAAAATTTGACCAGCGGATTTCTCATTTTTACAACAAAATTTACAACACCATTTTTTTTAGGGACCACCTCACATTTGAAGTGAGTTTGGGGGGTCAATATGACAGAAAATACCCAAAAGTGACACCATTCTAAAAACTGCACCTCTCAATGTACTCAAAACCACATTCAAGAAGTTTAATAACCCTTCAGGTGCTTCACATGAATGAATTGAATGTGGAAGGAAAAAATAAACATTTAACTTTTTTTCACAAACATTTTACTTCAGAACCATTTTTTTTTATTTTCACAAGTGTAAAAAGAGAAAATGAACCACAAATTTTTTTGTGCAATTTCTCCTGAATACGCCGATACCCCGTATGTGGGGCTAAACCACTGTTTGAGCACACGGCAGAGCTCAGAACGGAAGGAGTGCCCTTTGACTTTTTCAATGCAGAATTGGCTGGAATTGAGATCGGATGCCATGTCGCATTTGGAGAGTCCCTGATGTACCTAAACAGTGGAAATCCCCCACATTTTGGAAACTAGACCCCTTAAAGAACTTATCTAGATGTGTCGTGAACACTTTGAACCCCCAAGTGCTTCACAGAAGTTTATGACGTAGAGCCATGAAAATAAAAAATCATTTTTTTTCCACAAAATGATATTTTAGCCCCCAATTTTTTATTTTCACAAGGGTAACAGGAGAAATTGGACCCCAAAAGTTGTTGTCCAATTTGTCCTGAGTACAGCGGTACCCCATATGTGGAAGAAAACTACTGTTTGGGCACACGGTGGGGCTCGGAAGGGAAGTAGTGACGTTCTGGAATGCAGACTTTGATGGAATGGTCTGCGGGTGTCATGTCGCGTTTGCAGAGCCCCTGATGTACCTAAACAGTGGAAACCCCCCTCAAGTGACCCCATTTTGGAAACTAGACCACCCAAGGAACTTATCTAGATGTGTGGTGAGCACTTTGAACCCCCAAGTGTTTCACTAAAGTTTATAATGTAGAGCCATGAAAATAAAAAAATCATTTTTTTTCCACAAAAATGATCTTTTAGCCCCCAATTTTTATTTTCACAAGGGTAACAGGAGAAATTGGACCCTAAGAGTTGTTGTCCAATTTGTCCTGAGTATGCTGGTACCCCATATGTGGGAGAAAACTACTGTTTGGGCACACGGTGGGGCTCGGAAGGGAAGTAGTGACGTTCTGAAATGCAGACTTTGATGGAATGGTCTGCAGGCGTCATGTTGCATTTACAGAGCCCCCGATGTACCTAAACAGTGGAAACCCCCAATTCTAATTCCAACCCTAACCCCAATACACCCCTAAACCTAATCCCAACCCTAACCATAACCCTAACCACAAACCTAACACCAACACACCCATAACCCTAATCCCAGCCCTAACCCTAGCCCTAGCCCTAGCCCTTACCCTAACCTGCGTACCTGCTATTTTTTCTTTACTTTTTTTTCTTTTTGTGACAAGATCGCTGCCCTGCGATCAGACTCATAGTAACGCCACTTCTCCTCTGATCTCACACTGACAGATGATCAGAGGAGAAGCAGCGTTACTATGTGACAAGATCGCTGCCTAGCACATAGTAACTTAACATGTGAAAAAGATCATCCAATTGTCCCCATTATTCTCATCTATTGTTTTGCCTACTTGGGCAGCATGGGGGTTCAGTGGTTAGCACGGTAGCTCAGTGGTTAGCATGGTGGCTCTGTGTTAGCTTGGTGGCTCAGTGATTAGCATGGTGGCTCATTGGTTGGCACGGTGGCTCAGCGGTTGGCATAGTGGCTCAGTGGTTGGCATGGTGGCTCAGTGGTTAGCACTGTATCTCAGGATCCTGATTATGGTAGTACTACATTTTATTGGTACCAGTCCTACCATACCAGAGAAGTCATGTTACAATGAGTGAGATCGCCGGGAAACAAGCAGCTTTTCCAGTAACATGACTTCTCCTCTGATCTCACACTGACAGATGATCAGAGGTGAATCAGCATTACTGTGTGACTAGATCGCTGCCTGGCACAGCTGTGCCAGGCAGCGATCTTGTCACACAGTAACGCTGCTTCTCCTCTGATCATCTGTCAGTGTGAGATCAGAGGAGAAGTCGCGTTACTATGAGTGAGATCGCCGGGAAACAAGCAGCTTTCCCAGCTAGTGCTCTCATTGACTGCTGTGACGCTGACGTCATCAGAACCTGAACCAATCAGGTCTCGATGATGTCGGGGGTCCCAGCATGCATTGTGCACCGGTATCCCCACGTTATAAGGTATGTGGGGGTACCAGGGGGCACAAAACCGCCGACAGTAGATAAAAGTCGGAGCTGCACAAAGCCCAGCAAGCGCCAACGTTTATCTACTGTGGGCGGTCGGGAAGCGGTTAACGTGAAAAAAATGAACTTTCTCAGCAATTAATTTTGCATTTTTTTCTGACAAAGAAAAATGGTCAAAATTTTAAAAACACAGTGCTTTCAGATCTCAAATAATGCAAAAAAAAACAAGTTCATAATCATTTAAAAACAAGAATACTAATATCTTAACTCAGGAAGCGTTCTGAAATTAATATTTTGTGGAATAACCATGATTTTTAAAAACAGCTTTCATGCGTCTTGGCATGCTTTCCACCAGTCTTTCACACTCTTTCTGAAGCAAAAATTTAAGCAGTTCTTCTTTGTTTGATGGCTTGTGACTATCCATCATCCTCTTGATTACATTCCAGAGGTTTCCAATGGGGTTCAGGTCTGGAGAATGGGCTGCCCATGACAGGGTTTTGATGGGGTGGTCTCTTAATTTTTGCCAGAGCTGTATACAGCTCTGGCAAAAATTGAGACCACTGCAAAATTTTCAGTTTGTCTGATTTTTCTCTTTAGGCCGGGGTCACACTGGCGATTAAAACGGATGAATGCAATGCGATAAAAAATCGCATTGCATTCGAACCAATGTTACTCTATGGTGCTGCTCAGATCATTCGATTTTTTATCGGATCCGATCGTTGGACCGAGACAATCGCAGCATGCTGCGATTGTCACCGATTTTCGGATCGGATTCCACAATGCAAGTCTATGGAGGCGATAAAAAAACGCATGGAAAACGCACCACACGTGTGACTTGCGATTAAATCGCAAGACTTCTCCTGGGAAACAGGAAAGAGCATGGGGCATGGCCAGGAAGCTTGGGTATGCAAATTACTCAAGCAGCATAAAAAAACCCCAGGAAAAACGCCTCCACGGAGTCCTCCATCATGTCCACACCAGTGAATGTGGAAATGCTGATAGTTCTGGTCCAGGAGAGGCCAGAACTATGGGACCAGAGAGATCCCCACTATGCTGACCGCAGACGCAGGGAGGCAGCGTGGACAAGAATCTGTGGCCAGATGTTCCCTGGATATGCGGCAAGACCTCGTGTGGAGCGTGACCAAATTAGTAAGTGAAAGAATGAGTTCACATAATCAAATCCCCTAATCTAATTTGCACAATGTAAGGCCCAATAAGTGATTGCTCAGATATCAGTAATGAATGACTTTGTTTTTTTTTTTGGAAGATATTTACAATATCTACATTCCAAATCCCTGACTGGTGGCAGCATGAATATTTTGCGTGCAAAAATATTGATTTATGTATCTAATTGTTCTGCCACAAAATGCAGTGATCTTCTATTTTTTTTGGCCCGTATCTTAGCCACTATATAACTATTGTTTTTGTAATAAAAACAGCATATATGTTCGCATTAATACCACAGTATTTTTTAAATTTGGTTAGCAAATATGTTGTTTTGAAGGCCCTTTGTAGTAGGCCTCAACCTTTTTTTTTGTTGGGTTGATTGGTGTGGAGTCAACATGAATATAAATCATATCACTTGTGGCCCTAAGCATTGGGTAACCCTTGATTCCAAAGCCATATGTGTGTTGTAACTAAATCCTGTGTTTTTGTTAACATTGTAGTGACTGATGTGACAAGGCGTTGGCGCAGCTGCAGGGACACATATAGGAGGGAGAGACAGCTGAGGTCCTGTAGTGGAGCGGCCGGAACCACAAAGAGGAAATACCTCTATTACGACCGCCTACATTTCCTGGCTCCTGTGATGGAGCTGAGACCGTAAGTACATGGTTTAATGTAGTACTTTGTATATTCTGGAAGCCAAATTTACTTGATGTTAATTTTCCCATTGTAGCACCGAGTCAAACCTCACAGAGAGGGAGATGGGTTCCGACTCTGAGGTCCTAAATGATCCTGAGTCGGATGTTGCTGCAGGCTCAGGCCCATCTTCTGGACTTCCCAGAGCAACACCAGCACCACCACCAAGATCACCACCACCACCAGAATCAGTTAGCCAGCCAGCACAGCCTGATGACCGGGGCAACAGTAGCAGCCCCACCATGCCACTGGAGACCTCGCCACAGCCTTCTGCCCTACCACGACGAGGCAGGCGCAGGAGAGAAGGAGCAGCTTCGGGAACAAGGATGCAGGTTGACCGTGGTGTATTGGACTACTTGTCGACAGCTGCTCATGATGATGGGGAGGAGGCATATGGCCGCAGTCTGGCACAGTATTTGAGGGCAATTCCCCGTGGGTACAGGCTACGTACGAGAGGGGCTCTCCAAATCGTCTTGGATGCCAGCACACCACCCAATAATCCCCGCAGTGTCTTTCAGTTCCTTGAAAGGTGGCAGCTGTCAGAGGAGAATCAGATTGATAGGCTGGTTGGACTTGATGTGAGTAGTCAACCATCCTTGGAACCTGTTCCTCCTCCTCCTCCTCCTCCACGGGTGGCAACACCTCCGCCTCAGCCTGCACACATCCCCAATGTGGCTCCACAGGTCCAATATATGGGCCAGGGCGCACATGCCCAATATGGCCACTTTAACATACCCAATGTTGGTGGTTGGCCCCAACATGGGTATGTTAGACATGGACATATTGGGGGATATGGGCAATTTGGGCAGCCCTACCAGGACTACCCACAACAATTACAAAATTACCCCTACCAAAACCCACAAATAGATCCTGCCAGGATGCAACAGATGGCACAGCAACCTGCCAGTGCACAGGGGGACAGAGATGTGGCCCAGCAACCAAGGCCAAATCTCCAAACAGGCCCCCCACCTTCACCACCCCCAACCTACCATGACTTGTAGGTTTTCATTTTTACCTTGTTGTTAGGTTTGGTCTATTGTCCATGATGTTTTTTGTTTGCCTTGAAATGTTGATTCCTAATGTGCTGATAACATTAGGCCAAAGCCAACTACTATGGTTATATGTTACCGCAATAACCCCAAAAAACAAGTAATAAACTTGTTTTCATTCACTATGTGTGTCTGTTCATGTACGTACATGTTCTGTAATGTGTTACATAGATATAGTAACAAGTACTGTTGAAAAAAAAAAATTAACACAAAGGTAAAGGCCAAAATCTTTATGAGAACACAACACTAAAAAACCACTACATAGATAAGGCATCATCTTGCCATGCAGTTGCACCCTGAGGTGTCACAAAATAATTTGTCAACACATCACGGACTTTGAGTCCGGAAATTGGACGACGGGTGGGTTTACATGTGTCCTAGGCCTAGACACATTAGCAGAGTCCACTTCAGCATCATCATATGAGGGGCAGTCATGTATCCTTGTGAAGTTATGTAGGACAACACAGGCTTTAATAACTTCATTGACATTAGCTTCACTCAGCTGAATTGCCGACTGTAGGACCCTCCATTTGGCGGTAAGAATGCCAAAGGCACATTCCACCAGTCGCCGAGCACGTGATAGTCGATAGTTAAATATTCTACGCCGGTGGTCAAGGGTTCGTCGTGGATATGGCCTCATGACATGTCTGCTCAATGGGAATGCTTCATCTGCTACAATAACATAAGGCACCGGTTCCAGATTTGGGTTGGGAAGCTGACGTGGTGGTGGTAGGTCAAGCTCATTATTACGCAGCCGCCGACCCATAATGGAAGAATTGAAGACTCTGGAGTCTCCAGTTCTTCCATAGGCCCCAATATCTACAATTATAAACCTGTAGTGAGTGTCAACCAAAGCCAACAATACTACAGAAAAATATTGTTTATAATTATAGAATTGGGACCCTGAGTTCGGCGGCTTACGCACACGGATGTGCTCCCCATCTAGGGCTCCAATACATTGTGGAAACTGGCACGTGTCCACAAATCCACAGGAGATACGCAACCAGTCAGGCATTTTGGGCTCCGGCATTACCACATGATGGCGTCTGGTCCAGATTTCGGAGCATGTAGACCGTACTATGCCAGAGATTGTTGATTTGCCTATTAAAAATTCTAAATGCAGACCAGCATATGAAAGGCCAGTTGAAAGGAAGCTAAAAAAAAAAAAGCAAAAAAAAACATTAGGACATTGCCAAAAATAAAAAAAAAAATTTTTCAAACGCATTTAAAGTCGAGGAAGTCTAAAGTAGGCATGATGAAGATTACATTACATGCCATGGCTTGGTTACGAAAGCCACAAGCATAAAATTGTTGTTGTTAAATGTTTGGGAAATAAATTAAGATAATAGGGCAATACGAAATATGATTAAAGGTGTGTAAAATAAATATGCAGCTTCACACATCATCAACATATTGGTTTGAGACATACCGTAAGGTGAGGAGTAGACGCTCCTCAGCAGAAATAGCTTTGCGCATCCTCGTGTCCTGAAACGTGATCCCAGGGCGCACAATCTCCAGCAAAATATCAAATGTCGCAAGGCTCATCCGACAATATTGATAGAACTTCTCCGGATGGCTCCGCAGAGATGTATAGAGACGGTGGAAATGGCCATTAGATATCCTTCGGAGCAAAAGTGGATGGACCCACATTCGCCTACGCCTCCGCGGATCCACAATCACAGGGTATTGCTCCCCAAAACGTCGGGATAAAACCCAATAGAAAAGAACACGCTCAGTGGTGTTAAAAGTGAGCCTGTCTGTCATGTTTAGCACAAAGCAGAGCTAACCAAATCCAAACAGTGACTGTATGTCAAAGGTAGCAGCCTCACACCTGTTGGAGAGGCCATAAATATAGGGAGGGATGATTTTTTAAATGAGTTTCAGGCCTAAGAACGGTTATTTGTCAATTTTGGAATGGTCAGAGAAAAAATCGGCAGACGGATGTAAAACGGATGCTTACATACGATTAAAATCGCATCAATGAAGAAAAATCGCATCAAAAACGCATCACTAGTTAAGATACCTTTGTGCGATTTCGTACCGTTAAAATGGGACCGAATTTTTATTCGTTGTGTGTGACTCCAGTCTTATAGGTATATTTTTGAGTAAATTGTAAATTGCACTTTTATTCTATAAACTATTGACAACATGTCTTCGAATTTCCAAGCACTAAATTTTGCATTTATTTTCAGAAAATGAGAAATGATCAAAATAACAAAAAAATGCAGTGCTTGCAGACCTCAAGTAATTCTAAGAAAACAAGTTCATTGTCATTTAGAAACAACAATACTAATGTTTTAACTCAGGAGGAGTTCAGAAATCAATATTTTGTGGAATAACCATGATTTTTAATCACAGCTTTCTTGCGTCTTGGCATGCTTTAAACCAGTCTTTCACATTGCTTTTGGGTGACCTTATGCCACTCCTGGTACAAAAATGTAAGCAGTTCTTTTTTATTTGATGGCTTGTGACTCTCCATCTTCGTCTTGATTACATTCCAAAGGTTTTCAATGGGGTTCAGGTCTGGAGATTGGTTTGGCCATGACAGGGATTTGATGTGGTGGTCCTTGATCCGCACATTGATTGACCTAGCTGCGTGACATGGCGCATTGTCCAGCTGTATAAAAGGTTATCCTGGAAAAACAGTTGATTCCTTCTGCTCAGGCAATGTGCCCCAACTCTGAGGACTGTTTTTTCCAGCTTGATTCATACATCTTTGCAAAGATTAACCTTCCCAATTGCAGCCTTGCTGAAGCATTCCCAGATCATCACAGATCCTGCAACAAATTTCACAATGGGGGAAAGACAATGTGGCTTGTACGCCTCTCCAGGTCTCTGTCTAACCATTAAACGACCTGGTGTTGGGTAAAGCTGAAAATTAGACTTATCAGAGATAACCTTACTCCAGTCGTCTATGGCCCAATCCTTATGGTATTTGGCAAACTTCAGCCTGGCTCTCCTTAGCTTCTCATTGATGAAAGGCTTTTAGTTTACATGACTTGAGCGCTGCCTCTAGGAGCTTGTTACGAACTGTTCTTGCCGTGCACTTCACCCAAGCTGCCATTTGCCATTCGTTTTGTAGGTCACTTGATGTCATCATGCGGTTGCTGAGTGACATTCGAATAAGATGGTCATCCCGGTTAGTGGAGAGTCGCTTTCGCCTTCTGCCAGTCTGTAGCTTTGTTGTCCCCAATGTCTGCTGCTTTACCTTGTTGTAATGGACTGCCATCTTAAAAATTTTAAGGATGGAGGCAACATGATGCTTAGGGATGAGCGAGCATATTCGTGGGTATTCGGTACTCGGCGAGTAATGCGGTACATGCGGTACTCGGTACATAGCGAGTATTTCACTGCTCGCCTCGCACTATTCGGTTCTCCCGCCCAGCAGTTGCCAATCACAGTAATGCCACACCTTTCTTGGCTGTGGGCGGCATTACTATGATTGGTTGGCTGCCCAGCGTCATCATAGGCTATGACTCATAATAGCCTGGCACTAAGCCCTACCGCTGCCATTTTCTGCACATTGCATGCAGAACACAGGTAGTGTATGGAGAGTGTGAGCAGTTGCTTGGGAGAGTTGTATTTTTTTATGCAATTCATCCAAAAATCCTCTGTGAAACCCAAAAGCTCTTTTCAGAGCTGAAAGTATAAGGTCAGGGACTGAGTAGTGACTGTTTTCTCAGCTTTTTTGGGGGTCACATTTACCCCGGCAGTGCAGTTTTTTTGTGCTGTTGCGGTGTTGTGTTCACAGAATCACAGCGAATAGTACGCACACACGGTACTGCACAACTGACATGCAGTCAGCACCGCTGTCTTGTGTGGTGTCTGGGGTGCGCATTCTTGCCTTAAACCTCAGGGCAGTTTTTTTGTGCTGTTGCGGTACTGTGTTCACAGCGAATAGTACGCACGCACGGTACTGCACAACTGACACGCAGCCAGCACAGCTGTTTTGCGTGGTGTCTGGGGTGCATATTCTTGTCTTAAACCTCAGGGCAGTTTTTTTGTGCTGTTGTGGTGCTGTGTTCACAGCGAATAGTACGCATGCACAATACTGCACAACTGACACGCAGCCAGCACCGCTGTCTTGTGTGATGCCTGGTGTGCGGATGATTGCCTTAAACCTCAGGGCAGATTTTTTGTGCTGTTGCGGTGCTGTGTTCATAGCGAATAGTACGCACGCATGGTACTGCACAACTGATACGCAGCCAGCACTGCTGTCTTGTGTGGTGTCTGGGGTGCGGATTCTTGCCTTAAAACTCAGGGCAGTTTTTTTTGTGCTGCTGCGGTGCTGTGTTCACAGTGAATGGTACGCACGCACGGTACTGCACAACTGACACGCAGCCAGCACCGCTGTCTTGTGTGGTGTCTGTGGTGAGCATTCTTGCCTTAAACCTCAGGGCAGTTTTTTTGTGCTGCTGCGGTGCTGTGTTCACAGCGAATAGTACACACGCACTGTACTGCACAACTGACACGCAGCCAACACCGCTGTCTTGTGTGGTGTCTGGGGTGCGGATTCTTGCCTTAAACCTCAGGTCAGTTTTTTTGTGCTGCAGCAGTGCTGTGTTCACAGCGAATAGTACGCACACATGGTACTGCACAACTGACACGCAGGCAGCATCGCTGTCTTGTGTGGTGTCTGGGGTGTGTATTCTTGCCTTAAACCTCAGGGCAGGTTTTTGTGCTGTTGCGGTGCTGTGTTCACAGCGAATAGAACGCACGCACGGTACTGCACAATTGATACGCAGCCAGCACCGCTGTCTTGTGTGGTGTCTGGGGTGGGCATTCTTACCTTAAACTTCAGGGTAGTTTTTTTGTGCTGTCGCAGTGCTGTGTTCACAGCGAATAGTACGCACGGTACTGCACAACTGACACGCAGCCAACACAGCTGTCTTGTGTGGTGTCTGGGGTGCGGATTCTTGCCTTAAACCTCAGGGCAGATTTTTGTGCTGTTGCGGTGCTGTGTTCACAGCGAACAGTACGCATGCACGGTACTGCACAACTGATATGCAGCCAGCACCGCTGTCTTGTGCGGTGTCTGGGGTGCGGATTCTTGCCTTAAACCTCAGGCCAGTTTTTTTGTGCTGTTGCGGTTCTGTGTTCACAGCGAATAGTACGCACGCACGGTATTGTACAACTGACACGCAGCCAGCACCGTCGTCTTGTGTGGTGTCTGGGGAGCGGATTCTTGCCTTAAACCTTTTTAAAGTATTCGTAATAACCAGTTAAAGGACAATTGGGCCACAGGACTATGTGTGGTCAGAACTTTTATTTGTAAATAGTTAATCCAAAAAGGCCTTGACAATAAGCCACCGGCGTGGCCGAAAAACAGGCCCATCTACAGAGTGCCATGTAGCCACGCCCAGGGACGACACACAAAGTGGGTTAAGGCGGTTCCCACTGACCAAACTCCAGGTACAAGCACAAAGACAATTCCTGGACAGCAGTGTAAGGACTGGTCGCTGCAGTAACTGTGCTATTGTTTCTTTTTCTTGTCTGGTTTTTGATAATTTTTACATTGTTAAGACTTTGTAGATTTTCATTAATTGTTATTGTTAACAATTCTTGTTATGTTTCCTCAGTCCAGGAGTACTGAACTTAACTGGGGGGGAATGTGACACCCCAGAGTCCGGTTGTCACAGTGACATTGCCTCCCTCTAAGAGGTGAAGTCATGCTTGGAGGCAGAAGGGGGACCCCCATGCCAGGTAACATAGATTAAATCACAATTCCTGCTGCAGGTCAGAAAATGGAGCTGCCTTATAAATTCTGGCCAGCAGAGGGGGTTGGTGAGTCAGCTAGAAGTGAGCTGAGGGAGTTGTCATGGAAACGAGAGCAGCTGTGAGCAAATGACAAGACAGTTAAACGTGAAGTAAAATGATCTTTCTGGAAGATCCAGTCAGTTCAAGACAGGGAGCTGATCTGTGAGGATCTGGTGAGGGGGAGCTGATCTTTGAAGAGGGAAAGGACATGAGCAGAGACAAAAAAGGCTCTGGGGAAGCTAAAAACTGCCTATAACAGACCCCAGAGCGATGCGCTAATAGAGAGAAAAGGGACGCCAGAGTCCTTGGTGGTCAGGAGCTGTATGTCCTGATCGCCGAATCTGAAAGTAAAGGGGACTTTAAGTTCCTGTGCGAGACTGAACAGCTGAGGGCATGGCAGCGGATAAGGAGCCCAGGGCTGATGGTGAAAAGGACAGTATCTGTGGAATAGGCTCATGCTGCCAGCCGTACAGGTTAGTGAAATCATCACGCAATAGAGGGACAAAGCTTAGTTATAAACAGCAGAGACCCACACACAAAGCGCAGAAGGAAGGTCCTAAACCCCCACCTGGCAAGGTGGATCCCCTGAATGCCTCCAGGCGAGCCGGACTCAAGCCATCACCTGTATGTGGTACTCCGGATTGCAACCAATGGCCAGTAAAAGGTAAAGAAACTGCACTTCTCTGTGTCCTCCTCTCATTTCTCTGCACCCCAACGTTCACAGCCATCTTAACTATTAATCAAACATCTTTGCCCTGGGACTATTGCTCTACCTGTGGAGAGCTATTTTCACCTCAGCTGCGACACACCAACAGTCTCAGGGGAACAACACCGCAGCGCTGGTCACCTCCGACCAGAATACCACAGGTGGCGTCACGTATTTAATCATCTATAAACTTTATCTTCATTTTTACCATATCTAACAACATCACAAACAACTTTTTCCCCTATCCTATTTATTATTTAATGGATGCCGTGACACCGCCCCCCATTGAAGTCGACGGGCCCGTTACCGAGTACCCCACGGCCCTGCACCGCACGCTGCGTACCAGGGCGTGCCAGATATGTAGCACCAACAAAGGCACCAAGGGCTACTGGTTTGAGCAGAGTGCTAAGTGTGTCAGCTGTTGCCAAGAGCAATCCCTCTGTGCTCCAAGTCAAGGCAATGGTGCTTTCAGCCGCTGTCTGGAAATTTTTTTCCAATAGTCCTTCTGAACCAAATGTTGTCATCTGTAGCATCTGCCAATAGGAAGCTGAGCAGAGGCCATGGCAAAGGCAACCAAAGCACCACTAGTATGCGGAAACACATGGCAGGCAAGCACCCTAGTCGGTGGGCTGAACAACAGGGCACCAAATCAGTGTCTGCGACTGCAGGTCAAACCACTGCCATGTCGCCTGTGATACGTCCTTTCCAATCTGCTGGGCAGGAAGCCGGTGATCATCATACCTCTTGCTCACAAGCTGCGGTTGCACAGACACAAGATACAACAAGCTCATCCACTTGTTTGTCCTAGGAAAGCATCCAATTGTCCGTGCCCCAGATGTATGAAAGGACACGTAAATACCAAGCCACGCACTCACAAGCATAAATACTGAACACGCACATTGCCAAGTTGCTAGCCATGGAGATGTTGCCATTTAGGCTTGTGGGGACACAGTCTTTCCGTGATCTTTTGGCTGTAGCTGCCCCACGATACTCGGTTCCCAGCCGGCACTATTTTTCCCGGTGTGGCGTCCCTGCATTACACCAGCACGTCTTAAACAATCTAAAGCATGCACTCACCAACGCCGTAACCGGGAAGGTCCATCTTACAACAGACATGTGGACAAGTACTTGTGGCCAGGGACGATACATCTCTGTCATGGCACACTGGCTCAACCTGGTGGAGAGTGGGACAAAGTTTCAAACTGGACCATCAACACATATCCTAACCATGCCACGAATAAAGGGCCCAACCTCAATCAGGGTTTCCTCCTCATCATATACATCCAGTCTCCCCTCTTCCTCCTCTTCCGCCTCTTCATCCTATGCTGAATTACCCTCCACATCACTCCCAAGTTGGGAGCTGTGCAGCAGCGCATCGGCAAAGCGGCAAAACGCTCTGCTGAAGCTGATCTGCTTAGGTGAAACACCACACACTGCAGCAGAGCTGTAGCAAGGAATAAAACAACAAACCGATCAGTGGCTCTCCCCACTGCAACTCCAACCTGGTCTGGTTGTCTGCGACAATGGGCGTAACCTGGTGGCGGCTTTAAAGCTCGGGAAGCTGGTACACGTGCCATGCATGGCTCACGTGCTGAACCTACAGTAGTGGTGCAGAAATTTATAAAAATATACCCTGACTTGCTGTACCTACTTGAGAAGGTGCGCCGTATTTGCGCCCATTTCCGCCACTCCTCAAGCGCTGTTGCCGGTCTTGCAGCACTTCAAAAGCAATTTAATTTGCCAAACCACAGACTCATTTGCAACCTGCCAACACGGTGGAACTTAACATATCATATGTTGGCAAGGGTAAGTGAGCAGCAGAGGGCACTTTCTGAATGCCAGCTTAAACATGACCGTCACACTGAGACTCAGCCAAGACACATAACAACTGTAGAGTGGGTGTGGATCGCTGATATTTGTTAGGTGCTTGATAACTTTGAGTACTGCACTAAGCTTATGAGCGGTGATCAGGCTATTATTAGTGTAACCATCCCTATGCTATGTCTCCTGAAAAGATCACTGCAGAATCAAAAAATGGAATCCTTGCGTGCCCAGCAGCTGGGTATGGAGCAAGATTTCACAATGGGTGATCCTACCCAGCCCAGCCAATATCATCAGGTAACATTGGGAGATGAAGATGATGATGAAAATGAGGAGCGAGAAGACTTCTTTTTCAGTGGTACCGAGGGGACGCGTCATGCTACAGAGGGGAATCCCAACCCCAGCTTCATGTCTGTCCAGCATGGGTGGGCTGAAGAGGCGGAGGTGGAGGAGGAGAGTCAGTGTGAGGAGAGGATGGGTATTGTTCCTCCTTCAGGGGTCACAGAACATTTGCCTCTTTCCAGCTTGGCACACATGGCACACTTCATATCTGACTGTCTGTGCCAAGACCCTCACGTAATCCACATTTTCAACAGCAACCTATCCTGGTTGGCCACTTTTCTAGACCCACGGTACATGGACAAATTTCCTTCGCTACTGTTGCAATCACCAAGGGGTTTCACAATGGAATCCTTCAAGACGGCTGTTGTCGATCATTTGATGGCAACAGCACCCTCAGACACCACTGCTAGCAGAGATACCAGACAGGCTGACTCTGATAAAATTTAACAAAGACTGGATTTCGCAACAGTATTTAAGCCCTTCAAATGACAGTATCCCAACCTAAAGTCATCCAACACGTATTTTTTTTTTTTAAATTGGTGATCACATCCATCCCTTCCCATGCAAGCCCCTTTTCATCTTCTTGCAAATGTTTTCAAAACCTGCTTCTGACACATGTACCTCATGGTCAATAAGCTAAAAACAATGTAACGTTAATTAATATTTCCCATCGGAGGCACTTGTGGT
This sequence comes from Dendrobates tinctorius, assembly GCF_039654945.1. Lineage (NCBI taxonomy): Eukaryota > Metazoa > Chordata > Amphibia > Anura > Dendrobatidae > Dendrobates > Dendrobates tinctorius. The sequence goes on along the minus strand of NW_027361770.1, from coordinate 4,579,343 downwards.
GAGAGTGAGACCCATCTTCCTACATCAACCATGGTACTGTGCCCCTTGGGCTAATTTTTGGAAACACTATGACTATGCCTGGACACTGGGCACTGCCACCTCTATGCTAGTAGTCCTAGCTTCATCATAATTGTTTGGCCCTTCAGACCTGTCTTGCTTCCTTCATCAATTATGATACAGCCCCTTGGGCTAATTTTTGGAGACGCTATGGCTATGCCTTGACACTGGGCACTGCCACCTCTATGCTAGTAGTCCTAGCTTCATCATAATTGTTTTGCCCTTCAGACCTGCCTTGCTTCCTTCATCAACCATGATACAGCCCCTAGGGCTAATGTTTTGAAGGCACTATATCTATGCCTACACATTGGGCAGTGGCACAACAAGGACAGTAGTCCAAGCTTTATAATTGTGAATCCCTTGTGATGATGATGATGATGGGTGGCTTCTTCCTGCGTTAACCATAACACAGCCCCTAGGGCACATTACTCTCCTTACACCACTTACACACTTAGCTGTCAGAAGATCACCTCCATCATCATTCGCTCTTACAGCACTTCTGATATATCACTGGCACTGCGTAAGTAGTGTACTAGTCTCGCTCTTTCAGCAAAAAACCACAGGACTTCAAATAGTGTTTGTACATTCTAGTGAAGCAGTGGTGTAAAACCAGGTGCCCCCATGTTATATACATTTGTTTACAGCATACTTTTTTTTAACATTTACACATTTTTTAGCCTTTTCCTCAGCCCCCAGACCACTTTGTAGGGTCCAGCAGACAATTACTCGCATTTTCCATTGACTGTCTTTGGACTCGCTATTCGTACCGAATACCCAAGTATTAGGCCGGAGTCAAATACAACCATTAAAAAATCGGTCCGATTTTTACGGTATGAAATCGCACAAAGATTTCTTGTCCAGGGATCCGTCTGTCATCCGAATTTCTGGCGATGAACCAATTTTATTCGCATCTAAGCATCAAATTGACTGGGATTGAAGCTTCAGAGACTGGGAGTTCTGTGGAAACTGTTTGGGTAAGAATACAAGGACAGAACAATGGAAAGGACACCATTGTAGGCATTTACTACAGGCCGCCTGTGCAAGCTGAAGATAGAGATGAACTCTTTATGTATCAAATGGCCAAGTTCTCAAAAAAATATGACATAGTTGTCGTGGGAGATTTCAACTATCCAGACATTTGTTGGGAATCTCTCTCAGGCAAAACTAACAGGTCAAGGAAATTCTTATCCTCTCTTGCTGACAACTTTATCTTCCAAAAGGTAGGGGAGAAAACAAGGGGAACTGCTACCTTGGATCTAATCCTTATAAACAGGGAGGAAATGGTTGAGGAGGTAAAAGTGGCTGGGACCCTAGGAGGTAGCGACCATGCTATTTTAGAATTTTGGATAACTAGAGGAGGAAGACCTGTGAAGACTCAGACGTCAAGGTTAGATTTCAGAAAGGCAGATTTTAAGGGATTCAGAAAGAGAATTGGAGGGATCCAATGGCTGGATATCCTTAAAGACAAAAATGTCCAGGAGGGGTGGGAAATCTTGAAAACTGAAATTCTCAAAGCACAATTGTTAACAATTCTGAAAAGAGGGAAAAATAGGAAGCATTTAAGGAAACCAGGATGGATGAACACAGAACTTAAGCACATGCTAAAAAGGAAGAAAAAAAATGTTTATAAAATGGAAAGAGGGAGGCATATCTAAAGAAGAATACAATGCTGTCTGTAGAACCTGCAGGGCACAAATCAGATTAACTAAAGCTGAAAATGAATTGAGGCTTGCAAGAGATGTCAAAAGCAATAATAAAGGATTTTGGGAATATGTCAAAAGTAAAAGAAAAGTCAAAGATGCTATAGGATTTTTACAGGATGAAAATGATGAAATGGTAAGACAGTATGTTGAGAAGGCCGAACTTTTAAATTCCTATTTTGCATCTGTTTTCTCTCAGAAAGGAAATGTAACATCAACTGTTCTTCACTGTCCTATTAAGGGAATAGAAGAATCCAGGATATCTATAAACAGAAAGATAGTGAGGAAACACTTAGCTAACCTAAATGAATTCAAGTCTCCAGGTCCAGATGAATTACACCCCAGAGTACTGAAGGAGATAGCAGAAGAAATTTTTTAACCCCTCTCCATAATCTTTGAAAATTCTTGGAGAACAGGAGAAGTCCCAGAAGACTGGAGAAGAGCAAATGTTGTTCCTATCTTCAAAAAGGGGAAGAAGGTGGACCCAGGCAACTATAGGCCGGTGAGTCTGACTTCTATACCAGGAAAGATCTTTGAACAAATTATTAAACAACATGTATGTCAGTACCAGGATAAGAATGAAGTGATTAAACAGAGTCAGCATGGGTTTGTAACTAGTAAGTCATGTCAGACTAACTTAATTTCCTTCTATGACAGAATCACTGATTGGGTGGATCAAGGAAATGCTGTAGATATTGTATATCTTGACTTCAGCAAAGCATTTGACAAAGTATCTCATACAATCCTTATTGAAAAAATGACTAAGTAAGGAATGGACAAGGCAACTGTTAGGTGGATTCATAACTGGCTTAGTGATCGGACCCAAAGAATGGTCATAAATGGCTGCACATCCAGTGGGAAGAATGTCTCAAGTGGGGTACCACAGGGCTCTGTCCTGGGCCCTGTATTGTTCAACATTTTTATCAATGATTTAGATGAAGGAATTGAGGGTAAACTGATTAAATTTGCTGATGACACAAAGCTAGGAAGGATAGCTAATACTAGAGAAGAGACAGAGAGGATTCAAAAAGATATAAATAAACTGGAGAAGTGGGCAGCAACTAACAGAATGGTTTTTAACAGGGAAAAATGCAAAGTACTACATCTGGGCAATAAAAATGAAAAAAGCATATACAGAATGGGAGGAATAGGGCTAAGCAACAGCACATGTGAAAAAGACTTGGGTATACTAATAGATCACAGACTGAATATGAGTCAACAGTGTGATGCAGCAGCAAAAAAGGGAAATGCAATTCTAGGATGTATTAACAGAAGCATACAGTCTAGATCACGTGAAGTCATTATTTCCCTCTACTCCTCTTTGGTCAGACCTCATCTGGAATATTGTGTCCAGTTTTGGGCACCACATTTTAAAAAAGACATCAACAAACTGGAGCAAGTTCAGAAAAGAGCGACCAGAATGGTGACCGGTCTGCAAACCCTGTCTTATGAGGAAAGGTTGCAGGATTTGGGAATGTTTAGTTTGCAAAAGAGAAGACTGAGAGGAGACTTAATAGCTGTCTACAAATATCTAAAGGGCTGTCACATTGTAGAAGGATCATCTTTATTCTCATTTGCACAAGGAAAGACTAGAAGCAATGGGATGAAACTGAATGGGAGGAGACACAGATTAGATATTAGAAAAAACTTTTTGACAGTTAGAGTGATCAATGAGTGGAACAAGCTGCCACGAGAAGTGGTGAGTTCTCCTTCAATGGAAGTCTTCAAACAGAGGCTGGACAGACATCTGACTGGGATAATTTAGCGAATCCTGCTTTGAGCAGGGGGTTGGGCCAGATGGCCCAGGAGGTCCCTTCCAACTCTACGATTCTATGATTCTATGACATCCAATGCCAATGCCTGATGCTCTTTCCTGTTGACCTGGAGAAGTCTTGCGATTTAATCGCAAGTCTCACGTGTGGTGCGTTTTCAATACGATTTTTAATCGCACCCATAGACTTGCATTGGCGAATCCGATCCGAAAATCGGTGACAATCGCAGCATGCTGTGATTGTCTCGGTCCGAGGAACGGATCCGATAAAAAAATGGATTGATGGGAGCAGCACCATAGAATAACATAGGGACGACTGCAATGCGATTTTTTATCGCATTGCATTCCTCCGATTTAATCGCTAGTGTGACTCCGGCCTTAGGGTATACTCGGTACGATTATATCGAGTCCAAATACTTCAGTACTCGCTCAACCCTAATGACGCTCACTGCATCCCTCTGCTAGTAAAGCCAGAATTGAGCCCTTCTTTTCCTCACTCAAGATTTTCTTTTCCTCACTCAAGATTTTCTTTTCAACTCCTTTGGCATGGTTAAAAGTTATTTTTTTATTCCTTTTACTTTTGGGATATTACTAGCACTAGTTTTGCCATCCAGCTTGTCCTTTTGCAAGAGGATTGTGAACACCAAAGAAGAGTTGTTTATACTTTCCTTCGTTAAATAAGATTTTGTTCAGGTGATCTCCTAATCAGAAGCACATTAAATAGAATGAGGCGTACTCTGGTTGGAATTCAACTGACACTGGAATGGAATGGCTGTCAGATGTGTAGAGAAGCTGATTTTTATAAAACTGTGCAGTAGTCTCTTAATTGTTGCCATAGCTGTGTATATATATATATATATATATATATATATATATAGTGTGTGTGTGTATATATATATATATATATATATATACTGTATATACACACTGTATATACTTGAGTATAAGCCGAGTCACCTAATTTTGCCACGAAAAACTGGGTAAGCTTGTTGACTAGAGTATAAGTCGGGTATGCATTGTCCCCTCATGCATATCCTGGTATGTTTGGCTCCCCCATCCCCGTCATTGTATGCATGGCTCCCCCGTCGCTGTCCTGTTATGCATGGCTCCTTATCCCCTATCCTTGTATGTATGGCTATTTATCCCCTATCCTTGTGTGCATGATTCCTGCTTAAAAAAAACAAACATCCTATTTACCTGCCTGCGTGCCCTACCTGGCATTACATCTTGTTAGTTCGGGCTCCAGCAGCTTATCTGGCCGAGCGATCACGTGGCCCTGCTCATTAATGAAATGAATATTCACTCCATGCCTATGGGAGTGGAGAGGCGTACAAATTCCTTACCTTAATGAGTGGGGCCACATGATCGCTCGACCAGAAGAGCTGCTGGCACCGAAACGAACGAGATGCAGTGCTAGAGGGGGTGCACAGGTAGGTAAGTAGGATGGGTGCCGGAAGCTGGCAGCTGTGGCTGGCACTGTGCGCTATTACAGCAGCGGCACAAGCTGGTACTAGGCAGGAGCTACACCCACTGGCTCCTGCCTCTATGACCCTCTGCTCTGCTGCTCCCCTCCCCCGCTGCCTTTCTGGGACAAGTGACTAGTGTATAAGCTGAGAGGGGCATTTTCAGCACAAATAATGTTCTGAAAATCTTGGCTTATACACGACACGAGTATATATACAGCTCTGGCAAAAATCAAGAGACCACCCCATCAAAACCCTGTCATGGGCAGCCCATTCTCCAGACCTGAACCCCATTGAAAACCTCTGGAATGTAATCAAGAGGATGATGGATAGTCACAAGCCATCAAACGAAGAAGAACTGCTTACATTTTTGCGCCAGAAGCAGTGTGAGAGACTAGTGGAAAGCATGCCAAGACGCATGAAAGCTGTTTTTAAAAATTCTGGTTATTCCAAAAAATATTGCTTTCTGAACTCTTCCCGAGCTAAAACATTTGCATTGTCGTTTCTAAATGATTATGAACTTGTTTTCTTTGTATTATTTGAGGTCTGAAAGTACTGTTTTTTTATTTATTATTTTGACCATTTCTCCTTTTCAGAAAAAAAAAATCATTGCTTGGAAATTCGGAGACATGTTGTCTGACGTTTTTAGACTAGTGGTCAAGCAGTTGTTAGTTCCAGGACCCTACCAGAGAATGGTCTTAGACATGGCTCATTCACATGTTTTGGGTGGACATCTGGGGGTGGAGAAAACTCTGAAGAGAGTCTTACAGAGGTTTTATTGGCCGGAGTATTACCGAAAGATCCTGAATTATTGTAGGTCCTGCCACACCTGTCAGATAACTGCTCCTACCTCTCACTTCCAAAACCTCTTAGTGTGATTGCTATGGACCTGGTAGGTCCTCTTGTTAAATCAGCACATGGCCATCAGTACATTTTAGTGGTCATGGACTACGCGACCACTGAGGAATGCCTCAGCTAAGAGTATTGTCCATATCATTGCCAGGACCGGTTTTCCTAAAGAGATTCTGATTGACCAGGGGACACTGTTTATGAGCAAAGTGATGCTGGAGCTGTGCAGAGTACTCCAGATCACCCAGCTACAAACCTCCATTTACCATCCGCAGACCGATGGGCTGGTGGAGCACTTCACCAAGACCTTGAAGGCCATGCTCAAGAGAGTCGTTGAGAAGGATGGTCGGGACTGGAAATATCTGCTCCCATTCTTGCTCTTTTCAATCAGAGAAGTCCCACAAGCCTCCACTGGCTTTTCGCCGCTCAAGCTCCTGTACGGCCAACTTCCACGAGGGATACTGGACATTGCCAAGGAAACTTGGGAAGCTGAGGTCACGCTGCACCGGAGTGTGATTGAGCATGTCGCCCATCTGCAAGAAAGGATGGCACATGTAATGCCTATTGTAAGGAAATATCTTCTCCAGGCACAGGAGGCTCAAGTGAGGGTAAACAACCAATCAGCAAGGCTAAGGCTATTCCAGCCCGGGGACCGTGTGCTGGTACTTATCTCTACGGTGGAGGGCAAATTTTTGGCAAAGTGACAAGGCCTGTATGAGATGGTGGAAAAACTTGGGGACGTGAATTACAAGGTACACCAGCCCGATTGCAGGAAGCCGTACTAGGTATACCATGTGAACCTACTCAAGCCTTGGCGGGACCGTGAACCAGTGGAAGCTCCTTGCCTGGAAGCTCGTCTAGAAGCCAAGATCAAGAAGGTCATGATTGCGGAGATGCTAACACCAGCCCAGAAGCAACAATGTCAAGAACTGCTGCAGTGGAACCGTGACCTGTTCTTGGAGTTGCCAGGGCGCACACAGGTCGTAGAACATGATGTGTTAAAGGAGCTGCATGTAATAGTAGGCCTCAAACCACACAGAATCCCCGAAGCACGCCGGGAGATAATCTCCAAGAAGGTGAAGAGAATGCTGGACCTCAGCATGATAGAGGAATCAAGAAGTGCCTGGTCAAGTCCCATTGTCCTCGTACTGGATCCCAATGGCAAATAGCAGTTTTGTAACGAATACTGCAAGCTCAATGAGGTGTCCCGTTTTGATGCACAGCTGATGCCCCGCATGGATGAACTCATTGAGTGACTGGGACCCACAAGGTACATCACAACCCTCGACCTGAAGAAGGGGTACTGGCAGATCACTATGTCCCAGAGCGCCAAGGAGAAGACAGCATTTTTTAAGCTGGATGGGTGTTTTGAGTACACCAGGATGCCCTTTGGACTGCAGGGGGCCCCAGCTACCTTCCAGAGGGCGATGGATCAAATTTTGGCTCCACATAAGAAATATGCCACAGCCTACTTGGATAACATTGTCATCTTTAGCCCTGACTGGATCTCGTACCTGCCCAAGGTACAGGCCATCCTCAATGCATTGAGGAAAGTGGGATTTACCATAAATTACAAGAATTGTGCCGTAGGGAAGGAGGAGGCCAGGTACTTAGGCTACATCATCAGGAGAGGTGAGATCAAGCCCCAGCTGAATAAGAAAGAGACAATTCAGAATGGCCATAACCGCTATCCAAGAAACAAGTGAGGGTGATTCTTGGGATTTTGGGGTATTACTGGCATTTTATCCCGAACTTTGCCATAATTGCCGCACCAGATCTCATTGTGGGAACAAAGTCGCCGATGGTGAAATGGATTCCTGATACAAAGATGGCATTACAGGAACTCAAGCAGGCTCTGTGCCAGCATCTTGTTCTGGTCGCACCAGACTTTAGCAAAGAATTTGTGGTCCAGACCGATGTTTCAGAAGTTGGGTTAGGAGCTGTGCTGTTACAGGAAATCAATGAAGAAGAGCATCCTGTCCTATTCCTCAGCCAAAAACTCTTTTCTTGTTAGAAGAATGATGCCATAGTTGAGAAAGAGTATTTGGCTATAAAGTGAGCCATAGACACACTGAAATATTACCTGCTAGGCTGTAGGTTTAAGTTTGTATCGGACCATGCCCCTCTGAGATGGTTGAGAGAGAAGAAGGGTAATAACGCCAGGGTGACTAGGTGGTTCTTAGCACTTCAAGACTTGGTATTCCACGTAGAGCATAGGCCAGGGAAGTTACATGCTCTTTCCCGAATTCCCTGCTTAGTGTCTGAAGGTGTCAAACACCCCGACTTTGGCAGAAGGGGGAATATGTGACAGGGTCACTGGCACAGTGTATGAAAGGAGATAAGTGTCACTGCGTATACTAAAGTCAGTTATGTAGAACCAGATTGTTTTTGCCTCCAGCACATTGAGTGCTGAGAGGGTTAATCTTAAAGTTACAATGGGCTGGTTTTATGTGAGCCCCCATAGTGTGGGTGGGAGGGTGCTCACCATATCCCCTCATGCAGAGTTGACATCGGCATGTGTATTAGCAGGACCTGCGGTGATGTCACGATCATGTGATTATCACATGGTCCTGGTTAAATACCTGGATATGAGAGACAGTCTGGATGTGTGGGAGAGGGAACACTCCCATGTGGCTCCAGGAGGAGTGGACGACATTGCTGGTGTCTGCAGGTGGAATATGCAGAGCAAGAACTATGCTGCACTTTGTTTTGTTTTTCCGTTAAGCCAGGAAGGCTCTGCTTTTCTTTTGCATGGACTATGCTGAATTCAATAAACCAGCAGGTGTTTCACTATCCACGTGTTCCGGTGTCTACATGAAGAAGCAGCTAAGCGTGTCAACCCCTCACAATATACAGTATACAGGGTGGGCCATTTATATGGATACAGCTGGGTGGACCATTTATATGGATAAACCTAAATTAAATGGGAATGGTTGGTGATATCAACTTTTTTTTTGTGGCACATTAGTATATGGGAGGGGGAAAACTTTTCAAGATGGGTGGTGACCATGGTGGCCATTTTGAAGTTGGCTATTTTGGAATTTATCTTTATAAACGGCCCACCCAGGTGTGTCCATATAAATGGGCCACCCTGTATATGTATACATACTTCCTCACACGGTTGTGCTCAAATGTTTACATACCCCGGCAGAATTTTTGCTTTCTTGGCTTTTCAGAGAATATGAATAAAACTTTTTCTCCACTCATGGTTAATGGTTGGGTGTAGACATTTATTGTCAGCAGATGTGACCAATCTATAAGCCTCCAATGACACACTGACCGGAGATAACCCTCCGGCAGTATGTCATTGGAGTCCTCTTTACGGCAGCACTGCTGCGTGAGAAAATTCCCACGCTGTAGTGCTGCTGTAAGTCACAGGTGAACTCCTGTGACCTCCAGGCGGAGTGATACAGCGCGGAGGGTTATTTCCGTCACTGTATTGCTGGAGCCCCTGGAGAGCGGTCGCATCAGCTGATGCGGTTGCTCTCCACGGGAGATCGATGTGGAACCCTCGTTATTAATGGATTACGGCGGAAAGGTCAGTATAGGTTGCTTTATTATTTTAATAGTATTTGCAGGTGATCGATGGCTTCGGCTAATTAAGTGTGTGCGGTGAGTATGTACTCTATGTTATGTGTTGTATGTTATGTGTATGTACTGTATGTTATGTGTTGCATGTTCTGTATGTCACATTCACTTTTTTTTTTTTTACATTCACCACATTAGCCGGATGATGGGAATACTACTTTCCCATCATCCGCTAATGCTGTCACTGTAGTGGGCATAGCCAGATGGAACAAGTAGTCCCATCGGACGATGCCCGCACAGGCCCCGCACAGCCTGGCTGTAACAACCCTGCTGGCATCACTGCATGGCCTCCCATCTCCCACACACCAACTTACTCACTGCTCCAGGCCTTGCTGTGATTTCTGTCTGGTGCCAGCTCCATGCTCTGTGCCGCTTGTCTCCCTTTCTGCTCTGTGCATGTTTTCCTGGCTGTGTGCATAGGGGGGTGGCGCCAGAACTCTCTGGTTCTTATGGAGTCAGAGTGCACCTGTCTAATGTGTCTAGTATTAAGGGCAGCTCCACCCAGTGGAGCCTTGCCTGTGCAATGTGTTTACTCAGTTAGTGTCTTGCTACTGAGCTGCCAGGTCTTGCTCTGTGTTCCTCCTTCTCTGGAGGCTTTACTCCTTGCTTTGCTTGGTACTTGTCTGTCTACCCTCTAGGAGGCAGTATATCCTGGTCTCTGTTATTGCCTTGCTTTGTACCTGTGCATACTCTGGTCCCTGTGTCCTTGGCCCTGTCTTGTACTGCCTGATCTGTACTCTTTAGGCTCTACTTGTGCTCCGTACTTTTGCGGTTCGGCTTGGTTCTGTTTCTGCTACTGCAGAACATCTCGTTGCTCTCTGTTCTCCTCCTGTGTGAACAGATCCAAACTTGTTCCGTCATACTCCACTCTGACCTGTCACGATCCATGCTGGATTGTGACAGATAAAAGCACATGTAACCTTTTTTTTTTCCTTTAAGCTGTTTGCTTAAAGTTAGTTTTACCCCCGGTGGCCATTAGGGTCATTTGTTATGAATGAGTCACCGGAGGAGGAAAAAACAAAAATGCAAGCTAAGTCCAGAAAACCGGAGAGGTTGGTAGCTAGCAGATTGCAGACCCCTGATCCTATTCACAACAACTAACAGTAGCCGTGGAGCATTCCTATGGTGGTCCTAGACGCCTCTTCACAGCCGGAGAACTAAATAAGCCTAAAGAAAGAAAGGGGAAATCTAAACTGCTCCATAGCAGACCCCAAAGCAATAGACAGCCCCCAACATGTATTGTCGGTGAAAACAGATGAAAACACAGACAGAAAGACAGGCAGCGCAAGCGATGGGGCCCAACTAACTAGATAGGAAAGGACAGAAAAGATGCTGGCTGCAATCCGCAAAAACCCTACCAAAAATGTCCCAACACGTCTGATAGGAAAAACAGCCCTGAAGTCACTAGACTTCAAAATCCCTATATCAGCACTCCGATATATTCTGAAGACAGAGCAAAAGAGATTTAACTGATCAGGGGCAAAAATGGAAATTCAGCAGAGCCCCAGCCGGGGCTGGCAGAACACAAAACTAAGCAAATCAGAAAAAAATCTCATGGAACAATAACAGAGCAAAACTTAGCTTTAGAAGACAGGAACTGAACTGGAGGCCAGAGCTCAGAGCAGAGAAATCACCAGCAACCCTACAGGGCGTCGGCTGCCTTATATCCACTCAGAGATTCCGGATGTCCAATCGCAATCCAACTGTTCAGGTGACAGGTTTCTCACATCCAAATCAGTTTCACCACCTCCTTTCACCAGCAGAGGGAGTTCATCGTACATCAAAGGTGAACGAGAAAATGAGCTCACAACAGTACCTCCCCCTTGAGGAGGGGTCACCGAACCCTCATCCACGCCACCAGGCCGATCAGGATGGGCCCGATGAAAAGCACGAACCAATCTTTCGGCATGAATATCGGATGCAGAAACCCAAGAATTATCCTCCTGGCCATAACCCTTCCACTTAACCAAATACTGGAGTCTCCGTCTAGCCAGACGAGAATCCAGTATCTTCTCAACCTCATATTCCACATTACCTTCAACCAATACAGGGTCAGGAGGTGCCACCACAGGAACTACTGGCTCAACAAACCTCTTCAACAGAGACTTATGAAACACGTTATGGATCTTAAATGTAACAGGAAGAGCCAATCGAAAAGAGACCGGATTAAGAATCTCCAAAATCTTGTAAGGTCCAATAAATCTAGGTTTAAACTTTGGAGAAGCCACCTTCATAGAGATATTCTTTGATGGCAACCAAACCATATCACCCACCTTAAACCGGGGACCAATGGTCCTATGCCGGATGGAAAACCGCTGGCCCTTTTCCTGGGAGAGAGACAGCTTATCCACAACTTGGTCCCAAATGTGGTGCATTCTCTCCACCACAGTGTCAACACCTGGGCAGGCAGAAGACTCCACCTGCCCTGAAGAGAATTGAGGATGAAACCCAAAGTTACAAAAAAAGGTGACATCAAAGTGACAGAACTAGCTCTATTATTTAAAGCAAATTCGGCCAAGGGCAAAAATGAGACCCAATCATCCTGATCAGCAGAGATAAAACATCTCAAATACGACTCCAAAGTCTGGTTTGTTCTCTCCGTCTGCCCATTGGTCTGAGGGTGAAACGCAGAGGAGAAGGACAACTGAATTCCCAGCTTGGAAAAAAAAGTCCTCCAAAATCTAGAGACAAACTGAACTCCTCTGTCAGATACAATGTTCTCAGGAATCCCATGCAAGCGAACCACCTGTTGCAAAAACAAGGGCACCAACTCTGAGGAAGATGGCAACTTAGGGAGTGGTACAAGATGGACCATCTTAGAGAATCCATCACAAATCACCCAGATAACAGTCATTCTCTGAGAGACAGGCAGATCAGAAATAAAATCCATTGAAATATGGGTCCATGGACTCCTGGGCACTGGCAAAGGCATCAACAACCCACTAGAGCAAGAACAAGGTTTAGACCGGGAGCAAGTCCCACAGGACAGCACAAAATTCCTGACATCACGAGATAAGGCGGGCCACCAAAAAGACCGACTCACCAAATCTCTAGTACCAAAAATACCTGGATGACCAGCCAATGCGGAGCAATGAACTTCAGACATTACCCTCTTCCTCCACTGGTCAGGAACATACAATTTTCCAATGGGACAACGCTCAGGTTTGCCCTCCTGAAACTCTTCCAGAGCACGTCTCAAATCGGGCGAGATGGCAGAAAGAACTACCCCCTCACCTAAGATGGTAGCAGGCTTGGTCACAAAAGGAGAATCAGCAAAGAAACTCCTAGAGAGGGCGTCTGCCTTGACATTCTTAGTGCCCGGAAGAAAAGAGACCACAAAATCAAAACGTGTGAAAAACAAGACCCACCTAGCCTGTCTAGGATTCAAGCGTTTGGCCGACTCAAGGTAAATCAAATTCTTGTGGTCAGTGAGGACCACGACTTGATGTCTAGCCCCCTCCAACCAATGTCTCCACTCCTCAAATGCCCATTTCATGGCTAACAGTTCCCGATTCCCCACATCATAGTTGCGTTCAGATGGGGAGAACTTTCGGGAAAAGAAAGCACAGGGATTCATTTTAGATGTTACCGCATCTTTTTGGGACAAAACAGCTCCTGCACCAATCTCAGAAGCGTCCACCTCTACCTGAAACGGGAGTGAGACATCAGGTTGCCGCAAAACCGGAGCAGACGTGAACCTCCGCTTCAGCTCCTGAAAGGAAGAAACAGCCTCTGGAGGCCAATTCAGCACATCAGCACCCTTCTTAGTCAAATCAGTCAATGGTTTGGCAATACCAGAAAAATTAGCTATAAATTTACGATAAAAATTAGCAAAACCCAAAAACTTCTGGAGGGCCTGCAAAGAAGTGGGCTGAACCCAATCATAAATGGCCTGTACCTTGGCCAGGTCCATTTCAATAGTTGACGGAGACAAAATAAATCCCAAAAATGAAATCCTCTGTACACCAAAAAGGCATTTCGACCCCTTAACATACAGGGAATTCTCCCTCAAAATCCGGAACACAGTCCGAACATGTTCCACATGAGAGTCCCAATCCCTGGAAAAGATCAAAATATCATCCAGATAGATGATCAAAAATTTATCCACAAAGTCCCGGAAAATATCATTCATGAAGCACTGGAAGACAGAAGGGGCATTATTGAGCCGAAAAGGCATCACCAGGTACTCAAAATGTCCCTCCGGAGTATTAAATGCCGTCTTCCATACGTCCCCATGCTTAATGCGAATAAGATCATATGCCCCCTGAGGTCAAGCTTGGTAAGCCAGCAAGCACCTTTAACTCTGGAGAATAGATCAGAAATCAGGGGTAACGGATACTGATATTTAACAGTAATTTTGTTGAGGGAACGATAGTCAATACAAGGCCTTAATGAACCATCTTTCTTTGCCACGAAAAAAAACCCAGCACCCAAGGGTGAATAGGATGGTCTAATATGACCCTTCTCCGACGACTCTTTAATATAAGATCGCATAGCCTCATGCTCGGGTACAGATAAATTGAAAAGTCGACCCTTGGGAAATTTACACCCAGGGCTCAGCTCAATTGCACAGTCATTACTCCTATGAGGAGGCAAAGACGCAGACTTGTTCTCACTATATGCATCATAAAAATCAGCCAAATAGTCAGGAACATCATGCAACTGGGGAGAGGTGGAGAAAACAGGAGTGTCACTAAGAGCACTCTGACAACCCCAACTCACCACAGACACAGATTTCCAATCCAAAACTGGATTATGGATTTGCAACCAGGGAAACCCCAGAACAATGGTATCATGCAAATTATGCAACACCAAAAATCTGCAATTTTCTTGATGGTCTGGGGCGACCCGCATTACCACCTGGGTCCAAAACTGAGGTTTATTCTTCGCCAAAGGAGTAGCATCAATACCCCTCAAGGGGATAGGCGTCCGCAGAGGTGTCATAGGAAACCCACAATGTTTAGCAAAATCCAAGTCCATCAGGTTGAGAGCCGCTCCTGAATCCACAAAAGCCTTAGCGGAAAATGTGGACAGGGAGCAGATCAGAGTAATTGCCAGAAGAAACTTAGGTTGTATACCACCCACAGCAAATGTGTGTGCAAAACGTTTCTCTCGTTTAGGGCAGACAGAAATATTATGAGAGGCATCTCCACAGAAAAAACACAGCTTATTACGCCTTCTGAACTCCTGACGTTGCGCCCTAGACAAAACTCTATCACATTACATAGGTTCAGACATTTGTTCAACAGGTGGCAACATTTCTCGTGTAATTTTACATTCACGTAAACGCCGATCAACCTGAATAGCTAATGACATAGAATCGTCAAGACCAGAGGGAACAGGATATCCAACCATAGTATCTTTTACGGTTTCTGACATACCCTTCCGAAAGAGAGCTGCCAAGGCACCATAATTCCAGGTAGTAAGGATCACCCACTTTCGGAATTTTTGACAATACAACTCTGCAGAATCCTGACCCTGGCTCAATGCCAACAGGGCTTTTTCAGCTTGATCAATATCATTAGGTTCATCATACAACAACCCCAAGGCTTGAAAAAATGCATCCACATTAGTTAGAATCAGATCATCAGGTGTCAAAGAAAACGCCCAATCCTGGGGATCGCCGTGCAGCGAAGAGATGACAATTTTAACCTGCTGCGCAGAGCTCCCCGATGAGCTAGGCTTCAAGGCAAGAAATAATTTACAATTATTCTTAAAATTCAAAAATTTAGACCGATCCCCCAAAAACACATCAGGAGTAGGGATCTTTGGTTCAGCAGCATGTGAATGAGCAAGATAGGTGGAAATTCCCCGCACTTCAGCAGCGAGCTGCTCCACACGATCAGACAATTGCTTAATCTCCATTAAGAAAAAATTCATCCTACGGCCCCAGAGAAAAAGAGGAAAAAATATACATTAAAAAAAAAAATTCTGACACTTTTTTAAAAAAAAATTCTTTCCTGCTATTGAGTACCCTAGAATCTGCGGTATGGCTGGTGATTCTGTTATGAATGAGTCACCGAGGAGGAAAAAACAAAAATGCAAGCTGAGTCCAGAAAACCGGAGAGGTTGGTAGCTAGCGGATTGCAGACCCCTGATCCTATTCACAACAACTAACAGTAGCCATGGAGCGTTCCTACTGTGGTCCTAGACGCCTCTTCACAGCCGGAGAACTAAATAAGCCTAAAGAAAGAAAGGGGAAATCTAAACTTCCCCAGAGCAGACCCCAAAGCAATAGACAGCCCCCAACATGTATTGTCGGTGAAAACAGATGAAAACACAAACACAGACAGAAAGACAGGCAGAGCAAACGATGGGGCCCAACTAACTAGATAGGAAAGGACAGAAAAGATGCTGGCTGCAATCCGCAAAAACCCTACCAAAAATGTCCCAACACGTCTGATAGGAAAAACAGCCCTGAAGTCATTAGACTTCAAAATCCCTATATCAGCACTCCGATATATTCTGAAGACAGAGCAAAAGAGATTTGACTGATCAGGGACAAAAATGGAAATTCAGCAGAGTCCCAGCCGGGGCTGGCAGAACACAAAACTAAGCAAATCAGACAAAATCTCATGGAACAATGAGAAAATGAAAATGAGCTCACAACAGTCATTACACAGTGGTGTCTTTAGTTCTATCTTTGCCCCCGGTGGTGGCTAGTATTATTACATGGAAATCACTAGCAGGTGTGATGGCTCTGGCTCTTGCCTATAAAGGAGAGTCAGGTGGTCTCACTCACTGTTGGTGATATTGGTCATTTCCAACCAGCCTTGGTGAAGGAAGGAGCTAGAGAAGAGTTCCTTGCAGCTCAGTCAGAGTCCAGGTGTGGAAGGAGCAACAGTGAGGAGTTCCTTGCAACTCTGACAGAGCTTTGGTGAAGTAGCAGCTATTCAGGAGGAAAGCTGCACTCAGATGCTGGACTCTGTTGCTGGGAGCAATAGCAACAGAGCAAAGCTAAGTGGTTTTTCCCTGTTTGTAAATTTCCTTATGTGTGTTTTAGTGCAGTGGTGGGATTAGTTTCTACATCGTCCAATTCATTAGAAAGGGATAGGTGCAGGGCGAGCTAGGGTTTTTAGGTATCCTGCTTGTCGCCAGGTGCGGAACCTGCCTAGGGACCATCTGGAGTGTAGAGACACTGACTCAGGGGAGTGCAGGAGGTTTCCACGTCCCCGTTCCCTATTGCAGGGCCCTCCATTGTATCGGTTTCCCTTGTGATTCCTTATCTCTGTAAATTCGGCCTGCTGGAGGCGGTGTATCCAGATACACGTGTAAATATTGAAATTTGCCTGCTGGAGGCGGTGTATCCGGCTGCATGTTACATTGTTTAAATTCGCCCTGCTGGAGGTGGTGTATCCAGGGTCACGGGTGTCATAGAAATGCGCCCTGCTTGAGGCGGAGTATCCAGTCACCCGTGACATCACATGTCCTGTCAGTACCCGTATCTGCTCCTTCTGTGTGAACAGGTCCAAACCTGTTCCGTCACACTCCACTCTGTCCTGTCAGTTTCCGTACCAGCTCCTTCTGTGTGAACAGGTCCAAACCTGTTCCGTCATACTCCACTCTTTCCTGTCAGTACCCATACCTGGTCCTCATGTGTGAACAGGTTCAAACCTGTTACATCATACTCTACACCTGCCTGCCCTGTGTCTCAGCCATACCTGCCTGCCCTGTGTCTTAGCTGTGCCACCCTGCCCTGTGTCTCAGCCGTGCCAAGCCTGTCTGTGTTTCAGCCGTGTCTGCCTACCCTGTGTCTCAGCCATGCCTGCCTGCCCTGTGTCTCAGTCATGCCTGCCTGCCCTGTGTCTCTGCCATGCCTGCCTGCCCTGTGTCTCAAGCCATGCCTGCTTGCTCTGAGTCTCAGCCATGCCCACCTGCCAGTGTCTCAACCGGGCCACTGTCTCCCCAACTGGGATCAGCAGCCACAGCGAGACACCACCCTGTAGTGGCACCTTGCAGCTGACTGCCGCACAAACCTGACCTCACCAAGGCAGCTGTCCTAGTCACGCCCCTTCCAGGGTAGTCTGGTTTGTGGCACAGTGGGGCCACAACCCCCTGGCTCACGCCCACCGGTCAGGGCTTGAGTGTGACACCAGGACAGGCCCCGCACAGCCCAGCACAGGCCCTGAACAGCTCGTCACAGGCCCCGCACAGGCCCGACACAGGCCCCGCACAGCTCGGAACAGGCCCCACACAGCTTGGAACAGGCCCTGCACAGCTCGGAACAGGTCCTGCACAGCCCAGCACAGGCCCTGCATACCCCCGCACAGACCACCGCATACCACCCCACAGAGCCCTGCTATGGGCGCAGGATCAGTCACTGTCCGATCATTTGTCGGATAGCGATGGATCCAGCACCCACAGGCTTCCATTCTAGCAAAAATTGGACAGCGACATATTCGTTGTTGTCCAATTTTTTGATGGATACGAAAAACATTGCGCCGAGCATGGCGGCACCAGATCTCTTATAGACCTGATTACGCTGTGCGGCCAGCCAATCACTTTAATGATGCAACAAAGATGGCTGTGGCATGACAGTGCCTGGCAGACAATCCCTGCATTGTCATTGGCGCTCTAAAGAGCACCAGAATTGCAGGTCGGAGACCCTAGCTCCAGCCAAGTAATCCCGGAAATAATCGGTACTCGCTGAGTACACCAAACACAGTGATACTTGAGTGAGCACCGAGTAGTGGTGAGCACGTTCGCTCATCACTATTCAATATCATTGAGCCACTCAAGCATGCAGTTCATGCTAGACAGCCCAGGAATTCACAGGAACTGGAGGCTTTTTGCCAAGAAGAGTGGGCAGCTTTACCATCTGAGAAAATAAAGAACCTCATCCACAACTACCACAAAAGACTTCACGCAGTCATTGATGTTAGAGGTATTAAGAAATGGGGTAATTAAACTTTTGATCAGGGTCATTTGGATGTTTTGGGTTGTCATTATGATTTAAAAAAGAAAACACAATAATTTGATAACAGATGGATTCACCAAACCATTAACCAAGAGTGTAGAAAAAGTTTTGGCGTTATCACTCATATTCTCTGAAAAAAGGCCAAGAAAGGAAATATTCTGCAGGGTTATGTAAACTTTTGAGCACAACTATATATATATATATATATATATATATATACACAGTGGGGAAAAAAAGTATTTAGTCAGTCAGCAATAGTGCAAGTTCCACCACTTAAAAAGATGAGAGGCGTCTGTAATTTACATCATAGGTAGACCTCAACTATGGGAGACAAACTGAGAAAAAAAAATCCAGAAAATCACATTGTCTGGTTTTTTTTCATTTTATTTGCATATTATGGTGGAAAATAAGTATTTGGTCAGAAACAAGCAATCAAGATTTACCTGTAGTAATGGCACCTGTTTAAACTTGTTATCAGTATAAAAAGACACCTGTGCACACCCTCAAACAGTCTGACTCCAAACTCCACTATGGTGAAGACCAAAGAGCTGTCAAAGGACACCAGAAACAAAATTGTAGCCCTGCACCAGGCTGGGAAGACTGAATCTGCAATAGCCAACCAGCTTGGAGTGAAGAAATCAACTGTGGGAGCAATAATTAGAAAATGGAAGACGTACAAGACCACTGATAATCTCCCTCGATCTGGTGCTCCACGCAAAATCCCACCCCTTGGGGTCAGAATGATCACAAGAACGGTGAGCAAAAATCCCAGAACCACGCGGGGGGACCTAGTGAATGAACTGCAGAGAGCTGGGACCAATGTAACAAGGCCTACCATAAGTAACACACTACGCCACCATGGACTCAGATCCTGCATTGCCAGACGTGTCCCACTGCTTAAGCCTGTACATGTCCGGGCCCGTCTGAAGTTTGCTAGAGAGCATTTGGATGATCCAGAGGAGTTTTGGGAGAATGTCCTATGGTCTGATGAAACCAAACTGGAACTGTTTGGTAGAAACACAACTTGTCGTGTTTGGAGGAAAAAGAATACTGAGTTGCATCCATCAAACACCATACCTACTGTAAAGCATGGTGGTGGAAACATCATGCTTTGGGGCTGTTTCTCTGCAAAGGGGCCAGGACGACTGATCCGGGTACATGAAAGAATGAATGGGGCCATGTATCGTGAGATTTTGAGTGCAAACCTCCTTCCATCAGCAAGGGCATTGAAGATGAAACGTGGCTGGGTCTTTCAACATGACAATGATCCAAAGCACACTGCCAGGGCAACGAAGGAGTGGCTTCGTAAGAAGCATTTCAAGGTCCTGGAGTGGCCTAGCCAGTCTCCAGATCTCAACCCTATAGAAAACCTTTGGAGGGAGTTGAAAGTCCGTGTTGCCAAGCGAAAAGCCAAAAACATCACTGCTCTAGAGGAGATCTGCATGGAGGAATGGGCCAACATACCAACAACAGTGTGTGGCAACCTTGTGAAGACTTACAGAAAATGTTTGACCTCTGTCATTGCCAACAAAGGATATATCACAAAGTATTGAGATGAAATTTTGTTTCTGACCAAATACTTATTTTCCACCATAATATGCAAATAAAATGAAAAAAAAACAGACAATGTGATTTTCTGGATTTTTTTTTCTCAGTTTGTCTCCCATAGTTGAGGTCTACCTATGATGTAAATTACAGACGCCTCTCATCTTTTTAAGTGGTGGAACTTGCACTATTGCTGACTGACTAAATACTTTTTTTCCCCACTGTATATGTGTATATATGAAAAAATCACAAAAAAAGATGAATGGCACTCACCGGGTAAAATTGCAAGCCTTTATTGGAACATCTTCAAAGGGAGAACGGGAGCCCGAGAAAGGAAGTGACGACAATTGTTTCGCGGAAAATGCGCTTCCGCAGGTCACATAGCAAGGGGGAAATGACAGGAGGAGAAATACCTGTAACAAGGTAAACTCCTCCCTTCTAACCCACCCACCACACGCGTTCAACTAACAACGAAGAATACAATAATATACAAATAACAATGTTAAAAACAAGGTAATACATAGAAATACCTAATCACAAATTACTTTGAGCAGAAATACCCACTTCAGAAAAAAGAGAAAAATGGACATGTCGATTCTTTCATTAAAGCCGGTGGCTTCAAGTGCACAAGTGATGGATTTGTGATGCTCCCTGAACCTGACATAGAGGGGACTGTGGTGTAATGACCACTGTGTCCACAAGGGGGCGCTGTGTGGATGTCCCAAGAGAACGGATGAGTGGCAGAATCCTGAAGGATAGTTATGTATCTCAAAGTAGGTGGCTTTGAGATGGAGACTTGGGGATGTGTGATCAGCAATATCATTGCTGAGGTGTTGTTTCTAAGTATAAGGGAGAAGTCTTCAGGTAACTAGAGAGATGGGCAGGTTCTGGTTACCTAGAAACCCACCCAGGGGTGTGTCTGAAAATGCCTGTATTAAAAGGCTATGAGTGTGTGAAGGACCTGTGATGAGGTCATAGTCACGTGACCCGGTAGGCGTGGCTATAGACCATATAATGTGGCTAGGGTAGGTCACATGTGGTGAATGCTGGGACCTGATTGGTCAAGTTTGGAAGGTCCCGTGAAGAGAATGATCTCCTCACTAACAGCCTGTGGAGTGGCTGTGTGTGAGCAATGGCGATGTGTGCCTGAGAGCTCCCTGGAGGGAACAGACGTAGGCGATGGTGAAGCCGCATAAGGAACCCTGACAGGTGAGATAACGCTGAGGCTGATTAGCCTATCCAATGGACGCTATGCTGATATGACTTGTATGTTGATTACGCTGGTTTATGCTGAGCAATAAACCATATGGACTGTGATGGTATATGAAAATCCTGGTGCCGGATGTGATTTTTGTGGCTGCCAAGCGAGAATCCCCTACTTACATGACAGCGCTACCTCACAATTGGTGGAGAATGCGGGCAGTGGTGTAGCCTTGTTGCTGGGAGCAACGGATAAGGACTGCAAAATTCGGTGGCAAAGAGCAACGCTGAGCCAGGAGGGCTGACGGTTGTGGAAGCCGTGTGATGTGCTGCTGACCAGCCACGTGTGAGCAGAGCCTGTGACGGCCTGCAAGTGGGGAAGCCACTGTCCGGCTGTGGTTCTGGAAACCTTGGGGCGGCCTAGTGAGTAAGGCACTGTCCGGATCGGTGAGCCCAGTGCGGCCGCTTCCCCAGGAGAAAGAGATTGGTGATTGCTAGGGTGCCTCTGCGGAGAAGAGGTACTGGAGGAGCTGTGTGGGCAACACAGGAGTAACCGACTGGTGTTCGTGTGGTACTGACCTGGGTCAATGAGTAAAATGGTGACCCATGTGGCCGACACAGGTATCGGACAGGTGTTCATGTGGTACTGACCAGGGTCAGTGAGGAAGACAGTGTACCTGGAGGGTTCAGTGAGGAAAGGTCCTGGAGGATCAGCCCTGGGGGAAGAGTCGGATCCCAGGAGCACGTGGTGTGACCTTGGACCTGGTGAGGCGCGAGTGTTGGGCAGTCTCAGGTGGAGACAGATGTCCTGAAGAGCACCCGCCGAGCCCCTGGACCTGGTGAGGCCGGTGTGTGGGGAGACCCTGGGAGGAGGGTCGCTCCCTGAATCGCACCCAGTGCGCCCTGTGTGTTGGTCTCAGGTGGAGACAGGAGCGTCCTGAATAGCACACAGTCAGGACACATGAGTTTTTGAGTTTTTTGTGGTGTTTTTTCTTCTTTTTTCTCGACTCAGCCTGCGGTGGCTCAGTGGGAGTCAAGAAGGTGACAAGCGGCTTGATGTGGCTCAGTGGGGTCATGAAGGTGACAAGCGTCTTGATGTGGCTCGGTGGGGTCACGAAGGTGACAAGCGGCTTCCGGTGGATCGGCGGGTCCACGAAGACGGCGCAGCAGGAGCTGCAGTGACTCCAGCTGCTGTGTGTGTGAACAGCAGCCGGTGGTGTCGGTGATCGGTGACAGCAGGAACTGTGGTGGTGCCAGCAAGGACTTGTCGGGTATCGTAAGAGACATAAACTGTGTGGTGTGAACTGTGTTCGGAGAAGACCGGTATAACCGACATGGGGAGATCCCGAAAGGGGGTGAAGTCCCAAAAGGGGGCGGTGACCCAAATCGGGGTGGTAGCCCAAAAAGGGGTGTAGTCCCAAATTGGGGTGGTAACCAAAAAAGAAGTGGAGTCCCAAAATGGGGTGGAGTCCCAAATTGGGGTGGTAACCCCAAAAGGGGTGGAGTCTCAGAAGGAGGAGGTAACCCAAATTGGGGTGGTGGTCCAGAAAGGGGCCGAGTGTGAAGAAATGGCAGCACTGGTTGGCTCAGTGGGTATGTCTGGGAAACCGCAGTGTTCATGTATATCATTTCCAGAATGTGGGATATTCTTTCTGAGTGATGACTGGCTGCAAGTGTGTACTGTGATGCTGCATCGGGAAGGAATCTCGGGACGGTTGGACTCAAAGAGTCAGGTGACTCTGGTAGGAACTCCTCTCACTTTCTGTCTGACCGAGAAAATGGTCCAAGTTCGCTGTGCACATGGGGTCACAGGGAACTATGCGGTAGACAGTATAATGTTTGAGGGGCTTGGAGGCAGTGAGTGCCAAGGGGGCAGTATACCATCAGACTTAGTGTATGCCTTGGAGTGGGGCCGGGACTTTGTCAGGTTTGATGATATATGCCACGAGGGTGGAGACGTTCCTACTGTTGGACTAACCAATAAGAAGACGCTGACGCCTCCTAATGTGAACAGGCCAAATGTAGGGGCGACCAGAGAAAGAATTGCGTCGGATGAATTTACTGACCTGACATCACCTGATGGGTACCACAGTGTGAATGAGAATGGTGTGGTAAACAAAAAGAACGGAGCTGACACACGGATTGAGAGTGTCTTGGGGGTTCACCGTACGATGTGGTGTGACTGTGACGTATTGTTGCCAGTAGCCACCACTAGGACAGAATCTAGTGCTGTGCTGACTGAAACTCGTGACAAAACTGACGCTGACCTGGTGGATAAGACGGCGGAAGTAGTCACACGGTTAGTGAGTAACTGGAGAGATGACTTAATCTCTGGGGGTGACTGTGGCTCTGAGAAAGAAAGGGAGCACAGAATAGCAGGACTAGAGAAAGAAGTCTCTGAGCTCAAAGGCCACATGGTAACGTGGCAAGGACTGAATAAGGCCCTCAGAGAGGAGGTGTATGAGTGTGTCAAACGAGAAAGAGTCCTGAGACAAACGGCTGAGCACAGGGTCGAGGAGCTCAAGAAAGAGATCTTGGAGCTCAGAGGACACCTGTCCACCTGGCAAAGGGTGAACAAGAACCTCAAGGAAGAGATGGGGGAACTCAGAGGGGTAGTAAAAAGTCTTCTGTGGGAGAAATTGGACGAAGACTTACCGCGGGTGAGCGTGAGTGATAATAAGACAGAACTGCCAGTAGCCATAGTGGCCAAGGGTCATGAAGTGATCCAACCATGTGAAGTTGATGAGTTAAGAACTGAAGAAGACAGTCACCCGGTCGGGTCTACTGTAGTGAGGGAAGTGTCCGTGGTAAGGCCAGAGCCTCCTGCCATGGAAGAGAGCAAGACCACGTCCTTCAAGACTGTGATTGACGTTCCAGAAGACATGCAAGATGCCTGTGCGGAGGAAGGTGTACATGAGGCTTTCAAGGAGGCGGTCAAGGCGTATGAGGTGCACTGGACACCTGAGACTCGGCAGTTAGTGATAATATCCGCCAGAGAAGATACATCAAACCGAGTAGCTGTCCTGAAAGAGATGCATTTGCAGTGTCTCTACGTCAAACAGTTGGTCAGGCAGAGTAATGTGAAAGCTGCTCGACGCCTGGAGTTAGCCAGGGAGGCTATGGATCGGCGGGGTTTGCGGAAAGATGGGAGAATCATTGGAAGATCCGGGAAGGTAATGCAAGACCTTGTGAATATCTCCGGTGTGGTGAGGGTGATGATCCCTCCTGATAATGAAGACCCGGTGTCCAGTGAAGTGGGGAGAATTCCCATCATGGTGGTCGGCTCCATGGAGAGCCTGAGAGACTTTCGGATGCTCGTGGAGCATCGAGTGGGGTACCTGCAAGAAATTGAGCAGTTGAGGCTGGACCGTCAGCGAATTAATAAAGAAGTACGGAATACCAGGTGGCGGCCGCCTCCAACCCAAGATGTAAGGACTCGCAGGGTTCCTCCAAGTAGTGACATGGCAGGTGGCCGAAGAACGTCAGCTAGTGGCAGTTCGATGGGCCGTGCGAGGCTGAGAGACCGCAGTTCCTGTGAGACGCTGAATGGGTCAGACGCAGGCCAGACAGTAGGACCGATTAAGACTGATGACCGTACCAACCGGGAGAGCCGGTCAGTGGGAGAACGGTCAGGTGACGAAGCGCACTCTAGGAGGGTTGTTATGAATGAGTAATCGTAGGAGGCAAAAACAGAAATACTAGCAAAGTCCAGAAAACCAGAGAAGTTGGCAGCTATCGGATTGCAGACCCCTGAACCTATCAACAACAACTAGCAGTAGCCGTGGGGGGGTTCCTTCGGTGCCCTAGACCCCTTGATCACAGCCGGAGAACTAAATAGCCTAAAGACAGAAAGGGAAATCTAAACTGCCCCAGAGCAGACCCCAAAGCAATAGGCAGCCCCCAACATATAATGACGGTGAAGCAAGATGAAAAAACACTCACACAGATAGAAAGATAGGCTGAGCAAATGATGGGGCCCAAGCTAACTAAATAGGACAGGATAGAAAAGCTGCTGTCAGCAATCCGTCAAAACCCTATCAAAACAAGGGCCAAGAGGCTGATAGGGAAAAAAGCCCTGAAGACGCTAGGCTTCAAAAAGACTATATCAGTACTCAGGTATTTTCTGAAGACAGAGCAAAAAGGAATTCAGCTCACCCCAGCAGGGAATGGCAGAAATCCAGAAAAACAAGGCAAAACAAAACCAAAACACAAATGCAAAAAGCAGAGCAGAAAACTTAGCTTTTGAGGTGCAGGAATCAGACTGGTCTCCTAGAATCCCTCAGAGAGATCACAAGCAAGGCAGAAGGGCGTCGGCTGCCTTATATCGAGTCAGCAATTCCCGTCACCCAGTCATCATCATCCAGCTCAGGTGCTTGGTAATCAGCCTCACTACCTTCCTTCACCAGAAGAGGGAGTTCATCAGACCTCAATGGTGAAGGGGAAAATGAACTCACAACAGAGGGTGGTGACTAAACAGTGTCTAATGACGCAGGCAGACTGCAACTGGAGTGTCAAAGACAATGACCGATATTTTGACAGCTGGGAGCGGGGGGGGGCCTAACGTAGAAATGAAAAAAGGAGGATGAATGACCTCATGGAGATCAACATCCGACACTGCGGAGACACCATCACGTGTTTCTCAACGCAGTGATTCTAGAGCACTGCTCCCATCCCTTATGGGAAATATGTAAAACATGCAAATATATAAGCCGCGGAGACACCATCACATGTTTCTCAACGCAGGCAGTGACTAGCCAGGTCTTTCACTGGGAAGGAACAACCACGGGAAGGGCAGTCTCCAGTGAAGGAAACCACCTATGCCAAAACATGGTATCCATCCACAGACAGCTGTTTCGGGGTATTGCCCCTCATCAGTGTGGAGTAGGAAACTGGCTAGTGGGAGCAATGCCTAGTAACAGACCATGAAAAAAGGAGGATGAATGACCTCATGGAGATCAACATCCGACACTGCGGAGACACCATCACGTGTTTCTCAACGCAGTGATTCTAGAGCACTGCTCCCATCCCTTATGGGAAATATGTAAAACATGCAAATATATATATATATAGTCCATCAAAAAAGAAAGCAGCTCACCTTCAATTCTGAATTTCCCCATGGTGGGACGATTAAAGGAATATCTTATCTGATTATCTTATGTTAGTTTTCAATGTTGCAGTTCAATGGGTGTGAACATTTTTCAAGCTTGCTGTTTAAATGCAGATTGCACATTTTCTGTTAGTACAATAAACCTCATTTGAATCCAGAAATATAACTGAGTCAATCAGTTATTAGATATATGAAACTGAAATATCTGTTGCAAAAACCAAAATTGTTATAAAGAAAAAAGGTTAACATTAATAGGGGTGCCCAAACTTTAACATATGACTGTATATATATATATATATATATACACAGTACATATCATTGAGACACATATATACAGTATATATATTTATATTTCATAGAGTTCTACATAGCATAATAGCCACTAATTCAGGGGACTCCACGCAGCCTCACTGATGTCCCTGGCTGACCTGAGGTGAACTGATGAGTGTGGGAAAAATGCAGAAACTTTCCCACACTCATTAGTCCATCTCCGGTCAGCTGGGGAGGCTGTGCAGAGATAAACTAATTCATTCTGGCAGTGGTTTAGAGCAGGCTGGTCGCATTAGCACCGATTCCGTTCTAAACCACTTAACCCCTTCTGCTGGATTGCAGCGGGGGACTTGACGGACCAGCGGAGAGGTAAGGATATTTTTGCTTTTTTGTTTTATTTTTTTTTTATGGGTCCATGGTTTATTTATGAATTAGCAGAGGAATAAATCTGGTCAAAAACTTGGTGTCTTTATTTCATTAAAAGAATTTTTAATTAATATCTGTGTGTTTTTTTTAACCCTTTAATAATCTATGATTAATAATGGCTTATTGACACCTCTCCATTATTAACCCCTTCACTACCAAGGGTGGTTTGCACGTTAACTACCGGGCCAATTTTTACAATTCTGACCACTGTACCTTTATGAGGTCATAACTCTGGAACGCTTCTATGGATCCCGGTGATTCTGACACTGTTTTCTCGTGACATATTGTACTTCATGTTAGTGGTAAAATTGCATTCAAATAACTTGCGTTTATTTGTGAAAAAAACGGAAATTTGGCAAAAATTTTGAAAATTTCGCAATTTTCCAACTTTGAATTTTTATGCCCGTAAATCACAGCGATACGGCACACAAAAAACTTAATACATAACATTTCCCACATGTTTACTTTACATCAGCACAGTTTTGGAACCAAAATTTTTTTTTGTTAGGAAGTTATAAGGGTTAAAAATTGACCAGCGATTTCTCATTTTTGCAACACCATTTTATTTTTAGGGACCACTTCACATTTGAAGCCACTTTGAGGGGTCTATATGATAGAAAATACCCAAAAGTGACACCATTCTAAAAACTGCACCCCTTAAGGTGCTTAAAACCACATTCAAGAAGTTTATTAACCCTTTAGGTGCGTCACAGGAATTTTTTGAATATTAAAAAAAAAATGAACATTTAACTTTTTTTCACAAAAAAAATACTTCAGGTTCAATTTTCTTTATTTTACCAAGGGTAACAGGAGAAATTGAACTGCAAGACTTATTGTGCAATTTGTCCTGAGTACGCTGATACCTGATATGTGGGGGGGAACCACTGTTTCGGCGCATGGCAGAGCTCAGAATGGAAGGAGCGCCGTTTGACTTTTTCAATGCAAAATTGGCTGGAATTCAGATCGGACGCCATGTCACGTTTGGCGAGCCCCTGATGTACCTAAACAGTGGAAACCCCCCCAAGTGACCCCATTTTGGAAACTAGACCCCCCAAGGAACTTATCTAGATATGTGGTGAGAACTTTGAACCCACAAGGGCTTCACAGAAGTTTATAACGTACAGCGGTACAATTAAAAAATCATATTTTTTCCACAAAAATGATCTTTTCACCCCCAATTTTTATTTTTCCAAGGGTAACAGGACCCTAAAAGTTATTGTGCAATTTGTCCTGAGTACGCTGATACCCCATATGTGGGTGTAAATGACTATTTGGGCGCATAGCAGAGCTCGGAAGGGAAGCAGCGCCATTTGACGTTTTTGGCTAGAATTGAGATCGGACACCATGTCGCGATTGGAAAACCCCTGATGTACCAAAACAGTGGAAACCCCCCACAAATGACACCATTTTGGAATCTAGACCCCCCAAGGAACTTATCTAGATGTGTGGTGAGAACTTTGAACCCCCAAGGGCTTCACAGAAGTTTATAACGTACAGCAGTACAATTAAAAAATCATATTTTTTCCACAAAAATGATCTTTTCACCCTCAATTCTTATTTTTCCAAAAGTAACAGGACCCTAAAAGATATTGTGCAATTTATCCTGAGTACGCTGATACCCCACATGTGGGGGTAAACCACTATTTGGGTGTATGGCAGAGCTCGGAAGGGAAGCAGCGCCATTTGACGTTTTTGGCTGGAATTGAGATCGGACACCATGTCGCGTTAGGAAAGCCCCTGATGTACCAAAACAGTAGAAACCCCCCACAAATGACACCATTTTGGAAACTAGACCCCCCAAGGAACTTATCTAGATGTGTGGTGAGCACTTTGAACCCCCCAGTGCTTCACTGAAGTTTATAACGTCCGGGCGTGAAAATAAAAAAATCGTATTTTTTCCACAAACATGATTTTTAGTCCCCATTTTTTTATTTTCCCAAGGGTAACAGGAGAAATTGGACCCCAAAAGTTGTTGTCCAATTTGTCCTGAGTACGCTGATACCTCATATGTGGGAGAAAACTACTGTATGGGCACACGTCGGGGCTCGGAAGGGAAGTAGTGACGTTTTGGAATGCAGACTTTGATGGAATGGTCTGCGGGTGTCATGTTGCGTTTGGAGAGCCCCTGATGTACCTAAATAGTGGAAACCCCCCACAAGTGACCCCATTTTGGAAACTAGACCCCCTAATGAACTTATCTAGATGTGTGGTGAGCACTTTGAACCCCCCAGTGCTTCACAGAAGTTTATAACGACCGGGCGTGAAAATAAAAATATCGTATTTTTTCAACAAACATCATCTTTTAGTCCCCATTTTTTATTTTCCCAAGGGTAACAGGAGAAATTGGACCCCAAAAGTTGTTGTCCAATTTGTCCTGAGTACGCTGATACCTCATATGTGGGAGAAAACTACTGTATGGGCACACGTCGGGGCTCGGAAGGGAAGTAGTGACGTTTTGGAATGCAGACTTTGATGGAATGGTCTGCGGGTGTCATGTTGCGTTTGGAGAGCCCCTGATGTACCTAAACAGTGGAAACCCCCCACAAGTGACCCCATTTTGGAAACTAGACCCCCTAATGAACTTATCTAGATGTGTGGTGAGCACTTTGAACCCCCCAGTGCTTCACAGAAGTTTATAACGACCGGGCGTGAAAATAAAAATATCGTATTTTTTCAACAAACATCATCTTTTAGTCCCCATTTTTTTTATTTTCCCAAGGGTAACAGGAGAAATTGGACCCCAAAAGTTGTTGTCCAATTTGTCCTGAGTACGCTGATACCTCATATGTGGGAGAAAACTACTGTATGGGCACACGTCGGGGCTCGGAAGGGAAGTAGTGACGTTTTGGAATGCAGACTTTGATGGATTGGTATGCGGGTGTCATATGCGTTTGGAGAGCCCCTAATGTACCTAAACTATTGAAACTCCCCACAAGTGACCCCATTTTGGAAACTAGACCCCCCACCGAGCTTATCTAGATGTGTGGAGAGCACTTTGAACCCCCAAGTGCTTCACAGAAGTTTATAACGCCTGGGCGTGAAAATAAAAAAAACATTTTTTTCCGCAAAATTATATTTTTGCCCCCAATTTTTTATTTTCCTAAGGGTAACAGGAGAAATTGGACCCCAAAAGTTGTTTTGTAATTTGTCCTGAGTAGGCTGATACCCTACATGTGGGGGTAAAACACTGTTTGGGCACATGGCAGAGCTTGGAAGGGAAGGAGCACCATTTGACTTTTTCAATGCAGAATTGGCTGGAATTGAGATCAGACGCCATGTTGCCTTTGGAGAGCACCTGATGTGCCCAAACAGTGGAAACCCCCAATTATAACTCCAACCCGAACCTCAACACACCCCTAACCCTAATCTGAGCCCTAGCCCTAACCCTAGCCCTAACCATAGCCCTAACCCTAACCCTAACCCTAACCCTAACCCTAGCCCTAACCCTAGCCCTAACCCTACCCTAACCCTAACCCTAGCGGGAAAATGGAAATAAATACATTTTCTTTTAGTTTTATTATTTTTCCCTAACTAAGGGGGTGATAACGGGGGGTTTGATTTACGATTTATGGCGGTTTTTATGTTTGGCGGCTGTCGCACGCTAAAAGACGCTTTTTATTGTAAAAATAGTTTTTGCATCACCACATATTGTGAGCTATAATTTTTCCGTATTTTGACCCACCGAGTCATGTGAGGTCTTATTTTTTGCGGGACGAGTTGACGTTTTTATTGGTACCATTTTCGGGCATGTGACATTTTTTGATCGCTTTTTATTCCGATTTTTGGGACGCAGAATGAACAAAAACCAGCGTTTCATGAATTTCTTTTGGGGGGTGCGTTTACACCGTTCCGCGTGCGGTAAAATTGATAAAGCGGTTTTATTCTTCGGGTCAGTACGGTTACAGCGATACCTCATTTAGGTCTTTTTTTATGTTTTGTCGGTTTTTTGCAATGAAAACTATTTTATATAAAAAATAATTATTTTTGTATCGCTTTATTCTGCGAGCTATAACTTTTTTATTTTTTTGCGGATGATGCTGTATGGTGGATCGTTTTTTGCGGGACAAGATGACGTTTTCAGCGGTACCATGGATATTTATATGCGTCTTTTTGATCGCGCGTTATTGCACTTTTTGTTCGGTGGTATGATAATAAATCATTATTTTTTGCTTCGTTTTTTATTTTTATTTTTTAAGGGGTTCGCTAAAGGGGTTAACTAATGGGACAGTTTTATAGGGCAGGTCATTACGGACGCGGCGATACCAAATATGTGTACTTTTATTGTTTTTGGTTTTTTTTATTTTGAAAAAATGGATTTATTGGGGAATATTTTTTTTTTTTTTACTGATTTACTTAGCGATTTTTTTAAAATTATTTTTAACACTTTTTTTTTTTTACTTTATTACCTTGTCCCAGGTGGGACATCACTGTCCTGTGACAGATCGCTGATCTGTCACATCACAGATCACTGTGACAGATCAGCGATCTGTCACAGGCACTGCTGCAGACTTCCTCATGCCTGCGCTTTGCAGGCAGTGAGGAAGTCAGCTCCCTGCAGGCCCCCGTCGCCATCTTGGATCTGGGGGCCTGTAGGGAAAGAGCCCCCCGCAGCAGCGCTGCACATTGCGCTGCCGTGGGGGGCTCAGGGAAGCACGGAGGGAGCCCCCTCCCTGCCGATGCTTCCCTTTAACCCCCGGTACACCGCGATCGCGTTTGATCGCGGTGTGCAAGGGGTTAACGTGTCGGGGGCGGTCCGTGACCGCCCCTGACACATTGTGCCGGGTGTTAGCTATGATAATTAGCTGACACTCGGCCGCGATCAGCGGCGCTCACCACGTGGGCGCCGCTGATCGCGATGACGTAATATTCCGTCCATGGTAATTAGGTCCATGGACACATGGACGGAATATTACGTCAATTGTAGGTAAGGGGTTAATCAGCTTAATGTCTCCTTCCAATAGCAAGGTGATATTAACCCATTAATATTAACCCATTAGCCACCGCTACAGGGCAATGGGAATAGAGAAGCTAAGTGCCAGAAAAGGCGCATCTTATAGATGCGCCTTTTCTGGAGTGTCTGGGGGCTGATTTTTGTAACCAGGGGGGCAGCAAAAATGGTCCCTCTCAAGGCTATTAATATCTGCCCTCACTCACTGGCTTTCCCTCTCTGGTTGTGCATTTATAGCGGGAGCCCACATAATTTTTTTCTACGAATTAACCCCAGATGATGGGAGCTGCCCCATAGATTAACATTGGGCCAAGTGCAATGCGATGTTTTATTGCATTGCACTCGTCCGTTTTTCTCGCTAGTGTGACTCTGGCCTAACTCCTTTAATACAGTGATGAAGGACATGACCAAGTTAAACAAAATTCATTGATTGGGGTTGGGGAATGTTTTAGTATGTGGGTTGGTGGGGTTTATGTGCCAGTACTGCTTTTTATGTCACAGTAAATAAATATAAATTTATAATGTGCACAAACACATAACAGCAAGCACAGTAAATGCTGACACACAGTTTTGCTGCCTGTACCATACACATATACCCAAAGCACTACTGCACTCCAACAGCTGTACTACCTACATACACACACAACACTGTCACATACTCACACATGTGTCCACACTTACAGTTTACCATGTACTGTAAATATACGGTACACTCACTGCATTGCTGCACACACAGCAGATGCCTTGGCTGCTATAATATGACCTCAATTCCAAAAAAGTTTGGACACTGTGTAAAATGTAAAAAAAAAAAAGCAAGAATGCAATGATTTGAAGATCTCTTATTTTATCCACAGCAGAACATAGAACACATACAGTACTAGAGGTTGAACGTTAGACGTTTTTCCATTTCATTTTAAAAAAATTGTCTAAGGCCTCTTTCACACATCAGGTTTTCGCTGTCAGGCGCGATCCGGCGCTTTTGACAGAAACCGGATCCGGCGAAATGCAATGCCGGATCCGGTTTCCCCCCCATTGACTTGCATTTGCGCCGGATCGCGCCGGATGGCCATGCGTTTCATCCGGTTTTCGCCGGATCCGGCAATGTGTCGCGATCCGGCGTCTGGAAAAAACGGCTACTGTAACGTTTTTTATCTCCGGCGAAAAAGTCGGACACGCCGGATCCGGCGCGTCCGTCTTTTTCACACAATGAAAGCCTATGAGCGCCGCAATGCGCCTGATCCGGCGAAAGCCGGATCCGGTGGCCGGATCCGGTTTTTTTGGTCTGAGCATGCTCAGTAGCTCTGCCCACAAGACATATATAAAAGCAAGACAGTGGGACCCACAGCCACACCCAACATGCCACCCAAGAAAGCAACCAAGCGCAGCAGGAGAAGGCAGGAGACCACTGCAGCACCATCAGCACCACCACCACCCCAAATGGAGCAGCAAATGGAACATGCTGAGGAGGGGAGGCCAGCAGCAGATGAGAGACGGTAATTATCAAATCCCCCATTCCTCCAAACTAGGGCTATTGAATATCAAGATATTCATTGGCCCTTTGTTTCTCTTTATTCAACAGCCGCCCAATAGATGCAGCAGCAGCAGCAGCAGCAATGGCAGCAGCTGGAACACCACCCACAGGCATGGAGTGTGTCCACCAGTTAGACAGCACATCATCTTCTGGGAGCCCTCCCTCGCATCGTCAGCGTTTGACGGTAAGTTTTTATTTCCAAAATCCATCATCTCTGTAATATATGTCTATTCATTGCCTTTTATTTCAAAACAGGATTCACAAGATGAAGAGGAGCTCCCAGAAGAAGAAGGAAGGGGTGGACAGACACCTGGAGTGGGCTCACAATTGGTAAGTTTTTTGCATCAAACGCAGAAACACAACATCACACTACACACAACACATAGAAAACAATGTTCTGCAGACCACACACAGCAAACAAATGCCTACATCCAAAGACATAACATTTTTTGTTTTCTTCTCTAGTCTTCCCAATCTGGTGCTCGGCCAAGAGGTCCTCGCAGTGCCTCCCAGGGTCGTCGGCGACAGCAACGCGGCGGTCACCAGCGTGTAAGTATAAATATTTTTGCTTTGTTTTTTTGCACTTTTTATTTCATTTCTTTTGTGGAGGCTAATTATGTTATTTTTGTCTTTTTCTTTAACAGCCTTCACAGCGTGCTCCCGACTCTGACGGTGAGGATGGAGGACTCGATGTGGACCACCTCATCGATCTCGTCAGAGAAAGGGAGCCGCTCTGGAATATGGCTGACCGCCGCCACGCTGACCTTATCGTTACCCGACGACTCTGGGAGGAAATCTGTTCGCTCCTTGTGGGCCGCTGGGAGGACCTCGATGTTCGGGCCCAGATTAAAGAGCGTAAGTATATACAGTACCGGTTGCTTGATGTAAACCAGTGTTTCCCGAACTCCAGTCCTCGTGGTCCCCACGGATCATGTGTTCAGGATTTCTATTTACTATGGAAATCCTGAAAACATGACCCCTGGGGACCATGAGGACTGGAGTTTGTGAAACACTGATGTTGTATACTAACCACTCCTTTCTCGTTTCAGGGAACAGAATTGTGAATCGGTGGCGGTCTGTGAGGGATCGTTTCAAGAAGGAGTTCAATAAAGAGATGCGGGCCCCGAGTGGATCTGGAGGACGCAGGAGCAAGTACAAGTACGCACAAGCCCTGTCGTTCCTCCGGGAAACAATGGTCACTAGAAGGTAAATATTACACACCACATGTGAAAAAAAATGTTAGATGTAACTTTTTTTTTTCAGCCAGGGCCATACCATGTCAGTATTTTAATTGTTTTTTTTTCTCTTTATTCCACAGCACGGTGAGCAGCACTCGGGAGCCTGCACGATTGGACCCTTCTGAGGCGATCCCTGAGGAGACCGGCACCGAGGGACACTTCGACCGCCCCGGTACATCTGCACCTTCCCAGCCTTCCCACACATTCGACCCATCTGTCCCATCCACCAGCACAGGAGCATCGTGGCCGCCTACATTACATGAAGCTGCTGGTGAGGAGATCGCTTTCCCTTTACCCCACCCTTCTGCCCCTGCCACCTCTAGTACACCTGCGGGTACTGGGCGGCAGCGGCAGAGGGGTCAGGAAAAGAGTTATGCGCCACAGTTCTTGCATCTGAATGCATCTTTCCAGAACTGTCTAAAAGTCTTGTCAGAGCAAATCTCCGCAGGCTTTCAGCAGATCAACTCCAGCATTCTGGAGGTGAAGACACTTCTGCAAACCATGCATTCAGAAGCAAGATCTTCGCCAAACCACACCTTTTTCAGGTCTGTTGTGGAGCGCATGGCAACACTATCTCCTACCCAGCAGATGCATGTAATGCATTCGTGCCACGGTGCTCTACAGCAGGTTACCTCCCAACCTCCACCTCCCACCACTGTAGTTCCTCCACCTGCACCCCCTCCAGCCACTTTCCATCCTCCCCCTCCTATTACATCTGCACCCCCTCCAGCCACTTTCCATCCTCCCCCTCCTATTACATCTGCACCCCCTCCAGCCACTTTCCATCCTCCCCCTCCTATTACATACCAGCAACCTCACCAGTACCAGCAACCTTCCCAGTACCAGCAACCTCCCCAGTACCAGACATCTCCCCACTTCCAGCAACCTGCCCCGTACCAAACTCCTTCCCCGTACCAAACTCCTTCCCCGTACCAAACTCCTTCCCCATACAACTTTCCATCAACATCATCTGCTCCTACAGTCCCTGCCCAACCCTCCACTCCACCGCCCACCACCTCTTCTGCCTCCCACATGTCCACCCATTCTGTAGCTTTTTCCACACCATCACCTCTAACTGTTCCTTCCCCACCACGATCCCAGTCCTCTCTCCACACGCCCATTGTCGAAGTGTCCCGCAGCCCCTCCAGCAGTATTTCCACCCCACACTACACCGAGTTATAATGTTTTTTTTGTAATAAAAATGCCCATTTGGTTGGTTTCAAACCTTTATTAAAAAAGTTTTTTTAACTTTTAAAACAGTTTTTACACAAAAAAAAATATTTTAAATAAAAGTTAAATTATTGTTTACACTGGTTGTCTGTCATTTTTTTCTGCGGCGAAATATGTTTAAAAAAAAGGTTAAATACAGGG
Source organism: Dendrobates tinctorius (assembly GCF_039654945.1). NCBI lineage: Eukaryota > Metazoa > Chordata > Amphibia > Anura > Dendrobatidae > Dendrobates > Dendrobates tinctorius. The sequence goes on along the minus strand of NW_027361770.1, from coordinate 4,543,362 downwards.
TATTTAAAAGGTAAAAAGGTATTCAAAACCAGGTATATAACTGTGGGTAAATTTTAGCTTTTTGCCACAGTTGTGTTCCTGGTTGTGTTTGAAGCAAAGTATTTCACCTGAAAAGTTGTGTTTATTGTTGGTGATTTCCTAACAATGTACACAACTTTTGTTAAAAGGTGAAATACTTTGCATAAAACACAACCAGGTACACACCTGTGGCCTAAAGCTAAAAATAGTAAGACCATGACAAGATAGCCAACTTTGGTTGGCAAAGGTATATACTGTTGGTTCAGAAGGTACACAAGTTTGGTTAGGGCACAAATCTTTCACACTCTGTCATCCTGCCAGTGTACTCTGCCTTGAGGTGACATAAAGTATAGTGCAAAATTGTCCCTCATTACTGAAACCGTCACAGAACTTCTAGTGGTAATATTTCCAATGACAACATCCATCTTCGCCAGTAACTTGCTCTTCTCTCCAACCTGCACTTTCTCCTCTACAACCTGTCAAAGAAGGGCTGTAGGAACATGCTATATATAGTTTTCCAGTAGCCAATCCCGTTCGGAAGGCCACAAGGGTCAATTTTAAAAACCAGATCCGGCGTAATCCGTCGAAAAACGGATAGAAAAACGGATGAACCGGATGAGACGGATCCGGTTTTGTCTGTCAAGAACAAGACGGATCCGGCAGAAAACCGGATCCGGCACATCAGGTTTTACAAAACATTTGCCGGATCCGGCATTCCGGCACGACGCCGGATCGCGTGACGCCGAAAACCTGATGTGTGAAAGTAGCCTAATTTAGAAATTGATGGCAGCAACACATCTCATAAAAGTTGACACAGGGACATTTCTACCATTGGCTAGCCTCCCCTCTTCTTCTTACAATAGTCTGTAAACTTCTGGTAAGTGAGAACAATTGCTGGAGTTTTTGGAAAGGACTGTTATCCCATTCTTGTCTGATGTATCATTTTAGCTGCTCCACTGTCCTGGTCCTTCCTTGCCATATTTTTTTGTTTTATAATTCGAAAAACATTTTATATTTTTCTATTTGTGAAAGGTCTGGACTGCAGGCCTATTGATCACCCAAACTCTTTGACGAAGCCATGCTGTTGTAATGGATGCAGTACAGGGTTTAACTTTGTGTTGCTGAGTTATTTGTTGTCTGGATGAGAGCATATGTTGTTCCAAAACCTCTATATAATGCTCAGCATTAATAGTGCCTTTCAAGATGTGTAATCTGCCCATGTTATATGCACTAATTCAAACTTATATAAGCAGAGATGCACGATCCATAATAAACTGGATTCTAACATTTTGTTTTATCTGACCACACAATAGTTTTCAGTTTGTCCTCAGTCCTTTTTAAATGAGGTTTGTCACAGAAACAACAGCAACATTTCTGGATTGTGTTGTATATTGCATCTTCACTTGCATTTGTGGATTGCACAGTGAACTGTGTTCACAGACAGGGGTGTACAGTGGGAGAAAACACATTCGCTGTGGGGCCCATAAGCTAGGCTGGTCTAGCTCCTTTTGTCAACACTATTTTAGCAACATCAGCATCCTTAGATCATGATTATGACTGAATAGAATGGTGGGTCGAGGAGCCAAAGGTGTGTGGTTATGCTATGACATCTGGGCGAGAGTGAACAGGCCCATGAATATGTTTAGTTTATTTTGTAGCTAGATGGCATTGCGCATGTGCAGGGGGCATGATCAGCCTCATGTTAAAGTGCTGGGACGTGATCTACCTTGTGCTAATGCGCAGACGTTACATCACTAGCTCGTCACATGAACTTCCCTCTAGTGCTTGACTGGGTGATCATGTGCACTAGCCCTAAAAAGGAGGTGTTTTGGTAGGTGGGAAATGTATTTAAACAAGTTTTGACTACCATGGAGCAAACAATCATCTGGTGTAAAAATTGGATTTTTGTCATTCCTTTTTTTTCCTGGCCTTCTGATGAACCACAACCTGAAGAGGAAACGCATCGAGGACCATCATCGGCGCTTGTTATCCATTTATAATTATCTGTTTTTTATCCATTTTTAATGAGTTTGATGTGTTTTGGGACTTTACTTTGCTTAGCAGGGGTCACTGTTGTGAGCTCATTTTCGGGTTTGCCTCTGGCTTCTGGTGAGGGTTAAGGAGCTGGCTGTGCTGACAGAGGAGTAGTGAGTTCTCTATCTGGACTCCCTCTGTTGGTGAGGGGAGGTAATGAAGCTGATCTAAATGGCAGAGACCGGCCACCTGAGGAAGAGGACTGTGATTGGACATCAGGAGTGTTATGAGTGGTGGAACGCACTAAATAAAATTAAAATAAAGTGCGTTCACCGCTCGGGGTCCACCGGGCTGTAGATGGGGTAACCGCTGCTAAAGAGGCAGGACACTCAGGCAGTAATGTGCACAGGGTTTTAGCTGCACTCAGTGCACAAAAGCAGACTCTGTTATATGCACAGAGCTGCCAGTAAAAACATAAATACCGCTGAGTCTGTATAGAGTCACAGACTTCAGCGATGTGGACACGATATTAAAGGTCACAGAAATAGCCTTAAACACCAGGACTATCCCCTCTAGACCTACCGTAAAAAATAAGGTACGAGGTGTCGCAACTGCGAACACCCAGGAGGCTGCAACCGCAGCGCGGCGTGAACAGATCCGCAAGCAAGACGCTGCAAAGACGCTGGCGCAATGCAGGACGCTTGGCTGCTGAAAAAGGTATAGCTGGAGCGCGCTGGCGCTAGTGCTGCTACTGGCGGCTGCCCAATCACTCACACAATCGTAATATCAGAGGGAAGGGGTTTCATAATAAGTCATCCACCAGTCCAAGCATCCATACCAAACACACAGAAGCAAGTATGAGAAATACTAGCGCATGGCGGAACATCCATGCGCACTTTCTATAGTGACCGGGACCTTCCGGAAATCTCCAGAGCCCTGAGCTGAACCAATGGAATCAGGAGCAGGACCTGAGCACCTGACTCCTGAACTCCAATGGGAGCTCATTCCAGGAGCATGTTCAGAAGCTGGGTGAAAGGACTTAGCCTCTGGAGACAAATGTGAGGATCTGGATCTCTGCATAAGTATGGCAAGACACAGATTCCTAACAAGGGGTTTCTGATTGGATTTAAGGCAGCCGACTCCCTAGTTTCTTGATGGTGATTTCTCCTGACTGTGGCTTCTGGTTTCCAGTTTGGTTCCTGCCTTCTTAAAGCTAAGTTTTCTCTGCTATTGTTCATATGAGTTTTTGGTCTGGTTTACTTAGTTTTTGTGTTCAGCCAGCCCTGGCTGGGACTGGGCTGAATCCCCATTTTGTCTCTGATCAGTTGATCTCTTTTGCTCTGTCTTCAGAATATACCTGAGTGCTGATATAGGGAATTGAAGTCTTGCGACTTCAGGGCTTTTTTCTATCAGACGTGTTGGAGATTTTTTGGCAGGGTTTTTTGCGTGATTGCAGACAGCAGCTTTTCTTTCCTGTCCTTTCTAGTTAGTGAGGGCCCCATCGTTTGCTCAGCCTATCTTTCTATCTGTGTTTGTGATTTCATCTGGTTTTACCGACAATACATGTTTGGGGCTGTCTATTGCTTTGGGGTCTGCTCTGGGGCAGTTTAGATTTTCCCTTTTCTTTCTTTAGGCTTATTTACTTCTCCGGCTGTGAAGAGGCGTCTAGGACCACCGTAGGCACGCTCTACGGCTACTGCTAATTGTGTGGATAGGATCTAGGGTCTAGGGATAGGGTCTGCAATCCGCTAGTTACCAACCTCTCCGGTTTTCTGGGCTTAGCTTGCTTTTTGTTTTTTCCTCCTCGGTGACTCATTCACAACAGAATCACCAGCCATACTGCAGATTCTAGGGTACTCAAAAGCAGGAGATAATTGTAATAAAAAAAAAAAATTGTCAGAATTTTTTTTTTTAATATATGTATATTTTCTCCTCTTTTTCTCTGGGGCCGTAGGAGGATTCTTTGTTTTTTTTTTCTTATTATCCTTGATGGAGATTAAGCAATTGTCTGATCGTGTGGAGCAGCTCGCTGCTGAAGTGCGGGGAATTTCCACCTATCTCACTCATTCACATGCTGTTGAACCAAAGATCCCTACTCCTGATGTGTTTTTTGGGGATCGGTCTAAATTTTTGAATTTTAAGAATAATTGTAAATTATTTTTTGCCTTGAAGCCTAATTCATCGGGGATCTCTGCGCAGCAGGTTAAAATTGTCATCTCCTTGCTGTGCGGCGATCCCCAGGATTGGGCGTTTTCTTTGATACCTGAAGATCCTGTTTTGACTAATATGGATGCATTTTTTCAAGCCTTGGGGTTGTTATATGATGAACCTAATGCTATTGATCAAGCTGAGAGAGCCCTATTGGCATTGAACCATTGTCAGGATCCTGCAGAGCTATACTGTCAGAAATTCCAAAAGTGGGCGGTCCTTACTACATGGAATGATAGTGCATTGGCAGCTCTCTTTTGGAAGGGTTTGTCTGAAACTTTAAAAGATACTTTGGTGGGATTTCCTGTTCCCTCTGGTCTTGACGATTCTATGTCATTAGCCATTCAAGTTGATTGGTGTTTACGTGAACGCAAGACTACACGGGAGGTGCTGCCACCTTTTGAACAAATGTCTGAACCTATGCAATGTGATAGAGTTTTGTCTATGGCGCAACGTCAGGAGTTTAGAAGGCGTAATAAGCTGTGTTTTTTCTGTGGCGATGCCTCTCATGTTATTTCTGTCTGCCCTAAACGAGAGAAATGTTTTGCACACACATTTGCTGTGGGTGGTGTACAACCTAAGTTTCTTTTGGCAATTACTCTGATCTGCTCCTTATCCACATTTTCCGCGAAGGCTTTTGTGGATTCAGGAGCGGCCTTGAATCTGATGGACTTGGATTTTGCTAAACATTGTGGTTTTCCTATGACACCTCTGCGGACGCCTATTCCTTTGAGGGGTATTGATGCTACTCCTTTGGCGAAGAATAAACCTCAGTTTTGGACCCAGGTGATAATGCGGGTCGCCCCAGACCACCAAGAAAATTGCAGATTTTTGGTGTTGCATAATTTACATGATGTCATTGTTCTGGGTTTTCCCTGGTTGCAAATCCATAATCTGGTTTTGGATTGGAAATCTGTGTCTGTGGTGAGTTGGGGTTGTCAGTGTGCTCTTGGCGACACTCCTGTTTTCTCCACCTCTCCCAAGTCGCATGATGTTCCTGACTATTTGGCTGATTTTTATGATGTATTTAGTGAGAGTAAGTCTGCGTCCTTGCCTATTCATAGAAGTTATGACTGTGCAATTGAGTTGAGACCTGGGTGTAAATTTCCCAAGGGTCGACTTTTCAATTTATCTGTACCCAAACACGAGGCTATGCGATCTTATATTAAGGAGTCGTTGGAGAAGGGTCATATTAGACCATCCTCTTCGCCCTTAGGTGCTGTTTTTTTTTTCGTGGCCAAGAAAGATGGTTCATTAAGGCCTTGTATTGACTATCGTTCCCTCAACAAAATTACGGTTAAATATCAGTATCCGTTACCCCTGATTTCTGATCTATTCTCCAGAAGTTTTTGGGTTTTGTTAATTTTTATCGTAAATTTATTGCTAATTTTTCTGGTAATGCTAAACCACTGACTGATTTAACTAAGAAGGGTGCTGATGTGCTGAATTGGTCTTCAGAGGCTGTTTCGGCCTTTCAGGCGCTGAAGCAGAGGTTCACTTCTGCTCCAGTTTTGCGGCAACCTGATGTCTCACTTCCTTTTCAGGTGGAGGTAGACGCTTCAGAGATTGGTGCAGGAGCTGTTTTGTCCCCAAAAGATCCGGTGACGTCTAAAATGAATCCCTGTGCCTTCTTTTCCCGAAAGTTCTCCCCATCTGAACGCAACTATGATGTGGGGAATCGGGAATTGTTAGCTATGAAATGGGCATTTGAGGAGTGGAGACATTGGTTGGAGGGAGCTAGACATCAAGTTGTGGTCCTCAATGACCACAAGAATTTGATTTACCTTGAGTCGGCCAAATGCTAGAATCCTAGACAGGCTAGGTGGGCCTTGTTTTTTACGCGTTTTGATTTTGTGGTCTCCTTTCTTCCAGGCACTAAGAATGTTAAGGCAGACGCCCTTTCTAGAAGTTTCTTTGCTGATTCTCCTATTGTGACCAAGCCTATTACCATCCTAGGTGAGGGGGTAGTTCTTTCTGCCATCTCACACGATATGAGACGTTTCTCTGGAAGAATTCCAGGAGGACAAACCTGAGCGTTGCCCTATGGGAAAATTGTATGTTCCTGACCAGTGGAGGAAGAGAGTAATGTCTGAAGTTCATTGCCCCGCATTGGCTGGTCATCCAGGTATTTTTGGTACCAGAGATTTGGTGAGTCGGTCCTTTCGGTGGCCTGCCTTATCTCGTGACGTCAGGAATTTTGTACAGTCCAGTGGGACTTGTTCTCGGTCTAAACCCTGTTCTCGTTCTAGTGGGTTGCTGATGCCCTTGCTGGTGCCCAAGAGGCCATGGACCCATATCTCAATGGATTTTATTTCTGATCTTCCTGTCTCTCAGAGAATGACTGTTATCTGGGTGATTTGTGATAGATTTTCAAATATGGTCCATCTCGTACCACTCCCAAAGTTGCCATCTTCCGCTGAGTTGGTGCCCTTGTTTTTACAACAGGTGGTTCGATAACATGGGATTCCTGAGAACATTGTGTCCGACAGAGGAGTCCAGTTTGTTTCCAGATTCTGGAAAGCCTTTTGTTCCAATCTGGGAATTCAGTTATCCTTCCCCTCCGCGTTTCATCCCCAGACCAATGGACAGACTGAGAGAACAAACCAGACCTTGGAATCTTATTTGAGATGTTTTATATCTGCTGATCAGGATGATTGGGTCTCATTTTTGCCCTTGGCCGAATTCGCACTGAACAATAGAGCTAGTTCTGCCACTTTGATGTCACCCTTTTTCTGTAATTTTGGATTTCATCCTCGATTCTCTTCAGGGCAAGTGGAATCTTCGTCCTGCCCAGGTGTGGACACTGTGGTTAAGAGAATGCAGCAGATATGGGACCAAGTGGTGGATAAGTTGTCACTCTCTCAGGAAAAGGCCCAGCGATTTTCCAACCGGCATAGGACCATTGGTCCCCGGTTTAAAGTCGGTGATATGGTTTGGTTGTCGTCTAAGAATATTCCTATGAAGGTTGCATCTCCTAAATTTAAGCCACGATTTATTGGTCCTTATAAGATTTTGGAAATTCTTAATCCTGTTTAGTTTCGATTGGCTCTTCCAGTTACGTTAAAGATACATAACTAGAGTTGAGCGATACCGTCCGATACTTCAAAGTATCGTATCGGATGGTATCGGCCGATCTTTAAAAAAAGTATCGGTATCGCCGATTCCGATACCGGAAGTCCCATTCAAGTCTATGGGACTTCCGGTATCGGAATAAGAAAAACCCTTTCCTGCCCTTGTACAGCCTCTCTGGGGTCTGTACGGGCCTTTCGGGGGGCTGTGCCGGCCTGCCAGGGGGTCTGTGCAGGCTCCGGTGGTCTGTGCCGGCCTGCCGGGGGGCTGTGCCGGCCTGCCGGGGGGCTGTGCAGGCTCCGGGGGGCTGTGCCGGCCTGCCGGGGGGCTGTGCCGGCCTGCCGGGGGGCTGTGCAGGCTCCGGGGGGCTGTGCCGGCCTGCCGGGGGGCTGTGCCGGCCTGCCGGTGGTCTGTGCAGGCTTCGGGGGTCTGTGCAGGCTTCGTCCGATGGGACTACAAGTCCCATCGGGCGATGCCTGCTACCATGACAGTGATTGACACATTAGCCAATGATGGGACAGTAGTAGTCCCATCATCCGGCTAATGTGTTGAATGTAAAAAAAAAAAAAAAAAATTACATGCTACATACATACAACATGCATACTACATACATGCTACATTCATACTACATACTACATACATGCTACATTCATACTACATACTACATACATGCTACATTCATACTACATACTACATACATGCTACATTCATACTACATACTACATACATGCTACATTCATACTACATAAATACTACATGCAACATACATACTACATATATACTACATACATACTACATGCATGCTACATACATACTACATATATACTACATGCATGCTACATACATACTGCATGCTACATACATACTACATGCTACATACATACCACATATATACTACATACATACTACATACATACTACATGCATGCTACATGCTACATACATAACACATATATACTACATGCATGCTACATACATAGTACATGCTACATACATACCACATACATACTACATGCATGCTACATACATAGTACATGCTACATACATACCACATACATACTACATGCATGCTACATACATAGTACATGCTACATACATACCACATACATACTACATGCATGCTACATACATACTACATGCTACATACTACATATATACTACATGCATGCTACATACATACTACATGCTACATACTACATATATACTACATGCATGCTACATACATACTACATGCTACATACATACTACATATATACTACATGCATGCTACATACATACTACATGCTACATACTACATATATACTACATGCATGCTACATACATACTACATGCTACATACATACTACATATATACTACATGCATGCTACATACATACTACATGCTACATACATACTACATATATACTACATGCATGCTACATACATAATACATACATACTACATATATACTACATGCATGCTACATACATACTACATACATACTACATATATACTACATGCATGCTACATACATACTACATGCTACATACATACCACATACATACTACATACATGCTACATGCTACATATATACTACATATATACTACATGCATGCTACATACATACTACATGCTACATACATACTACATACATACTACATGCATGCTACATACATACCACATACATACTACATGCTACATACATACCACATACATACTACATACATACTACATGCTACATACATTCATACATATATACTACATGCATGCTACATACATACTACATATATACTACATGCATGCTACATACATACTGCATGCTACATGCATGCTACATACATACTACATACATACTACATGCTACATACATACCACATATATACTACATACATACAATACATTCATACAATACATACATAGACATACAGTACATATAACATAGAGTAACATACTTACCAATACTTGTCACATTGTTCCCCGAAGCCATTGTCTTTTCCGGAATAAATATTAACATAACAAACCACAAAAATACTCACCCACGATCCGAAGCAGTCCACGAGTGTGTCCCACGACGATCTTGGGTAGAGAACTGCAGCATCAGCTGATGCTGCCGTTCTCTACGGGCTGCAGGAATCCAATGACGGAAGGTAGGTATCCTTCCGCACTGTATTCCTCCGCCACTTAAAAAAAAAAAAGTCCCTAGTCTCACTTTATGCCATTGCTGTGTGGGAAATTCCCACACAGCAATGGCATAAAATGAGACTAGGGACTTTTTTTTTTTTAAGTGGCGGAGGAATACAGTGCGGAAGGATACCTACCTTCCGTCATTGGATTCCTGCAGCCCATAGAGAACGGCAGCATCATCTGATGCTGCAGTTCTCTACCCAAGATCGTCGTGGGACACACTCGTGGACTGCTTCGGATCGTGGGTGAGTATTTTTGTGGTTTGTTATGTTAATATTTATTCAGGAAAAGACAATGGCTTCGGGGAACAATGTGACAAGTATTGGTAAGTATGTTACTCTATGTTATATGTACTGTATGTCTATGTATGTATTGTATGAATGTATTGTATGTATGTAGTATATATGTGGTATGTATGTAGCATGTAGTATGTATGTAGTATGTATGTAGCATGCATGTAGCATGCAGTATGTATGTAGCATGCATGTAGTATATATGTAGTATGTATGTAGCATGCATGTAGTATATATGTAGTATGTATGTAGCATGTATGTAGTATGTATGTAGCATGCATGTAGTATATATGTAGTATGTATGTAGCATGTAGTATGTATGTATGTAGTATGTATGTGGTATGTATGTAGCATGTAGTATGTATGTAGCATGCATGTAGTATGTATGTAGCATGCATGTAGTATGTATGTAGTATGTATGTAGCATGCATGTATGTATGTAGTATGTAGTATATATGTAGTTTGTATGTAGCATGTAGCATGTATGTAGTATGTATGTGGTATGTATGTAGCATGTAGCATGCATGTAGTATATATGTAGTATGTAGTATGTATGTAGTATGTATGTGGTATGTATGTAGCATGTAGTATGTATGTAGCATGCATGTAGTATGTATGTAGCATGCATGTAGCATGCATGTAGCATGCATGTAGCATGCATGTAGTATGTATGTAGCATGCAGCATGTATGTAGCATGTATGTAGTATATATGTAGTATTTTTTTTTTTTTTAACATTTAACACATTAGCCGGATGATGGGACTACTACTGTCCCATCATTGGCTAATGTGTCAATCACTGTCATGGTAGCAGGCATCGCCAGATGGGACTTGTAGTCCCATCGGACGATGCTTGCACAGACCCCCGGACATCAGCACAGCCCCCCGGCAGGCCGGCACAGCCCCCCGGCAGGCCGGTACAGACCCCCACAGGGTGCACAGACCACCGGCAGGCCGGCACAGCCCCCCGGCAGGCCGGTACAGACCCCCACAGGGTGCACAGACCACCGGCAGGCCGGCACAGCCCCCCGGCAGGCCGGTACAGACCCCCACAGGGTGCACAGACCACCGGCAGGCCGGCACAGCCCCCCGGCAGGCCGGTACAGACCCTGGGCAGTCCACACAGCCCCCCGGCAGGCCGGCACAGCCCCCCGGCAGGCCGGCAGAGACCCCCGGAAGGCCCGAAATGACGGCGCATCATGATGCGCACATACCGCGCATCATGATGACGTCAGGCTGTCAATCAACTGAACTTCCGATTCCGATGCCGAATTCCGATATTGAAAAAATATCGGAAGTCGGTATCGGAATTCCGATACAGCAAGTATCGGCCGATACCCGATACTTGCGGTATCGGAATGCTCAACACTATACATAACGTATTTCACAAATCTCTGTTGAAGAGGTTTGTTGATCCAGTGGTTCCTATGGCAGCACCTCCTGAGCCTGTGTTGGTTGAAGGCAATGTGGAAAATGAGGTAGAGAAAATATTGGATTCTCATTTAGTTAGATGGAGACTCCAGTATTTGGTCAAATAGAAGGGTTATGGTAAGAAGGATAATTCTTGGGTCTCTGTGTTGTGAGCTCATCTGTTCATTCACCTTTTGTGTCCGAGGATCTCCCTCTTCTGGTGAAGGAAGGTAGTGAGGCTGATTTGGATGAAAGAAACCAAACACCTGATCAGGTGGATTGTGACTGGGTAACAGGAACTTCAGACTGGATATAAGGCAGCCGACGCCCTTCTGAGTGGCTGGTGATTTCTATGCTGGATTCTTGGAGACCAGTCTGATTCCTGCTTCCCAAAGATAAGTTTTTGCTCTGCTATTGAACTTATTAGTTTTGGTTTTGTTTACCTTGTTTTTTGAGTTCAGCCATCCCCGGCTGGGGGGTGTGCTGGATTCTTATTCCTTGATCAGTGTTCTCTTTTGCTCTGCTTTCAGAATATTCTGAGTGCTGATATAGGGTTTGAAGTCTAGTGACTTCAGGGTCCTTTTGCTTATCAGTTGTGTTGGTAATATTTTTAGCAGGGTTTTCTCAGATTGCAGACAGCAGCTTTTCTCTGCTGTCCTTTTTAGTTAGCTTGGGCCCCATCGTTTGCTCAACCTATCTTTCTATCTGTGTTAGTGTTTTCATCTTGCTTCACCGTCATTATATGTTGGGTGCTGCCTATTGCTTTGGGGTCTGCTCTGGGGCAGTCAGTTTTTCCCTTTTCTCTCTTTAGGCTTATTTAGATCTCCGGCTGTGACGAGGTGTCTAGGATCACCATAGGAACACTCCATGGCTACTGCTAGTTGTGTGATAGGATTAGGGGTCTGCAATCCGCTAGTTTCCAACCTCTCTGATTTTCTGGGCAGAGCTTGTGTTTTGTTTTTCCTCCTCGGTGACTCAATCATAACACTCTGCCTCTGATATTCATGCCAATAGATTGGTTCGTGCTTTTCACCGGGCCCATCCTGATCGGCCTGGTGGCGTGGATGAGGGTTCGGTGACCCCTCCTCAAGGGGGTGTGAGAATCATGTGGGAATAGTGGATGAGGGCAGGTATATCTCACCCAGATTCCTTTCCTATGTGGCCTAGTCTGGTCAGTATCGCACCTGCTTACTAATGAATAATGGGAGGTGGATATAAAAGGATGCCAGGTGGTTGTGTGAGTGTCTCAGCCTGGGAACACAGAGAGCCTGTCTGTGTGAGAGACACACGTGAGTGAAAGCAGTGTCCACTGCAACTGTGGTTTGGCTGGATGGGAGAAGCCCGCCAGTTGGTAGTTAGGTTGTCCATTGTTTAGTTAGCGCCGGACAGGCAAGGATTTGTTTTATGTTTTATTTCCTTTTGCATTGCTTTCACCGTTAATAAACCTGACCCAGGGTCAGTTACACCCGAACCCCAGCTCTGCACCTGAGTTTCATGCTGAACGCACGTGACCTTTGACCCCAGCAAAGCCGATCCCGGAGTGTTTTATCACATTGTGGTGGAGAACGTGGGCATCACGTTGCAAGCATGAGCATGGAGGACATGGTGAAAGCGCTGGTACAGTCCACCGCCGTCCAGCAAGAAGTTAATCCGGTGATGATGGCCCAGCTGAAGGAGTTGGTGGACATGGCAGTTACCGATCGTTCGCTTCTCCTGCAGGTGGCGCAGCGCTTGGCAAGCTTACCTGAGGTTAACCTGGAAGCCGAGTCGAGAGTGATTCACGTGAGTCGGTACTGGCAGAAGATGACGACCGAAGATGACGTCGAGGCGTACCTGACCACGTTTGAACGGACGGCGGTGCGAGAAAAATGGCCGAAGGCACGAAGGGCTGGCCTGATTGCCCCTTTTCTTTCCGGTGAGGCTTATTATGACTTAGCGCCTGAAGCTGCGCAGGACTTTAACAAACTGAAAGCCGAGATCTTGGCCCGGCTGGGAGTGACGACCGCTGTCCGTGCACAGAGAGTGCATCAATGGACTTATCAGCCGGATAAACCACCGCGGTCACAGATTTTCGACCTGATCCACGTGACGAAGAAGTGGCTACAACCCGAGGTGTTGACAGCGCCAGAGATAATCCAGAGAGTCGTCATGGACAAGTACCTGTGAGCTCTACCGCCAGCCCTGAGGAAGTGGGTAAGCCATGGAAATCCTACGACGGCAGATCAACTGGTGGATCTGGTTGAACGTTACTCCGTGGCGGAAGGACTCCGAGACGACGCTACCCCACCTCGTTCTTCATCATCTCCACGTGGAACTGGTAAGACTGTTCCAGGGAGTAGGGGAGATGGAAAAATCCCTAAGACAGTGGGGGAGGAAAACGGGAATGCCCGCACTGCGAGGCCGAGAGTAACGAACTTTGGTCTAAGCAAGGGGCCCGTTAGGTGTTTCCGCTGCCAAGAAATGGGACATATTGCTGCGAACTGTCCGCTCACTACTGAACCCATGCAGTGCGACGTCACAGACTCTAAAAACCGCATGTCTATGGTTGCACGGGTAGTGAGTGTGAATACCGGTCAAAAGGATGTGGAAAAACACTTGTGTGATTTAACTGTTGATGGCAAAAATGTGGTGGCATTGTTAGACTCGGGAAGTGTGGTGACTCTGGTGAAGGCCAGTCTGGTGTCAGCCCTGACTGGACCATCAGACAAATTTTCTGTAACGTGTGTGCATGGAGACACCTGTTCGTACCTCACCACGGTCATATGCATTACTACTTCCTATGGGTCTGTGCAACATAAAGTGGGACTCGTCCCAGCGTTATTGCATGATGTTATCCTGGGCCGGGATTTTCCCCACTTCTGGCAATTGTGGGAGAATCAGTTGATGCCCTCGGGTAATAGTGTACATGATTCTTCTCCCAGGGCGCGTGTGGGTCCCGAACCCCTGGAAGAGGTCTCCCCGGAAGACTCGGGGGAAGAGTCTGCGGGAAATGACCTGCAGTTCCCGTTTTCAGTCATGGCGGGTGATACGGAGGAGACCGGGGAAGAGGAGGAGGCCGACAGCCGTCCACCTCCCCATTTGCCGGATTTAGAAGTTCAGAAAGATGACTTCCAAAGCGAGCAAATAAAGGATCCTACCCTTTCTCAGGCTAGGACAAATGTAAAAGTGATAAATGGGGTACCCGTAGAACCTGGCTCAAGGCTGGCATATCCTTACATGGTTCTGGAGAATGATTTACTCTATCAGATAGAGAAAAAGGGGGAAGATACGGTGCAACTATTAGTCGTGCCAAAACCCTACCGGCGGCAGGTGCTGGACCTGGCCCACGGACATGTGATGGGAGGTCACCTGGGAGTCCAGAAAACCACCGAAAGGATATTACACTGTTTTGTTTGGCCAGGCATGCATCACAATATTTGTGTATATTGTGAGTCTTGTCCTGACTGCCAAGCCTCTGCACCTAAGCCCCGGTTCTGTAGCCCTTTGGTACCCCTACCTATTAATGAAGTCCCGTTTGAGAGGATTGGGATGGATTTAGTTGGGCCCCTTCCACGGTCTGCACGTGGACACCAACATATCCTGGTCATCTTGGATTATGCCACTCGTTACCCGGAGGCCATCCCTTTGCGTAACACGGCCACCAAGACGATTGCCAAGGAACTGGTGCATGTGTTTAGTCGGGTCGGTATACCAAAACAGATACTCACCGACCAGGGGACCCCCTTTATGTCCAGGGTAATGAAGGAGCTCTGCCGATTGTTACAAATCGAACCGTTACGCACATCCGTGTATCACCCTCAAACAGACGGGTTGGTCGAACGGTTCAATAAAACTCTGAAGCAGATGCTGAGAAAGGTGATAGACAAGGATGGGAAGAACTGGGACTATTTACTTCCGTATTTGCTTTTTGCCATCAGGGAAGTACCCCAGTCTTCCACGGGATTCTCGCCTTTCGAGTTATTGTACGCCCGACGCCCTCGCGGACTGTTAGACGTTGCAAAAGAAACCTGGGAGGGTCAGGTCACTCCGTTTAAAACAGTGATAGATCACGTCACACAAATGCAGGACCGTATTGCGGCCGTTATGCCTATCGTCAAAGACCACATGATGCAGGCTCAAGGAGCCCAAAAAAGAATCTATGATAGGGGGGCCAAGATCCGTACGTTTGCACCCGGAGATAGGGTGTTGATCCTGGTCCCCACGGTGGACAGTAAGTTCCTGGCAAAGTGGCAGGGCCCCTTTGAGATTAAGGAAAGAGTTGGTGAAGTAAGCTACAAAGTATACCAGGCAGGTAAACGGAAACCTGAACAGATTTATCATGTAAATCTGATAAAACCCTGGAAAGATCGGTCTGCCTTGTCAGCGGAGCTGGCCCGTCCCGTCTGCTCGCATACCGTACCGGAGGTACAGGTTGCAGAGACTCTCTCGGAGAGGCAAAAGACTGAGGTCAGGCAGTTTCTACTGCACAACCAAAAGTTTTTCTCAGAAAAACCCGGGCAGACTACGCTAATGAAACATGACATCGTAACGGAACTTGGTGTCACAGTTCACGTAAAGCCCTACCGAATCCCGGAAGCGCGCCGTGAAGCCGTTTCCCGAGAAGTGAAGGCAATGTTAGAGTTAGGTGTCATTGAGGAATCGCACAGTGCTTGGTCGAGCCCGATTGTGCTAATTCCTAAACCGGACGGCACCATCCGGTTCTGCAATGACTTCAGGAAACTGAATGCGGTCTCAAAATTTGATGCCTACCCTATGCCCCGGGTCGACGAGTTAATAGATCGGTTAGGAAAAGCCCGGTATATTACGACCCTAGACCTAACAAAGGGGTATTGGCAGATCCCTCTGGCGGAGGCTGCCAGAGAAAAGACGGCATTTGCTACCCCAGAAGGTCTATTTCAGTATGTGTATATGCCGTTTGGACTGCACGGAGCACCGGCGACCTTCCAGAGACTGATGGATCGAGTCCTGAGGCCACATAGGCAGTACGCTTCGGCCTATTTGGACGACATTGTCATTTACAGCTTGGACTGGGAGACTCATCTCCAGAAAGTACAAGCTGTGATTGACGACCTGTGGGAGGCAGGTCTAACCGCGAACCCCAAGAAATGTCACATCGGGCTAGAAGAAGCCCGGTATTTGGGGTATGTAATTGGGAGGGGTGTTGTTAAACCCCAGGTTGATAAGATTCAGGCGGTTCAGGACTGGCCACAACCTGTCAACAAGAAGCAGGTGCAAGCCTTCCTGGGGATCGCTGGCTATTATCGCCGGTTCATACCCAATTTTTCAGCCATTGCTACCCCCCTGACGGATCTTACAAAAGGGAAAGACTCCGTCATGATTAAATGGAGTGTAGCGGCTGAAGAAGCCTTCCATAGCCTAAAACGGGCACTTTGCTCTCAGCCCGTACTGGTGACTCCGGACTTCCGCAGCGAGTTTGTGGTACAAACAGATGCCTCTGATACCGGTATCGGGGCCGTACTCTCACAAGTGAGGGACGGAGTGGAACACCCAGTCCTCTATCTCAGCAGGAAGCTGAATAAACACGAGCAAAGATATGCAGTCATAGAAAAAGAGTGCCTCGCCATTAAGTGGGCTCTAGAGGCCCTCAAATATTACCTGGTGGGCCGAAAGTTCAGGCTGATCACTGACCATGCCCCTCTCAAGTGGATGCACTTGAACAAGGAACGGAATAGCCGGGTGACCCGGTGGTTCCTTGCCCTGCAGGCCTACACTTTTACGGTGGAGCACCGCCCAGGGGTACAGATGGGGAATGCAGATGCCCTGTCCCGAGTGCACTGTTTGGCGGGTGTCATTGCTCGACAGGAGTGGTCTGAGCAGAGGGGGGGATATGTGAGAATCATGTGGGAATAGTGGATGAGGGCAGGTATATCTCGCCCAGATTCCTTTCCTATGTGGCCTAGTCTGGTCAGTATCGCACCTGCTTACTAATGAATAATGGGAGGTGGATATAAAAGGATGCCAGGTGGTTGTGTGAGTGTCTCAGCCTGGGAACACAGAGAGCCTGTCTGTGTGAGACACACGTGAGTGAAAGCAGTGTCCACTGCAACTGTGGTTTGTCTGGACGGGAGAAGCCCGCCAGTTGGTAGTTAGGTTGTCCGTTGTTTAGTTAGCGCCGGACAGGCAAGGATTTGTTTTATGTTTTATTTCCTTTTGCATTGCTTTCACCGTTAATAAACCTGACCCAGGGTCAGTTACACCCGAACCCCAGCTCTGCGCCTGAGTTTCATGCTGAACGCACGTGACCTTTGACCCCAGCAAAGCCGATCCCGGAGTGTTTTATCACAGGGGGTACTGTTCTGAGTTCATTCTCTGGTTCACCAGTTGTGAGTTCTCCTTCCAGACTCCCTCTGGTGGTAACAGGAGGTAGTGAGGCTGATTTGATCGGTGGAGATCTGCCACCTGAGAATGAGGATGACGATTGGACCTCAGGAGTCTCAGATTGGATTTAAGACAGCCGAAGCCCTATTCAGTTGTTGGTGATTCCTTCTGGCTTGTCAGCTCTTGGTTTTCAGCTCTGTTCCAGTCATCTAAAGCTAAGTTTTTCTGCTAATGTCCACTCTTGATTTTGTTGGTCTATTCAGTTTTTTGTGTGGTCAGCCAGCCCCAGCTGGGGGCTGTGCTGAATTTCCACTCTTATTTATCAGTATTTTTCCAATTTGCTTTTCGTCCCTTACTAGTTTGGTCTCTTTTTGCTCTGTCTCAGAATATTTCAGAGCGCTGATATAGTGGGAGAAGTCTAGTGACTTCAGGGTTAATTTTGCTATCAGAAGTGTTGGACATTATTTTTGTAGGGTGTTTTGCAGGTTGCAGACAGTGTCTTTCCTTTCCTTTCTAGTTAGTTTGGGCCCCATCGTTTGCTCAGCCTATTTTCCTGCCTGTGTTTGTGCCTTCATCTTGTTTCACCGTCAATACATGTGTGGGGGCTATCTATTCCTTTGGGGTCTGCTCTGGGGCAGTTAGTTTTCCCCTTTTCATGCTTCAGGTTTATTTAGTCCTCCGGCTGTGACGAAGCGTCTAGGAACATCGTAGGTACGCTCCACGGCTGCTGCTAGTTGTGTGGTAGGATCAGGGATCTGCAATCTGCATAGTTACCAACCTCTCTGGTTTTCTGCGACTTAGCTTGTTTTGCTTTTTTCTCCTCGGTGACCCATTCATAACATTGGCCCATACAAAGTTGTGGAGGTTGTTAACCCAGTAGCCTACCAAATGCAGCTGCCCACCTCCTTTAAAATTTCTGATGTCTTCCACAGGTCCCTGTTAAAGCCTGTGGGGACAGTGAGAGAGGATCCCTCATCAAATGCTCTGCCAGTGCTGGTAGAGGGGAAGCTGTAGTATGAAGTAGGGCGCATTGTTGACTCCCGGTGGGTGCACCGGAGACTCCAGTATCTGATACACTGGAAGGGGAACTCTCTGGAGGATCGGTCATGGGTTCCAGCCAGTTTGGTGCATGCCGATCGTCTGGTGCGTGCTTTCCACGCCAGATACCCAGACAAGCCTGGGGGTCCAGTGGCCCCCGTTAAGAGGGGGTACTGTCATGGCTTGAACAGGGTTCTTGCCCTGCACTCACAGGGTTAAGTGTTTGTGGCCTCTTTCTGGATCTGGGAGGGGTATTTATACTCACTCTTTACCAGGGTTCTTTGTCAGCTATACTGTTGTTCTGGTGTGTCTGACCCCTGGTGTGCGTGTATTCTGCGTTGCTTGTTTGCTTCAGGTGTATGACCCGGTCTGTTCCCTCACTCTGTACTCCGTCTCTCATTTTGGTTCTATTGTCTTTTCTGGTTCTGACCTCCTGGTTTGGCTATCGTTACTCCGTTACCGTCTATTGCCCGTTCTGGTTTTCTGATCTATTGCTCCGTCCTGACAATCCATTCTGTCTAACCCTTTGGTACTGTATTGCTATCTTGTGCTTTGACCCCGGCTTCATCTGGTTTCTGTCTCTGTCTATGCCCCTTGGTAACATTGTCCTGTAGTTACCTTTCTAGGAGTTTCCCTGCAGCTCCTAGCTCTGTGGAGCTTAAGCCATGCCCCCAGCAGTCACGTGCTTCAAGTCCTGATACTCTGAAGCACGCATCGTCACTGCTGCTGCCCTGCTCCACAGGTATCTTTGAGCACTGTTCTTGTACTCAGGACATGCGCACTGGCTCAGTGAGCAAGTGCAGTGCGGGGTTCCTGACACTTAGATTGTGTGATTTTAGATTGTGATGTGGAGGGCTGCTTCAATTCGTGAAGGTGCTTACTTTTGTTACTTTTGTTATTCTATGTGGGCACGATGTGCAAATGTCTGTCTGTATGTAACAATCACTTCTGTTCATGCTGATAAAGAAACAAAAGGTAATATATTATACATTTCTTGCTAATGAATTTCCCTAATAAAATTTATTAGTGCACAACCTTCATTTTACCATAAAAATACTTATACTGTATACTGAGAAAGGTTAGATAAATACCGTATATACTCGTGTATAAGCCGATTCGTGTACTGTATAAGCCGACCCCCCCTAATTTTACCACAAAAACTGGGAAAACGTATTGACTCTCATATAAGTCTAGGGTGGAAAATGCAGCAGCTACTTGTAAATTTCAGAAATAAAAATAGATACCAATAAAAGTAAAATGAATTGAGACATCAGTAGGTTAAATGTTTTCGAGTATCCATATTGAATCAGGAGCCGCATATAATACTCCATACAGTTCATTATGGGCCCCATAAGATGCTCTATACAAAATACATCCCATATAATGCTGCAGAAAGGTTAATAATGCCCCCTTAAGATGCTCCATAGAATAATATGCCTCATATAATTCTCCATAAAGGTTATGGCCCCATAAGATGCTCCATAGATTATGCCCCCATTAGATGCTCCATAGATCATGCCCCATAAGATGCTCCATAGATTATGCCCCATAAAATGCTCCATAGATTATGCCCCCATAAAATACTCCATAGATTATGCTCTCATATGCTGCCCCATAGAATATGCCCCCATATGCTGCTCCATAGATTATGCCTCCATATGCTGCCCCATAGAATATGCCCCATATGCTGCTCCATAGACTATGCCCTCATATGCTGCCCCATAGAATATGCCCCCATATGTGGCCTCCATATGCTGCTCCATACAATATGCTCCCATATGCTACTCCATAGACTATGCCCCCATATGCTGCTCCTTAGAATATGCCCCATATGCTGCTCTATAGAATATGCCCCCATATGCTGCTCCATAGAATATGCCCCCATATGCTGCTCCATAGAATATGCCCACATATGCTGCCCCATATAATATGCCCCCATATGCTGCTCCATAGAATATGCCCCCATATGCTGCCTCCATATGCTGCTCCATAGACTATGCCCCCATATGCTGCCCCATAGAATATGCCCCCATATGCTGCTCTATAGAATATGCCCCCATATGCTGCTCCATAGAATATGCCCCCATATGCTTTTCTACAGAATTTGCCCCCATATGCTGCCCCATAGAATATGCCCCCATATGCTGCTCCATAGAATATACCCCCATATGCTGCTCCATAGAGTATGCCCCCATATGCTGCCCCATAGAATATGCCCCATCTGCTGCTCCATGGAATGTGCCCACATATGCTGCCCTGATATGCTGCTCCATAGACTATGCCCCATATGCTGCCCCATAGAATATGCCCCCATATGCTGCCCCATAGAATATGCCCCCATATGCTGCTCCATAGAATATGCCCCCATATGCTGCTCTATAGAATATACCCCCATATGCCGCTCCATAGAATATGCCCCCATATGCTGCCCCACAGAATATGCCCCCATATGCTGCTCCATAGAATATGACCCCATATACTGCTCCATAGAATATGCCCCCCATATGCTGCCCCCATAAGATGCTCCATATATTATGCCCCCATATGCTGCCGCTGCAAAAAAATGCCATACTCACCTCTCCTTCTCAGGACTCGGCACCTGAGATATTCACCTGTCCCCCGGTCCATCACTGCTCACCGCTGTCTGCCACGTCGTCTGTCAGTGACGTTCAGGTAGCAGAGGGCATGGCACGCACTAACCACATCACCGTGCCCTCTGCTGGCTAAACATCACAGACACAGGATGCAGCAGAGAGCAGTAAGCAGCGATGGACCGGGGGACAGGTGAATATCGCTATACTTACCCCCCTGACACGGTCTCTGCAATCCCCTCGCTTCTCCATGGTCTCCCTTCCTGCCTTCAGCGGTCATGTGGTACCGCTCATTACACTCATGAATATGCGCATATTCATGAGTTTAATGAGTGGAACCACGTGACCGCTGAAGGAAGGAAGGGAGACGTGGAGAAGCAGGGGGGGTGCAGAAACAACGCCAGCGGGGGTAAGTATGATCTGTGACACCCCTGCTCCCCCTCCGACCCCCGGTGTATGACTCGTGTATAAGCCGAGAGGGGGACTTTCAGCCCAAAAAATGGGCTGAAAATCTCGGCTTATGCACGAGTATATATGGTAGCTCATCACAATATATTCCTATAGGATATTAGTTTATATAGCATAATCATCGTCTCTTCCTCAACCCTCACTCTACTAAAATGCTTGCACATGCCTTCATCATCTCCCATCTCGACTACTGTAACATCCTTTTCTGTGGCCTCCCTGCTAACAACCTCGTA
The DNA here is from genome assembly GCF_039654945.1 of Dendrobates tinctorius. Lineage (NCBI taxonomy): Eukaryota > Metazoa > Chordata > Amphibia > Anura > Dendrobatidae > Dendrobates > Dendrobates tinctorius. The sequence continues at coordinate 4,521,560 of NW_027361770.1, read as the reverse complement.
CCTCTCCAGTCCATCCTTAACTCTGCTGCCCTAATAATTCATCTCTCTCCTCGCTACTCCTCCGCTTCTCCCCTCTGCAAATCTCTTCACTGGCTCCCATTCCCTCAGCGTATCCAATTCAAATTACTAATACTGACCTACAAGGCCATCTATAACTTTTCTCCTCCATATATCTCTGAACTAATCTCCCGATTTCTTCCCTCACATAATCTCTGATCCTCCCAAGACCTCCTTCTCTCCTCCACACTTATGCCCCCATCACACACAGCGATCTCGCTAGCGAGATCGCTGCTGAGTCACAAGTTTTGTGATGCAACAGCGATCTCACCAGCGAGATCGCTGTGTGTGACATTTATCAGTGACCGGCCCCCCCGCCAGGTATCGCTGATCGTGCTCGAATGCCCTGGACTTTTTTTGTGTCGTTGGTCTCCCACTGGCCAGCATGCATCGCTGCGTGTGGCAGGCGGGAGAGCAACGACCAGCGAGCAGGAGCTGGTAACCAAGGTAAACAGCGTGCTTCTAAGCATCGCGCGGCGCTTAGAAACCTCTGTGTACCTTAGTTTCCAGCGTGCTCGTGCAGGGAGCTGGTAACCAAGGTAAACAGCGGGTTTCTGAGTGCCGCGCGGCGCATTGAAACCCGCTGTTTACCTTGGTTACCATCTCCCTGCATCAGCGCGCTGGTAACTAAGGTACACAGCGACGCGAGCACTCGTCGTCGCTGGTGCTGATCGCTGGTGAAGCAGCCTGTTTGGCTGCTCACCAGCGATCATGTAGCGACACACAAGCGATCCTGACAAGTTCATATCGTTGTCGGGATCGCTGGTGAGTCGCTATGTGTGACGGGGCCCTACTTTGCTCCTAACCCAACCGCCTTCAAGACTTCTCCCGAATAGCCCCCATCCTCTGGAATTCCTTGCCCCAACACGACCGACTATCAACCACACTCGGATCCTTCAGCAGGAACATGAAAACCCACCTCTTCAGGAAAGCCTACAGCCTGCAATGATCCCCACTGCCTCCTCACCACTACCAGGGCTACCGCCTCACCATCACTGGAACTGCTGCAACCCCCCAACCTACTGTCTCCTTCCCCACCATCCTGTAGAATGTAAGACCGCAAGGGCAGGGTTCTCTCTCCCTTCTATATCAGTCTGTGATTGTTAGTTTGTTTACTGTAAGGATATGTGCACACGCTGCGGATTTGGCCCTGCAGATCCGCAGCAGTTCCGCAGACATTGTACAGTACAATGTTAGCCAATGGGTTTTCAAATCTGCAGTGCACATGCTGTGGATTTTTCAGCGCGGATTTGCTGCGGTTTTAAATCCTCAGCATGTCAATTTTTTTCTGCGGATTCCGCAGCGGTTTGACACCTGTTCCATTGTCCAGGTGTCAATCCGCAGGGGAAAACCGCTGGCAAATCCGCAGGAAAACCACAGGTCACTTTACCTGTGGTTTTACCTGCAAATCCGCGCAGAAAAATCCGCAGGTGAATTTGCAGCGTGTGCACTCACCCTAAGTGATATCTGTAATATGTATGCAACCCCTTCTCATGTACAGCACCATGGAATCAATGGTGCTTTATAAATAAATAATAATAATAATAATAATCATCTAAGGCAGAATAATTAACTGGAGTGAGTAAACTTTTGTAGCCAGTCTCATGTTCAGATGAGCATTTACTCATAGCTAGGCTAGGTTTCTGACTTAGAGGCTGTAAATAATTAATATGCTTTGGATAATGGAATGTTTTACAACACTTTGTTGCTCATGAAGGCAATTAGTAACAAACTTTAAGTGTTACACATTGCTATCTAGTGGGAAAACTTAAATCAGAAGATTTTCCTAGTGTTTGCAGAAAAGGTAAAAGATGTCATACCGATATAAAGGCTACAAATAGAGCATAAAGCTCACTGGATAAGAAAAAGTAAAATACAGGTATCCTTATCACTCATTTCCTCCTTTTAGTCCAGTGTGAGGTAAGTTGTATGTGATAAAGATAAAAGTATGAATTAGCTTCCACCTTTGTACACAATGTTTTATATCCTAAGAGTCCAAAGATATCACAAGGCTAATCTAAAGATGGAATGTACTGGACAAGCTTCCAAGTATTGTGAGAGAATAAAGGCAGATGGCTCAAAGCATCTAAAGGAGCTTTTCACACAAATTACACTTATCCCCTATCAAAAAGTCCAGATAATAAATATGTGAATACTGTGGGTCCCACCACTAGACCCCCTATAATCATTAGGACAGGGTCCTGAGCCCACCATTCATCTCACTAAGGAGAGATTTGAAGGTAGTGCCATGATTGCACAAACTTTTTTTGCTGCAACATTCATAGTGAATTGGATTGAGAGAGGTATCGGAGTATAATTTATGCAGTAAAAGCTTTGCAATCCATTACCTAGGTACCTTTATCTATTGATGGTAAATTTACACATGGCAGTTAGCATAGGAGCAGGAGAGTGGATAAGAATTTACCAATATTATGCTTCGGATTTAAACCATAAATTTAATCTTTTTAAACATCTTTTTTAACAAATATGGTGAAATCCACAGAAACTTTGCATGTTAAACATACAGTATGCATGCAGACACAGATAATCATGCAGATTTGCTGCATAAATGCTTCAAAATATGCTTACATTATGTTGGCACAATTTATAAATATACTTTTTTATGGGTTGATCGATAAGTAATGAACTTAAGACTCTTTCAGACACAGACAAGGCATGATTATATGAGTGGACTGGCTTGTCTGTGTAATAGCAATCCACTAAAGTGCTCCTAGCTAACTACATTGATTTCACTGTCTCTAATCTCCCCATTCATTTATAAAACTATGAAATGTATGGTCCACTGTGGTATAATCAACTATCTCTCAGATAACGCTCTTCTTGACCCTTTACTATCCAGTTTCTGCCCTTTACACTCTACTGAAACTGCCCTAGGTAAAGTCTAGGATCCAAGAAAAGCACTTCTGAGCATCCGCGCTGCTTTAGTGATAAGCATTCTTCAGAAATCCATATAAATCTTTCAAGTTCTTTATTATATGTACTACAGAAACTACGCGTTTCGAGGTGACAAACCGCACCTCTTCTTCAGGTTACAGTACAGAGTTGTGCACAACTCTGTACTGTAACCTGAAGAAGAGGTGCGGTTTGTCACCTCGAAATGCGTAGTTTCTGTAGTACATATAATAAAGAACTTGAAAGATTTATATGGATTTCTGAAGAATGCTTATCACTAAAGCAGCGCGGATGCTCAGAAGTGCTTTTCTTGGATCCTCAACTTATGATACCTAGTGGACGCTGTCCACCTGCACGAGCTCTGCAGCAGCTATATGACTGCAACAAACGTTGAGAGTGGTTGTGTCTGAACACAACCCATAAAGGGTGAGTACTCCAGAGTACTTTTATATTTTAATTGATTTATACCAGGTGAAGCCCTATGTCTGCGCCCCCGCCCTTGTTTTCTCTTATATAGGTAAAGTCTAATGATTTACTAACAGCTAAATCTAATGGTCACTACTACATGCCAATTCTGGTGGATATCTCTGCAGCATTCAACACTGTGGATCACCAACTCCTCCATACTATGATCCGCTCTATCTGCCTCAAGGATAATGCTCTGTCTTGGTTCTCCTCTTACCTCTCCAACCGCTCCTTCACTGCATCTTTTGTTGGCTCCTCTTCCTTTCCTTTTCCTCTTATTGTTTGGGTTCCTCAGGCTAAAAGTCCTATGACCCTCCTTGTCTTCCTATATACTGCCCCTATTCAACAAACCATCAGTAGATTTGGTTTTCAATACTATCTATATATCTATATGCTGATGACATCCAATTATACCCATATTTTCCTGACATCACTTCTGCATTACTACAAAATACCACTGTCCACAGTATCTAATATCATGTTCTCCCTCTATCTAAAACTGAACATGTGAAAAACTCCTTGTTTCCTGTTTCCTTCCTTTACTAACCTTCCTAAACACAATATTGCCACTTCTGCGTGTGGTTTCGCTATTACTCCCAGCAGCTGGCCCACTGTCCTGAGGTTATATTTGGCTCAGATTTATCCTTCACTCCTACATCTCACTTGCTCATGACACCTACACTAGTGATGAGCGAACGTGCTCATCACTACTCGTTACTCACCCGAGTATCACGGTACACTGCGAGCACCGAGCATTTCCGGGATTACTTGGCGGGAACTCGGGTCCCCACCCAGCATTTTTGGCGGACTTTAGAGACCCAATCACGCTGCAGGGATTGTCTGCCAGGCAATCAAACGCAGCAGCCATCTTTGTTGTGGTCGTGCAGTGATTGACTGGCCGCACAGCATCATCAGGGGTATAAGAGACCGGGCGCCACCCTGCTCAGTGCATTCAGCTCCAGATTAAGATAGTGTAGGGAGAACGGCTGCTTTGATAGGGTCAGAATTGGGGATTTATTGGTGAGTGTGGGGTCTACCATCCTAAACAACTCAAATCCAGCTAAAGCAACAGTCCTTCTAAGGACTAATCCTTATATAGGTTCCAGTGTTAGGTAGGCAGTGTAGTGTACGTTGCTGTATACACATCTGTGCAAGGCCTGCAGGCACTGTATGTGTGTATATACAGCATTGCATACATCAAAAGGGTCCATTCCCTTCCTGTGTTCTGGTGCTGCTGCTGGTACCTGTAGGATATATTAGCAGTGTATAGCTAGCCCCAGGTGTAATTGGAATACAGGCCACACATTTTTTGGTGTGGTATTTTCCGTTCCAGCTCATATCTGTGCGTGCTGAAAGTTTGGACAATTTACGGTGGTTTTCTTTTTTTGGCCTGGCTGTCACTGTAGTTAAATACCGCAGTATTTAGCCCCCCCCAAAAAAATACAGTCCGCATATTTGTCGTAGTGGTATCTCTATGGCAGCTCATATGTGTGTGCGCTGTGAGGTAGCGCTGTCATTCGGGTAGGGGATACTCGCTTGGCAGCCAATAAATCACATCCGGCACAGGTTTTCCATAAAACAATCATGATCCAAGCGGTTTATTTACGCATCATAAACCATGACCAGCAACATAAAGTTCATATCAAACGGCATAGTGTCCATGACAGAGCTCCTCTCTGATTATCCTGTACTCACACAGGTTATGCAATGTCCATTGTGCAGGCTTTTTAGCCTCACAGTTCTCACCCCATCAGGGTTTTACCTCATGGCTGCTTCTCCATGCTGTAGACGTCCATTCCCTCCTCTGGGAATTCTCAGACACGTGCAGCCATTACACACAGGCACTTCAGGGAGGCAGGCACATCTCCCAGCGAGACCTTCCAAATGGACCAACCGGGTCCCTGCATTCACCCATGTGACCTACCCTGGCCACCTTATATGGTCCGTAGCCACGCCCACCGGGTCACATGGCTTTGACCTCATCACAGGTCCTTGAACCATTCTCACACTCATTACACTATCGCTCTTAACCACACCCCTGGGTGGATTTGTAGGTAACTAGTCCCGTCCGACTCACCAGCTACCTGGAGACTTCTCCCAGACACGTTGAAACAGCACCTCAGCATTATCACTGCTGATCAACACACACATAAGTCTCCATCTCAAGGCCACCCACCTTGAGATTCACAACTGTCATTCAGTACTCTGCCATTCATCCTCTCTCCTAGGACATCCACACAACGCCCCCTAGCGGACACAGTGGTCACTGCACCACTTACCTCCCTCCTCTGTTCAAACCTGTGGGGTTGAACACACAGCATAACCCCAGGATCTCGAGACCGGGCACTCACTACACTTTGCCCCCCAGGTCGAGAGAACCAACTGTCATACGGCCTCATTCCTATTTTAGGCCTCCCCCGCCCCCAGCGGTCAGAATATTGGCCCTGATCTTTGGCCCTCCAGTCACAGCCTGTCTGCATCATCAGACACTGTTTGGTCACCACATTCCTCTCCCTGTTTGTTCCGTTCCCCGACCAGCTCCCCCGGTCAGTACGGTCATAAGTCTTAGTTAAGCCTACTGTCTGGCCTGAGTCTGACCCATTCAGCATCTCACATGAACTACGGTCTCTCAAAGTCATCCTGTCAGTCGAACTACAACTTGCTGACTTTCTTCGGCCATCTGCCATGTCACTTCTTGGAGGAACCGTTCGGGTCCTTACATCTTGGGTTGAAGGCGGCTGCCACCTGGTGTTCCGTACCTTTTTATTGATTCACCGACGGTCCAGCCTCAACTACTCAATCTCTTGCAGGTACCCCACTCGATACTCCAATAACATCCGAAAGTTTCTCCGGCTTTCCACGGAGCCAACCACCATGATGGCAATCCTACCCTCTTCACTGGATATCTGGTCTTCATCATCAGGAGGGATCCTCACCCTCAACACACCGGAAATTTTCAGAAGGTCTTGCGTTACCTTCCCGAACCTTCCAATGATTCTCCCAATCAGACCTTTGGGAACCGGAACTACATCTTTCCGCAAACCCAGCCGATCCATAGCCTCTCTTGCTAACTCTAGGCATCGAGCAGCTTTCATATTACTCCGCCTGACCAACTGTTTGGCGTGGAGACACTGCAAATGCATCTCTTTCAGGACAGCTACCTGGTTTGCTGTATCTTCCCTGGCTGATATTATCACCAACTGCCGAATCTCAGGTGCCCAGTGCACCTTACACGCCTTGACCGCCTCATTAAAAGCCTCCTGCACACCTTCCTCAGTGCAGGCTTCTTGCATGTCTTCTGGTACATCAATCACAGACTTGAAGGTCGTGGTCTTGCTCACTTCCTGGAACGAAGGCTCTGGCTTTACCACAGACACTTCCCTCACTACAGAGGAGCCGACCGGATGACCGTCTTCTTCAGCTCTTTGCTCACCCACTTCACAAGATTTTATCTCTTCATGACCCTTTGCCACGATTGGTACTGGCAGTTCCATCTTGTTGTCACTCGGGCCCAACCGCTGTAAGTCTTCGTCCAGTTTCCTCTCCCGCCGAAGATCTCTTACAGTTTCTTTGAGTTCCTCCATCTCTTCCCTAAGGGTCTTGTTCACACTTTGCCAGGTGGACAGGTGACCTCTGAGCTCCAAGACTTCTTTCTCGAGCTCCTCGACCCTGTGCTTGGCCGTTTGTCTCAGGACTCCTTCTCATTTGACATGTTCTTCCACCTCTTCTCTGAGGGCCTTATTCAGTCCTTGCCATGGTACCATGTGACCTTTGAGCTCAGAGACTTTTTTCTCTAGCTCCTCTAGCCTGTGCTCCCTTTCCATCTCAGAGCCATAGTCACCCCCAGAGTCTGGGTCACCCCGACCTGCCGAGCAATCCCTCCAGTTACCCATTAACCGTGTGAATACTTCAGCCATCTTATCAACCAGGTCAACGTCAGTGCTGTCACGAGACGCCAGGTCCATCCGTTAGGCAGACGTACCCCTTTTCCCAGTCACTTCTACCTCTGACCTCTCCACATCAGGAGCCGTCACCATCTTAATATCTGTTAGCCCAACAGAAGAAACATCTCCACCCTTGTACCATAGGTCATCAAACACGACAAAGTCCTGGCCCCTTCCAAGGTATACACTAAGTCTGGTGGTATACCGTCACCTTGGCACTCACTGCCTCCGGGCCCCTCAAACACCACTCTGTCTAGCGCATAGTTCACAGTGACCCATGTTTACAGCGAACCTGGGCCATTTTCTCGGTCAGACAGAAAGTGAGAGGAGTTCCTAAGAGAGTCACCTGACTCTTTGAGTCCAACCGTCCCAAGATTCCTCCCCGGTGCAGCATCACGGTACAGACTTGTGGTCCGTCATGCTCCGGAAAGTATAAACCACATTCTGAAAACACTCTATACGAACACTGCTGTTCCTCTTTTGACACACTGGCCCCTTTCTGGACCACCAACCAATTTGGGTCACTGCCCCCCTCTGGGACTCCACCCCTTTTGGGCTACCACCCCGATTTGGGCCACCGCCCCCTTTTGGGATTTCCCCATGTCCGTTATACCGGTCTTCTCAGACCACAGTTCACACAACACAGTTTATGTCTCTTACGATACCACACAAGTCCATATTGGCACCACCACAGCTCCTGCTGTCACTGATCTTTGACACCACCGATTGCCGTTCACACACAGCTGCTGGTGTCACCTTCGTAACCCTGCCGAGTTACCGGAAGCCGCTGGTCCCCTTCATAACCCCGCCGAGTTATAGGAAGCCGCTTGTCCCCTTCATAACCCTGCCGAGTTACAGCAAGCCGCTTGTCACCTTCTAGACTCCCACTGAGCCACCGCAAGCTGAGTTGAGACAAGAGAAAAAAAACACACCACACAAAACTCACATGTCCTGTCTGTGTGCTATTCAGGACGTTCCGTCTCCACTTGAGACCGTCCAACACACAGGGTGCACCGGGTGCTCTTCAGGGAGCGACCCTCCTGCCAGGGTCTCCCCACACACTGGCCTCACCAGGTCCAGGGGCTCGGCGGGTGCTCTTCAGGACATCCGTCTCCACCTGAGACTGCCCAACACTTGCACTTCACCAGGTCCAAGGTCATACCACGTGCTCCCGGGATCTATCTCCTAGAATCTCCCAACACTGACCCTCCAGGATCTTTCCCCACTGAACCCTCCAGGTACACAGTCTTACTCACTGACCCAGGTCAGTATCACACGAACACCTGTCCGTTACCTGTGTCGGCCACACGGGTCCTTGGGTACCTCTTCTCTGCAGAGGCACCCTAGCAATCACCAGTCTCTTTCTCCTGGGGAAGCGGCCACACTGGGCTCACCGATCCGGACAGTGCCTTACTCACTAGGCCCCCCACGGTTTCAGAACCACAGCCGGGCAGTGGCTTCCCCAAATGCAGGCGGTCACAGGCTCTGCTCACACACGTGGCCAGTCAGCATCCTACACGGATTTCACGACCGTCCGCCCTTCCTGGCTCAGCGTTGCCAGCACTGCACCATGTGCTTTGGAACCTGTCACGTCGGCAGCGGTGACCGCCGCCATGCCAGCAGCGGCAGGGTCCGCCGCCGCTTGTGCTCACCTGCCCCCATCTCGCCGCGCTGTGCTGGCCTCCTCCCCGCTCTCGTCCTCCCGGCGTGTGGTCCTCACGCGCAGGCGCCTTAGGCCGCGGGCGCGCGCCATGCAGGATTCTTAACCTTGCAGCGCCCGCCCTAAGATTCTGGTCATCCAATCAATTAGCAGCTTGTGGTATATCAGGCGTCTCCAACATGGTGGAGACGCCTGATTATCGTGTGCTTTGCCTGCGGTGTTCTGGCCGGGTTGCAGGGGTTCTTCCCTGTAACTTCCTCTTATACCTTGCCTTGCTTCAGTCCTGTATTCCGTGCTCAGTCCTGTGCTCCGTGCTCTGTTCTGTACTCCGTGCTCTGTCCTGTACTCCATCCTCTGTCCTGCACGCCTTCCTCTGCCTGTACCCCGCACTCGGTCCTATACTCAGCCTGGTACTCCATTCCCAGCCCGGTACTCCATTCCCAGTCCCGTACTCCGTACTCAGCCCTGTACTCCGTCCTCCGCTCTGCACTTCCCTTCAGTCCTACACTCCGCGCTCAGTTAGGTACTCTGCCCCGTGTTCCTGACCCCTCCTGTTTCATCTGGTGCTCTGGTCCTTTGAGCCGCCCCTCTTGGTTCTAGCTGTCGCGGTATCTGTCTTCCGAGGGTCTGCCCCTAACGGTCCCTGTATAGGGGTCGGCTCCACCTGGCACGCTTGCCCCCGGGAGCTCCAGTGCCGTGATCCAGAGGGTCCACTCTCGGACATTACCTTGATCGTCACAGAACCGTTGCCCTTAGCAACCGAGTTTTGCAGTCCTCTTCCATTGCCCCTAGCAAAAAGGCTACAATATTGCCCTTTGCAATCTCCACCAATTGTGAGGTAGCGCTGTCATTTGGGTAGGGGATACTCGCTTGGCAGCCAATAAATCACATCCGGCACAGGTTTTCCATAAAACAATCACGGTCCAAGCGGTTTATTTACGCATCATAAACCATGACCAGCAACATAAAGTTCATATCAAACGGCATAGCGTTCATGACAGAGCTCCCCTCTGATTATCCTGTACTCACACAGGTTATGCAATGTCCATTGCGCAGGCTTTCTAGCCTCACAGTTCTCACCCCATCAGGGTTTTACCTCATGGCTGCTTCTCCATGCTGCAGACGTCCATTCCCTCCTCTGGGAATTCTCAGACATGTGCAGCCATTACACACAGGCACTTCAAGGAGGCAGACACATCTCCCAGAGAGACTTTCCAAACGGACCAACCGGGTCCCTGCATTCACCCATGTGACCTACCCTGGCCACCTTATATGGTCCGTAGCCACGCCCACCGGGTCACATGGCTATGACCTCATCACAGGTCCTTGAACCATTCTCACACTCATTACACTATTGCTCTTAACCACACCCCTCGGTGGTTTTGTAGTTAACTAGTCCCGCCTGCTACCTGGAGACTTCTCCTGGACACGTTGAAACAGCACCTCAGCATTATCACTGCTGATCAACACACACATAAGTCTCCATCTCAAGGCCATCCACCTTGAGATACACAATGGTCATTCAGTACTCTGCCATTCATCCTCTCTCCTAGGACATCCACACGGCACCCCCTAGTGGACACAGTGGTCACTACACCACAGCGCTCAAAGTTTTGCCAGTTTATGGTGGTTTTCTTTTTTGGCCTGGGTGAAACTGTACTTATATACAGCACTAGTTAGTCCAAAAATAAAAAAAACAGGGCACTCATTTGTTGTAGTGGTATCTCTGTGCCAGCTCATATCTGTGTATGCTCAAAGTTTGGCCAGTTTACGGTGGTTTTCTTTTTTTGGCCTGGCTGTCACTGTCATTAAATACAGCAGTATTTAGCAAATAAAAAAAATACAGGCCACACATTTGTCGTAGTGGTATCTCCATGGCAGCTCATATCTGTACGTGCTCATAGTTTTGCCAGTTTACGGCGGTTTTCTTTTTTTGACCTGGGTGAAACTTTACTTATATACAGCACTAGTTAGCCCAAAGATAAAAAAACAGTGCACACATTTTACAGTGGGGTCTATCAGTGACACGCCTCATACATCCATGTGACAAAAATTGAGGCATTTTAGGCCTATCTTCCCTTTTTTGGGCAGTTTGTCACTCTCGTTATATCCAGCAATCTTTTTTATCCAAAAAATAAAAATTAATGTATATAGTCTGCTATCTCAGGCTGATGCCTGGTGTATCTGTAGTGTAAAAATCTTTGCTTCGCAGGCATAAGTTGCATAGTTCTGTCTGCTAGCCTTGTTCAACTCATTATTTTGTGTTTTCAAAAATTAACACGAAGCCTAAAAAAAAATAATAGTCTGTTATCTCAGGCTGTGGCCTTGTGTATCTGTGGTGGAAAAATCTTTGCTTTGCAGGTATACTGATCACATATAATTTTTCTCCAAATAAATCCATTTGTATTGAGCTTTTCAAATATTTCAGTAATCCATTTAAAATGGGCAAGAGACGGGGAAGTGGACATGATGCTCATGGTGCATGCAGAGGACGAGGACGTGACCAAGCTGAAAGTGGGCCACAGCAAATACCCACATCTTCGCGCTCGACCTTCCTGTCCCAGTTTCTAGGGGACCGCACCACACCACTATTGAAGCCAGAGCAATGTGAAACGGTTGTTGGTTGGATAGCGGATAATGCTTCCAGTCACTTAACCACCACCACCATGTCTTCCACATGGTCAAGTGTGAGTAACCTTGAGTGTGGACCGGATATTACTCACCCTGATCCTCTTTCCTCCCACCATACCGAGTGCCCTGAGACAACTGATCCCACACTCAGACACTCTGAAGAGCTGTTCAGTTTTCCATTTGGAGATTGATGCCTCTTGCCTGCACCACTTGAAGTGGGGCAAGATGATATTCCATGTAGCAATGCACAAATTTTTGAGCAGCCACGGTCACAAGAGGTGGACGATGATGAGACACAATTCAGGAGGAGGACCAGGGTGCGGATGTGGAAAACGAGGTGGTGGATGACATAGTGACTGACCCAACCTAGCAGGAGGACATGCAGAGCGAGAACAGGAGCACACATGAAGAAGGAGGCATATCACTCAAACAAGCAGGAAGAAGCAGTGTGGTGGACGCATCTGTTCCCTGTAACACCAACAAGATGGAAGTTGCCATTCCAAGTGTTAGATCTTCCCAAGTCAGGTTATTTTTTTAAAGACTCTGCCGATAACCCCAAACAGGCCATTTGCAGCACTTGCCATGCCCGCATCAGCAGGGGTAGCAAAACTACCAGCCTGACCACCACCAGCATGATTAGGCACATGGCAGCAAAGCACCCGACTTTGTGGGCCGAACCCCAGGATCCAGGAACACTGTCTGCAGGTGACAACACTGCTTCTTCTACTGCTTTGTGTACAAGCCAATCCCCAGTTCACCATGCCTGTGAAGATGCCTCGGGCCCTGCACCAGTTGTTGCCCACAGTCAACCAGCACCATCATCAAGCCCGTCCACGTCCTTGTCCCAGCCCAAAAATGAGATGTACGTATATTCACAAATCACTTAACCATCTGTTCACTTTTTCTATCCTCCTTCTCCTAGTCGCAGGAGACATTGCTCCCAACCCTGGTCCCCCATGTTATAGAAAGTCAAACCCCCCAACTGCTACACTCAGAAACCCCTCTAATCTTATTAATATTCCCTGCATGCCATCTGTCTCTCTTAATTGTGCACTTTGGAATTCTCGCTCAGTGTGTAACAAACTCTCCTTCACTCATGACTTCTTCCTTTCTAATTCTCTTAACCTCCTGGCTCTTACTGAAACCTGGATCCAGCAGTCAGACACTACCGCTGCTGCTGCTCTTTCATACGGGGGGCTACACTTCTCTCATATCCCAAGATCAGACAATAGAGCTGGTGGAGGCGTTGGTCTTCTCCTATCACCAAAATGTACCTTTCAGGTTATCCCTCAAGTACCCTCACTTGTCTTCCCTTCTTTTGAGGTCCATGCCGTCAGACTCTACACCCCCTTCTCCATGCGAGTGGCGGTGGTGTATCGTCCTCCCGGCCCCTCCCATCAGTTCCTGGATCATTTTGCCACTTGGCTTCCACATTTTCTCTCCTGTGACATCCCTACCCTCATCATGGGAGATTTCAACATCCCCATTGCTCTTCCCCTCTCACCATCTGCTACTCACCTTTTATCTCTAACCTCCTCATTTGGCCTTTCGCAGCTTACTAATTCTCCAATGCATGAAGACGGAAACTCCCTCGACTTGGTCTTCTCTCGGCTTTGTGCAGTGGATGATTTTGCAAACTCCCCTCTCCTGCTCTCTGACCACAATCTTCTTTCATTCTCTATAAAGAACTGCCAGGCTGCTCAGGTCACCCCCACTGTCCAGACTTATAGAAACATACAGGCCATTAACACCCAGAAACTTATAAAGAACTTGCAGTCTTCATTGGCCCCTATCTCCTCCCTCTCATGTCCTGATTCTGCATTGAAGCATTACAATGAAACACTTCAAAGTGCCCTGGATGAATTTGCACCCCCTATAAATAGAACACCACAACGCAGACGGCGACAACCCTGGCACACGGTGCAAACACGTTTCCTGCAGCGGTGCTCCAGGTGCGCCGAACGTCTGTGGAGAAAATCCAATCTACACGAAGATTTCATCCATTTTAAGTTTATGCTTAGAACATACAACACTGCCCTTCACCTCTCCAAACAAACCTATTTCAACACCCTCATCACCTCACTGTCCAATAACCCGAAACGTCTCTTTGACACTTTTCATTCTCTACTCAATCCAAGAGTACAGGCCCCAACCACGGAGCTCCGAGCTGACGATCTGGCCAATTACTTCAAAGAAAAAATTGACCAGATTCAACAGGAAATTATCTCCCAATCACCTCATACCATGCACTGTCCTCCCTCCCCCACTGCATCTAACTCACTCTCTGATTTTGAACCAGTCACAGAAGAAGAAGTAAGCAGGCTCCTTGCATCTTCTCGTCCAACTACTTGCACCAGTGACCTATTTCCGTCACATCTCCTCCAGTCCCTTTCCCCTGCTGTCACCCCTCACCTAATTAAAATATTTATCCTCTCTCTCTCTTCTGGTATTTTTCCCTCCTCATTTAAGCATGCCATCATACATCCACTACTTTAAAAACCATCCCTCGACCAAAACTGTGCCGCTAACTATAGACCTGTCTCTAATCTTCCCTTCATCTCTAAACTCCTGGAACGCCTGGTCCACTCCCGTCTTATCCGCTATCTCTCAGAAAACTCTGTTCTCGACCCTCTCCAATCCGGTTTCCGCTCTTTACACTCCACTGAAACTGCCCTCACTAAAGTCTCTAATGATCTGCTAACAGCTAAATCAAATGGTCATTACTCCATGCTAATTCTCTTGGATCTCTCTGCAGCATTCGACACTGTGGATCATCAGCTCCTTCTCACTATGCTCCATTCCATTGGCCTCAAGGACACCGTTCTCTCCTGGTTCTCCTCCTATCTCTCTGACCGCTCCTTTACTATATCTTTTGCCGGTTCCTCCTCCTCTCTCCTTCCCCTTACTGTTGGGGTCCCCCAAGGATCGGTTCTAGGCCCCCTCCTCTTCTCCTTGTACACTGCCCCTATTGGTCAAACTATAAGTAGATTTGGTTTCCAGTACCATCTCTATGCTGATGACACCCAATTATACGCTTCTTCTCCTGACATCACGCCAGCCTTTCTAGAAAACACCGGCGATTGTCTAAACGCTGTGTCTAATATCATGTCCTCACTATATCTGAAATATCTGTCAAAGACTGAACTCCTGGTGTTTCCTCCCGCTACTAATGTACCTATACCTGACATTGCTATTTCTGTGTGTGGTTCTACTATTAATCCCCAGCAACATGCCCGCTGTCTTGGGGTCATACTTGATTCCGAGCTTTCCTTTGCCCCCCACATTCGATCACTGGCTCGCTCTTGTCATCTGCACCTCAAAAACATTTCTAGAATTCGACCTTTTCTTACTTTTGACTCTGCAAAAACTCTTACTGTTTCTCTTATTCATTCTCGTCTCGACTATTGTAACTCTCTTCTAATCGGTCTCCCTCTTACCAAACTCTCCCCTCTCCAATCTGTCTTGAATGCTGCAGCCAGGATCATATTCCTCACCAATCGTTACACCGATGCCTCTACCTTGTGCCAGTCATTACACTGGCTACCCATCCACTCCAGAATTCAGTATAAACTTATTACCCTCACCCACAAAGCCCTCCATGGCTCAGCACCACCCTACATCTCCTCCCTTGTTTCAGTATACCACCCTACCCGCGCCCTCCGTTCTGCTGATGACCTGAGGTTAGTATCCTCAATAGTCAGAACCTCCCACTCCCGTCTCCAAGACTTTACACGTGCCGCGCCAATTCTTTGGAATGCTCTTCCCAGGTCAATATGATTAGTCCCCAATCCCCACAATTTTAAGCGTACCCTGAAAACACATTTATTCAGACTGGCCTATCGCCTCAACACATTAACCTAATCTATCCCTGTGTGGCAGAGCCAAAAGTTTTACCATAACCAGGTTCCCAGCATCATGTTCCCACATGATTTATGCATCCATCAGCCCTCTGTGTCTGTACTGTCACACACTTAACATTATGGCTGGTCCATACAATCAGGGCAACTGTTACCACCCTCCTTTCGTGTCTACCTCTTTCCTCATAGACTGTAAGCTTGCGAGCAGGGCCCTCTTTCCTCTTGGTATTTGTTATAATCTACTGTATGTGATTACTGTTATGCTGCAATGTCTATTGTCTGTACAAATCCCCTCTGAAATGTAAAGTGCTGCGGAATATGTCGGCGCTATAAAAATAAAATTTATTATTATTATTATTATATTCTTCCCATTAATTCTTATATTTTCCATTTTTCCTATCTGTGGAACATCCTCTTATGACCTAGTGTTATACCTCTCCAATATAAAAATATTGAAATCCTATTATAGATCACCAGGGTAAACGTGTTTTGTCCTGCTACAGGCAGTCCAATTTTTGGCAAGGGTGTCTATGATGCCCATAGTATATTTTTAAAAAATGTACCCCCCATGGGGAAATGTTTGTCAGCCCATACATTTCGTGTATGGGCGTTACAAGTCTAGGAGACCTGCTCCTTTACATTGGGCCTAGTTTTTAATGAGGCCTTCATCAATGTCTCCTCACTCTCTGCCACTAGATGACCAGGGTTAATGTGTTCTGTGCAGCTACAGGCAGTCCAATTTTTGGCAAGGGTGTCTATGATGCCCATAGTATATTTTTAAAAAAAGTACCCCCCCATGGGGAAATGTTTGTCAGTCCATGCACTTTGTGTATGGGCGTTACAAGTCTAGGAGACCTGCTCCTTTACATTGAGTCTAGTTTTTAATGAGGCCTTCATCAATATCTCCTCATTCTCCGGCTCTAAATCACCAGGGTGAACGTATTCCGTGATGCAAAAGTCACTAAATTTTTGTGCAAGCGTGTTTTTTATGATGTCCGTTACTAATTTGAAACCAAAACAAATGTTACTCCCCCAGGGGGAACTGTCATAAAACTGAGATGTATGTATATTCTTCCCATTTGTTCTTATATTTACCATTTTTCCTATCTGTGGAACATTCTCTTATGACCTAGTGTATACCTCTCCAATAAAAAAATAGTGAAATCCTATTATATTATATTTTTATTTATATGCCTGTCTCTGATCTGTTGCTAGGGACAAACATATCTCGTTGAACACATTCTGGCTTCATATCTATGAACATGTGTTCGGCCCTCCCTTTTGTTATTTTCTTTCATAGGTGGATTCACATTTTTTATTTTTTTTTTACATTTCAGTATGATTTATCATTATGTCTCCTCATTCTCCACCACTAGATCACCAGGGTTAACGGGTTCTGTGCTGCTACAGCCAGTCCAATTTTTGGCAAGGGTGTCTATGATGCCCATAAAATATTTTTAACAATTTTAGTTCCCCAGGGGGAAATTTTTGTCAGCCCATGCACTAAGTGTATGGGTATTACAAGTCTAGGAGACCCGCTCCTTTATATTGGGCCTAGTTTTTAATGAGGCCTTCCTCCTAGTCTCATCATCCGCCGCCACTAGATCACCAGCGTTAACGTGTTCCGTGCTGCTACAGCCATTGTCAAAATCCTAACAAGGGTGGGTGCTTTTGCTGGGCGTTAAATACTTGTTATGGAAAAGGTTGAGGTGTACCCCACAGGGGAACATGTTTGCCAGTCAACACGCTTAGTGTATGGGCATTACAAGTCTAGGAGACCCGCACCTTTTTAATGGGACATTTTTTGCTAAGAGGCCCTCCTCCATGTTTCTTCCATGGGGGGATTGGGGTTATTGGGGTATATATAACTTGGTAACAGAGCAGGCCTTGCAGTCAATCCATAAGAAAACAGAATGGGAGTACAAAATGAAGAATGTGAAGTAGATTTTCCTGTGTACATCCAGTATGTGGGTTCAAAGGCTTATTGGGGTACATATGACTTGGTAGAAGGGCAGGCCTTGCAGTCAATGCATAAGAAAACAGTATGGGAGTATGAAATGAATAATGTGAAGTGGATTTTCCTGTGCCCATCCACTATGTGGGTTTAAAGGCTTATTGGGGTGCATATGACTTGGTAGCAGGGCATGCCTTGCAGTCATTGCATAAGAAAACAGAATTGGAGTAAAAAATGAACAATGTGAAGTGTATTTTCCTGTGCCCATCCAGTATGTGGGTTCAAAGGCTTATTGGGGTGCATGTGACTTGTTGCATTCAATGCAACATTTTTTGTAGAAGCCCTCCTGGACATCTCATGAAAGGGGTGCTGGCCCTTTAAGCAGATTAATGCTGCCTGATGCCTCTGTAAAAATAGGCTCTGTGACTTTAAGAGTCCCTCCTTCATAAATGAAACAAGATATGTCTGCTTATGTGTCACACACCACATGGCCAGCTAGGGTTGGTACAGTTGTGGCCAAAAGTATTGACACCCCTGCAATTCTGTCAGATAATACTCAGTTTCTTCCTGAAAATGATTGCAAACGGTCACGCTCGCTCCTTGGCTGAGTGGCGCGAGCCAGGGGGTTGTGGCCCCACTGTGCCACAAACCAGACTACCTTGGAAGGGGTGTAACTACGGCAGCTACCTCGGTCTTCACTGGAGCCTCTGATGGTGAGGTCAAGGTTGTGCGGCAGGTAGCTGCCGGGTGCCACTCCAGGGTGGTGTCTGGCTGTGGCTGCTGATCCCACTCGGGAACAGGACACCTGGACAGGTGCGAGTGACAAGCAGGCTGAGACACAGGGCAAGCCGGCACGGCTTGGAGACACAGGACAGGCGGGCACGGCTTGGAGACACAGGACAGGCGGGCACGGCTTGGAGACACAGGACAGGCGGGCACGGCTTGGAGACACAGGACAGGCGGGCACGGCTTGGAGACACAGGACAGGCGGGCATGGCTTGGAGATACAGGACAGACTGGCGTGGTATGAGAAGGGACAGGTAGGGACCTTTTCACTCAGCAGGTGAAGGCAGGAGGGAGTGGTGTATGTTGGAACAGGATTTGGACCTGTTCACACAGGAGGTGCAGGTATGGATATAGGCAGGAGTGTGGAGTAGGCAGAGCCGCAGGAGTGCGGAGTAGGCTGGGGGGCAAGGGAGCCGTGCAGGCTGAGCAGCTAGAGAGCCGTGTAGGCAGAGCGGCTAGAGAGCCGTGCAGGCAGAGCGGCTAGAGAGCCGTGCAGGCAGAGCAGCTAGGGAGCCGTGCAGGCAGAGCGGCTAGGGAGCCGTGCAGGCAGAGCGGCTAGGGAGCCGTGCAGGCAGAGCGGCTAGGGAGCCGTGCAGGCAGAGCTGCAAGGGTGCAGATGCACAGATAGAGCTGCAAGGGTGCAGATTCACAGACAGAGCTGCAAGGGTGCAAATGCACAGACAGGGAGGACACAAGAAAAGACATAGCAGGGAAGGAAGCCACGGACAAGGAGAAAGGGAGACTAAGGTAGGACAGAGTACAGACAAGGTACTGGGACCAAGACTCAAGGGCCAGGATATTCAGCCTCCTGGCAGGCAGACAAGGTACAAGGCAAGACAAGAAGTATTCCTCCAGAGAAGGAGGAAATACACAGAATAGGGCCTGGCTTCCTCAGCAGCACGATACTAACTGAGATTAGACATTGCACAGGCAATGTTTCAGTGGGTGTGGCAGAACTGAATAGTCAAGGGCTCTAGGTAATTGGTCAGGGACAGATTAGACTGGTGCACCCTGATTGCATAAGAAACAGAGAGTTCTGGCGCCGCCCCCCTATACACACATAGCCAGGAAACATACAGGAGAGCAGAGGCACAGATCACAGGACTGGCAACAGACAGAATTCACAGCATGACCCGGAGCAGTGAGTAAGTTGATGTGCGGGGGATGGGAGGCCATGCAGTGACGCCAGCAGGGTTGTTACACAAACACAAATTCTTTGGTATTATTATCTTCATTTAATTTGTCTTAAATGAAAAAACACAAAAGAGAATGAAGCAAAAAGCAAAAGATTGATCATTTCACACAAAACTCCAAAAATGGGCCAGACAAAAGTATTGTCACCCTCACCCTAATACTTGGTTGCACAACCTTTAGCCAAAATGACTGCGACCAACCGCTTCCGGTAACCATCAATGAGTTTCTTACAATGCTCTGCTGGAATTTTAGACCATTCTTCTTTGGCAAACTGCTCCAGGTCCCTGATATTTGAAGGGTGCCTTCTCCAAAGTGCCATTTTTAGATCTCTCCACAGGTGCTCTATGGGATTCAGGTCTGCCTCATTGCTGGCCACCTTAGAAGTCTCCAGTGCTTTCTCTCAAACCATTTTCTAGTGCTTTTTGAAGTGTATTTTGGGTCATTGTCCTGCTAGAAGACCCTCTGAGGGAGACCCAGCTTTCTCACACTGGGCCCTACATTATGCTGCAAAATTTGTTGGTAGTCTTCAGACTTCATAATGCCATGCACACGGTCAAGCAGTCCAGTGCCAGAGGCAACAAAGCAACCCCAAAACATCAGGGAACCTCCGCCTTGTTTGACTGTAGGGACCATGTTCTTTTCTTTGAATGCCTCTTTTTTTCTCCTGTAAACTCTATGTTGACACCATTGCCCAAAAAGCTCTACTTCTGTCTCATCTGACCAGAGAACATTCTTCCAAAATGTTTTAGGCTTTTTCAGGTAAGTTTTGGCAAACTCCAGCCTGGCTTTTTTTATGTCTCGGGGTAAGAAGTGGGGTCTTCCTGGGTCTCCTACCATACAGTCCCTTTTCATTCAGATGCCGACGGATAGTACGGGTTGACACTGTTGTACCCTCGGACTGCAGGGCAGCTTGAACTTGTTTGGATGTTAGTTGAGGTTCTTTATCCAACATCCGCACAATCTTGCGTTGAAATCTCTTGTCAATTTTTCTTTTCCGGCCACATCTAGGGAGGTTAGCCACAGTGCCATGGGCTTTAAACTTCTTGATGACACTGCGCACGGTACACACAGGAACATTCAGGTCTTTGGAGATGGACTTGTAGCCTTGAGATTGCTCATGCTACCTCACAATTTAGTTTCTCAAGTCCTCAGACAGTTCTTTGGTCTTCTTTCTTTTCTCCATGCTCAATGTGGAACACACAAGGAAACAGGACATAGGCTGCAAGTGTGATTTAGTTATTGCCAACACCTGTTAGATGCCACAGGTAAGTTACAGGTGGTGTTAATTACACAAATTAGAGAAGCATCACATGATTTTTCGAACAGTGCCAATACTTTGGTCCACCCTCTTTTTTATGTTTGGTGTGGAATTATATCCAATTTGGCTTTAGGACAATTCTTTTTGTGTTTTTTCTTTTAAGACAAATTAAATGAAGATAATAATTCCAAAGAATTTGTGTTTGCAATCATTTTCAGGAAGAAACTGAGTATTATCTGACAGAATTGCGGGGGTGTCAATACTTTTGGCCACAAGTGTAAATGTTACAATGACATTTCCCAGTGAATGTATTTGTTTTGGTTGAAAGCAATGTAAAAGTTGAAAAACGCTTCAAAAATGCTGCGTCTGAACATAGCCCAAGTGGTGGAGGAACATTTTGGTCTGGGGTTAATTTTTTTTGCCTTATATTCAAGTCATTAACCTGGAAAGGACGTACCTTAACATATTTCCCAGCAAAATCTGTTTTGGTATGTTTTTTGGTGCACTGGTAAAAATGGCATGAAACTGCCAACATTGTTTAAAGCTGTGAACTAGGAGTCAGGAATGCTTCCAGGGGCAATCCCCGTGATGTCCCCACGTCATTTGAGCAGTGTTTCCATCATTTTCAGATGTTTATAGACCTTAAAAAGGACCCCCGGGGGGGATTGCGGTAAAAATGCTTGGGTCTCCCATAGACTTACATTGGGCTCGTTGTTCAGTCCCGGTTACCCGATGTGACGATCCATGCTGGATTGTGACAGATAAAAGCACAGGTAACCTTTTTTTTTCCTTTAAGCGGTTTGCTTAAAGTTAGTTTTGCCCCCGATGGCCATTAGGGTCATTACAAAGTGGTGTCTTTAGTTCTAGCCAAATTATCTATGCCATCTCAGAAGCCGCATTCCTCTGGTCGCTTGGAGGGAGGCGACCAGGGAGTATATATTTCCTCCATTTTGCCCTCCCAAGGTACTATGTCAGCGGAGGTTTTGGCTGGCGAGGTACCGGAGGTGATACCGGTGCTTGTGGACAGCGGAGCAGGAGTCAGTCTCGTGGATGCTCGCTTTGTGCAGACTCATGGCCTGAGGTGTAGGACGCTAGCCCAACCTATAAGCGCCAGGACATTAACTCTGTTCCACTGAGCCAGGGGAGCTTGACTCAAGTCGTAGAAAATGTCCATCTGCGGATTGGACATCATGAGGAGTCCTTGGCACCCTACGTCTTGGAGGGAATGCTGGTGCCTATCGTTTTAGGCCTCCCTTGGCTGAAAAAACACAACCGGGTAATAGATTGGCGGGCGAGGGAAGTAGTCAGCTGGGGGCGGTCGTGTGAGGGCTGCTGCCTAGGGGCTACTGTCTCTGCCGTCTCTCTGCAACTGGCCCCTTCCTCTCCCATGGGAGCAGCAGATCTGCGGCAGGAGAGTAGGGGCAAGTCTCAACCGTCGCCATTAGCCAACCCTGGGAGGCGCAGACCTCGTGGTGGAAGGGGTTGGAGGGTGGTGAGCCCCTTGGTGAATTGCGGGGGTGTGAGTGTGGTGACACAGGGGGACGCCTCGGTTGTCAGTTCCAGTAAGAGTTCACCGTATTGTGACAAACTAATGTGTGGCAATAAACGTTCAGGTCTGGACCTGTGTGTGAACGAGCATGTATGGGTCCACCAAAATACATCCAGTGGAAGTGTGTTGCGGAGTCTTGCCAGCTCGAGTTACCCCCAAACATGCACATACACAACTCGTCCCCCAGGTCGGCGCTTTGGAGAGGTGTGGTGCCTCCACAACATACATTGCCAATACCAGCGGTGCTCGTTTTTCATGAACCTGAAGTTCAGGTAGTGGCTGGGGTGAACTCTGGATCTGAGCGTACCTCTGTAGGTGGTTCCCTGGTGAGGAGCGGTTTTGAGGGTCCAGAGGCCCCTCATTGAGGGTGGGTACTGTCACGATCCATGCTGGATTGTGACAGATAAAAGCACAGGTAACCTTTTTTTTTCCTTTAAGCTGTTTGCTTAAAGTTAGTTTTGCGCCCGGTGGCCATTAGGGTCATTACACAGTGGTGTCTTTAGTTCTAGTTTTGCCCCCAGTGGTGGCTAGTATTATTACACGGGAATCACTAGCAGGTGTGATTGCGCTGGCTCTTGCCTATAAAGGAAAGTCAGGTGGTCTCACTGTTGGTGATATTGGTCATTTCCAACCATCCTTGGTGGAGGAAGGAGCTAGAGAAGAGTTCCTTGCAGCTTACTCAGAGTCCTGGTGTGGAAGGAGCTACAGAGTGGAGTTCCTTGCAGCTCTGACAAAGCCTTGGAAAAGTAGCAGCTATTCAGGAGGAAAGCTGTACTCAGGTGCTGGACTCTGTTGCTGGGAGCAATAGCAACAGAGCAAAGCTAAGTGGTGTTTTCCCTGTTTGTGTATTTTTCCATGTGTGTGTATTAGTGCAGCGGTGGGATTAGTCTCTGCATCACCCAGCTCACTAGTAAGGGATAGGTGCAGGGTGAGCTAGGGTTTGAAGGTATCCTGCTCGGCAACAGGTGAGGAGTGTAGGGACACTGGCTCAAGGGAGTGCAGGAGGTCTCCACGTCCCCGTTCCCTAGAGCAGGGCCCACCGTTGTAACTGTTTTCCCCGGTGTTCCCCTTTACTCTGTAAATTCGCCCTGCTGGAAATGGTGTATCCAGCTACACGTGTAACTATTGAAATTCGCCCTGCTGGAGGCGGTGTATCCTGCTGCACGTGACATTGTTTAAATTCGCCCTGCTGGAGGCGGTGTATCCAGGGTCACGAGTGTCTTAGAAATTTGCCCTGCTGGAGGCGGGGTATCCAGTCACTCGTGACATCACACCCGAGTATTCCAGTTTGCTCGACCCGAGCATTTTAGTGCTCACCCATCACTAACCTACACCTCAAAAACATTTCTAGATTTCTACCTTTTTTTACATTTGACTTTGCAAATGCTCTTACTGTTGCTCTTATTCATTCTTGTCTGGGCTATTGCAATGCTATACTTATTGGTCTCCCACTTACTAAACTCTCCCCTCTCCAATCCATCCTGAATGCAGCAGCCAGGATTCCTCTCCAACTGCTACCCCAATGCCTCTACTCTGTGCCAATAATTGCACTGGTTGCCGGTTTGCTACAGTCCAATATAAAATTATCACTCTATAGTGTCTATTGTTACTCTGGGGAACAGATTTTCCTACTGTATATAGTATTTTGGACATACTATTTTATATCTGTGCTTTTGTAAGATACAGTAATGTACAACATTTTTATAAAGGCATGTAAAAAATACTGCAAAGTAATAATGCTAGAATAATTTAAAAAGCAGAAGTATTATTATTTTAATGATATCAAGTAGCTAAATGCAAAGTGAATGAACAAACAAAAAATTTAAATCAAATTTATATTTAGTGTGACCACTCTTTTCTTTCAAAACAACTTTAACCCCTTAATGACAGAGTCAAATTTTGCAATTCTGACCAGTGTCAATTCATGTGGTAATAAGTCTGGAATGCTTCAATGTATCCCACTGTTTTGGAGACTGTTTTTTCATGATATATTGTACTTCATAAAATAGCTTTGACATGACTTGTGTTTATTTATGAAAAAAATTAACATTTTGCAAAAATGTTGAAAATTTGGCAAAGAGTTATGTCACATAAAGTAAATAACATTTCTCAGATGTCTACTTTACATCAGCACAATTTTAGGAACATCCTTTTCTTTTTTAGGAAGTTAGAAGGGTTAAAAGATGACCAGCAATTTCTAATTTTTCCAGCAAAATTTACAAAACCATTTTTTTAGGGACCAAAAAAAACAAGAGAAAATGGACCACAAAACTTGCAAAACTGTGCAATTTTTACAGAGTATACCGTGGAGAAATCCACTGTTTTGGGTGCAAAGCAGGGCTCAGAAGGGAATGAGCACCGCTTGGCTTTTTGAATGCAAAATTGACTGGATTTGAGAGCATTTGCAGAGCCTCTTATGTGCCTAAACAGTGAAAAACCCCCACAAGTGACCCCAGTTTGGAAACTAGATCCCTCAATGATTTTATCCAGGGGTATAGTTAGCATTTTAAACCCACAGGTATCACATAGAATTTGATAGCAAGTGCTTGCTACTACAGAAGGCATGGGGAGCTCGGGTATGCAAAAAATATCGCGTGTGCTCAAATGACATGATTGAGTCCCTGCTCACCATGTTTTGCAGCTGTTAGACACAACAAACATGCAGGGATCTGCGATACTCCGTACATACCCAAGCAGGCAATGCAAACTCGAGTAGCGCGCACTGGCGCTTAACACTAGCCGTCATATCGTCTTCATTTTTTATCTACTTTTGAAAAAAACCCAATTCCAACTCCAACTCTAATACAACCCTAATCCCAACTCTTACTCTAACACAACCCTAACCTTAACCCCAAGCCTAACACAACTCTAACACTAACTTTAACCCTAACTATAATGTCATTATCCAGACCCGGTTTTGAGCCCTGTCTTTCCATGTTCCCGGTCTGGTCATTTCAGGGGTTAACCTTTCTCATCCTCTGTCTGGGTTCAGGTTTGCTATTTATCACCGCTGCTTCCTGCAGGCTATGTCAGTTATAGTTCTGCCTACGGCGTGAGTAGTTAACTGTTACACCTGGATTTGTCTTGCTGTTATACCTGACTCGACCCGTGTCTGTGTTATTCCCTGCTCCCTGTCCCATCTCTGTGTGTTCCCTTTGTGTCTGGAATTCTTGGTACATGAACTCGGCTTGGACCCTGACCTGCTTTTGTCTCTTGTTTTTGTCATATCCACTCCTGACCGTTACTGACCCCCTGGATTGTCTCTGACCATGAGTTTGCTTATTCCTTTGGTACTGCGCTACAGTCTAGGATTTGAGAGCCAAAAATAGCGGTCACAGGGGAGCGCTGGGAAGATAGCCTCTGATATGAATGGGGAAAGTTGGGTCCTACCGCAGCTCCAGCCGTTATCTCCAAAGGAGGATAAATGCAGCAGTAAAATAAAAAAGGGTCACAGGAGCGCTAGAAAGGACCAGGACAAGGAAGTTTTTCTTTAACCACAACACGTTTCGATGGTACCCCGTCTTCATCAGGTGGAAGTTTATTATCAACAGACAGCAAGGGGTATTGAAACAGAGTACAACCAATCAGAGATAAAGGGCAATAAACAGGTCGTATGATATGTAGGATTGCACACAAAATGAAATAAAAGAAACATGTTGTAAAAGTGAAATAAAAACAAGATGGAAGCATAAACACTGATTAAAAACATATGTAAAAGAAGGTAAAACCAAAATATGATAAAATGAATGATAAAATATTAGAAATGAAAATATATAAGAAAAGAATACATTATCTGCTAACTTTTTCAATAGTGAGATTTAGGCACTCAGGGGCCAATGTGCCTAACTTGAATATCCAGAAGCTTTCTCTATTAATCAGACTGCTATATCGATCTGGAACTGTGTCCGGTATGAAATCAATGATTGTTAATCTTAAGGATTTCAAGTTTTTCTGGTGCGTAGTTAAAAAATGCTTAGACAAACTGTGCAACACAAAGCCATTCCGAATATTCTGACGATGTTTGTTTAACCTTGCGTGCATGGTTTGTATAGTACGACCTACATATTAGAGTCCGCAACTACAGTCTCTTAAATAGATAACGAAAATCTACTGACAGCATATGTGGTAATTAATTCTATAGCTAATGCCCATAGTGTTTTATTTAAATTCCTTAGTACCATTTTTTATGGAGGCACAACATAGGCACTTTGCTGTTCTACAAGCAAAGCACCCGGGATTCTCCTCCGCCTGGACACTAGACAAAGAGTAAGAAGTTGTGATTGTATTGCTGGGTGTAACCAAATTACGAAGTGTGCGGCTCCTCCTAAAACTTGTTCTGGGTTGGGTAGGGATGTGACCTGAAAGTATAGGGTTACCTTCTAATATAAACCAGTATTTCTTCATAAGCTTTTGGATAGCTACATGGGACTGGTTAAATGTAGTGACAAGACTCCACTTAGCAATGTCTGAAGTTGTAGATTTGATAGCCTTATTTTTTATTTTTTCTAAGCAGTCCTGCTGGGACAGTGTTTTTGCTTTCAGAAAGGCATCCTGAATTAATTTTTTAGGGTAGCCCCTATGTTGAAATCGCTGCTTTAAAACATTCACTTCATTATGGAAATCAATATTTCTTGAGCAATTTTTCCTAATTCGCCAATACTGCCAACATGGGATGTTGAGAATCCATTTGGGGAGATGTCCACTGTTAAAGCTTAAATAGCTATTTACATCCACATTTTTGAAGTATGTAGCAGTAAAGAACTGGCCCTCAGAATCTACATGTACCATTAAATCAAGAAATTGAATTGATGTGCAAGACATGTTTGCTGTGAAAGTGAGACCCCAAGAGTTCGAATTAATGTTGCGGACAAATTCCAAGGCATCCATCTCAGTGCCTGTTCAAATTATGAAATGGTTGTCTATGAAACGTCGATAAAAGGCTATCCTGCCAGTAGCCAGGTGGGACTGCGCGATGAAGATGGATTCAAATACCCCATAAAACGATTTGCATAACTGGGGGCGAATCTTGTCCCCATCGCGCAGCCCTTGACCTGGCGATAAAAGAAATGCTCAAAGGTGAATACATTTTTGTTCAAAACAAAAATGAGCATTTTTTAGGAAATTCCTTTGTAATGTAGGTAATTGTTCATCCATAGAGAGGAATTGGTCCACTGCCCTAAGACCCCTATCATGCTATCATGTGGTATATTTGAATAAAGGGCCTGGACATACATTGTAAAAAGCACGCAATTTGACAGATGGGAAAGGGTCTGAAGAGTATCAATAAGATGAGAGGAATCTTTAAGATAAGAACCAAGATTAATAACATATTTCTGAAGAAGAGATCCACATAATGTGATAAATTGCTCGTAATGGAATTAATGCCGGAAATTATGGGACAGCCGGGGAGATTTGATGAATTTTTGTGTATTTTTGGTAAGAAATTAAAGAGGGGAGTTCTGAAATGGGAAATATTGAGAAATTTGAATTCCTTCTTGTTTAACAGACCTGATGCATGGATCCCTTTTATGAACATAGTGTATTCATGAAAAATTTCAGTGGAAGTATCGTGATCTAGCCTAAAATAATATTCACAGTCTCCCAATAATCTAAACCACTCTTGGATATGCCAACTTCTGTTCATAACGACCACCCCCTTGTCAGCATTCTTTATGATGATGTCATCATTTTCCCTCAGAGATTTAATGGCTGCTATTTCCCCAGAACTTAAGTTACTATTTTTCTTTTTGGTAGACGATAATAGCCGAACATCCTTAAAAATAAGAGCTGGAAAGTTTCAATGTGGGAACCTTTGTGATGGAGAGGATAAAAATGGCTTAAAGTATTTTTTGGATCAACATGAAGGAAAGCATCTGTCTCATTAAGCGACAATTTTGACTCTGAAGATTTTGACCCATTTTTACTCTCAATCAAAAAGTGGCATTGTATAGTGAGTTTCCTGATAGAATCATTCAAATCCAAATAGAGATTAAAAGCATTGAGTGGTGAGTCAGGACAGAACAATAACCCCCTCTCCAGGAGAGATTTTTGATCATTGTTTAAACTATTGTCAGATAAATTGAAAATGCTGGAATGGTGGTTATTTGCATTCGTATTTATTACTTAAGCAGGGGATTTAGGGATAGCCCGAAGGTTGTTTTTGGGTTTTCCCTTACCCCTACATCCTCGTTTTCTCTTTTTATTTTCAATTGGCGACCTGACGCCAACTGAAAAAACTGAGTGATTTTAGAATTCTGCAGAGTTTTAGTAGAAGAAGAAGAAGCAGATAAAGTATCTACTGTGTGTGAATCCACCACATTATTTCTAAGCAAACTTATAGGCTCAATGGTCTCAACCACTGGCAATGATGTGGGAGCAATTAGAGTACCTGGAAGGGACACAAAGGAAGTGAATGGTGAAGGGGGTTGAGAGGGGGAACACTCATCATGGAGAGTAAGCTGGGACAGACCCTGGAAGTGGTCCACCATAGCCATGTTTATGTCAATGGATGTGCCTTTAAGTGATACACCCATCAGTGATACATAAAACTTCCACCTGATGAAGACGGGGTAGCATCGAATGCGTTGTGATTAAAGAAAAACTTCCTTGTCCTGGTCCTTTCTAGCACTCCGGTGACCGTTTTCTATTTTACTGCTTAGCCTAGTTATTGACACCATTTTGCTGCAAAAAATACAGGCCAGATATTTTAAAGTGGGGTATCTCCGTCACATAGATCACATATCAGTGTGCTCAAAATTGTGCCATTTCAGGCCTCCATTGCATTTGTTTGCTGTGTCTTAGCCTAGTTATTGACACCATTTTGCTGAAAAACAAATACAGGCCAGATATTTTAAAGTGGGGTATCTCTGTCACACGGATGACATATAAGTGTGTGTTATGCCAACAGCGGCTAGTACCGAGAGTGGACCCACTGGACCGTGGTACAGAACCTGCCCCAAGTGAGCACACCAGATGGGACCAATCCCTATACAGGGATCGTTAGGGGGCAGGCTCAGGGACCTCAAGTACCACGGCTGCCAGGACCAGGTGTCAGCTCGGGGGTAAAAACACCCCAAACGGAGAAGAGACAGGAGAAGCTGGTAGAGGACTACGGATAAGGCAGGAGTAGGTATAGGAGGGGCTAGGAGGATGGAGAGCATGAGGTGGAGAGGGTTCAGAAGCAGAAGGTATGCGGAGGTGGGAACGGAACACCAGGAGGATGGAAAAGTGGAACAGGCTCTGAAAGACACAGAGGGAGACACACAGAGTAAGGAAGCAGGCTAGCAAAATGGTAACAAGCAAAAGCGAGACAGGGCTTAAGTATAGGTTTAGAACACGATAACACGATAATCAGGCACCTCCACTAAGGGAGGGCGGCCTGAAATACCTTGTGCCTGTCCCCCATTGGACAGGCAGCGTTACCGGGTCAGGTCATGCAGGAAGATAAAGACTGCGGGGCACGCACGGCCGGGCCCTAAGTCGCAGGAGCGAGGAGACAGTGCGCGTGGCCGACAGCACAGGAGGAACGAGACGGGGTGCCCTCGCAGCTTCACGCCAGGAAGCAGGAAGGAAAGGAGCACCGGGCAGGACGGGAGCAGCAGCGGATGCAGACCCGGAGGCGGTGAGTATGGTGCTAGCAGCGGCGGACGCGGGCCCGGGGGCGATGGTGCTAACAGTACCCCCTCTCTTACGCCCTGCTCCTCCACATTTGGACAAAAACCTTTTAAGAATATGGGGAGCATTAATGTTCTCCCGGTGTTGCCAGGACCTCTTCTCAGGGCCAAACCCCATCCAATCAATTAAAAAGAATGTTTTTCCCCTGACCCTTTTAGTGGCCAGAATATCCTTCACCTCAAAAACATTGTCAGTACTAACCGGTTGAAGGATGGAACCAGAGGCAGGATGAAAGCGATTCAGTACAACAGGCTTCAGAAGAGAGACGTGGAAGACATTGGGAATGTGGAGCGAAGCAGATAACTTTAGCTTGTAGGCTACGTCAAAAGGACCGATGTAGCGAGGCCCTAACTTGTAGGAGGGAATTTTCATTCTAATATACTTAAAAGAAAGCCAAACTTTCTGACCCGGAAGATAAGTCGGGGAATCCAAACGCCTTTTGTCAGCATATCTCTTCATACGTTCTCCGGCTCTTTTGAGCGCCTCCTTAGTCTCCTGCCAAATTCTGGAGAATTCAAAGGACATGGAATCAGCTGCAGGCACCCCAGAGGTAGCAGAAACTGGCAGAGGAATACTAGGATGCATTCCAAAAACAATAAAAAATGGAGACTTGACGGAGGACTCGTTGGGATGGTTGTTATTGGTGAACTCAGCCCAGGGAAGAAGACAGTCCCAGTCATCTTGATGTGAGTTGGAAAAATGACGCAGGTAGGATGCCAATACTTGATTAACACGCTCCACTTGGCCATTGGTTTGAGGGTGGTATGCAGAAGAGAAATCCAATGTTACATCCAAAAGTTTACACAACGCCCTCCAGAACCAGGAAGTAAACTGAACTCCACGATCAGACACAATATATTGCGGGAATCCACGAAGTCGGAAGATGTGCAGAATGAAGATTTATGCTAATTCAGGAGCAGAGGGTAGCCCTTGTAGGGGGACAAAGTGAGCCATTTTGGAGAACCGGTCAACCGGAAGAGCGAGGCTGGTTCGTTATAAAATCCAAAGCTATGTGTTGCCACGGAATCGATGGAACCGGTAATGGTAGCAGTCTGGGGACTTTGACTTTGGCACAGGAGGGACAAGAAGCAGTAAAGTCAGCCACATCTTGGCGAAGGGAGGGCCACCAGTAGAACCGAGAAATGAGATCAAAAGTGTTTTTAACCCCAACATGTCCAGAGATCTTGGAGGAGTGTCCCCAACATAAAACCTCCTTTCTATCAGCCTCAGGAACGAAGGTCTTGCCCTGGGGCAGAGCAATTAGCTTCACAGGAGCCACAGTGATGATCTTGGCTGGATCAATGATGTGCGAAGGCTCCTCCACCAAGTCTGGGGGCTGAAGAGACCGGGATAATGCGTCCGCATTGACGTTCTTTAGACCAGAACAGAAATGTAGCTCGAAGTCGAAGCGATCAAAGAACAGAGACCATCTGACTTGCCGAGGGTTAAGTCTCTGGGCTGACTGAATATAAGCCTTAACCCCCAATGGATCGCGGACAATTTCTCAGGATCCATTTTCAATTCTGAATTGGAGACGATATACCCCAAGAAGGGTAAGGAGGACTGCTCGAAGACGCACTTTTCAATCTTGGCGTAGAGGTGGTTCTCCCGCAGGCGCTGCAGCACCAAACAAACACTCCTCCTATGGATAGATAGGTCTGGAGAAAAAGCGAGGATGTAGTCCAGGTACACCACAACCCAGAAGATGTCATTGACAAATTCTTGAAACACTGCAGAAGTGTTGCAGAGGCCGAAGGGAATAACGAGATATTTGTAATGCCCATCCCAGGTATTAAAGGCGGTCTTCCACCAGAGCGAATACGGAAAAGGTTGTTGGCTCCATGTAGGTCCAGTTTTGAGAAGACCCGGGCCCCTCCCAAGCGGTCAAAGAGCTCAGGGATGAGTGGCAGGGGATACTTATTCTTAATTGTAGTGTCATTCAGACATCTGAAATCAATACAAGACCGAAGAGAGCCATCCTTCTTTACGAAGAAAAAAACGGCTCACGCAGGAGAAGAGGATTTCCGTATAAACCCCTTTGCCAGGTTCTCTCGGATGTATTCAAACATGGCCGAGGTTTCGACCGGAGACAGCAGGTAGATTCTGCCCCTAGGCAGGGTGGTCCAGGGCCACAGCTCAATTGGGCAGTCATATGGTCGGTGAAGTGGAAGGCTCTCAGCCTCCTTCTTATCAAACACGTCAGCAAACGACCAGTAAGCGGAAGGTAATCCTGCTGGACCAGAAGAGGGTTGGGTGGAACTGGCAGGCTGGATGGGCTTTAGGCACCTCTCTTGACACAGATGCCCCCAACGAAGGATCTCGCCAGAATGCCAATCAAGAACGGGCTCATGTGTCCTAAGCCAGGGAAGACCGAAAAGCAGAGCATGAGACAAGTTGGGTAAGACATAGAAGGCAACCTTCTCCTGGTGCAGAGCCCCAGTTTGCAGAACCATTTCCTCAGTAACCATGGAGATGGACTCTTACAGGGGTTTACCATCCACAGAGGCAATCATAAGTGGGCTTTTCAAGGAAAAAACGGGAATCCGATACTTATTCACCTCCTTAAGCCTAATAAAGTTCCCTGCCATGCCCGAATCCGCATAGGCCACTTCAGAGCCACGTCTCTGACCCTGGATTATCAAAACAGAAAAAGTAAGGGGTGGAGAGGAATCAGACACACCTAGGGAGGCCTCTCTTACCTGACCTAGGTGGAGGAGTTTCCCGGCCTCTCAGGATAGGAATGCAGAAAATGAGATGCACCACCACAATATAAGCACAAGCCTTGTGCTAGTCTCTCTTTCCGACGTTGCTCTGCCATCTTAACCCAATCCACCTGAAACGGTTCGGGTGCAGGACCGCCCGAGGACCCAGGAGGTCGTGGACTGGGTGGCCTGTGGATGGAAGAAGATGGTCTGAAAGGTCTCCTCTCTCTGGTGGCCTCTCGAGTGCACTCATGAAAACGCAAATCAATGCGTGTGGCTAATAATATGAGATCCTCCAAGGTAGTCGGAGTATCTCAACCAGCGAGCTCGTCTTTAATCTTGCTAGATAGCCTTCACCAAAAGGCCCCAACCAAAGCCTCATTGTTCCACCCCAGCTCAGAGAACAATGTGTGGAAGCGGATCGCATATTGTCAGACTGTGAAGGCGCCCTGTTGGAGGTTAAAGAGGGACTCTGTGGTGGATGCCAGCTGCCCAGGCTCATCAAAAACCCTACGAAAGGTGTCCATGAAAGTCAGTATACTAGATACAATGGGGTCGTCACACTCCCAAGGGGATTCATCCAGGAAAGGGCCTCTCCCTCCAAGTGTGACACGATAAATGCCACTTTGGCCCGATCAGTGGGATATTGCTGGGGTAACAACTCAAAGTGCAACTGGCATTGGTTTATAAAACCCTTGCACAGCTTAGAGTCGCTGCCATACCGAGGCAGTTTACTGCGATGGGAAGGGGGAGAGGAAGCGGAGTCAGGGTTGCGAGACGATGCCTGCAAGGAAAAGCTAATGGTCATCCACAGAGGCCATATATGACAAAATGTGAGCCTGGGTATCGCACTGCTGAACCAGCTCCTGTTGGAGGCTTGCTAACTGGGAGGCATTACCGGGGTCTGCGGCCTGCAAGGCCGACAAACGAGAATCCATAGTCTTCACAAAAGACATAATGCGGGTCTGGTTTTCACGCAAAAATACTAGCTCCTTCTGAGCGGATGCCCCAGCAGGGTCCATGGCCTGATTATTCTGTTATGCCAGTGAAGGCTAGTTGGACCCACTGCATCATGGTACCGAACTTCCCCAGAGTGAGCACACCAGATGGGACCAACCCCTATACAGGGATCGTTAGGGGGCAGGCTCAGGGTCTTCAAATACCATGGCTGCCAGGACCAGGGTCGGCTCCGGGGGAAAAACACCCAAAACAGAGAAGAGACAGGGGAAGCTGGGAGAGGACTACAGATAAGGCAGGAGTAGGTATAGGAGAGGCTAGGAGGATGGAGGGCACGAGGTGGAGAGGGTACAGAGGCAGAGGGTATGTGGAGGTGGGAACAGAACACCAGGAGGACGGAGAAGTGGAATAGGCTCTAAAAAACACAGAGGGAGACACACAGAGTTAGGAAGCAGACTAGCAAAACAGTAGCAAGCAGTAGCGAGACAGGGCTTAAGTATAGGTTTAGAACACGATAATCAGGTGCCTCCACTAAGGGAGGGCGGCCTGAAATACCTTGTGCCTGTCCCCCATCGGACAGGCAGCGTTACCAGGTCAGGTCATGAAGGAGGATAAAGACTGCGGGGGGCACGCACAGCCGGGCCTTAAGGCGCATGCGCAACGAGACAGTGCGTGCGGCCAATGGCATAGGAAGAACGCGCTGGGGTGCCCGTGCAGCTGCACACCAGGAAGCAGGAAGAAGAGGAGTTAGGGTTGGAATTACAGTTAGGGTTGGGATTAGGGTTAGGGTTGGGATTAGGGTTAGGATTAGGGTTTGAGGTGTGTTGGGGTTAGGGTTGGGATTAGGGTTAGGCTTGTGGTTAGGGTTATGGTTAGTGTTGGGATTAAAGTTAGGGGCGTGCTTGGGTTAGGGTTGTGGTTAGGGTTATAGTAATGTTTGGGATTAGGGTTAGGGGTGTGTTGGGTTTAGGACTGGAGTTAGAATTGAGGGGTTTCCACTGTTTAGGCACATCAGGGGCTCTCCAAACGCTACATTGCGCCATCATTGATTCCAGCCAATTTTGCGTTCAAAAAGTCAAACGGTGCTCCCTCCCTTCCGAGCCCCGAACAGTGGTTTACCCTCAACAAATGGGGCATCAGCGTACTCAGGAAAAATTGCACAACAACTTTGGGGGTCTAATTTCTCCTGTTAACATTGCGGGCTAAAAATCATTTTTGTGGGGAAAAATGATTTTCTTATTTTCACGGCTCTGCGTTATAAACTTCTGTGAAGCACTTATGGGTTCAAAGTGCTCACCACACATCTGGATAAGCTCCTAGTGGGGTCTAGTTTCCAAAATGGTGTCACTTGTGGGGGGTTTCTACTGCTTAGGCACATCAAGGGCTCTGCAAACATAACATGACACCCGCAAACCATTCCATCAAAGTTTGCATTCCAAAACGGCACTACTTCCCTTTTGAGCTCCGATGTGTGCCCAACTTTTTAGGACAAATTGGACAACTTTTGGAGACCAGTTACTCCTTTTACTCTTGTGAAAATAAAACATTGTGGGCTAAAAATCATTTTTGTGGAAAAAAATTATTTTCTTATTTTCTCGGCTCTGCGTTATAAACTTCTGTGAAGCACTTGGTTCAACGTGCTCACCACACATCTAGACAAGCTCCTTGAGGGGTCTAGTTTCAAAATGGTGTCACTTTTGGGTGGTTTCTACTGTTTAGGCACATCAAGGGCTCTGCAAACGCAACATGACACCATTCCATGACCATTCCAGGACCATTCCATGAAAGTCTGCATTCCAAAACGGCACTACTTCCCTTTTGAGCCCCAGTGTGTGCCCAAACAGCAGTTCCTTCCCACATTTGGGGTACTAGGGTACTCAGGACAAATTCTTAAACAACTTCTGGAGTTCAATTTTTCCTGTTACTCTTGTGAAAATAAAAAATTGTGGGCTAAAAATCATTTTTGTGGAAATTTTTTTTTTTATTTTCACGGTTCTGCGCTATAAACTTAAGTGAAACACTTGGCGTTGAAAGTTCTCACAACATATCTAGGTAAGTTCCTTGGGGGGTCTAGTTTGCAAAATGGGGTAACTTGTGGGGGAGCTCCAATGTTTAGGAATACAGGGGCTCTCCATATGGGACATGGTGTCCGCTAACGATTGGAGCTAATTTTCAATTAAAAAAGTCAAATGGCGCTCTTCCCCTCCAAGCCCTGCCGTGCGCCCAAACAGTGGTCTATGACCATATATGAGGTATCAGTGTACTCAGGAGAAATTGCCCAACAAATTTTAGGATCCATTGTATCCTGTTGCCCATGTGAAAATGAAAAAATTGAGGCTAGAATAAAATTTTTATGAAAAAAAAAGTACTTTTTCATTTTTATGGATCAATTTGTGAAGCACCTGGGGGTTCACAGTGCTCACCATCAGTGGCGGATTATAATGAGGTCAATTTGGGCAGTTGCCCGGGGCCCAGTGGGGTTAAGGGGCCCACAGCCCAGGCCAGTAAATTGCCCCATTATAATCCGCCACCGCGCAGGGCCAGATTATAGGCAGGGCAGGCGGGGCTTCAGCCCGGGGGCCCCCACCACAAGAGCTTCTAAGGGGGCCCCCACCACATTCCTGCTGGCTGCTGCAATGGCACTCCATCTTCTCCCCACCTAAAAGTGAGTGACCGTGGGGGCGGCATTATGTGCTCTGCTACCAGCAGCATCGACAAGTAGCGTGAACGCTGATGCTGCTGGTAGCGTGCAAAGGCTTGTGATGAGATCACAGGAGGTAAGGTGTCAGGGCCCCGATCATGTGACCCCTGTCTCCTCCCCTCCTGTGACCTCATCACAGGTCCTGTGCGCACAGCACAGAGCACTGAGAGCAGCCATGTATGTGGAGTGCGGCTCTGCGGGTGGAGGTCGGTGCTGGAGGCCCCATTATTCTCTATGTGGAGTGCGGCTCTGCGGGTGGAGGTCGGTGCTGGAGGCCCCATTATTCTCTATGTGGAGTGCGGCTCTGCGGGTGGAGGTCGGTGCTGGAGGCTCCATTATTCTCTATGTGGAGTGCGGCTCTGCGGGTGGAGGTCGGTGCTGGAGGCTCCATTATTCTCTATGTGGAGTGGGGCTCTGCAGGTGGAGGTCGGTGCTGGAGGCTCCATTATTCTCTATGTGGAGTGCGGCTCTGCGGGTGGAGGTCAGTGCTGGAGGCCCCATTATTCTCTATGTGGAATGCGGCTCTGCGGGTGGAGGTCGGTGCTGGAGGCTCCATTATTCTCTATGTGGAGTGCGGCTCTGCGGGTGGAGGTCAGTGCTGGAGGCCCCATTATTCTCTATGTGGAGTGCAGCTCTGCGGGTGGAGGTCGGTGCTGGAGGCTCCATTATTCTCTATGTGGAGTGCGGCTCTGCGGGTGGAGGTCGGTGCCGGAGGCTCCATTATTCTCTATGTGGAGTGCGGCTCTGCGGGTGGAGGTCGGTGCTGGAGGCTCCATTATTCTCTATGTGGAGTGCGGCTCTGCGGGTGGAGGTCGGTGCTGGAGGCTCCATTATTCTCTATGTGGAGTGCGGCTCTGCGGGTGGAGGTAGGTGCTGGAGGCTCCATTATTCTCTATGTGGAGGTCGGATCTGGAGGCTCCATTATTCTCTATGTGGAATGCGGCTCTGCGGGTGGAGGTCGGTGCTGGAGGCTCCATTATTCTCTATGTGGAGGTCAGATCTGGAGGCTCCATTATTCTCTATGTGGAGTGCGGCTCTGCGGGTGGAGGTCAGTGCTGGAGGCCCCATTATTCTCTATGTGGAATGCGGCTCTGCGGGTGGAGGTCGGTGCTGGAGGCTCCATTATTCTCTATGTGGAGTGCGGCTCTGTGGGTGGAGGTAGGTGCTGGAGGCTCCATTATTCTCTATGTGGAGGTCGGATCTGGAGGCTCCATTATTCTCTATGTGGAGTGCGGCTCTGCGGGTGGAGGTCGGTGCTGGAGGCTCCATTATTCTCTATGTGGAATGGGGCTCTGCAGGTGGAGGTCAGTGCTGGAGGCTCCATTATTCTCTATGTGGAGTGTGGCTCTGCGGGTGGAGGTCGGATCTGGAGGCTCCATTATTCTCTATGTGGAATGCGGCTCTGCGGGTGGAGGTCGGTGCTGGAGCTCCATTATTCTCTATGTGGAGGTCGGATCTGGAGGCTCCATTATTCTCTATGTGGAATGCGGCTCTGCGGGTGGAGGTCGGTGCTGGAGGCGCCATTATTCTCTATGTGGAGTGCGGCTCTGCGGGTTGAGGTCGGTGCTGGAGGCTCCATTATTCTCTATGTGGAGTGTGGCTCTGCGGGTGGAGGTCGGTGCTGGAGGCTCCATTATTCTCTATGTGGAGGTCGGATCTGGAGGCTCCATTATTCTCTATGTGGAATGCGGCTCTGCGGGTGGAGGTCGGTGCTGGAGGCTCCATTATTCTCTATGTGGAGGTCGGATCTGGAGGCCCCATTATTCTCTATGTGTAATGCGGCTCTGCGGGTGGAGGTCGGTGCTGGAGGCTCCATTATTCTCTATGTGGAGTGCGGCTCTGCGGGTGGAGGTCGGTGCTGGAGGCCCCATTATTCTCTATGTGGAGTGCGGCTCTGCGGGTGGAGGTCGGTGCTGGAGGCTCCATTATTCTCTATGTGGAGTGCGGCTCTGCGGGTGGAGGTCAGTGCTGGAGGCCCCATTATTCTCTATGTGGAATGCGGCTCTGCGGGTGGAGGTCGGTGCTGGAGGCTCCATTATTCTCTATGTGGAGTGCGGCTCTGCGGGTGGAGGTAGGTGCTGGAGGCTCCATTATTCTCTATGTGGAGGTCGGATCTGGAGGCTCCATTATTCTC
Organism: Dendrobates tinctorius; assembly: GCF_039654945.1. Lineage (NCBI taxonomy): Eukaryota > Metazoa > Chordata > Amphibia > Anura > Dendrobatidae > Dendrobates > Dendrobates tinctorius. The sequence goes on along the minus strand of NW_027361770.1, from coordinate 4,483,124 downwards.
TATGTGGAGTGCGGCTCTGCGGGTGGAGGTCGGTGCTGGAGGCTCCATTATTCTCTATGTGGAATGCGGCTCTGCGGGTGGAGGTCAGTGCTGGAGGCCCCATTATTCTCTATGTGGAATGCGGCTCTGCGGGTGGAGGTCGTTGCTGGAGGCTCCATTATTCTCTATGTGTAGTGCGGCTCTGCGGGTGGAGGTAGGTGCTGGAGGCTCCATTATTCTCTATGTGGAGGTCGGTGCTGGAGGCTCCATTATTCTCTATGTGTAGTGCGGCTCTGCGGGTGGAGGTCGGTGCTGGAGGCTCCATTATTCTCTATGTGGAGTGTGGCTCTGCGGGTGGAGGTCGGTGCTGGAGGCTCCATTATTCTCTATGTGGAGGTCGGATCTGGAGGCTCCATTATTCTCTATGTGGAATGCGGCTCTGCGGGTGGAGGTCGGTGCTGGAGGCGCCATTATTCTCTATGTGGAGTGCGGCTCTGCGGGTGGAGGTCGGTGCTGGAGGCTCCATTATTCTCTATGTGGAGTGCGGCTCTGCGGGTGGTGGTCGGTGCTGGAGGCTCCATTATTCTCTATGTGGAGGTCGGATCTGGAGGCTCCATTATTCTCTATGTGGAATGCGGCTCTGCGGGTGGAGGTCGGTGCTGGAGGCTCCATTATTCTCTATGTGGAGGTCGGATCTGGAGGCCCCATTATTCTCTATGTGGAATGCGGCTCTGCGGGTGGAGGTCGGTGCTGGAGGCTCCATTATTCTCTATGTGGAGTGCGGCTCTGCGGGTGGAGGTCGGTGCTGGAGGCCCCATTATTCTCTATGTGGAGTGCGGCTCTGCGGGTGGAGGTCGGTGCTGGAGGCTCCATTATTCTCTATGTGGAATGCGGCTCTGCGGGTGGAGGTCAGTGCTGGAGGCCCCATTATTCTCTATGTGGAATGCGGCTCTGCGGGTGGAGGTCGTTGCTGGAGGCTCCATTATTCTCTATGTGTAGTGCGGCTCTGCGGGTGGAGGTAGGTGCTGGAGGCTCCATTATTCTCTATGTGGAGGTCGGTGCTGGAGGCTCCATTATTCTCTATGTGTAGTGCGGCTCTGCGGGTGGAGGTCGGTGCTGGAGGCTCCATTATTCTCTATGTGGAGTGCGGCTCTGCGGGTGGAGGTCGGTGCTGGAGGCTCCATTATTCTCTATGTGGAGTGTGGCTCTGCGGGTGGAGGTCGGTGCTGGAGGCTGCATTATTCTCTATGTGGAGTGTGGCTCTGCGGGTGGAGGTCGGTGCTGGAGGCTCCATTATTCTCTATGTGGAGGTCGGATCTGGAGGCTCCATTATTCTCTATGTGGAATGCGGCTCTGCGGGTGGAGGTCGGTGCTGGAGGCTCCATTATTCTCTATGTGGAGGTCGGATCTGGAGGCTCCAGTATTCTCTATGTGGAGTGCGGCTCTGCGGGTGGAGGTCAGTGCTGGAGGCCCCATTATTCTCTATGTGGAATGCGGCTCTGCGGGTGGAGGTCGGTGCTGGAGGCTCCATTATTCTCTATGTGGAGTGCGGCTCTGCGGGTGGAGGTAGGTGCTGGAGGCTCCATTATTCTCTATGTGGAGGTCGGATCTGGAGGCTCCATTATTCGCTATGTGGAGTGCGGCTCTGCGGGTGGAGGTCGGTGCTGGAGGCTCCATTATTCTCTATGTGGAGTGGGGCTCTGCAGGTGGAGGTCGGTGCTGGAGGCTCCATTATTCTCTATGTGGAGTGTGGCTCTGCGGGTGGAGGTCGGTGCTGGAGGCTGCATTATTCTCTATGTGGAGTGTGGCTCTGCGGGTGGAGGTCGGTGCTGGAGGCTCCATTATTCTCTATGTGGAGTGTGGCTCTGCGGGTGGAGGTCGGTGCTGGAGGCTGCATTATTCTCTATGTGGAGTGTGGCTCTGCGGGTGGAGGTCGGATCTGGAAGCTCCATTATTCTCTATGTGGAATGCGGCTCTGCGGGTGGAGGTCGGTGCTGGAGGCTCCATTATTCTCTATGTGGAGGTCGGATCTGGAGGCTCCATTATTCTCTGTGGAGTGCGGCTCTGCGGGTGGAGGTCAGTGCTGGAGGCTCCATTATTCTCTATGTGGAGGTCGGATCTGGAGGCTCCATTATTCTCTATGTGGAGTGCGGCTCTGCGGGTGGAGGTCGGTGCTGGAGGCTCCATTATTCTCTATGTGGAATGCGGCTCTGCGGGTGGAGGTCAGTGCTGGAGGCCCCATTATTCTCTATGTGGAATGCGGCTCTGCGGGTGGAGGTCGTTGCTGGAGGCTCCATTATTCTCTATGTGTAGTGCGGCTCTGCGGGTGGAGGTCGGTGCTGGAGCTCCATTATTCTCTATGTGGAGGTCGGATCTGGAGGCTCCATTATTCTCTATGTGGAATGCGGCTCTGCGGGTGGAGGTCGGTGCTGGAGGCGCCATTATTCTCTATGTGGAGTGCGGCTCTGCGGGTGGAGGTCGGTGCTGGAGGCTCCATTATTCTCTATGTGGAGTGCGGCTCTGCGGGTGGTGGTCGGTGCTGGAGGCTCCATTATTCTCTATGTGGAGGTCGGATCTGGAGGCTCCATTATTCTCTATGTGGAATGCGGCTCTGCGGGTGGAGGTCGGTGCTGGAGGCTCCATTATTCTCTATGTGGAGGTCGGATCTGGAGGCCCCATTATTCTCTATGTGGAATGCGGCTCTGCGGGTGGAGGTCGGTGCTGGAGGCTCAATTATTCTCTATGTGGAGTGCGGCTCTGCGGGTGGAGGTCGGTGCTGGAGGCCCCATTATTCTCTATGTGGAGTGCGGCTCTGCGGGTGGAGGTCGGTGCTGGAGGCTCCATTATTCTCTATGTGGAGTGCGGCTCTGCGGGTGGAGGTCAGTGCTGGAGGCCCCATTATTCTCTATGTGGAATGCGGCTCTGCGGGTGGAGGTCGGTGCTGGAGGCTCCATTATTCTCTATGTGGAGTGCGGCTCTGCGGGTGGAGGTAGGTGCTGGAGGCTCCATTATTCTCTATGTGGAGGTCGGATCTGGAGGCTCCATTATTCTCTATGTGGAGTGCGGCTCTGCGGGTGGAGGTCGGTGCTGGAGGCTCCATTATTCTCTATGTGGAATGCGGCTCTGCGGGTGGAGGTCAGTGCTGGAGGCCCCATTATTCTCTATGTGGAATGCGGCTCTGCGGGTGGAGGTCGTTGCTGGAGGCTCCATTATTCTCTATGTGTAGTGCGGCTCTGCGGGTGGAGGTAGGTGCTGGAGGCTCCATTATTCTCTATGTGGAGGTCGGTGCTGGAGGCTCCATTATTCTCTATGTGTAGTGCGGCTCTGCGGGTGGAGGTCGGTGCTGGAGGCTCCATTATTCTCTATGTGGAGTGCGGCTCTGCGGGTGGAGGTCGGTGCTGGAGGCTCCATTATTCTCTATGTGGAGTGTGGCTCTGCGGGTGGAGGTCGGTGCTGGAGGCTGCATTATTCTCTATGTGGAGTGTGGCTCTGCGGGTGGAGGTCGGTGCTGGAGGCTCCATTATTCTCTATGTGGAGGTCGGATCTGGAGGCTCCATTATTCTCTATGTGGAATGCGGCTCTGCGGGTGGAGGTCGGTGCTGGAGGCTCCATTATTCTCTATGTGGAGGTCGGATCTGGAGGCTCCAGTATTCTCTATGTGGAGTGCGGCTCTGCGGGTGGAGGTCAGTGCTGGAGGCCCCATTATTCTCTATGTGGAATGCGGCTCTGCGGGTGGAGGTCGGTGCTGGAGGCTCCATTATTCTCTATGTGGAGTGCGGCTCTGCGGGTGGAGGTAGGTGCTGGAGGCTCCATTATTCTCTATGTGGAGGTCGGATCTGGAGGCTCCATTATTCTCTATGTGGAGTGCGGCTCTGCGGGTGGAGGTCGGTGCTGGAGGCTCCATTATTCTCTATGTGGAGTGGGGCTCTGCAGGTGGAGGTCGGTGCTGGAGGCTCCATTATTCTCTATGTGGAGTGTGGCTCTGCGGGTGGAGGTCGGTGCTGGAGGCTGCATTATTCTCTATGTGGAGTGTGGCTCTGCGGGTGGAGGTCGGTGCTGGAGGCTCCATTATTCTCTATGTGGAGTGTGGCTCTGCGGGTGGAGGTCAGTGCTGGAGGCTGCATTATTCTCTATGTGGAGTGTGGCTCTGCGGGTGGAGGTCGGATCTGGAAGCTCCATTATTCTCTATGTGGAATGCGGCTCTGCGGGTGGAGGTCGGTGCTGGAGGCTCCATTATTCTCTATGTGGAGGTCGGATCTGGAGGCTCCATTATTCTCTGTGGAGTGCGGCTCTGCGGGTGGAGGTCAGTGCTGGAGGCTCCATTATTCTCTATGTGGAGGTCGGATCTGGAGGCTCCATTATTCTCTATGTGGAGTGCGGCTCTGCGGGTGGAGGTCGGTGCTGGAGGCTCCATTATTCTCTATGTGGAATGCGGCTCTGCGGGTGGAGGTCAGTGCTGGAGGCCCCATTATTCTCTATGTGGAATGCGGCTCTGCGGGTGGAGGTCGTTGCTGGAGGCTCCATTATTCTCTATGTGTAGTGCGGCTCTGCGGGTGGAGGTAGGTGCTGGAGGCTCCATTATTCTCTATGTGGAGGTCGGTGCTGGAGGCTCCATTATTCTCTATGTGTAGTGCGGCTCTGCGGGTGGAGGTCGGTGCTGGAGGCTCCATTATTCTCTATGTGGAGTGCGGCTCTGCGGGTGGAGGTCGGTGCTGGAGGCTCCATTATTCTCTATGTGGAGTGTGGCTCTGCGGGTGGAGGTCGGTGCTGGAGGCTGCATTATTCTCTATGTGGAGTGTGGCTCTGCGGGTGGAGGTCGGTGCTGGAGGCTCCATTATTCTCTATGTGGAGGTCGGATCTGGAGGCTCCATTATTCTCTATGTGGAATGCGGCTCTGCGGGTGGAGGTCGGTGCTGGAGGCTCCATTATTCTCTATGTGGAGGTCGGATCTGGAGGCTCCAGTATTCTCTATGTGGAGTGCGGCTCTGCGGGTGGAGGTCAGTGCTGGAGGCCCCATTATTCTCTATGTGGAATGCGGCTCTGCGGGTGGAGGTCGGTGCTGGAGGCTCCATTATTCTCTATGTGGAGTGCGGCTCTGCGGGTGGAGGTAGGTGCTGGAGGCTCCATTATTCTCTATGTGGAGGTCGGATCTGGAGGCTCCATTATTCTCTATGTGGAGTGCGGCTCTGCGGGTGGAGGTCGGTGCTGGAGGCTCCATTATTCTCTATGTGGAGTGGGGCTCTGCAGGTGGAGGTCGGTGCTGGAGGCTCCATTATTCTCTATGTGGAGTGTGGCTCTGCGGGTGGAGGTCGGTGCTGGAGGCTGCATTATTCTCTATGTGGAGTGTGGCTCTGCGGGTGGAGGTCGGTGCTGGAGGCTCCATTATTCTCTATGTGGAGTGTGGCTCTGCGGGTGGAGGTCGGTGCTGGAGGCTGCATTATTCTCTATGTGGAGTGTGGCTCTGCGGGTGGAGGTCGGATCTGGAAGCTCCATTATTCTCTATGTGGAATGCGGCTCTGCGGGTGGAGGTCGGTGCTGGAGGCTCCATTATTCTCTATGTGGAGGTCGGATCTGGAGGCTCCATTATTCTCTGTGGAGTGCGGCTCTGCGGGTGGAGGTCAGTGCTGGAGGCTCCATTATTCTCTATGTGGAGGTCGGATCTGGAGGGTCCATTATTCTCTATGTGGAGTGCGGCTCTGCGGGTGGAGGTCAGTGCTGGAGGCTCCATTATTCTCTATGTGGAATGCGGCTCTGCGGGTGGAGGTCGGTGCTGGAGGCTCCATTATTCTCTATGTGGAGGTCGGATCTGGAGGCTCCATTATTCTCTATGTGGAGTGCGGCTCTGCGGGTGGAGGTCGGTGCTGGAGGCTCCATTATTCTCTATGTGGAGTGCGGCTCTGCGGGTGGAGGTCGGTGCTGGAGGCTCCATTATTCTCTATGTGGAGTGCGGCTCTGCGGGTGGAGGTCGGTGCTGGAGGCTCCATTATTCTCTATGTGGAGGTCGGATCTGGAGGCCCCATTATTCTCTATGTGGAATGCGGCTCTGCGGGTGGAGGTCGGTGCTGGAGGCTCCATTATTCTCTATGTGGAGTGCGGCTCTGCGGGTGGAGGTCGGTGCTGGAGGCCCCATTATTCTCTATGTGGAGTGCGGCTCTGCGGGTGGAGGTCGGTGCTGCAGGCTCCATTCTCTATGTGGAGTGCGGCTCTGCGGGTGGAGGTCGGATCTGGAGGCTCCATTATTCTCTATGTGGAGGTCGGATCTGGAGGCTCCATTATTCTCTATGTGGAGTGCGGCTCTGCGGGTGGAGGTCGGTGCCGGAGGCTCCATTCTCTATGTGGAGTGTGGCTCTGCGGGTGGAGGTCGGTGCTGGAGGCCCCATTATTCTCTATGTGGAATGCGGCTCTGCGGGTGGAGGTCGGTGCTGGAGGCTCCATTATTCTCTATGTGGAGTGCGGCTCTGCGGGTGGAGGTAGGTGCTGGAGGCTCCATTATTCTCTATGTGGAGGTCGGATCTGGAGGCTCCATTATTCTCTATGTGGAGTGCGGCTCTGCGGGTGGAGGTCGGTGCTGGAGGCTCCATTATTCTCTATGTGGAGTGCGGCTCTGCGGGTGGAGGTCGGTGCTGGAGGCTCCATTATTCTCTATGTGAAGTGGGGCTCTGCAGGTGGAGGTCCGTGCTGGAGGCTCCATTATTCTCTATGTGGAGTGGGGCTCTGCAGGTGGAGGTCGGTGCTGGAGGCTCCATTATTCTCTATGTGGAGTGGGGCTCTGCAGGTGGAGGTCGGTGCTGGAGGCTCCATTATTCTCTATGTGGAGTGCGGCTTTGCAGGTGGAGGTCGGTGCTGGAGGCCCCATTATTCTCTATGTAGAGTGTGGCTCTACGATTCGTGACCCCCGTCACGTGACGACGGGGGCCCACAGAGTCTGAACTGCCCCGGGCCCTGGCTACCCTTAATCCACCCCTGCTTACCATGCATCTAGTTAAGCTCCTTGGGAGGGTCTAGTTTCCAAAAAGGGGTCACTTGTGGAGTAGCTCCAATGTTTAGGCACACAGGGGCTCTCCATACTCGACATGGTGTCTGCTAACGATTGGAGCTAATTTTCCATTCAAAAAGTCAAATGGCGCTACTTCCCTTCCAAGCCCTGACGTGCGTGCAAACAGTGGTTTATGACCACATATGAAGTATCGGTGTACTCAGGCGAAGTTGCCCAAAAAATTTTAGTATCCATTTTATCCTGTTGCCCATGTGAAAATGAAAAAATTGAGGCTAAAAGAACATTTTTTCTTTCCACGTTGCTTTAGTTCCTGTGAAGCACTCGAAGGGTTAATAATCTTCTTCAATGTAGTTTTGAGTAGCTTGAGGGGTGCAGTTTTTAGAATGGTGTCACTTTTGGGTATTTTCTGCCATATAGACCCCTCAAAGTGACTTCAAATGTGAGGTGGTCCCTAAAAAAATAGATTTGTAAATTTTGTTGTAAAAATGAGAAATCGCTGGTCAACTTTTACCCCTTATAACTTCCTAACAAAAAAAATTTGGTTTCCAAAATTGTGCTGATGTAAAGGAGACATGTGGGAAATGTTACTTGTTAACTATTTTGTGTCACATAACTCTCTGGTTTAGCAGAATAAAAATTCAAAATGTGAAAATTTTCTAATTTTCTAATTTTTCGCTAGGTTCTGATTTTTTCACAAAAATTATCGACATAAATTTACCACTAGCATGAAGCACAATATGTCTCGAAGAAAACAATTTTAGAATTGTTAGGGTCCGTTGAAGCATTCCTGAGTTATTACCTCATAAAGGGACACTGGTCAGATTTGCAAAAAATGGACATGTCATTTAGGTCAAAATAGGCTGGTTCGTGAAGGGGTTAAAGTGGGGTATCTCCCTCACATGGATGACATATCAGCGTCCTCAAAATTGTGTAATTTCAGACCTCCATTGCATTTTTTGCTGTGTCTTAGCCTAGTTATTGACATCAATTTGCTGCCAAAAAAGGACAGGCTAGATTTTTTTAAAGTTGGATATCTCCGTTACATGCATCACATATCAGTGTGCTAAAAATTGTGCCCTTTCAGGCTTCCATGTTTTGCAGTGTCTTAGCCTAGTTATTGACACTTATTTGCTGCAAAAAAATATATCTTAATGTGGGGTATCTCCATCACACGGATCACATATCATTGTGCTCAAAATTGTGCCATTTCAGGCCTCTATTGCATTTTTTTTGCTGTGTCTTAGCCTAGTTATTGACACCAGCTTGCTGCAAAAAAAATATAGGGCAGATATTTTAAATTGGCGTATCTCCATCACACGTATCACATATCTGTGTTTTCAAAATTGTGCTATGTCAGGTCTCCATTGCATATTTTTTTGCTGTGTCTTAGCTTAGTTATTGACACCAGTTTGTTGCAAAAAAAAAATGCAGGCCAGATATTTTAAAGTGGGGTATCTTCGTCAGACGGATCACATATCAGTGTGCTCAAAATTGTGCCATTTCAGGCCTCCATTACATTTTTTCCCCCATGTCTTAGCCTAGTTATTGACACAGGATTGCTGAAAACAAAATTGTTACCTACAGGCCAGATATTTTAAACTGTGGTTTTCCCACACACGGAATATATAGAAGTTCGCTCCAAATTCAGCCATTTGTAATGAACATGGAAAATATTGTACTCCATTCAAATTTGGCAAGGTGTGTGGCAAGGGACGGGAACTGGACGTGATGGTGATGGTACATGCAGGGGCCGAGGCCATGAGCAAGTTGAAATTGTGCCACAGCAAAAACCCACATCTTTCCTATCCTAATTACTAGGGTACCGCAGCAGCACACCACTATTGAACCCAAAGCAGTGTCAAAAGGTTGTTGGTTGGATAGCAGATAATGCTTCCTGTCTGTTTGTCACCACCACCACCATCCTGTTTTCCACATGTTAAAGTCTGAGTAGCCATTAGTCTGGAGTGCATATTTCTCACACTGATCCTCCTTCCTCCCACCATGTCGAGTGCCCGGAGACAACTGATCCCACACTTGGACACTCCGAAGAGCTGTTCTCTTTTCCATTTATAGATTCTGGCCTCTTGCCCAGTCCACTTGAAGAGAGGCAAGATGAGATTGCATGTAGCGATGCCCAAATATTTGCGCAGCCACGGTCACACAAAGACGACGGTGGGAACATGTCACAACAGGTGGACAATGATGAGACACAATTGCCAGAAAATCAGGAGGAGGACCAGGGTGCGGAAGTAGATGGTGGATGATATAGAAACTGACCCAAGCTGGTAGGAGAACATGCAGAGTGAGGACAGCAGCACACAGGGGGAGGGAGGTGAAGCACCCCAACAGGCAGGAAGAAGCAATGTGGTGGCTGCAGATAGAAGGCTGGCCACCATTTCCCGTAACAACAACATGACAGAAGTTGCCAGTCCAACTGTTAGGTCCTCCCGAGTCTGGTTGTTTTTTAAGACTCTGCGGATAACCCCAGAAAGGCCATTTGCAATTTGCACCACCTGCCATGCCAGCATCAACATGGATAGCAAAATTACAAGCCTCTCAACCACCAGCATGATCAGGCACAAAGCAACAAAGCACTCAAATTTGTGGGCCAAACCCCAGGGTCCAGGAACAGTGTCTATGGCTGACACCACCGCTTCTTCCACTGTTGAACGTGGGGAAGCCAATGTCCATGTCCATGGTGCATGCAAAGATGCCTTCTGCACTGCATCTGTCATTGCACACACTCAACTAGCACCATCATTAAGTATGTCCACGTCCTTGCCCCAGTGCAGTGCTCATTTGTCCATACCCCAGTCCTTGGAGCACAAGTGCAAATACGCAGCCAACACCCCACAGGCTACACTACTCAATTCACACATTTCGTGACTGCTTGCACTCGAAATGTTGCCCTTTAGTCTTATGGAGATGGAAGCTTTCTGCAACATGATGGCGGCGGCTGTCCCTTGGTATTCAGTCCCCAGACGCCAATATTTCTTCCGGTGTGCCGTCCCATCATTACAGAAGTACGTGTCCCACAACATTAGCCGTGCCCTCAACAATGCAGTTACTGAGAAAGTCCACCTAACCATGGACACGTGGACAAGTGCTTCTGGGCAGGGATGGTACATATCGCTGACGGCACACTGGGTTAACATAGTGGAAGCCAGGGCCCATTTGGACCTTGGGATGGAACACATCCTCCCGACACCTAGGATTGCGGGCCCTAGGTCAATCAGGGTTGCCACCACAGTCTACAGCTCCTGAACCTCCTCCTCCTCTTCAGCCTCCATCTCCGAAATAACCACATCAGTCACAAGCTGGAAGCACTGCAACACTGCCTCAGCCAAGTGGCAACAGGCTGTGCTGAAGCTAATATGCTTAGGTGAAAAAACCACACAATGCTGAAGAGTTATGGACAGCTCTGAAAGAGCAGACAGATCTGTGGCTGACACTGCTGAACCTACAGCCTGCCATGGTCGTGTGTGACAATGTCCGGAACCTGGTGGCGGCTCTGAGGCGAGGCAAGCTCCCATACGTAAAATGCCTGGACAATGTGCTTAACCTCGTTGTTCAACGGTTTCTCAAAATCTACCCGGAGTTGCCGGATCTGCTTGTCAAAGTACCGCGCCTGTGTACCCATTTTAGAAAGTCAGCTACAACTTCCACTGCCCTTGCCATGCTTCAACAGTGTTTGCAGCTTCCTTCTCAATGACTGTTGTGTGATGTCTTCACATGTTAGAACACTACACTGCAGATGTTGGAAAGGATTTGTGAGCAGAAGAGGGTAGTTTTTGACTTCCAGCATCAATAAAGCCGTCGGTATTCAGTTCAGACTCCACACATAAGACCTCAAAAGTGGACATGGATGTCAGACATGTGTACCATCCTCAAAAATTTTGAGGACTCCACCAAGATGGTGAGCGGTGATGATGCCATAGTATGCATCACTATCCCACTTATCTGTGTTCTGAAACACTCTGTTCACAATCAGAGGATGACTTGCAGGTGGAGCATGATGAGATTGAGCAAGGAACCATACAGGGTGATTACACACAGCCCAGCCTCATCTCATCCCAATATGGATTGGGTAACAATGAGGAAGAGGAGGAAGAACAGGAGCTAGTTTCATGCGCTATAGACAGTACTACCTGCATAACTATCATACCATCTGTTCAGCGTGGATTGCCTGAGGACAGGGAGGAGGAGGAGGAGGAGAGCATGGCCAATTATCCACTTGGTGAGGACACTGAAGTCTTGCCTGTTAGCAGTTTGGAGTGCATGGCAGAGTTTATGTTACACTGCCTTAACCATGACCCTCGTGTTCTCAAGATTTTGGTTGACAGTCATTACTGGTTGGTGACACTTCTAGTCCCATGCTATAAGGACAACTTTCTATCTCTTATTCCAGAGGCAAACAGGTCTACTAAAAAGAGGCAATACCAGACTTCTCTACACCACTGAATGATAAAGAAAGAAAAACTAACAAGTGATGTACACGAATCACAACTAAATGAATATGTGTATATGAGAAACTTAATAAAAACCAAAGAAAATATAACAAAAATAATGTTTATTATTATAAATTCTGGCACAATGTACAACAACAGTAGATAAAAATATATATAAAAATGTATTATATGGCAAAAAGAATCCCACAATGTATTAATAATCTGGTTACATATTATGTTAATTTCACCACTGTACAAAAAAGTTTATTATAGTATGAATCAAGTATGTATAATAATCCCCAAATAAAGCAGCGCATCAAAAATGGTGAAATGAAAAATAATTAATAAGATACAATAATAAAGTTATCAAATATAAATTGCTAAAAATTTGTGATAAAATTTACAAAAAGTATATGTGACACAAATATGTGTGAAAAAAAGGATTATATATATCAAAGAATGACACAAAAGTGAATAAACACAAAATTGTGAAAAAAATTGTGAAAAAATAGCTGCTGGGATAATGAGGTAAAAATATTAAACTCACATGGGAAGTGCTGAAACATTCAATTGTAAGAGCGCTTATATAGACAAATTTCTGACACTATGTGAAACGCTATGCAATGAGCAAAATATCCAACGTTTCTACAATACAGAGAGCATATGACCCAATAATAAGATGAACTGTCATATAGCGCTATTAGGTAAGAATGAGCCAGCACAGGAAATTAATATATAACACTGTGCAATTAACAAAATATCTAGCGCTCAATCAAAAAGCATGGAACCTGATGTAATGAAATAAATTACCATGTAGCGCTGTATAGTAGAAATGGGTCAACACAAAAATACAATATACAATAATAGGAGCGCTTATCTAGAACAAATGTCTTAGCGTACCATGTATACAATGAACAAGATATCAAGCGCTTCTATAGCACAAAAGGTATGTAACCAAATATAATAAGGTAAACTGCCATGCAGCGCTATGTATAGAAAATGGACCAGCACAAGAAAATACTGTGTAACAATGTGCAATGAACAAAATATCAAGCGCTTAGTGGCAAAGCATATAACCTGGTATAATGAGATAAATTGCTATGTAGCACTATGTAGTAGAAATGGGCCAGCACAAGAATGCAATCTATGACATTGTGCAATGAACAGAGTGTCTAACGCTCAATAATCAAAAAAAAAAAGCATATAGCTTTATAGAGCATGGTATATTACCCAGTGAGCTGAATGAAGGACAGTGGTGGAAGCGGGTTGCCAAGATAACGGCCTTGAGGCAGGTGTTGCATTTATTGCATAGGTAAACAGTATGGGAGTATCAACTTCCTAATAATGGTAAGATTGCTTTCAAAGGGATATAGTAAAGGCCACCTAATGGCCCTTTAAAAATAGACTTTGTGACTTTCAGAGTCCCTCCTTCATAATTGAAACAGGATGTGTCTGATGATGTGTCACACACCACATGGCCAGATAAGGTTGTAAAAATATTAAAATGTCATTTCCCAGTAAATGCATTTGTCTTTGTTGAAAGCAATGCATTATAAGTAGAGTTGAGCGAAACGGGTCGAAAAAATTCAAAAGTCGCCGACTTTTAGCAAAGTCGGGTTTCATGAAACGAAACCCGACCCTAGGATGAGGTCGGCCACGAGGTCGGCGACTTACGCGCCAAAGTCGCGTTTCAAAAGTTTGTTTTGCGCTCTTTTTCAGCCAATCAGGATCCACGGACACTGTGGGCAACGTGATGACCTAGGCACGGGTCACCACCATCTTTCAGAAGGGCATGCAAGTGATTGGCTTGCTTTGGTGGGCGTCACAGGGGGCATAAAAGGGCGTGCACGCCGACCGCCATCTTACTTCTGCCGATCTTAGTATAGGGAGAGGTTGCTGCTGATTCTGTAGGGAGAGCGTTAGGCAGGGAAGAAGACAAAAAAACTGCTTCTGTTGCTAGCGATTTGGCCTGCACAACACACAAGTCACTGTGTGTGCAGTGCAAGGGGAGGCTATATAGTGGTGTATCAGTGGTGTTGGTTGTTGGGCTGCCTTTTAAGGCTTCCTGACACGCTGGCATTGCTGTTTACCCACTGCTCCGCAAACTGCTTTTTTAAAAGCAATCCAATCTCCCTTATCCTCTAGTCACTTTTGTCACAGCTGTGCCATCGAGCCTGTCACATAGCGCTCAGATATCAGTGGGCCTCACACAATCCACAAGTGTCCAGTGTCCAAAAGTGTGCGCAGAGATTCAAAATCTCCATTATCCTCTCGTCACTCTGGTCACAGGCAGCTGTGCCATCGAGCGTGTCACATAGCGCTCAGATATCAGTGGGCCTCACACAATCCACAAGTGTCCAGTGTCCAAAAGTGTGCGCAGAGATTCAAAATCTCCATTATCCTCTCGTCACTTTGGTCACAGGCAGCTGTGCCATCGAGCCTGTCACATAGCGCTCAGATATCAGTGGGCCTCACACAATCCACAAGTGTCCAGTGTCCAAAAGTGTGCGCAGAGATTCAAAATCTCCATTATCCTCTCGTCACTTTGGTCACAGGCAGCTGTGCCATCAAGCGTGTCACATAGCGCTCAGATATCAGTGGGCCTCACACAATCCACAAGTGTCCAGTGTCCAAAAGTGTGCGCAGAGATTCAAAATCTCCATTATCCTCTCGTCACTTTGGTCACAGGCAGCTGTGCCATCGAGCATGTCACATAGTGCTCAGATATCAGTGGGCCTCACACAATCCACAAGTGTCCAGTGTCCAAAAGTGTGCGCAGAGATTCAAAATCTCCATTATCCTCTCGTCACTTTGGTCACAGGCAGCTGTGCCATCGAGCGTGTCACATAGCGCTCAGATATCAGTGGGCCTCACACAATCCACAAGTGTCCAGTGTCCAAAAGTGTGCGCAGAGATTCAAAATCTCCATTATCCTCTCGTCACTTTGGTCACAGGCAGCTGTGCCATCGAGCGTGTCACATAGCGCTCAGATATCAGTGGGCCTCACACAATCCACAAGTGTCCAGTGTCCAAAAGTGTGCGCAGAGATTCAAAATCTCCATTATCCTCTCGTCACTTTGGTCACAGGCAGCTGTGCCATCGAGCGTGTCACATAACGCTCAGATATCAGTGGGCCTCACACAATCCACAAGTGTCCAGTGTCCAAAAGTGTGCGCAGAGATTCAAAATCTCCATTATCCTCTCGTCACTTTGGTCACAGGCAGCTGTGCCATCGAGCCTGTCACATAGCGCTCAGATATCAGTGGGCCTCACACAATCCACAAGTGTCCAGTGTCCAAAAGTGTGCGCAGAGATTCAAAATCTCCATTATCCTCTCGTCACTTTGGTCACAGGCAGCTGTGCCATCGAGCGTGTCACATAGCGCTCAGATATCAGTGGGCCTCACACAATCCACAAGTGTCCAGTGTCCAAAAGTGTGCGCAGAGATTCAAAATCTCCATTATCCTCTCGTCACTTTGGTCACAGGCAGCTGTGCCATCGAGCCTGTCACATAGCGCTCAGATATCAGTGGGCCTCACACAATCCACAAGTGTCCAGTGTCCAAAAGTGTGCACAGAGATTCAAAATCTCCATTATCCTCTCGTCACTTTGGTCACAGGCAGCTGTGCCATCGAGCCTGTCACATAGCGCTCAGATATCAGTGGGCCTCACACAATCCAAAAGTGTCCACTGTCCACAAGTGTGTGCAGAAATTCTAAATCTCCCCTGTCCTATAGACACCTTGTACCTTGTTTTACATTACTATATAGTTTGTTGGATTTTGTCTACATTTCTACCAAAAATGAGGAAGGCTGGTGGAAGAGGCCGTGGAATTGGGCGGGGGTTGGCAGCTGGTAATGATGGTGTTGGTGGTGGATCTGATGGTAGTGGCAAGAGCAAAATAGGACCGAATGCAGGAGGTGCTGACCCTGCGTCATCGTCTGGCTACATAAGGCCTCGAACGCTTAGTTTTCTAGGAGTTGGCAAACCGCTTTTAAAGGCAGAGCATCAGGAAAAAGTTTTGTCTTACATTGCTGACTCAGCCTCCAGCTCTATCGCCTCCTCTTCTTCAGTTGTAAAAAGTAAAAGCACTGAGTTGTCATTGGAGGCTCATGTTCATGAACCACACCTTTCCTTGTGTCCTTCACTCCAACCAAGATTGAAGGATGACGCAGGCCATACTACTGATTACTCCATGGAGCTGTTTTCACATACCATGCCTGGATTATCAAGTGAAATGGTGAATTACCCAGGCCAAGATGAATCTGACATGGAGTGCACTGATGCACAGCCGCTGATGGATGATTCTGCTGGTACATTCACTCAGAGCACTACATTGTCCTCGCAGTGTACAGAGCCAGATTTTGACCCTGATGAGACTCAGGTGCCCCTTCCCGCACACTATACCACCATACACGGTGACACAGAGAAAGGTGCACATGACATAGAAGAGGAGGTGATGGATGACCCAGTTGTTAACCCAGATTGGCATCCATTGGGGGAAGAGGGTGCAGCTTCCAATAGCTCAGATGAGGAGCATCCACAGCAGACATCGACATCGCAACAGCTGTTATCTGGCAGGCCCGGAGCACTCCAAAGACAGGTTCCAAACATCAAAAGAGTTGCTGGACAGCTTGTCCAGAGGGTCAAAAGATCACAGCATGCTAGGCCGCAAAATGTCTGCCAAAGTAGGAAGAGTGCAGTGTGGCACTTTTTTGAACAAAATCCTCATGATCAGGCCAAGGTTATCTGTAAGAAGTGCGCAAAGACCTTTAGCCGAGGGAAAAATCTGAAAAATTTGAATACCAGTTGCATGCTTAGACATTTAACCAGCATGCACTTGCAAGCGTGGACACAACACCAAACCTCAAGTGCCACATGTGCAACTGATCACAACGAAGGTAGTCAGCAACGCTACATTGTTTCCCCCACTGTAAGCCCACCGGTTAGCACAGCAGCAAATGTTGAGGTGTCGTTGCAAGACCACAGCAGTCAGGGAATCCCACTGTTATATCAACGAAAGACTGATTCTAGGCCATCAGAAAGAACACCAACTCCATCACCATCATCAACCCTCTCTCAGTCCGCCCTGTCCACCGCTACTTCCACCATATGCAGCTCTCAAGTCCAGCTCACCCTCCCAGACACTATGAGTAGGTCAAGAAAGTACTCAGTCTCTCATCCGCGTACACTGGGTTTGAACGCCCACATTGCCAAACTAATCTCGTTTGAGATGATGCCCTTTCGGTTGGTGGAAAGCACAGCTTTCCGCGAACTCATGGCCTATGCAGTACCACGCTATGACCTACCCAGTCGCCACTTCTTCTCTCGCAAAGCCATCCCAGCCCTCCACCATCATGTGAAAGACCGCATTGTCCATGCACTCAAGCAGTCAGTGAGTGGAAAGGTGCACCTCACAACTGATGCATGGTCCAGTCGGCATGGCCAGGGCCGTTACGTGTCCATCACTGCGCACTGGGTTAATGTGGTGGATGCAGGGTCCACAGGGGACAGCGGTGGTGGGACAGTGCTGCCTAGCCCACGGTATAGGAAACAGTTGGCTGTAGGCGTTCGACCCTCCTCCTCCTCCTCCTCCTCCAGAAGCGAAAGCTCATCCACAGAGCCCAGTCGTACGAGCACTCCATCTGCAGCTGCCACTGTTGCACATGATGTGTCCCCCTATCGAGCAGCTAGTGGAAAGCGTCAGCAGGCTGTGTTGCAGATGATGTGTTTGGGCGACAGACACACCGCCGAGGTGCTGGCCGAGTACTTGAAGCGACAAACTGAGTCATGGCTGGGCAGTGTACATCTTGAGGCAGGCAAGGTAGTTAGTGATAACGGCCGTAATTTTGTGGCAGCCATAGCCCTTTCAAAACTCAGCCACATACCTTGCTTGGCTCACACCTTGAACCTGGTGGTGCAGTGCTTCCTCAAAAATTATCCGGAGTTAACAGCCCTGCTCCAGAAGGTGCGAAGACTGTGCGCGCACATCCGCCGGTCGCCTGTACACTCCGTTCGTATTCAGAAGCTGCAGCGATTGCTCCACCTTCCCAACCACCGCCTCATTATCGACATTGCAACAAGGTGGAACTCCACCCTGCACATGGTGGAGCGGCTGTGCGAGCAGAGGCAGGCCATAATGCATTTGTGGGAGGATACACGGCCAGGCACTTTGAGAGCAGACATGGAGTTGACAGGCGTGCAGTGGTCGAAGCTGAAAGACCTTTGTAAAGTCCTTCAGTGTTTTGAGGAATGCACACGGCTGGTAAGCGCAGACGACGCCATCCTAAGCATGAGCATCCCACTTATGCGTCTGCTCATGCAAACTTTGACGCACCTTAAGGAGCAGGCGTCTGCAGCCAATGTTGATGAGGAGGAAGAGGAGGAGGGAATCCTTGATGACATTCAGCCATTGTCTGCTCAGGGACCTCTCCTGGATGAGGTGGAGGAAGAAGAGGAGGAGGAGGAGGATGATGGGGATGATTACTTAGGGGAGGAGGATGCATCTCGTGGGGCAAGTGAAAATGTTGGCGTGGCAAGGTCTGGTACAGGGTTTGTGCGTGACTGGAGGGATGTGGATTTGCCAGAAAGTGCTCCTCCACCCAGCACTCGCAGTGCATCATTGACACCGGGAACATTGGCCCACATGTCAGATTATGCCTTCCGGATCCTAAAAAGGGACCCCCGCATTGCCAAAATGATGAACGATGACGACTACTGGTTGGCCAGCATCCTGGATCCACGCTATAAAGGCAAATTACAAAACATCATGCCACAGGAGAACCTTGACCTAATATTGGCTAATAAACAAGCAACTCTGGTAAATCGGTTGCTTGAGGCATTCCCAGCACACAGCAGCGGTGATGGTTCTCACACGAGCCGTACGGGCCGGGGGCAGCTTGGCAGAGGTGTTCGTGGTGCACACAGCAGAAGTGGCATTGGAGACAAGGGTTTCATGACAATGTTGTGGACTGATTTTTCAAATACCGCTCACACAACTGGTAATACTGCATCGATGGAAAGTGACAGGAGACAGCAGTTGTCAACTATGGTTACAAACTACTTTTCCTCCCATATCGATGTTCTCCCACACAGGTCATTCCCCTTTGACTATTGGGCCGCTAAACTGGACACCAGGCCTGAATTGGCCCAATATGCCTTACAGGAGCTCGCTTGCCCAGCTGCAAGTGTGCTATCGGAAAGAGTCTTCAGTGCAGCTGGATCAATCCTGACAGAAAAAAGGACCCGTCTGTCAACCCAAAATGTGGATGATCTAACCTTCATTAAAATGAACCACGCATGGCTTTCCAAGGATTTTGTCCCACCTTCCCCTGATGACACATAGGGTGACAGAAAAATGGCTTGCTTTGGTCCACCTCTTCCTGGTACTTCACCTATTTCGCCTTTTGCATCAGCTGAATGTCCAACATCAACATATGCCACTTTCTAAAACTCCCTAACTGTGCTGCCTCCCCCCCATGGCTGGGGTCACCACCTACCGCACGACACCGTGCGAGTGCCGTTGCCCTGGACAGGTGGGTAGGCTGACTCTTGGGTGCGGGCACTGGCACAGGGTCCCTCATAGTGCAATCAAGTGTCTCTGACGGTGGTGGTGCACACCCGCCGTCAGACACACCGCTGTACTATGAGGGGCCCAGTGCCAGTACCGACGCCCACGAGTGGGCCCCCCTTGCTTGGGCAGGGCCCCAGCATTTGCAATCTTTACCTCTCCCTGCTCCTCCGCTGTGTAATCTGGGCCGTCAAATCCATACTGTGCCTGACACCGTCTGAGCCTGCCTCCTGAGACATATATTTTGAATGTGTACGCTATCCATACATGTTATCCGGGGATACGGTACCCTTTCTAACCTTTGTGCAATCACGTGCAATCCATACTGTGCCTGACACCGTCTGAGCCTGCCTCCTGAGACATATATTTTGAATGTGTACGCTATCCATACATGTTATCCAGGGATACGGTACCCTTTCTAACCTTTGTGCAATCACGTGCAATCCATACTGGGCCTAACACCGTCTGAGCCTGCCTCCTGAGACATATATTTTGAATGTGTACGCTATCCATACATGTTATCCGGGGATACGGTACCCTTTCTAACCTTTGTGCAATCACGTGCAATCTATACTGGGCCTAACACCGTCTGAGCCTGCCTCCTGATACATATATTTTGAATGTGTACGCTATCCATACATGTTATCCGGGGATACGGTACCCTTTCTAACCTTTGTGCAATCACGTGCAATCCATACTGTGCCTGACACCGTCTGAGCCTGCCTTTTGAGACATATATTTTGAATGTGTACGCTATCCATACATGTTATCCAGGGATACGGTACCCTTTCTAACCTTTGTGCAATCACGTGCAATCCATACTGGGCCTAACACCGTCTGAGCCTGCCTCCTGAGACATATATTTTGAATGTGTTACGCTATCCATACATGTTATCCGGGGATACGGTACCCTTTCTAACCTTTGTGCAATCACGTGCAATCCATACTGGGCCTAACACCGTCTGAGCCTGCCTCCTGAGACATATATTTTGAATGTGTACGCTATCCATACATGTTATCCGGGGATACAGTACCCTTTCTAACCTTTGTGCAATCACGTGCAATCCATACTGTGCCTGACACCGTCTGAGCCTGCCTCCTGAGACATATATTTTGAATGTGTACGCTATCCATACATGTTATCCAGGGATACGGTACCCTTTCTAACCTTTGTGCAATCACGTGCAATCCATACTGGGCCTGACACCGTCTGAGCCTGCCTCCTGAGACATATATTTTGAATGTGTACGCTATCCATACATGTTATCCAGGGATACGGTACCCTTTCTAACCTTTGTGCAATCACGTGCAATCCATACTGGGCCTAACACCGTCTGAGCCTGCCTCCTGAGACATATATTTTGAATGTGTACGCTATCCATACATGTTATCCGGGGATACGGTACCCTTTCTAACCTTTGTGCAATCACGTGCAATCCATACTGGGCCTAACACCGTCTGAGCCTGCCTCCTGATACATATATTTTGAATGTGTACGCTATCCATACATGTTATCCAGGGATACGGTACCCTTTCTAACCTTTGTGCAATCACGTGCAATCCATACTGTGCCTGACACCGTCTGAGCCTGCCTCCTGAGACATATATTTTGAATGTGTACGCTATCCATACATGTTATCCAGGGATACGGTACCCTTTCTAACCTTTGTGCAATCACGTGCAATCCATACTGGGCCTAACACCGTCTGAGCCTGCCTCCTGAGACATATATTTTGAATGTGTACGCTATCCATACATGTTATCCGGGGATACAGTACCCTTTCTAACCTTTGTGCAATCACGTGCAATCCATACTGTGCCTGACACCGTCTGAGCCTGCCTCCTGAGACATATATTTTGAATGTGTACGCTATCCATACATGTTATCCAGGGATACGGTACCCTTTCTAACCTTTGTGCAATCACGTGCAATCCATACTGGGCCTGACACCGTCTGAGCCTGCCTCCTGAGACATATATTTTGAATGTGTACGCTATCCATACATGTTATCCGGGGATACGGTACCCTTTCTAACCTTTGTGCAATCACGTGCAATCCATACTGGGCCTAACACCGTCTGAGCCTGCCTCCTGAGACATATATTTTGAATGTGTACGCTATCCATACATGTTATTTCGGGATACGGTACCCTTTCTAACCTTTGTGCAATCACGTGCAATCCATACTGTGCCTGACACCGTCTGAGCCTGCCTCCTGAGACATATATTTTGAATGTGTACGCTATCCATACATGTTATCCAGGGATACGGTACCCTTTCTAACCTTTGCGCAATCACGTGCAATCCATACTGGGCCTGACACCGTCTGAGCCTGCCTCCTGAGACATATATTTTGAATGTGTACGCTATCCATACATGTTATCCAGGGATACGGTACCCTTTCTAACCTTTGTGCAATCACGTGCAATCCATACTGGGCGTGAGAACGGCTGGCGAGCTGTTAAGCAAGCTACAGCACCTGTCCAGACAAGTACAGGGATTCCCTAGCGAGGAGACTTATTTGATTGTTTTCAATGTTGGGACAGCAATTTTTGGGGAGCACTATACTCTGGAGAATGATAGATGGGGCCCACCATACACTGGAACATTCCAAAGGTGGACATCAGACACTGGAGCAGCATTTACAGGGCCCATTATACACTAGAGCATTAGAAATGGGGCCCATTATGTTAGGAGCATTATTTGGGCCCATAAGACAGTGGAGCTTCATCCATGGGGACCAACATATACTGTAGCATTATGTGGAGCTCATCATATACTGTTTCAAACATTATATGGGACCAATGATTCTGTATGGAGAAATAGATGGGCTTCGTCATGAGATGTAAAAAGTGAGGTATTTTTCATTGTACTATACCGCTATTTATCTGCCGTATCGGAGCATGATGAGTTGTGGTATGTGTTAAAGGGGCGCTCTTTCGCCCAGGGCACATGAAAACCTGCAGCCAGCCCTCCCCCCCACAACTTTAGCCAAATAACCCCCATTTTTCAGTGCGTAACTTGTATTATGAAGTTAATTAAGGTTGACAAGCTTAAGTAAGAAGAATTGATGCTTTTGGCATTCAAATGGGCACTGTAGGTGTGTTTCCTGTCCTCCTCTCACTGCCGACTTTTATTCCCCATTGACTTACATTGGGTTTCGTGTTTCGGGACGACCCTGACTTTTCCCTATAATCGGACGATCTTGCTCGACCTGACTTTTGGAAAAGTCGGGTTTCACGAAACGAAACGCGACCCTAAAAAACCAAAAGTCGCTCAACTCTAATTATAAGTCATTACCCTGGAAAGGATGTTCCTTAATATATTTCCCATGAAAATCCATTTTTGTTTCGTTTTGGTATGTTTTATTGTGAGTCTGTAAAAGTGGCATAAGACTCTGACAACATTGTTCACAGCAGTGACCTAGGGGTCAGAAATGCTTCCAGGGGTCTTCCCCATGATGTTCCTATGTCACTTGAGCACTGTTCCCATCAATTTCAGCAATTTTTAGAGACCGCCGGTGGGACCGCGGTACAAATGCTCAAGACTTACATTGGGCTCGTTGCTCGGGTCGAGCACCCAAGCATTACGATATGCTCGACCCGAGCAAAGAGCACCCGAGCATTTTAGTGGTGAGTTCTCCTTCAATGGAAGTCTTCAAGCAAAGGCTGGACAAACATCTGTCTGAGATGGTTAAGTGAATCCTGCATTGAGCAAGGGGTTGCGCAAGATGATCATGGAGGTCCCTTCCAATTCTAATATTCTATGATTCTAGTACTCTGGAGTAAATGACAGAGCATGGAGCCAATGGCTTTGTGCTCTTGCACAGCTGTTAACAGTGAGTATTTGGTGAGTTCCTCTTGTCTGCATCTCTTAGAAAAATAAATGCATGTACTGTATTTGTATTGTGATTTTGAGTGTGTTTTTGTACATGTGTTTGTATCATGTTTTTGACTATTTTTGGTATATTATCTAATATATAAAGCTGAATGTGTGTGTGTGTGTGTATGTTTGTATGTATGTATGTGTGTATGTCCGAGATTGGCATCTGCACCGTCTCAGCTACAGCCACAAAATTTTGCACAGTCACACGTCTGGACCCTGAGAGCGTCATAGGCTATGTTGTGAGGTGAAATTTTAACCCCACGCATTCCAATTCACCAAACAATTTTGCCCCTATGTACATAATGGGGAAAAAGTGTATGTATGTATGTATGTGTGTATGTCCGGGATTGGCATCTGCACCGTCGCAGCTACAGCCACAAAATTTTGCACACACGTCTGGACCCCGAGAGCATCATAGGCTATGTTGTGAGGCAAAATTTTAACCCTGCGCGTTCCAATTCACCAAACAATTTTGCCCCTACATAATGGGGAAAAAGTGAAAGGAAAAGTGTTGGAGGCAAATTAACAGCTGCTAGATGTGAACAAGGGGGACTTAAAGAATGAGAGCAATGGCGCCAAAGAGTATATACCGTACAGTTGCTAAGGTGGGGCCCTGACATGGGATACTCACCACACACGGGGATATGAACACACACAAAATGCGCCACACACTACCACGTGCTTCAACACATATACCACCCTCAGTACACATTTCACCACACATACACCAACCTCGCCACATAAAAATCGAAACACAAAAGTCGCCACTCAAAACTCGCCACGTGCAAAATTCACCACATGCAAAACTCGCCATTTGCAAAACTAGGCTCACACAAAACTCACCACACGTGCAAAACTCACCTCATGGAATACTCGCCACATGCAAAACTTGCACACGCGGAAAAATTGCCACATGCGCAAACGTTGCAACACATGCAAAAGTTGCCTCACACAAAACTTGCACATACTCAAAACGCACCACACATAAAACTTGCCACGCGCAAAACTCGCCATGCGCAAAACTTGCTGCACACAACTTGCTACACTAACCTGTCACATGCAACTCGACACACAAAAAGTTGCTACACGCATGTCGCCACACAAAACTTAACACACAACTTGACACATGAAACTCACCCTAAAACACACACAAGTCTGGTATTATCCTTCAAAAATAAAAATCTGATTAATAAGCACCATATAGGAAATACAGCAGCTGTCAGTCTCATGACCTGTCTATTATGTGTATGTGTGAGCTAATATAGAATCATAGAATCATAGAATCGTAGAGTTGGAAGGGACCTCCTGGGCCATCTGGTCCAACCCCCTGCTCAAAGCAGGATTCGCTAAATCATTCCAGTCAGATGTCTGTCCAGCCTCTGTTTGAAGACTTCCATTGAAGGAGAACTCACCACTTCTCGTGGCAGCCTGTTCCACTCATTGATCACTCTAACTGTCAAAAAGTTTTTTCTAATATCTAATCTGTGTCTCCTCCCATTCAGTTTCATCCCATTGCTTCTAGTCTTTCCTTGTGCAAATGAGAATAAAGTTGATCCTTCTACAATGTGACAGCCCTTTAGATATTTGTAGACAGCTATTAAGTCTCCTCTCAGTCTTCTCTTTTGCAAACTAAACATTCCCAAATCCTGCAACCTTTCCTCATAAGACAGGGTTTGCAGACCGGTCACCATTCTGGTTGCTCTTTTCTGAACTTGCTCCAGTTTGTTGATGTCTTTTTTAAAATGTGGTGCCCAAAACTGGACACAATATTCCAGATGAGGTCTGACCAAAGAGGAGTAGAGGGAAATAATGACTTCACGTGATCTAGACTGTATGCTTCTGTTAATACATCCTAGAATTGCATTTGCCTTTTTTGCTGCTGCATCACACTGTTGACTCATATTCAGTCTGTGAGCTATTAGTATACCCAAGTCTTTTTCACATGTGCTGTCACTTAGCCCTATTCCTCCCATTCTATATATGCTTTTTTCATTTTTATTGCCCAGATGTAGTACTTTGCATTTCTCCCTGTTAAAAACCATTCTGTTAGTTGCTGCCCACTTCTCCAGTTTATTTAAATCTTTCTGAATCCTCTCTCTCTCTTCTCTAGTATTAGCTATCCCTCCTAGCTTTGTGTCATCAGCAAATTTAATCAGTTTACCCTCAATTCCTTCATCTAAATCGTTGATAAAGATGTTGAACAATACAGGGCCTAGGACAGAGCCCTGTGGTACCCCACTTGAGTCATTCTTCCAACTGGATGTGCAGCCATTTACGACCACTCTTTGGGTCCGATCACTAAGCCAGTTATACTGCCAGGGGGGAGGGCTTCCTGTTGGCTGGGGATTTATCAGGCTGCCAATAGCAACCAATCACAGCTCAGCTTCTATTTTGCTACAGTTAATTAATCTGAGCTCTGATTGGTTAATATAGGCAACAAAGGACATTCCCAGTATAACAAAGCTTGTGTGAGGTAATAGCATGTCAGTTAGGGTGTGTTGTTGGAAAGGCTGATGTCAGTCACATTTCCTCTATGTGAGAGGATATAGAAACTGCCAGTTACAGACTATTTTTACAACCATAATGCCTCATAAGAAAAGGACTTCCATAGCACGAATGTCAGCTGATGCAAAAAGAAAAGCTGCATTATGGGCCAATGAAAAATGTGAAGACCGAGAAACAAGGCTGACACACATGAGAATAGGAGCTACTTCCTCAAGAGCCAATGAACTTTCTGAGCAGAGGGAAGCGAGGCTTGCAGACAAGAGAAGAAGAGTTGCTTCCTCAAGGGCCAATGAACTTTCTGAGGAGAGGGAAGCGAGGCTTGCAGACATGAAAACAAGAGCTACTTCCTCAAGGACCAATGAACTTTCTGAGGAGAGGGAAGCGAGGCTTGCAGACATGAGAAGAGGAGCTACTTCCTAAAGAGCCAATGAACTTTCTGAGGAGAGGGAAGCGAAGAGAAGAAGATCTGCTTCCTTAAGGGCCAATGAGTCATCTCAGCAGAGAGAAGGCCGACTTGCCACTAAGAGAATTGCTATTTCTTCCACCAGGGCACAGGAAATGGTTGGAGATTTGAAACATGCTGCCTTTTGTTACCAGTCAGACATAAACTATCAGGATAATCCTAAAGTTCAGATAGGAAAAATGGATGTGGTCTGCATGTACTGCAGTGCCCTGAAATGGAAAGATGAATCGCCAGATTTATGCGGTGCAAATGGCAAGATAAAACTTCCACCTCTCCTGTCACCACCAGATCCCCTAAAGTCTCTGATGACAGGTACCAGTACAATATCAAAGCATTTCTTGGACAACATCAGGAAGTACAACTCCTGCTTCCAAATGACATCATTTGGTGCAGCAAAAGAAATGTTTACAATAGGATTTATGCCGACATTTAAAGTTCAAGGACAGGTTTACCACTCAATTGGCTCACTGCTTCCTTTACAAGGAGAAGAACCTCAATTTCTTTAACTCTTCTTCATGGGAAATGTAGAAGCAGAGGCTCAGCGGAGATGTTCTTTAATTCCTAACACTCGCCTTGAAATTGTCACTATTTTGCAGTAGTTCCTTCACTCCAACAATCCATATGTTCAACTTTTCAAGACTGCACTTGAATGCATGCCAAATGACAATTACAAGGTTGTCATTCGAGCTGACAAAACACCACAAGGTGAACATCAGCGACATTTCAATGCTCCCACATTTGATGAGGTTGCCATCTTGATTGTAGGTAATGATTTTCAAAGCGTGACACTGTGCTTCAGAAAAGGAACAATAGTTTGCAATGAGTAGCAGAAACTCACAGGTCCTATGATGTACTGCAATATCCAATCATCTTTTGGCATGGACAGGATGGCTATCACTTTGGAATACCTCAATCAGATCCTACAATAGGCAACCCTTCGGGAAAAAAAGTGTCTGCCATGGACTTCTATGCATATAGGATCATGACAAGATTTGCAGAGGAAAATCACATCTTGAAATGCAAATACATCCTCCACCAATTGTTGACATGTATGCAAAGATTGAGAGTGAACGTCTTTTATATATCCGACTAAATCAAAAGAAGCTCAGGGCAGAAGAATATTTTCACCTTAGAGATGCTATTGCAAATGATGCTGATCCAAAAGAGTTGGGGAAAATGGTTATTCTTCCATCAACTGTCACTGGAAGCCCACGACACATCCATAAATACACACAGGATGCAATGACTTATGCGAGAAAGCATGGCCGTACAGATCTTTTCATCAACTTTACTTGCAATCCTGCCTGGGAGGAAATTAAAGGGCACCTGTTGCCGGGCCAAAAAACAATGAATCGCCATGACCTTATTGCTCGGGTTTTCAAACAGAAACTTTCAAAAATTACTAATCTCATCACAAAATCACATATTTATGGTGAGATGCAGTGCTGGATGTATTCAGTTGAATGGCAAAAAAGAGACCTTCCTCAGGCCCACATCTTGATCTGGCTGAAGCAAAAAATACAGCCTACTGAAATTGACAATATCATCAGTGCTGAATTGCCAGACCTTCAGATTGACCCATTGCTGTTTGACACCATCACAAAAAAACATGATCCATGGTCCGTGTGGGAGTCTCAACAAAAGTTCTCCCTGTATGATTGATGGCCGGTGTTCAAAGCATCACCCACAATCCCTGGTCCAAGAAACCCAAACAGGATAAGATGGATATCCAGTCTACCGAAGAAGAAAGCCAGGGGATGGTGGTTTCACAGCAAAGCTTAAAATGCATGTTGGATCATCACTCCAAGAGATAGAAATTGACAACAGGTGGGTAGTGCCTTACAGCCCTTTGCTGTCAAAAATCTTCCAGGCCCATATAAATGTCGAATCTTGCCACTCTGTTAAATCAATCAAGTATATGTGTAAATATGTCCACAAAGGAAGTGATCAAGCAGTTTTTGAACTGCAGAAAAATGGACCTATTATTGATGAAGTGGAGGCATTCCAGATGGGCAGCTACATAAGCAGCAATGAAGCTGTTTGGAGAATACTATTATTCTCCATTCATGAGCGCTACCCACCAGTTGTGCATCTGAGTGTGCACTTGGAAAATGGAAAGAGAATTTACTTTAACCAGCAAACTTGCAGCAGCAGCTCCTAACACCACCTAAGACCACCCTCTTGGCATTTTTTGAGCTGTGTCAACAAGACCCTTTTGCAAAAACAATTCTCTACTGTGATTTGCCAAAGTACTACACTTGGAATGCCTCCAGAAAAACACTGAAACGGAGGAAACGGGGGCTTGCTCTTGAAGGCTTTCCAGGGGTGAAAGCAACTGATACTCTTGGTCCCGTCTACACTGTTCATCCATCAAATGCAGAGTGCTTCTACCTGCGCATGTTACTTCATGTTGTCAAAGGCCCTATATCATTTTCTGACCGGAAGACCGTCGGAGGCCATGTGTGTAAAACATTCAGGGAAGCTTGCCAAAGAAAAGGACTTCTGGAAAATGATGGACACAGGAACATGACCCTCAGTGAAGCAGCAGCCACACAAACCCCAAAGCGACTAAGACACCTCTTTGCTATTATTCTAACAACCTGTAGCATTTCAAATCCTCTTGAGATTTGGACAAAGTACAAAACTGATCTCAGTGAGGACATCCTCATGCAGATTAGAAGGGAAAATCCTCAGCAACTCATCAACTTCACTGAGGAAATGTTCAATGAAACTTTAATGCTCCTTGAAGATCAGTCCATAGCAATGTCAGGAAAAGCCTTACAGTTGCTTGGTTTGCCTGCTCCAATAAGAAATCCTGAAGGCATCCAAATGTGTAGGGAAATTTTCATAGAAACAAACTACAATATTGATGAACTGACAGCATTTGTGTCCCAGAACGAGCGAATATTGGTACCAGATCAAAGGGATGCCTATAACTACATTTTAAGTTTCAGTGAAACCAACAAAGGTGGGATTGTCTTCCTTGATGCTCCCGGTGGAACAGGAAAGACATTTGTAATCAACTTGCTCCTGGCAAAATTTCAACAACCTAAAAAGATTGCACTTGCAGTGGCATCTTCTGGAATTGCAGCTACGCTTTTAAAAGGTGGCAGGACAGCACATTCGACATTCATACTACCACTTAACCTGTCTCGTAGTGACAGCCCTGTGTGTAATATTGCCAAGGGATCAGGACTGGCCAAATTGCTTCAAAAATGCAGTGCCATCATTTGCGATGAATGCACCATGTCACACAAAAGGGCTCTGGAAGCAGTGGACAGACTGCTGCAAGACCTGCGTAGCGACAAATATATCATGGGAGGAGTAGTTGTTGTTTTGGCAGGTGACTTCCGCCAAACACTACCTGTTATTCCAAGATCAACCCCTGCAGACGAACTCAATGCCTGTCTCAAAGCATCATACCTTTGGAGAAAAGTAAAGAAAATGTCACTGAACACAAACATGAGGGTCTACATGACAGGTGATGTTTCTGCTGGACTGGTTTCGAGCCAGCTGTTGACTATTGGAGATGGCAAGGCACCAGTAAACTCAACCACTGGACAGATCACCTTCCCAAGCAACTTTTGTTGCATTATGACTTCCATTGAGGAGTTGAAAGCAAAGGTTTTTCCAAACATTTAACTCCACGTCAAAAATTCTGGCTGGCTGTGTGAAAGGGCTATTCTAACTCCCAAAAATGGCAGAGTCAACAAGATCAATCTTCAAATTCTAAATCTCATTCCAGGTGTGTGCACAACCTACAAGTCAGTGGATACAGTAATAGAACCTGCTCAAACATTATTTTATCCGAGTTCCTCAATTCATTGGAGCTACAAGGACTTCCTCGTCACAACCTCTTTCTAAAACCTGGAGCACCTATTCTGCTATTGAGAAATTTGGATCCACCAAAGCTGTGTAATGGAACAAGACTCTTGATTAAGAACCTGTTTCAACATGTAATTGAGGCAACCATTTTGACAGGATGTGCCACAGGAGAAGATGTTTTCATTCCAACAATTCCTCTTATTCCATCTGATTTGCCTTTTGATTTTAAACGCCTCCAGTTTCCTGTTCGACTGGCATTTGCTATGTCCATCAACAAGGCTCAGAGACAGTCTTTGAAAGTAGTTGGAATCGATTTTCAATCTCCATGCTTTTCTCATGGTCAACTTTATGTGGCCTGTTCAAGAGTTGGAACAGCCAAAAATCTGTTCGTCTTTGCACCTGAAGGAAAAACTAAGAATGTCGTTTATCAAAAGGCTCTCGAATAAGTAGTAGAAAATTACTTCACATTACTTGGCCAATTTAGTTAAATCTGTGTGGAATATCTCTGGTGTTGAAATATATGTTGTGAAATGCTTCTATTAGCTTAGTTTTTGCCTTTTAATAATTACATTTCTATCTATTTGTTTTGTGGTTTTTGTGTGCAGAATAAATATTTGTTAACACATTTTATTTTGCTAACAGCAGTTATTAACCCGGGTGAAGCCGGGTAGTACAGCTAGTAGCTGCTTTGTTTTGATACGTCCTGATATTTGGTTTTGAGACAACTTTATTCTTTATTGATGCAATTATGTGTTGATGACATGATTTTAAAGATAGGTCATCAATATAAGAGTTCTGCAAAAATCCTTTAATAGTTCTATACACTTATTGGACGAAATCCAAAATTACTTTTAACTTATGGTCAATAGGCCCCCCAGTCAAGCAATAGCTGTATTCACAAAAGGTGAATATGTTGAGTATTAGGCTATGTGCACACGTTGCGGTTTTTTAGCGTTTTCGCTGCGTTTTTCCGCTGCGAAAACGCTCTGAAAACGCATCTCATGCAATCCTATGGGATTCCGCATTGCTGTTCTAATGCTGCGGATTTTACTGCTGCGGAATCGCATAGTGGTAAAATCTGCAGCATGTTCATTCTTTGTGCGGAATCGAATCGCGGAGATTCTGCACCTATAGTATTGCACTGAAACTCTCACTTTACGCACGTGGCTATGCCCACCATGCGTAAAGTGAGAGCTTCCTCTGGAGGAGAAGAGACTCTCCTCCATGCCCTGGGTACCATAATCCTGTTAAAAATAGAATTAAAATAAAAAATAGCAATATACTCACCTTCTGATGGCCCCCTGAGTCCTTCCCGCCTCTCACCACGCTGCCTGCATCTTCCAGTCCCAGTGATGCTTTGCACGAATGGCCTGAGATGACTTTGCGCTCTCACAAGCATGATGTCACAAAGCTCCTTTGCACAAAGCATCACTGGGACCGAATGTCAAGTGTCAGGTTCCTGTCGCTGCACAGCAGGAATCCCGAGCTTTGCCTTCGGCGGTCTCCTATTCCTCGACAGCCGCAGTGGAGCCTGCTCAGCAGACTCGTCGATCCCAGCACTCTGCTCACACCAGCATTGTAGGTTTGGTTGCTGCTGCCACCTCTGGTCTAGCTATAGCAACGCATGTTGGTCAGCAGCGAGCTACTCCAGGGACTAAGTCCTCCTGTCAGTCCACTGAGCATGCCCGTTGGACGATCTCTCATTGGAGATTGGAGGTCACATGCTCAGGTCCTTCTCCAGCTCCGACTGGACCATCAGGAGGGTCAGGAAGGTCCCGGAAGGATGCTGCTATAAAAGGTTTGCATGGCTGCTTGGCCATGCGCTAAGATAGATTTTTTTATGAGACTTGTGTGAGTGATGACGGATGCATGTAACTGGTGACTGACTCATTAAATAAACCCTTCCTTTGATACGTATGTGTTAGAGTTAGTTCAGCCTGAGTCAGCGCCTCATGGTGGCAAAGTATGTGCCACAGTGCTCCAGTCCAGCACAAAGGTTAGCACCATAGTGCCGCCATATCTCCTGTGCCTCTGGGCGGTATGAGTCTATCCGCTGCACCCTGTGACAGCTATCAGGGCACAGCACTTTCCTAGCGTCACTCTCTAGCGCCACTGCAGAGGCTCTGTGCACAAGTGGGTCTAGAAGGACTCTGACTCCATGCCTCTGGGCAGTTCAGTGACCACATCGCTTGCGCTCACATTATATTAGTGCGACCTTGTGAAGTGACAGAGTTCGCCTCGCACACTCTGGGTGAGGTAACCCCAGCGTGCTACTATCCGCCATTGTCTAGCATTAGTTTCCATCACTGCACGGTAAACCCCAGGCTGCGAACGCACCTCATTAACATCTATATTATTTGGTGCATTCTACCAGCCTAACATTATCTTAGTGCCAGGGTCTGGCTAGCAATGACGGACGAGCAGCATCTGCAGAGATATGTCCAGCAGCTGGAGGGCAGGTTGTCAGCTCTCAAGCGGTCAGCCTCAGCTGTAGATGTCTCTGCGGTCGCTGTTCAGGCAGCTGCAGAAGCTGTCTCCCGCACCTCAACGTCCATACCTGCCCCGATTTTGTCCCGTCTCCCGCTGCCCGACAAGTTCTCGGGTGACAGCGCCTCCTGCAGGGATTTTGTAAGTCAGTGCTCTATCCAGCTTGAGCTGTTGGCCACATGATTCCCCTCAGAAAGGGCTAAGGTGGGATTCATCATCTCCCTCCTGTCCGGCAGGGCTCTGGAATGGGCCACCCCACTGTGGGAGAGTGGTGACCCCGTGGTACAGGGTGCCTCCCAGTTCCTGGTCTCCCTGAAACAGGTTTTTCTGGGGCCACGGGTCACGCATGACACCGCGCTGCTGTTGTTAGCACTGACACATGGTTCATTTTCGGTTAGCCATTTCGCCTTCTGGTTCCGGACACTGGCTTCCGAACTGGAATCGCCTGACGAGGTGCTCACTCCGGTGTTCTGGAGGGGTTTGGCGGAGCACGTCAAGAATGCTCTGGCTACCAGGGAGGTCCCCGTTAATCTGGAGGAGCTCATTACCATCTCCACCCGTATAGATCTCCGTTTCACGGAGCGCGGCATGGAGCGCTCCCAGTCCAGATCGAGGGTTAAGTTGGCTCCCATCTTTTCTAAACCCCTGGAACCTCCTGATCAGGGGATCATGCCTCCTGAGGCCATGGAGGTGACTCGCACGGGCTCGGTCCCGCTCAGTGCATACTTCCATCCTCTGTTTCCAGTGTCGACAGTGTGGTCACCTGGCCAACAGGTGTTCACAGCGGTCAGGAAACGCCCCTGTCTAGTGGTAATTGGAAAAGGCCTACTAGACACTGCAGCTTTCTCCTCCATGCTGTCCTTTAAATGGACGTTAGAGAGTGGAGCGTCCACCTTGGAGGTAGAGGTCTGCGTGGACTCCGGGGCGGAGGGCAATTTTATGTCTTCTGCCTTCGCCCAACGGCACGCAGTTCCTTTGGTGCTACTACCTCACCCCGTTACCATCCGGGCAGTGAACGGCTCGACTCTGCCCTCCCAAATTACACACCAGACTGCTCCCCTTAGGCTATCGCTGTCGCCGTCCCACCATGAGACCTTGTCTCTCCTCATTATGCCCGAGGGCATCGATCAAGTTCTCCTAGGAGTTCCCCGGTTACGTTGACACTCTCCTCACATAGAGTGGTCCTCTGGGACAATACTTGTCTGGAGCAAGTCCTGTGAGGGTAGATACATGAGGGAGTGCATTCAGGCAGCCTCTACCGAGGTCCCCGCGGATCTTTCCGCGCTCCCAAGGCATTACCAACAGTACGCGGACGTATTCTCTAAAAAGACGGCAGAGACCCTTCCGCCCCATCACCCCTACGACTGTCCTATAGATCTGTTGCCAGGTGCGGAGCCTCCTCAAGGTCACATGTATCCCCTGTCTCTCCCGGAGACAGAGGCCATGTCACAATATATCAGAGAGAACCTGTCAAGAGGGTTTATTAGGAAGTCTGTGTCACCAGCGGAGGCGGAATTCTTCTTTGTGCAGAAGAAGAGTGGAGAGCTGCGTCCTTGTATCGATTACAGGGGTCTTAATGCTATAACCATTAAGAACAAATACCCTCTGCCCCTGATACCTGAGTTGTTCGACAGGTTGCGTGGGGCGAGGATTTTCTCCAAGCTAGATCTACGGGGGGCTTACAACCTGATACGTATTCGCGAAGGGGATGAATGGAAGACGGCCTTTAACACCAGGGATGGCCACTATGAGTATTTGTTCATGCCCTTCGGCCTCTGTAATGCCCCAGCCATCTTCCAAGACTTTGTGAATGATGTCTTCTGGGACACGCGCTCCACCTCAGTGGTGGTCTATCTGGATGATATTCTTATCTTTTCTCCAGATTTGGTCTCCCACTGGAGAGATGTTTGCAAGGTCTTCGACCGCCTGCGAGCAAACTCTCTCTACGCCAAGTTGGAGAAGTGTCAGTTTGAGCAAGAGTCCTTGCCGTTCCAGGGCTATATCATCTTGGCCCAGGGTTTGGCTATGGATCCTGCCAATTTGCAGGCGGTAATGGACTGGCAAGAACCCCACTCCCTTAAGACGGTGCAGTGCTTTTTGGGGTTTGTTAATTACTACCACCAGTTCATTCCCCACTTCTCCACCTTGGTGGCTCCCTTGGTCGCCCTCACCACAAAGGGAGCCAATCCCAAGGTATGGTTGGAACAAGTCTCCGAGGCCTTCTCCGCCATCAAGACCCACTTTGCTGGTGCTCCTATCCTCCATCGTCCCGATGTGGATAAACCCTTTATCCTAGAGGTAGATGCCTCATCCGTCAGTGCTGGAGCAGTCCTTTTTCAGAAGGATGCTCAAGGTCGGAAGAATCCCTGCTTCTTCTTCTCCAGGACCTTTTCACCAGCGGAGAGAAACTACTTCATCGGGGACAGGGAGCTGCTAGCAATGAAGTTGGCCTTCTCTGAGTGGAGACATCTCCTGGAGGGAGCTTGGTTCCCCTTTCAGGTGTACACCGACCATAAAAATCTGGTATACTTGCAAATGGCCCAGCGCCTGAACTCTCGCCAGGCCAGATGGTAACTTTTCTTCTCCCGTTTCCATTTCACCTTGCATTTTCTGTCCGGTGAGAAGAATGTCCGGGCTGATGCCCTCTCTCGCTCCGTGGCATCAATGGAGGAGGATGAGGAGGCTGAGCCTCGGCTAATTGTCCCCTCCGAGAATCTGAGGACTGTGGCTCCAGTCGCTCTGGAGTCAGTGCCACCAGGCAAGACTTTTGTCCCTCCTAGCCTGCGGCCAGAGGTCCTTTCGTGGGCTCATGCGTCTAGGGTGGGCGGTCACTTTGGGATGAAGTGGACCACGGAACTCCTGGCAAGGACATATTGGTGGCTGCATATGGCTCGGGACGTGGGAGAGTACATTCGGGTATGCGTCTCCTGCACCCAGAAAAGGTACTCTAGGCAGAGACCAGCCGGAATACTTTACCCCTACTGGTAGCGGACAGACCTTGGAGATGGTCAGCATGGATTTCGTGGTCGGTCTGCCCAAGTCCAGTGGCAACACGTTCATCTGGGTGGTCACCGATCATTTTTTTAAAATGGTGCACCTAGTGCCACTCTTGCGGCTGCCTTCTGCCCGAGGTCTGGTGGCGTTGTTCATAAAACACGTGTTTTATTTGCACGGTATGCCAGACAAGACTGGGGTCCTCAGTTCGCATCCTGATTTTGGAGGGAGCTCTGCAGTCTGCTCAGTATTGAGCTAAATTTGTCTTCTGCCTATCCCCCCAAGACAAACAGCTTGATTGAGAGAGCTAACCAAACCCTGGTCACATACCTGCGACATTTTGTCTCGGCCAGGCAGGATGACTGGGCATCCTTACTACCGTGGGCAGAATTTGCCCTGAACAGCGCTGTAGCTGATTCCACCAGTCAGACCCCACTCCTCCTTAACTACGGCCAGCATCCACGCGTTCCTGTCCCGATGCCAGTGTCTTCCACTGATTCCAGGGTGGCAGACTGGGCAGTGGAGGCTCAGGACATTTGGGACCACACTCAGGATGCCATCCGGGCCTCTAAGGAGAGAATGAGGGTGTCCGCCGACAAGCATCGGTGTCCCGCTCTAACTTTTGCCCCTGGCGACTTAGTGTGGCTCTCTGCCCATAATATCAGGCTGCGGGTCAAGTCCACTAAGTTTGCGCTGCAGTACATTGGTCCCTTCAAGGTCCTTGAGCAGATCAATCCAGTGGTCTACCGCCTGGCCCTTCCACCACACTTGGCTATCGCTGACACCTTCCACCCTCCTTAAGCCTGTTCACATGACCCGGTTCTTCGAGTCATCTGCCGGGACATCAGATCTGTCTTCGGACGAGTTTGAGGTCAATGCCATTGTGGGATGCAAGGGGAGGAGGGGCAAAAAGTTTTATATGGTGGATTGGAAGGGTCATGGTCCAGAGGCTCAGAACTGGGAGCCAGTGGAGAACATCCACGCTCCGCTCCTTATTGCGGCATTTGAGCGTAGCGAGGCTCAGAGAGGAGGGGGCCCTAGGAGGGGGGATAATGTTAGGCGTCGGGTTCCTGCTGCTGCACAGCAGGAATCCCGAGCTTTGCCTTCGGCGGTCTCCCATTCCTCTCCGGCCGCAGTGAAGCCTGCTCAGCAGACTCGTCGATCCCAGCACTCTGCTCACACCATAATTGTAGGTTTGGTTGCTGCTGCCATTTCTGGTCCAGCTATAGCAATGCATGTTGGTCAGCAGCGAGCTACTCCAGGGGCTAAGTCCTCCTGTCAGTCCACTGAGCACGCCCATGGGGCGATTTCTCATTGGAGATCGGAGGTCACATGCTCAGGTCCTTCTCTAGCTCGGATTGGACCATCAGGAAGGTCAGGAAGGTCCCGGAAGGACACTGCTATAAAAGGTTTGCATGGCCGCTCAGCCATGCGCTAAGATAGACTTTTGTTGAGACTTGTGTGAGTGATGACGGATTCTTGTAACTGTTGACTGACTCATTAAATAACCCCTTCCTTTGATACGTATGTGTTAGGGTTAGTTCAGCCTGAGTCAGCGCCTCATGGTGGCAAAGCATGTGCCACAGTGCTCCAGTCCAGCACAAAGGTTAGCGCCATAGTGCTGCCATATCTCCCATGCCTCTGGGCGGTACGAGTCTATCCACTGCACCCTGTGACAGCTAACAGGGCACAGCACTTTCCTAGTGTCACTCTCTAGCGCCATTGCAGCGGCTCTGTGCGCAAGTGGGTCTAGAAGGACTCTGACTCCATGCCTCTGGGCAGAGTTCTGTGACCACATTGCTTGCGCTCACATTATATTAGTGCGACCTTGTGAAGTAGCAGGGTTCACCTCGCACACTCCGGGTGAGGTAACCCGAGCGTGCTACTATCCACCATTGTCTAGCAGCAGTTTACATCACTGTATGGTGGACCCCAGGCTGCGAACGCACCTCATTAATATCTATATTATTTGGTGCGCTCCGCCAGCCTAACACCGGAAGATGCCGGGAGCATCACTGAGGGCCAGGGGGGGGGGGAGGGGGGGGGCATCGGAAGGTGAGAATAACCATTTTTTTAAAATTATTTTTAACATCCTATCTTTACTATTGATGCTGCATAGGCAGCATCAATAGTAAAAAGTTGGTCACACTTGTCAAGCACACTTGTCAAGCCCTCATCATCTCACGCCTTGACTACTGCAAAACTCTCCTCTGTGGCCTCCCTGCTAACTCTCTTGCACCACTCCAGTCTGTCCTCAATTCTGCTGCCCGACGAATCCACCTCTCTCCTCACTACTCCCCTGTCTCCCCCCTCTGCAAATCCCTCCATTGGCTCCCAATTCCCCAACGAATCCAGTTCAAACTAATAACACTGACCTACAAAGCCATCCACAACCTTTCCCCTCCCTATATTTCTGAACTAATCTTCCAATATCTTCCCTCACGTAATCTTCGATCCTCCCAAGACCTCCTACTCACCTCCACGCTTATTCGTTCCTCACACAACCGCCTCCAAGATTTCTTCTGAATATCCCCTATCCTCTGGAATTCCATGCCTCAATACATCCGATTATCCACCACCCTTGGATCCTTCAAACGGAACCTGAAAACCCATCTTTTCAGGAAAGCTTACAGCCTGCAATGACCATTCTGCCACCTCACCACCACCTGAGCTGCCGCCTCATCACCACCAGAGCTGTTGCACCCCCGACCTTCTGTCTCTTCCCCACTATCCCGTAGAATGTAAGTCCGCAAGGACAGTGTCCCCTCCCCTCTGTACCAGTCTGTCATTGTAAATTTGTTTACTGTTAATGATATCTATATCTTTGTATGTAACTCCCCTTCTCATGTACAGCACCATGGAATTAATGGTGCTATATAAATAAATAATAATAACCTGTCAATCACTTTTACAAGTGATGCTTGAAATCGCTTGGAAAGCGCAAGCATTCTGCAAGCTAAATACACTTGCAAAACGTTTGTGTTTAGCGGGAAAACACATGCGAATTCCGCATGCGTTTTATCCGCGGTGTGAGTTGCGGAAATGCTGCTAACATTTCCGCAGCATTTCCGAACGTGTGCACATAGCCTTAACCATCTTTTACACTACAAGGATTTATCATTGAAATGAGCGGATCAGGAATAGGTTCAGCTCCTTCTCTCTTGTTGCTTTTTGTATGTAGGGAATACTGTAGTCAGCTGTATTATTCTTTTCTGTAATGGAAAACAGAAATGTGATGGGCATAAATTAATGTAATCTGTCTGAATTCATTGTTCCGTTAGTATCCACTATGCAACACGTCTGATATATTTGTCATGGATGCTATAATAAGAAAACTAGGCTAAAAAATCGTGTATAGACAACTGCACAAGAAAAGTAAACCACTTTATTTTATCTTTTTTTTATTTTAACTTCTGTTCAGTTTCAAATTGACTACATGCTTATCTTTAAGATGACTATAATCTGTTATATTGTTTAAAACCCCCTAATATTTTATTGCATGTTTTCATTACCATGGTACACTTTGTAAAGTCATTTTCCTTACGTCATATAAATAGGAAATGTCATGTTGCCTAATGCTCTAAAATCATGATCATCATTTCTTATATGTTACCTCAGTTTTCTATTACTTTCCTTATTGTGGTTTTAACACCATAAATGCAATAATCAGGGAGTGATTATGACTTCTTATTTATGCGTTTTTCATTATCTTATTGAGATGCACTTGTGTAATATCAGTGCTTAAACATTAACCTGAATTGTACAGATAAGTTCTTTGCACTTCTTGGATGGAATGTGCAAATCACAAAGTTGAACTATTATTGCTATTTAGTTAACCCCTATCTGACATCAGATGTAGGATTCTGTCCATGTTCCCTGAGCTGATTTGACCATGGATGGAACAGTACGTCTCAGCGATCGGCCATGCACACGGGTGGTGTGCGACTAATCGCGGCTGGGTGTGAGATGATTCTCACAACTGACTCCCAGCACGAAGACCACTCCCAGCAATTTAACCCCAAGAATACTGCGAACGCACAGAATCGCTTAATTTCGGGAGTAGGCAGAGGGTTGACAACCCCTCTGCCTTTGGATCGTCGACCCCACGGCGTGACACAGGTTCCTGATCGCTGCCATGGTAACCCGATGTTGTCATGACGACATCCAGGTTACCAGAGCTGAGAAACTTCCTGGTCATGCATCTGCATACTACAGAAGCGATAAGCCTGCAAAAAGTGAGTTTCACATAGTGGGACAAAGTGTAAAAGTTAGAGTAAAGTAAAAAAAAAAAAAAAAAATAATTGCAAAAATATTTTTAAAAATAAAAAAGTAAAATCAATATTTATTCCATCACTAAATAAATATTTGAATGAAAAAAAATCTAAACAATAAAAGTTCACATATTTGGTATCACTGTGTCCGTAATGACCCGACATATAAAACTGTCCCACTAGTTAACCCCTTTAGTGAACACCATAAAAAAAACAATAGTTTCTCATCTTACTGCTGAACAAAAGTGGAATAACACGCGATAAAAAAGACGGATATAAATAAACTGTTACGCCCACAAGGCGTGAAGGTGTATAGTGGACTCACTGGACCACTGATGGTACAGTGGTAGCTGTATACCCGGTACACAAGAGACAGGGGAATGAGCTTCCAAAAACCAAGGATGTTTATTAAATGAAGCAAACAAATGGAAAAGGTGCCTGAGGGAAGAACCCTCTGGACCACAACACAGAACCACGTAGTGGAGCACCGGGCAAGGTGTACCCCTATACAGGGGCTCCCCCATTGCAACACCAGGTGACCTTAATGCCGCGATACCCGGACCAGAGGGACGACCCATACAGACCAAATAAAGGAGGTGGCAGGAATCCTGGAAGGTCTGTGTGGACTTCTAGCCGGCAATGGTAACTGGCTGATTCCAAGATGAGAGCCTTGGTCAGTCTGGTGTAGAAACCGAAGTGTCCAGAAGGATCCAGGAGAGGGTACTGCCAGCAGAGGATTCTGAGGAGACAGAGAGATTAGGATATTGCAACCGCCTTCAGTATGCAGAGCAAAGCAGAGTGTGGCCTGAGTGGAAGGCTGAGATCCCACAGAATGAACACGTTGTTCAGGCACCTCCCTCAAAGGGAGGATGCCTTTTATGTAGAGAGCATCATAGCCCTAATAGAGAACAGGTGCCCTGCTGTTTTAAGTATGTGCAGGAAGCGGGGCGCATCTCCTAAGAGCATTACCAAGAGACCTGCCAAGAGCATGCAGGTTCTTAGCAGAGAAAGGGGCCGCTGATTGGAGCCACGGACAGGGTGAGTAGTACCAGTGGAGCTGTGAGATAGGCGCCGGTCTCCCTGAGCAGCAGAGACCGGGCCTGCAGCTTGAGGGCATGACATAAACATGGTACTGCTGAAAACGTCATCTTGTCCCGCAAAAAACAAGCCTCCATACAGCTCCATCACTGGAAAAATAAAAAAGTTATAGCTTTCAGAATAAAGCGATGCAAAAATAATTATTTTTTTACTAGCTGAAGAGCCTGGTGCTGCCCGGGCATAATAACTAACTGTGGTTAGTTATAACAAATTATAATGATTATCCTCCATCCCATAGTCCCGTGCCCATATACCCATCATACATATCCTCCATCCCATAGTCCCGTGCCCATATTCCCATCATGCATATCCTCCATCCCATAGTCTAGTGCCCATATACCCATCACACATACTCCATCCCATAGTCC
Source organism: Dendrobates tinctorius (assembly GCF_039654945.1). Classification (NCBI taxonomy): domain Eukaryota; kingdom Metazoa; phylum Chordata; class Amphibia; order Anura; family Dendrobatidae; genus Dendrobates; species Dendrobates tinctorius. The sequence continues at coordinate 4,442,234 of NW_027361770.1, read as the reverse complement.
CGTGCCTGGACACATATGATGGTACCCCTGGAAATAATGTGACAAAAAGGACATGTTAAATCAAGGTGTGTCCACTAATTAGCATCACAAGTGTCTACAATCTTGGAATCAGTGAGTGGGCCTGCAGAGAGGGCTACAGATACTACCTGTGCTGTTTGGTGACATGGTGTGTATCACACTCAACATGGATCAGAGGAAGCGAAGGAAAGAGTTGTCTCAGGAGATAAGAAAGAAAATTATTAACAAACATTTTAAAGTTAAAAGTTATAAGACCATCTCCATGCAGCTTGATGTTCCTGTGACTACAGTTGCACATATTATTCAGAAATTTAAGGTCCATGGGACTGTAGCCAACCTCCCTGGACGTTATCAAAATTGAAACCAATTGTATGCAAAATAAATTGTCAAGAACAAAAAAACCCAAAATAAAATCCTCGCAAAAAATTGTGCAATAAAGACAACAATGTGTTTATATATTAATAATGTATATTTTTATTGAATTAATTAATGAAAATAAAAAAAAGATATAAATGTTTTACAGCTGATATATAAAAGGAGCACGTTTCATACACAATATATAAATATGGCATCTTGTACAATCACATTGCTATGTGGTATTTTATATATTTAGTTTTTCTGGGGTCTTTTTATTGTGACATTGCTTCTGATATTTATATATTGTGTATAAAACGTGCTCCTTTTATATATCAGAGGTAAAGCATATATATATATATATATATATATAGTATATATTTACCGTAATTTTCGGACTATAAGACGCACCTAGGTTTTAGAGGTTGAAAACAGGAAAAAAAAAGTTTTTGAAGCAATTAATGGGGTAAAATATTTAATAACATAAATAACATAATATTTCACCAATGCAAATGTAAACAGAACTCAGCAGTAGCATTAACAACCATTATTGATTTAAGTACGGAAACTCTTCAGTTATCAGGGAACCCCAAGAACTCCTCATCACTACTGTCCACATTTAGGAAGCTTGGTTCCTCAGAATCGCTAGTATCACTGTCTTCACTCTGTTCATAGAGGATATCATCTTCAGAGCCATCTAAGGCATTGCTGATGCCACATTTTTTGAAGGACTTCACAATGATTTCATCTTTAACTGACTGCCATGAGGTTTTCACCCATTCACAAACAAAGGTGATAGTGGGCCTCTTCATTCGTCCAGTTGGCGTCAGGTCATGATTTCCAGCAGTCATCCATTTATTCCACTCTTCTCTCATGAAAACTTTAAATGGCTTATTGATGGAAATGTCCAAAGGTTGCAACTGACTGGTAAGCCCCCCAGGAATTACGGCAAGATGGTTTTTTTCTTCTTTAAATCTCCTTTTTGTGGCTTCAGTTATGTGTGCCCTGAACTGGTCAAGCACTAACAGAGCAGTTTTTTCAGAAGCCCTCCAGGACGTTTGGACCACACTTTTTCTATCCATATCTTCATGCCATTTTCGTCCATCCATCCCTTTTTATGAATATGAACAATGACTCCTATTGGGATTGCCTCTTTTGGCATGGTTTTTCTCTTGAAAATCAGCATTGGTGGCAGTTTGGTGCCATGTGCACAGCAGGACAACACAACTGTATAATGGGTTTTCTCATGCCCTGAGGTCTTCATGGCTATAGTTTTGGCACCTTTCACATCGACAGTTTTGTTTGATGGAACATCGAAGGTCAACGAGACTTCATCCATGCTCCCAATCTGAGTCATTTCATATCCATTTTTCTTTCTTGCTTCCAATACAAATTTGTGAAAAGACAAAATCTTGGTCTCGTATTCTATAGGCATTTATTGTGCAATCCTAGTATTTGTGCGCATAGCAAGGCCACATCTCTTCATAAATCTATAGCACCATGATGGTGATCCTGTTAAGTCCTCAATGTCTTTCTCTGCAGCAAGATGTTTAGCTTCATAAATGATCATTTTCGTAGATACAGAATATCCATTGTTCCTGTGATGTATGACCCACTCTTTCACATTCACTTCTAAATGTGGCTACTTTGCAGCATGCCCACGAAGGCATTTTTTGTCTTTGTCCGTTTTTTGCAGCTGATCCTTCTGTTTCCTCCATTCCCGTATCATTTTTTCGGTTGGAGGTGGCCCGAAGTGTCTCTCTGCTGCTCTGTTGCCATGTTCTTTGGCGTACTTCACTACCTCCAGTTTAAAAGGGATTTTACATGAAATCCTTTTCTGCTTCGACATCTTTCCAGGAGAGTATGGTACACGATAGTACGGTATCTTTCTGCCAAGAAAATACAAAATTAAGGTATCAGTACGGTACTTTGGCCTGCTGCTGACACTGTTATGGTGAGGGATCTGCTGCTGGAGGGCCACAGGTTGTGCTACACTGTTGTATGGAACAACACCCCACCAAGGAGAACATCTGCAAGGAGTTTGTATGTTCTCCCAGTGTTTGTGTGGGTTTCCTCCGGGTTCTCCGCTTTCCTCCCACACTCCAAAAATATACGGATAGAGATATTGTGAGCCCCAATGGGGACAGTGATGATGTCTGTAAAGTACGGTACTGTGGAATAGGAAAGTCCAATATACGGTACCGTAGGCAATGCATAATAAAATTACGGTAATACCGGTACCGTAATTACGGTACTGTAACTACAAACTCTGCAGTAATTTTTCTGTTTACCATACTTGGGAGAGTTTTTTTTAATGAAACAAGCTGGAGTTTTTATTGGTACCAATTTGTGATATGGTACCATACTTATGATTTTTCAACCACTTTATGTGGCAGGATGAAAAAAAACGTGTGCACAGACTGGTGAAATCTTGTATTTTTTGATGGGTCAAAATGGTTTTTCTGGCACCGTTTGCTTCTGTATTGGGAGGTGAGTAGTGCTGACCTCCTACTGTCAAAGCAAACCAACCAAGACACCTGCATGACACTGTAGTTGCAAATCATGCATCTGTCCACGTATAAATGCTGCTCACTTCCCAATGCCGAAGTATGGTACCGTAAACACTAAGGCTGGGATCACACCACCGTGTGTGATGTGAGAAACTCGCACGAGTCTCTTGCATCAACACCCGGCGCTGGCGCCGGCTCTCAGGACCGGAGCTGCGGCTGCATAGAAATACTACATGCAGCCCAGCTTCGGTCCGAGTGCCAGCGGCAATGCTGAGTGTTGATGTGAGCGACTCATGCAAGTTTCTCGCATCACACACGGTAGTGTGATCCCGGCCTAAAAGGGAACCTGACAGCTGATGCATGCTACCATAATCCTTGGACAGCATGTATCAGACATTGGCTTGTACGGTATGCTTCACTCTGAAATACCGTACTACAGCATTTCAGAGAAAAACACACCGTACTGTACTTTGGCTTTTCCTCTCCTGCTGCCCATCACTGACAGGTCTCTTCCTGTACACGCACGCAGAAAGAAAATTGTCACTCAATGGGAGCGGATGGGAAGAAGCCGCTGGGGACCCACGTGTCTGACTAGTCTCCAGGTGGCTTTTAAAGTACGGGCTGTCCAATGCATAGGCAGTGTGTATTAGCGTAACAATGGGCTGTATGACTTTAGCCACTTTTTTTTTCTCTGAAATGCTGTGGCATTTCAGAGGAAAAAAAAGTGGTTAAACTCATACAGCTTATTGCTACACTTAGGGTACCGTATGTTTCCACAGTCAGTACGGTAAATCCGCAGCATCCAACCTGCAGCGTCCAGATGTTACAGCATAGTGGAGGGGATTTTATGAAATCCCATCTCCACTATGCGTACAGGGGCACCTCTGGCTTCCCTGCGTAACCGGACATGCAGCGCGTCTTTGTAGACTGCCGCATGTCTACCGTATTTACCGTATCTTGCGGAGACGCACCACCCAATGTATAGGATGCGGTGATTCCGCATGTGTTCAATGAACACATGTGGAATCACCACGTGTATAAAAGGGGGCAGCACTTTGGACGGAGCGGTCATGTGCTGCGTCCAAAACGCTGCCGGTATGTGGCTATGGACAGCCTGTATCAGAAGATACCGTATGTCACCTATAAGGGCTCATACTCACTTGCGAGAGACTCACACGATTCTCGTGCGAGTCTCTCGCATGAAAACCGGTGACTGCCGCCGGCACTTGTATTTCTATGCAGCCGCACGATCCGGTCCCAGTGGCGGCAGCAATCCCAGTTCTCATGAGAGAGACGCGCACGAGAATGAGTATGAGCCATAAGGTGCCATATTTGTTATGTCATGCGCTTGTGAGAACTATAACTCCCAACATGTCCTGCAGCTCCTGCAGCATGTGGGAGTTATAGTTCACCACAGAAGTGATAGTGCTTTATTTTTTTTTTACTTTTTACCGTATAGTCCAAATGTACGCTAGACAGGAAGTGACCTTCTCCCATCCAGATCACAAGCCACTGTGACACTTGACAGTACTACAGAGGCAGTTCTGTGCTAACCCGGCCTCTGTAGTCTGTATGACGTCACCACAGCATGTGACCGGCTTGGAGAACCCCCTTCTTCCTGTCTAGCATAGTGTGGCTGCATATGTCGTTCACTTAGCCGCCGGCGGCTCACGCAATGCCGCCTTACTGCTGGTGGCTCCCACGCCACCGCTGGAGCCCCCCACGCGACTGCCTTAGGCCCCGCTTCAATGCTGGCGGCTCCCGCACCACTGCCAGCGGCTCCTCCTCCACCGCCGGCGGCTCCTCCTCCGCTGCCGGATGCCCCGCCTCACTGCCGGCAGCTCCCACCCCCCCAGCTGCTCCCCTCTCCATCTGTTATGCTCCGTTTAACCGCTGGCGGCTTTCACTCCACCGCCAGAGGTCCCATTTCACAGCTGCCGGCTACCGCTACCCCGCCGGCGGCCCCGCTTCAATGCTGGCGGCTCCTGCTCCACGGCCGGAGGTCCCATTTCACTGCCGGCGGCTACCGCTACCCCGCCGGTGGCCCTGCTTCACCGCTGGCGGCTCTTGTTCTACAGCCGGAGGCTAATGTCTGCCGATGCCTAGGCATGGTTCCCCTCCTCCCACCATGTGGGGATGATGGTTTACTCACCATCATCAGAGATACACTGTACTGCTTCTTCCTCTAACACAGACATTATTGGCAGTCTGTGGTTCTTCCTGATAGGCTACAAGTCCTTTTGTTAAAGAGTATCAAGGCTTTCTGGGCTTCCTTCAATTCAATCACCCCCCATCTGTTGTACTAGCCCAGGCCAACCCCTGTACTGTACATCAGTGTGGGTTTTCTCACTTGCGCCTCCCGTTCACCACCACAGGTATCAACCCCGAGCGGAGTTTGCTCATAAATCTTCAATGCTTGAACGATGGTGAATGTCTCTCGCATATAGTGGACTGAGGGCTGGGCCTCAACTTTTGACTAGCTTTGTTTGGGCTCCAGGTCTTGATAGGCACAGATCGCGTCTTTGGACCTTGACTGGCGTAGCCTGGGTTCCAAAACCTGCCTTGCGCAAGTCTGGTCTTTGAGTCTTGAGTGTTGTCGTCTAAGTTTCAGAGCTTGTCTGGTGCTGACTGGGTTTTGCTTCTAGGCGTGTCACAATTTTCTGGGCCATGCTTCCTGCCATGGCGTGACACCCTGCCTCAGTGTCCTCCTCGACACACATCCTGACTGTCTCTTCTCTTGGCACCAAATCCACTCCCATTTTAGTGCACTGGCCTTTTATACTAGGGAACTGCATCATCAAGGTCACCTGACCTGGAGCCCCATCTAAACTAGTTCCCCCTGAAACTCTCCCTCTTACAGTTGGTTCCACAGTGTCCCCTTTGGACAATAGATGGCTGTCCTCATGCTCAAATGCTGCACAGTGCTGGGGACTCTCATCATTTTTGTCAAACTCTATTAAACCAGCAAGTAATCACATTGAAAGGGCGACACCAGGAGGATTTCCAGCAGTTCCGGTCTATTTGTGTTAGGGTCGGCGGAACGCACCAAATATAAATAATAGTAGGTGCGTTCGCCGCCCAGGGTCCACCGTGCGGTAGGTGACAAGACCGCTGCTGAACAATGGCAGATGCACTTAGTAGGTGCGGTACTGCGCTCGGGTTAACGTCACCCGAACGCTAAGGGAGGCTCCGTACAAACACAGGGTCGCTTGGCCAACACTAAAGCAAAGGCGTGGGCCCTGTTAGCGTCACAGAGGCCTGCGTGTGGCGTCACAGCCGCGAACACCAATAGCTGCTGTTACTACAGCGCAGCGGCAGAGAAAGCCGCAAGCGTCGGCGCCGAGGACCGGGCGCCAACGGACGCTAGTGTAGGCGTGGAGCAAGTGGCGTGTAGCTTGCCACAACCCTGGAGCTGGCTATACACACTCGGTCACCACTCGTAATATCAGAGGGTAGGGGTTTCATAATGAGTCAGACACCAGTCCATGCATCCATCACCATACACACACACAGAATAATATGATACACTAGCGCATGGCCGAGCCGCCATGTGGGGCTTTTATAGCCATGCGCTTCCGGGACCTTCCAATACTTTGGGAAGGACCAATCAGATCCGACACAGGACCTGCACAAGTGACCCCTGCTCTCCACTGAGAGGGCACGTTGCGGGCATGCCCAGTAGCATGGCACGAGGACTAAGCCTCTGGAGCGGTTCCCTGCAAAGCAGGTTGCGCTACCATTGCTGCACCGGAGGTGGCAGCAACATCCAGGCTCCCAGAATGAGTCTGAGGAGAATGCCTGGCTCACCGTGATTGCTGAGCAGGAGTCCGAGCGGTCGGAGGAGAATGGGAAACATCAGGATGTCTGGCTCTGGATTCCTGCTGTGCAGTGCCAGGAATCCGACGCCTAACATTATCCCCCCTCCTAGGGCCCCGCTCAAAGGCAGCGATCAGGAGCGGTGCATGAATGTTTTCCACCGTCTCTCAGGTCCGAGCCTCGGGACCATGACCCTTCCAGTCCACCAAATAAAATTTTTTGCCATGGACAAACCTGCGCCCCACGATGGCGTTAACCGCAAACTCGTCAGACGATAAGTCTGATGACCCGGCAGATGACTCAGAAAACCGGATGATGTGAACTGGTTTGAGGAGGGACACATGGAACACGCCCGAAATGGCCAAATGTGGAGGAAGAGCCAGGCGGTAGACCACCGAGTTAAGTCGCTCGAGGACCTTGAATGGTCCAATGTATCGCAGTGCGAACTTGGGAGACTCGACCCGCAGTTTAATATTTCGGGTAGAGAGCCATACCATGTCGCCAGGGGAGAAGCTTGGCGCGGGCTGCCGATGCGTGTCGGCGGACGCCCTCATCCTTTCTTTAGATGCCCGGATAGCATCCTGAGTGCGATCCCAAATGTCCCGGGCCTCCACTGCCCAGTCTGCCACCCTGGAGTCAGTGGAGGACACTGGCATCGGGACAGGGACGCGTGGATGTTGACCATAGTTTAGGAGAAAGGGCGTCTGACCAGTGGAATCAGCCACCGCATTGTTTAGGGCAAATTCAGCCCAAGGTAGCAAGGATGCCCAGTCATCCTGCCTAGCAGAGACAAAATGCCGTAAATATGTGACCAAGGTCTGATTGGCTCTCTCGACCAAGCCATTCGTCTCGGGATGATAGGCGGAGGATAGATTTATCTCGATGCTAAGTAAACTGCAGAGCTCCCTCCAAAACCGAGATGCAAACTGAGGACCTCGGTCACTCACGATTTTGTCTGGCATGCCATGTAAATGGAATACGTGCTTAATGAACAAGGTGGCCAGACCTCGAGCGGGAGGCAGGCGTGTGAGTGGCACCAGATGCACCATTTTGGAAAAATGGTTGGTGACCACCCAGATGACCATACTGCCACCAGACTTGGGCAGGCCAACTATGAAATCCATGCCAACCATCTCCCATGGTCTATCCGCCACTGGCAGGGGAAACAGCAACCCCGCCGGCCTCTGTCTAGAGGGTCTGTTCCGAGCACACGAAACGCATGCTTGCACGTATTCCTTGACATCTCGAGCCATATGTGGCCACCAATATGACCTTGCCAGGAGTTCGGTGGTCCATTTATTGCCAAAATGGCCACCCACCCTGGAGGCATGTGCCCAGGCGAGGACCTCCGGCCGTAGCTGAGGAGGCACCAAGGTCTTGCCCGGTGGTACTGACTCGAGAGCGACTGGGGCCACGGTCGTAAAACTCTCCGGCGGGAGAATTAACCGAGGCTCGGCTTCTCCTTCCGCTGAGACCACTGAGCGTGAGAGAGCATCTGCACGGACGTTCTTCTCTCCACAGAGGTAGTGCAGGGTGAAGCGGAATCGGGAAAAGAAGAGCGACCACCTGGCCTGACGGGAATTCAGGCGTTGGGCCGTCTGTAGGTAGACCAGGTTTTTATGGTCTGTATATACCTGAAAGGGGAACCGGGCTCCTTCCAGGAGATGTCTCCACTCGGAAAAAGCCAACTTCATGGCTAGCAGCTCCCTGTCGCCGATGGACTAATTTTTCTCAGCCGGTGAGAAGGTCTTGGAATAGAAGAAGCAGGGATGCTTTCGACCTTGAGCATCCTTTTGATAAAGGACTGCTCCTGCATCGACGGAAGAAGCGTCTACCTCAAGGATAAACGGCTTATCCACATCAGGACGATGTAATATGGGAGCGCCAGCAAAATGCGATTTTATAGCCAAGAAGGCTTTGGAGACCTGTTCCGACCAAGCATTGGGGTTAGCTCCTTTCTTGGTGAGAGCAACCAAAGGAGCCACCAGTGTGGAAAAATGTGGTATGAACTGGCGGTAGTAATTCACGAACCCCAAAAAGCGCTGCACCGCTTTGAGGGAATGGGGTTCTTGCCAGTCCATTACCGCTTGTAGTTTGGCAGGATCCATGGCCAGCCCCAGGGCCGAGATGATATAGCCCAGGAACGGCAAGGACTCCTGCTCAAACTGGCACATCTCCAGCTTGGCGAATAGCGAGTTCGCCCGCAGACGGTCGAAGACCCTGCAGACGTCTCTCCGGTGGGTGGTCAAATCTGGCGAAAAGATGAGTATGTCATCCAGATAGATCACCACCGAAGTAGAAAGCATGTCGCGGAAGACGTCGTTGACAAAATCTTGGAAGACAGCTGGCGCATTACAAAGGCCAAAGGGCATAACCAGGTATTCGTAATGGCCATCCCTGGTATTAAAAGCTGTCTTCCATTCGTCTCCTTCGCGAATGCGGATCAGGTTGTATGCCCCCCGCAGATCTAATTTAGTAAAGATCCGAGCCCCCCGCAACCTGTCAAATAACTCCGCGATCAACGGTAGGGGATATTTGTTTTTAACCGTGATAGCATTGAGACCTCTGTAGTCAATGCAGGGACGTAACTCTCCATTCTTCTTCTGTACGAAGAAGAACCCTGCACCAGCCGGTGACACAGATTTCCTGATAAAACCCCTAGCCAGGTTCTCCCGGATATATTGAGACATAGCCTCCGTATCAGGGAGTGATAACGGATAAACACAGCCTTGGGGAGGCTCTGTACCTGGCAGGAGATCGATCGGGCAATAATAGGAATGGTGTGGCGGGAGCGTCTCCGCAGACTTCTTAGAGAAGACGTCCGCGTACTGGTGGTAGGGCCTGGGGAGCGCGCAGAGATCCGCAGGCACTTCAGTGGAAGCCACCTGAACACTGCCCCTCAGACACCTTCCCTCACAGTCCTTGCCCCAGCCCAGTATCCTCTCCGAAACCCAGTCCACGTGAGGGGAGTGGCAACGAAGCCAGGGAACTCCGAGGAGCACCTGATCGATGCCATTGGGCATGATAAGCAGGGACAGAGTCTCCTGATGTGAGGGTGAAATAGAGAGTCCGAGTGGGACTGTCTGATGGGTCACCTGAGACGATAACGGTGCCCCATTTACCACCCTAATGGACAGAGGTTGCGAGAGTAACACCAGAGGGATAGCGTGACTCTGGGCAAAAGTCGAGGACATAAAGTTCCCCTCGGCCCCGGAATCCAGGGTGACCTCTGCCTCCCAGGTGGCGTACCCACTATCTAAAGTACCCCGGAACACCGGTTTGGGTGAAAAGGGTCCCATTTTGGATTGACCACCACCTACGACCACTGGACGTGGTCGTCTTTTCGGTCGCTGAGGACATGTGCCAGCCGAATTGCCAAACTGTCGGCACTGATAACAGCGCACAGTGCTTTGCATCGGACGCGGCTTAGTGCCGGTGCGAGATACCTCCATAGGCTCAGAGGAAGAGAGCTCTTGTGCGGGGTTCTCCAGCGGCACGGTAAAGGTGGGGGCCAAATTAACCCTACGTCTGGATTGCGCTCGTTCCAACCCGCGCTCCGTGTAGCGGAGATCGATGTGGGTGGAAACGGCGATCAATTCCTCCAGACTTGTGGGAATCTCCCTAGTGGCTAGAGCATCCTTGACGTGCTCAGCCAGGCCTCTCTAAAACACCGGGACTAAGACTTTGTCCGGCCACTCTAACTCGGAAGCCAGTGTCCGAAATCGGACAGCATAATGGCTAACCGAGATTGAGCCTTGTGTTAGGGATAACAGTTGGAGAGCCGTATCGTGTGTGACCCGTGGTCCCGAGAAGACTTGCTTCAGAGCCGGGAGGAACTGAGCAGGTCCCTGAACCACGGGATCATCACGTTCCCACAATGGCGTGACCCACTGTAATGCCCGGCCAGACAACAAGGAGACAATAAACCCCACCTTAGCCCGCTCTGTAGGAAACCGTGCAGCCAGCAACTCCAGCTGAATGGAGCACTGGCTAACGAATCCCCTACAGGTGGCGCTGTCACCCGAAAACTTATCGGGGAGCGGGAGGCGAGAAATTGTCGGTGAGGGCAAAAGTGTAGGCGCACGTGAGACAGCCTCGGCGACTGTCTGAGCAGCAGCTAGCGCAGCATTCGCAGCTGAGTTGGTGCTCTCAATAACCGCCAACCTGCTCTCCAGCTGCCGAATGTAGCGCTGCAGCTGCTGCACGTCTGCCATTGCCAGCCAGACCCTGGCGCTAGTGTAATGTTAGGGTTGGCGGAACGCACCAAATATAAATAATAGTAGGTGCGTTCGCCGCCCGGGGTCCACCGTGCGGTAGGTGACAAGACCGCTGCTGAACAATGGCAGATGCACCTAGTAGGTGCGGTACTGCGCTCGGGTTAACGTCACCCGAACGCTAAGGGCGGCTCCGTACAAACACAGAGTCGCTTGGCGAACACTAAAGCAAAAGCGCGGGCCCTGTTAGCGTCACAGAGGCCTGCGTGTGGCGTCGCAGCCGTGAACACCAATAGCTGCTGTTACTACAGCGCAGCGGCAGAGAAAGCCGCAAGCGTCGGCGCCGAAGGACGCTAGTGTAGGCGTGGAGCAAGTGGCGTGTAGCTTGCCACAACCCTGGAGCTGACTATACACACTCGGTCACCACTCGTAATATCAGAGGGTAGGGGTTTCATAATGAGTCAGACACCAGTCCATGCATCCATCACCATACACACACACAGAATAATATGATACACTAGCGCATGGCCGAGCCGCCATGCGGGGCTTTTATAGCCATGCGCTTCCAGGACCTTCCAATACTTTGGGAAGGACCAATCAGATCCGACACAGGACCTGCACATGTGACCCCTGCTCTCCACTGAGAGGGCACGTTGCGGGCATGCCCAGTAGCACGGCACGAGGACTTAGCCTCTGGAGCGGTTCCCTGCAAAGCAGGTTGCGCTACCATTGCTGCACCGGAGGTGGCAGCAACATCCAGGCTCTCAGAATGAGTCTGAGGAGAATGCCTGGCTCACTGTGATTGCTGAGCAGGAGTCCGAGCGGTCAGAGGAGAATGGGAGACCGCAGGATGTCTGCCTCTGGATTCCCGCTGTGCAGTGCTAGGAATCCGACGCCTAACAATTTGGGCTACTAGGAAATCCCATACACAAAACTACCAACCCAGCATGCCTCTGGATTCTTTAGGATGACTGAGCATGGAGGGATCTGAACAGATGGAGAAAGCTTCAATCTAAAAGCCACTGGATTGACTACTTTCAGAATCTCATACATGCCAATGATTTTAGGACGAAACTTTGCCAATGGCTGCTTGAGTTTAATACTTTTAGATGACAACAAACCCATATCACATACCTTAAAGACAGTACTCACCAAACATTTTCTATCTGCTTTCTAATTTTGGCAAATCTGAGTTGCCCCAATATTATTTTGAACCTCCTTCCAGACATCTCTCAGTTTATGTATGGTGACATACAGGACATTGAGAATTAAATCTAGAAAATTCTCCATAGGGATAAAAACCATAATTACAGAAAAAACGCAAGGTTCCAGTAGACTATTTGACCTGACTGTTTATACCGGAGGTATTTTCGTTTTTGCACTTTCGTTATTTGCTCCCCTTCCTCCCAGAGCCATAACTTTTTTATTTCTCCGTCAATATGGCCATGTGAGGGCCTTTTTTTGTGGGATGAGTTGTACTTTTGAACAGCAGCATTGGTTTTACCATGTCATGTAAATGTTTGGAACGGCGGAACGCACCAAATAAATAATAAAGTGCGCTCGCCGCTCAGGGTCCACCGTGCAGAAGGTGTTAACACTGCTGCTAATTAATGGCAGATGCGCTATATGGCGGTATAATGCGCACGGGTTCAATGTCACCCGATGTGCGCAGAGCGGACTCTGTTAACTCGCAGAGGCGCTGTAACATAAACATAAACACTGAGCCTGTTAGACTCACAGGTCTCAGCGAAATTGCACGCACGGTAACTGGTCACAGGACACGGGTCCAAGACAGGGGACGGTGTCCGTCTAGACCTACCGTGTGTGCAGCATCGCTACTGCAGTCGCCGGTAAGTGCTGCTGAGAGACGTGACACCACTGGACGCTAGTGTAGAGGTACGGTGTGCACAGTGACCTATGGCTTGCCACTGACTGGCGCTGACTCTTTCTATAGTTCCCTATCCACATGCGTAATATCAGAGGGAGGGGAATCTTAATAAGTCAGTCACCAGAATCATACATCCATCACTATTCACACATCTAGTAAGAAGATTCTATACTAGCGCATGGCGGAGCAGCCATGCGGGCCTTTTATAGCCGTGCGCTGCTTGGACCTTCCAGATCTCTGAGATGGACCAATCAGGTCTGGAGAAGGACCTGAGCACGTGACTCCCAACCTCCAATGGGAGATCGTCTCATGAGCATGCTCAGTGGAGCGGCAGAGGAACTTAGCCTCAGGAATGACTTGTTGCAGAGCAGCATGTGAGACTCTGGATTCCTGTTGTGTTGCTGCAGGAATCCGACACCTATCATTACCCCCCCTCCTAGGGCCCCCTCCCTCCTGAACCTTCCAACCCGCCAAGCAAAGTTTTTTGCCACGTACCACCTTGTGTCCCACAGAGGCGTAGGCCTCAAGCTCGTCCGAAGACCAGCCAGATGCCCCGGCAGATGACTTGAAAAACCGGGACATGTGAATCAGTTTGAGAAGGGACATGTGGAAGGCGTCAGGGATGGCTAAGTCGCCAGGAGCCAAAGTTGGAGCAGGGCGCCGGGCGTCTTCATTCTCATTTTAGAGATTTGAGTGACATGCGACCCAGACTGTCGCGGACCTCTATTGCCCGGTCTTTCACCGGCAAGGGATACATTAACCCAACCGGCCTCTGTTTAGAGGAGCTACTCCGAGCACAAGAGGCGCATGTCTGAATATATTTTTTAGTGTCCCGAGCCCTGTGCGGCCACCAATAAGAGCTAGCCAGGAGTTTTGTGGTCCACTTGTAACCAAAGTGACCACCCACCCTGGACGCGTGTGCCCACACGAGAACCTTGGACCGTAGGTGAGGCGGGACAAAGGTCTTGCTCAGCGGCACTGGCTCAGGGACGACTGGAACCATGGACTCCAGATTCCCAGTGAGGGGTGTGGAATGATCCGCGGGCACCTCCGCAGAGGCTACTTGGACACTGCCCTCCATGCACCTTCCCACACAGTCCTTGCTCCAGCCTAGTATACTCCCCAAGGACCACTCTATATTAGCGGAATGGCAACGGAGCCAGGGGGGTCCGAGAAGCACCTGGTCGATGCCCTTAGGCATAATGAGCAGGGACAACGACTCGTGATGAGACGGGGAGATTGAGAACCCCAGGGGTGCTGTCTGGTGGGTAACCTGAGGCGGTGTGGTACATCCATTGACCACTCTAACGGTCACGGGGTGAGGAAGTGGCACCAGTGGAATGGCGTGTTTTGGGGCGAAGGCTGAAGACATAAAGTTTCCTTCTGCCCCAGAGTCCACTGTGACCTCTACCTCCCATGTGGAAGCACCGCTATCTAACGTCCCTCGGAATACTGGTTTGGAGGAGAAAGTTTTCATATTAGGTAGATCTGCACTAACTGCAACTGGAGGTGAACGTTATTTCGACCGCTGCGGACACCTGTTAGCCAGGTGGCCCGACTGTCGACACAGGTAGCAGTAAGGCTACTTTCACACATCAGTTTTTCTCTGTCAGGTGCGATCCGGCATCGCGCCGGAGTGCCGGATCCGGCAAATGTTATGTAAAACCGGATGTGACGGATCCGGTTTTCTGCCGGATCAGTCTTGGTCGTCAGACCATAAACCGGATCCGTATCATCAGTTTCATCCGTTTTTCCATACGTTTCCCGCCGGATCCGGTTTTTAAAAACGCCCCTTGGGGGCTTCGAAATGGGATTGGCTGCTGAAATCTATATATACCGTGTTCCTACAGCCCATCTTTGACAGGTTGTAGAGGAGAAACTGCATGTTGGAGAGAAGAGCAAGTGACTGGCGAAGATGGATGTTGTGATTGCAAATATTTTGAAGAATGTGGTGGATTTTACAGCGGAGGAGAACCGTTTGAGGGTGATTGTTCTGGAGAAGGAGAGAGCAAGACAGCAGTGCATCAGGCATCAGCGACGCCATTTGTGGATCCACCCCATCACAGCCAAAAGAATGACGCGTGGGGTCTATTCTACACTCTGCATGGACCTTAGACGAAACCCGGAGAAATTTTTTGGATATGTTCGGATGAAAATGGAGAATTTTGATTACTTGGTGGAGTGCATTGAACACCTCATAAGAAAAGCTGACACCTATTGCCGCTTCTCCGTTTCACCCGCAGAGCGTCTGATGGTGACTTTAAGGTAAGCCACATTTATTGGATATGCTCGCATGAGAGCACACTTTCACTGCAATCTTGTTGGTGGTAGTTTGTATCTCCCAAGTGTTATAGCTGAGTTTTGGTATGTAATGCTGTGATTTTTAACTAATTTATTGTTTTTTAATTCCCCACAGATTTCTTGCTACTGGAGAATGCCTTTCGTCACTGCATTTCCAGTACAGACTCGGGATTTCAACCATATCTGGAATAGTGAAGTACACATGCCGTGCACTGTGGGACTCCTTAGTTGAAGAGTTTTTACCAGAGCCCACAACAGAGAGGTGGATTGAAATTTCTGAAAAGTTTCTACAGATATGTCAGTTTCCGAACTGCTTGGGCGCTGTGGATGGGAAACATATCCGCATTGTAAAGCCAGCAGGATCGGGATCGGAATATTTCAATTACAAGAAATATTTCTCCATTGTCCTCATGGCCATCGCTGACGCAGAATACAAATTTATTGCTGTTGATATTGGGGCCTATGGCTGCTCCAATGACTCTCAAATTTTCAAACTGTCTACCATGGGGCGTAAACTGTATGGAAACACCTTCCAGTTCCCATCCCCTAGACCGCTGCCACAAACATCTGGTCCACCTATGCCTTTTGTCTGTGTAGGGGATAAAGCATTCCAGCTGTCAGAACACCTTTTGAAACCCTACTGTAGCAGAGGATTGACAAGAACAAAACGCATTTTTAATTACCGGCTAACAAGAGCAAGAAGAATGGTGGAATGCTCCTTTGGTATTCTGTCCTATTGACTGCGATCAACCTCAAGACAGAAACTGTGGACGAGGTGATCAAAGCTTGTGTGGTACTCCACAATTTTGTTATGTGCAAGGAACCCATTTCCATTGAGGACACCGCTGAAGAAACCACCTTGCAAGATTACCAGAACATTACCAATAGAAGTTCTGTGACGGTGTCACGAATGAGGGACAATTTTGCCGAATACTTTATGTCACCTCAAGGCAGAATAGACTGGCAGGATGACAGAATTTGATAAATTTCTGCCCTTAACCAAAGTTGTGTACCTTCTGTACCAACAGAATATACCTTTTCCAAACAAAGTTGGCTATCTTGTCGTCTATCTTGTCGTGGTTTAACTATTTTTACCTTGACCACAGTTGTGCACCTGGTTGTGTTTTAGGCAAAGTCTTTCACCTTTTACCAAAAGTTGTGTACATTGTTAGGAAATCCCCAACAAGATACACAACTATTGGTAAAAGGTGAAATACTTTGTCTAAAACACAACCAGGAACACAACTGTGGCCAAAAGGTAAAATTTATTTACCTTTTACCCACAGTTATGTACCTGGTTTTGTATACCTTTTTACCTTTTGTATACCCTGTACTTAACTTTTTTATACCATAGTTCGCCGCAGAAATAAAAGACAGACAACCAGTGTAAACCAATACTTTAACTTTTATTGAAAATTTTTTTTTTTTAATAAACTGTTTAATTGTTAAAAAATTTTCTCTTTATTTTAATACACACATTTATAAATTAGTGTAGTGTGTGGTGGAAACACTGCTGGAGAAGCTGCGGGACACTTCGACACTGGGAGTGTGGACAGAAGACTGGGATCGTGGTGGGGAAGGAACAGAGGTGAAGGGGTGGAAAAAGCAAGAGAATGGGTGGACATGTGGGTGGCAGAACAGGTGGTGGGTGGTGGAGAAGAAGGTTGGGCAGGGAATGGAGTAGCAGATGATGTGATTGCAAAGTGGTAGGGGGAATGAGTTTGGTACTGGGAAGTAGTTTGGTACGGGGCAGGTTGCTGGAAGTGGGGAGGTTGCTGGTACTGGGGAGTTTGCTGGTACTGGGGAGTTTGCTGGTACTGGGTAGGTGACTGGTACTGAGGGGGTGGCTGGTATTGAATAGGAGGGGGAGTAGGGACAGTGGCTGGAGGGGGTGCAGGTGGAGGAACTACAGTGGTGGGAGGTGGAGGTTGGGAGGTAACCTGCTGTAGAGCACCGTGGCACGAATGCATTACATGCATCTGCTGGGTAGGAGATAGTGTTGCCATGCGCTCCACAACAGACCTGAAAAAGAGCCCTGGATAAATCAAGGAATGACCTCTTATACACAAAAGACACGTGTGTACGTACCATGGAGAAAACCAACCAGGTTCGTATGATTACTCCATACCACAATAAATGGTACCAATTTAAGGGTATTTTCCAGAGACATTGGAAAGTCCTCCATACGGATCCTATTTTGAAAAGGATTTTACCAGAAAAACCCCTTATTGTGGCCAAAAGATCAAAAAACCTGTGACTTGCTAGTGCATAGTTTGTATAATCCATCAGGGGATAAGACCTCTAGAGACAATATTGATCCTGGTTTCTATCCTTGTGGCCTATGCAAGGCCTGTCTTAATCACATTAAAACTAAAACGTTTTGTAACTCTGATAACACTAGGAGCTACAACATCAGAAAACATATAACCTGTGCTTCCCGTGGTGTGATTTACCATGCAACCTGCCCCTGTAATATGATCTACATTGGGTTAACGACACGTGAACTAAAAATTTGTTCACGTGAGCATTATCGTGACATCATTAATGCTAAGACTGCTGAAGAAGAGTCGACGTTAAAGACACTACCCAATCATTTTATGAGATACCACCAGTGTAACCCTAACGGTTTGAGGATCAAAGGTATTGATTTGGTGACACTGGGGGTTAGAGGTGGTAATATTGGTAAAAAACTGGCACAAATAGAGAGTAGGTGGATTTATCGGTTGGGTACACTCGCACCACAGGGGCTTAATGAAAGCTTTGGGTTTGGGGCCTTTTTGTAATTTAGTTTGTTTTAGTTTCTCTTTGTCCTGAGGGAGTTTTAGGGGGGTTTGATTTTATCTGTATTGTTTATATTTTGTATTCATATGTGTATTATTATTCCATATAGGATAGTCCCTGTTTCTTATCCGGTGTTCCATCTTTTTTGGAAGTTCCGTAGCGACTTTGAATTTCTGGATGATGATGTCCTATGAAGGGCCACGTTTGGCAATTGTCTTCGAAAATTTGAAGAGTCAAGAATAATTGTGTGATTCTAATTGAAACTGTTCTAGTATGTTTGGACATTGTCTTTTAGGAGTAATAGGTTTTGTGTAATATAGCCTACTGGTCATTTTTTTTAAATGTGTTTGTGGCCTATTGGTTGCATGGGGTCAATGGATTTTTAGCTTGGGTTTGGGTTAGCACTTTTGGAAATGGTGCTGTAGGTGTATTTTATTGGATCTTATCACAAATTTCCCCCTGTAATACATATATTGTATTGATTTATTTGATACAACGTCACTATTTGTTTGTGTATTCACACTTGGTATGTGTGTTATGCGATCTATATATATCTTCACTGTCCAAATATAATAATTGTTTACAATAGGACTATTTAATTCAAAAAGTTTTTGCTTATTTCATGTAATGAGATTAATGCTGCTCTAGCTATGCACGTTGCACTTTAGACATTTTCTTATTCATTATTATTTTTTCATTCATACACTTTTTCTTTTTTTCATGGCAGATATATATGCGTATGTGCTGCCTAGATTGCCATGAGCCACTGTTCATTTTCCTTATATGGCTCTGGATACGCACGCTGTACTTTGTACACTTTTTTCATTTAGACACTTTCTATGGCAGGTGTTTTGTGCGCATGCGCTGCCTTGATCGCCCTGAGACTCCTGGTCCCGGCTCCAAAATAGAGTCGCTGAACTTCCGCCTGGTTGTCAGCGGCCCATTGTCCGGAAGTGTGAGGTGCGGTCTCGGCGCCGGATGCGCCGCTGTATTCCACGCCTACTGCCCACACACATGTTAGTCAACCAATGGGTGAGCCGCTTTCTGTTCATACATTTCCTGCTAGTTAGCGGTGGATTCTTAGGGCCCTCTTGATTGGTCATCGGGGATTTAAAGGGACTCCGAGCCTCCCTGTGGTCATGCCCCCGGAAGAAGAAGAGGTGAAACGCGCGTCGGGGTAGACCGCGGTGATAGTGTGGACATTATACACAGGTATTACTATTTTACATTTGGTAGCGGTTGTTATGGTTTATCCTGAATTACCTAAGAATGTGATCCGCTTTTTTTTGGTCCAGGTACTAAATGTAGGAGCAAGGTGTCACTTGGGGCACTTAATTTAATCTGGCCTATAGCGGTTTCACTTACAGTGGGGCAAAAAAGTATTTAGTCAGTCAGCAATAGTGCAAGTTCCACCACTTAAAAAGATGAGAGGCATCTGTAATTTACATCATAGGTAGACCTCAACTATGGGAGACAAACTGAGAAAAAAAAATCCAGAAAATCACATTGTCTGGTTTTTTTTTCATTTTATTTGCATATTATGGTGGAAAATAAGTATTTGGTCAGAAACAAAATTTCATCTCAATACTTTGTGATATATCCTTTGTTGGCAATGACAGAGGTCAAACGTTTTCTGTAAGTCTTCACAAGGTTGCCACACACTGTTGTTGGTATGTTGGCCCTTTCCTCCATGCAGATCTCCTCTAGAGCAGTGATGTTTTTGGCTTTTCGCTTGGCAACACGGACTTTCAACTCCCTCCAAAGGTTTTCTATAGGGTTGAGATCTGGAGACTGGCTAGGCCACTCCAGGACCTTGAAATGCTTCTTACGAAGCCACTCCTTCGTTGCCCTGGCGGTGTGCTTTGGATCATTGTCATGTTGAAAGACCCAGCCACGTTTCATCTTCAATGCCCTTGCTGATGGAAGGAGGTTTGCACTCAAAATCTCACGATACATGGCCCCATTCATTCTTTCATGTACCCGGATCAGTCGTCCTGGCCCCTTTGCAGAGAAACAGCCCCAAAGCATGATGTTTCCACCACCATGCTTTACAGTAGGTATGGTGTTTGATGGATGCAACTCAGTATTCTTTTTCCTCCAAACACGACAAGTTGTGTTTCTACCAAACAGTTCCAGTTTGGTTTCATCAGACCATAGGACATTCTCCCAAAACTCCTCTGGATCATCCAAATGCTCTCTAGCAAACTTCAGACGGGCCCGGACATGTACAGGCTTAAGCAGTGGGACACGTCTGGCACTGCAGGATCTGAGTCCATGGTGGCGTAGTGTGTTACTTATGGTAGGCCTTGTTACATTGGTCCCAGCTCTCTGCAGTTCATTCACTAGGTCCCCCCGCGTGGTTCTGGGATTTTTGCTCACCGTTCTTGTGATCATTCTGACCCCACGGGGTGGGATTTTGCGTGGAGCACCAGATCGAAGGAGATTATCAGTGGTCTTGTATGTCTTCCATTTTCTAATTATTGCTCCCACAGTTGATTTCTTCACTCCAAGCTGGTTGGCTATTGCAGATTCAGTCTTCCCAGCCTGGTGCAGGGCTACAATTTTGTTTCTGGTGTCCTTTGACAGCTCTTTGGTCTTCACCATAGTGGAGTTTGGAGTCAGACTGTTTGAGGGTGTGCACAGGTGTCTTTTTATACTGATAACAAGTTTAAACAGGTGCCATTACTACAGGTAATGAGCGGAGTAAAGAGGAGACTCTTAAAGAAGAAGTTACAGGTCTGTGAGAGCCAAAAATCTTGATTGCTTGTTTCTGACCAAATACTTATTTTCCACCATAATATGCAAATAAAATGAAAAAAAAACAGACAATGTGATTTTCTGGATTTTTTTTTCTCAGTTTGTCTCCCATAGTTGAGGTCTACCTATGATGTAAATTACATATGCCCCTCATCTTTTTAAGTGGTGGAACTTGCACTATTGCTCACTGACTAAATACTTTTTTGCCCCACTGTATAGTTATGCAGGCACTGTATACCATAGTGTAGCACCACTATTGGTTTAGTTTTACTTTTATAATGTAGTGATTTATTCTGTCCATATGTCCAGCGGCTTTTTTTGTAATTTGAGGCATCTATATGTGATTGTATGGTATATGAATTCTAATATGAATAAAATTGTTTACATTTTGTATTCTACATTTTCTGTGCCAGTTGTTTATTCCTTTTAGTGGCATTTAGTGTTCATCAGTTCTGGAAAGATGCATTCAGATGCAAGAACTCTGGGGCATAGCTATTTTCCTAACCCCTCTGCCGCCCATTACCCGCAGGTGTAACAGAGGTGGCAGGGGCAGAAGGGTGGGGTAAAGGGAAAGCGATCTCACCAGCAGCTTCATGTAATGTAGGCGGCCACAAAGCTCCTGTGCTGGTGGATGGGACAGATGGGTCGAATGTGTGGGAAGGCTGGGAAGGTGCAGATGTACCGGGGCGGTCGAAGTGTCCCTCGGTGCCGGTCTCCTCAGGGATCGCTTCAGAAGGGTCCAACCGTGCAGGCTCCCGAGTGCTGGTCACCGTGCTGTGGAACAAAGAGAAAAAAACACAAATAATATACAAACATGCCATTATCCCTGGCTGACAAAAAAAATTAGACATGTACAGTGGGGAAAAAAAGTATTTAGTCAGTCAGCAATAGTGCAAGTTCCACCACTTAAAAAGATGAGAGGCGTCTGTAATTTTCATCATAGGTAGACCTCAACTATGGGAGACAAACTGAGAAAAAAAAATCCAGAAAATCACATTGTCTGTTTTTTTTTCATTTTATTTGCATATTATGGTGGAAAATAAGTATTTGGTCAGAAACAAGCAATCAAGATTTCTGGCTCTCACAGACCTGTAACTTCTTCTTTAAGAGTCTCCTCTTTCCTCCACTCATTACCTGTAGTAATGGCACCTGTTTAAACTTGTTATCAGTATAAAAAGACACCTGTGCACACCCTCAAACAGTCTGACTCCAAACTCCACTATGTGAAGACCAAAGAGCTGTCAAAGGACACCAGAAACAAAATTGTAGCCCTGAACCAGGCTGGGAAGACTGAATCTGCAACAGCCAACCAGCTTGGAGTGAAGAAATCAACTGTGGGAGCAATAATTAGAAAATGGAAGACATACAAGACCACTGATAATCTCCCTCGATCTGGTGCTCCACGCAAAATCCCACCCCGTGGGGTCAGAATGATCACAAGAACGGTGAGCAAAAATCCCAGAACCACGCGGGGGGACCTAGTGAATGAACTGCAGAGAGCTGGGACCAATGTAACAAGGCCTACCATAAGTAACACACTACGCCACCATGGACTCAGATCCTGCAGTGCCAGACGTGTCCCACTGCTTAAGCCTGTACATGTCCGGGCCCGTCTGAAGTTTGCTAGAGAGCATTTGGATGATCCAGAGGAGTTTTGGGAGAATGTCCTATGGTCTGATGAAACCAAACTGGAACTGTTTGGTAGAAACACAACTTGTCGTGTTTGGAGGAAAAAGAATACTGAGTTGCATCCATCAAACACCATACCTACTGTAAAGCATGGTGGTGGAAACATCATGCTTTGGGGCTGTTTCTCTGCAAAGGGGCCAGGACGACTGAT
The DNA here is from genome assembly GCF_039654945.1 of Dendrobates tinctorius. NCBI lineage: Eukaryota > Metazoa > Chordata > Amphibia > Anura > Dendrobatidae > Dendrobates > Dendrobates tinctorius. The sequence goes on along the minus strand of NW_027361770.1, from coordinate 4,419,755 downwards.
CCGGGTACATGAAAGAATGAATGGGGCCATGTATCGTGAGATTTTGAGTGCAAACCTCCTTCCATCAGCAAGGGCATTGAAGATGAAACGTGGCTGGGTCTTTCAACATGACAATGATCCAAAGCACACCGCCAGGGCAACGAAGGAGTGGCTTCGTAAGAAGCATTTCAAGGTCCTGGAGTGGCCTAGCCAGTCTCCAGATCTCAACCCTATAGAAAACCTTTGGAGGGAGTTGAAAGTCCGTGTTGCCAAGCGAAAATCCAAAAACATCACTGCTCTAGAGGAGATCTGCATGGAGGAAAGGGCCAACATACCAACAACAGTGTGTGGCAACCTTGTGAAGACTTACAGAAAACGTTTGACCTCTGTCATTGCCAACAAAGGATATATCACAAAGTATTGAGATGAAATTTTGTTTCTGACCAAATACTTATTTTCCACCATAATATGCAAATAAAATGAAAAAAAAACCAGACAATGTGATTTTCTGGATTTTTTTTTCTCAGTTTGTCTCCCATAGTTGAGGTCTACCTATGATGTAAATTACAGACGCCTCTCATCTTTTTAAGTGGTGGAACTTGCACTATTGCTGACTGACTAAATACTTTTTTTCCCCACTGTAAACATTATGTTTGGACATGGGGTGTGTAAAATTTACCTTCTGGTGACCATTGTTGCCCGGAGGAACGACAGGGCTCGTGCGTACTTGTACTTGCTTCTGCGTCCTCCAGATCCACTCGGGGACCGCATCTCTTTATTGAACTCCTTCTTGAAACGATCCCTCACAGACCGCCACCGCTTCACAATTCTCTCCCCTGAAACAAGAAAGCACAAAGTGGTTAGTATACAACATCAGTGTTTCACAAACTCCAGTCCTCGTGGTTCCCAATGGGTCATGTTTTCAGGATTCCCATAGTGTTGCTCAAAAGAAAATCCTGAAAGCATGACCCGTGGGTGCCACGAGGACTGGAGTACGGGAAACACTGCTTGACATCAAGCAACAGGAACTGTATATACTTACGCTCTTGAATCTGGGCCCGAGCTTCAAGGTCCTCCCAGCGGTCCACAAGGAGCGAACAGATTTCCGCCCAGAGCCATCGTGTCACAATTAGATCAGCATGCCGGCGGTCAGCCATATTCCAAAGCGGCTCCCTTTCTCTAACAAGATCGATGAGGTGGTCCACATCAATCCCTCCATCCTCACCGTCAGAGTCGGGAGCACGCTGTGAAGGCTGTTAAAGAAAAAGAGAAAAATAAATTAATTAGCCACCAAAAGAAATTAAATAAAAAGTTAAAAAAAAACAAAGCAAAAATATTATACTTACACGCTGGTGACCGCCGCGTCGCTGTCGCCAACGACCCTGGGAGGCACGGTGAGGACCTCTTGGCCGAGCACCAGATTGGGAAGACTAGAAAAGAAAAGCAAAAAAATTATGTGGTTGGATGTAGGCATATGTGTTTGCTGTGTGATATCTGCGCTACATTGTTTTCTATGTGTTGTATGTAGTGTGATGTTGTGTTTCTGTGTTTTATGCAGGAAACTTACCAATTGCGAGCCCACTCCAGGTATCTGTCCACCCCTTCCTTCTTCTTCTGGGAGCTCCTCTTCAGCTTGTGATTCCTGTTTTGAAATAAAAGCCAATGAATAGACATATATTCCAGAGATGATGGAATTTTTAATTAAAAACTTACTGTCAAACGCTGACGATGTGAGGGAGGGCTCCCAGAAGAAGATGTGGTGTCCTCCTGCTGGCCAGTCTCCACTCCTGATGCTGCTGCTGCTGTTGCTGCTGCCGGTGCTGCTGCATCTATACGGCGTGTTCTGCTGGTGAATAAAGAGAAACAAAGGGCCACTGAATATATTGATATTCCATGGCCCTATTTTTGAGGAATGGGGATTTGATGATTATCGTATGTCATCTGCTGGTGGACTCCCCTCCGCATGGTCACTATGGTCCCTTCGCTCCATTTGGGGTGGTGGTGCTGGTGGTGCAGTGGTCTCCTGCCTTCTCCTGCGGCTGTCGACTCTTTTGGGTGGCATGTTGGCTGTGGCTGAGGGTCCCACTGTCATGGTTTTATATATGTTTGCTGTGGGCAGGGCTACTGAGCATGCTCAGACCAAAAAAACAGACCAAAATGCTCAGACATTACATTTCGCCAGATCCGTTTTTTGTAAAAATAGCCGGATCGCGCCTGATGGCGAAAAACTGATGTGTGAAAGAGGCCTAAGAGAAGCCCTGTGCCGGACGCGGTTTCGGACCAGTACGAGACACGTCCATGGGCTCAGGAGGTAAAACTTCCAGATGAGGGGGTTCCAGAAATTCAGGGAAGTCGGGAGCCGACCTAAGCTTCTGTCTGGATTGAGTACGCTTCAGCCCGCGCTCTGTAAAACAGAGGTCAATATGGGTAGAGATCACTATCAACTCTTCCAGGCTTGTGGGGACCTCCCTGGTAGATAAAGCATCTTTGACATGCTCAGCCAACCCTCTCCAGAACACAGGGATGAGTGTTTTATCAGGCCACTCCAGCCCGGAAGCCAGTGTCCGGAAACGGACGGCGTACTGACTGACCGACAGTGGTCCCTGCATTAACGCAAGTAACTGGAGAGAGGTATCGTGAGTGACCCAGGGCCCCAAAAAGACCTGCTTAAGTGATTTTAGAAACTGAGCCGCGCTCAGTACCACAGGGTCATCACGCTTCCATAGTGGCGTAGCCCACTCCAACGCCCTGCCTGACAGGAGGGAGACGATAAACCCCACCTTAGGGAATCCCCACCTCTGTAGGGAATCGCGTGGCCAGTAACTTGAGCTGGATAGTACACTGGCTCACGAAACCCCTACAGGTGGAGCTGTCACCAGAAAATTTATCTGGCAACGGCAGGAAATTGTTGGCATTGCGAGCTAGCCATACCGTACAGAATTAAAAGGGCTAGGAACAGGAGACCACCAATGTGGCTAAATAAGTATGTAAAAAGGGCAATAAATAACAAGAACAAGACATTTAAAAAGCTAAAACAAGAAGGCAATGAAGAAGCATTAAAAAGTTATAGAGAAAAAAATAAAATATATAAAAAACAAATACATTTAGCAAAAGTGGAAACTAAGAGACTCATTGCTAAGGAAAGTAAAACAAACCCCAAACTATTCTTTCATTATATAAACAGTAAAATGATTAAAATTGATGGTGTCGGCCCTTTAAAGAACAATGAGGGTGAAATCATAGAGAGCAATGTGGGAAAAGCAAATGTTTTAAATACTTTTTTCTCAACAGTGTTCACACAGGAAAAGGATTTGCCAGGGGAAATGCAGAGTGATAATGTAAACTCCCCATTAAGTATTACCTGCCTAACCCAGGAAGAAGTGCAGAACCGCCTTAGTAAGATTAAAATTGACAAATCACCAGGCCCTGATGGCATTCACCCTCGGGTATTAAGGGAGTTAAGTAATGTGATAGACAGGCCTCTATTCCTTATATTTAAAGACTCTATAGAAACAGGGTCTGTTCCTTTTGAATGGCAGCAAGCAAATGTGGTACCAATATTCAAAAAGGGGTGTAAAAGGGAAACTGGAAACTATAGGCCGGTAAGCTTAACATCTGTTGTGGGTAAAATTTTTGAAGGGTTTCTGAGGGATACCATTATGGAATATCTCAATGTTAATAAATGTTTAACTCCATATCAACATGGATTTATGAAGGATCGCTCCTGTCAAACTAACCTGATCAGCTTCTATGAGGATGTAAGCTCTCAAATGGACCAAGAAGAATCATTGGATGTCATTTATCTCGACTTCTCTACAGCATTTGACACTGCACCACATAAAAGATTGGTAAGTAAGATGAGAAAGCTTGGGCTAGGGGAAAATGTGTGTAGATGGGTTGGTAGCTGGCTTAGTGATGGAAAACAAAGAGTGGTTATTAATGGTGCATACTCAGATTGGGCCAGGGTTACCAGTGGGGTACCCCAGGGTTCTGTATTGGGCCCCCTACTATTTAATATATTTATGAATGATCTAGTGGATGGCTTACACAGTAAAATATCAGTATTTGCAGATGATACAAAACTATGTAAGGCAGTTAACACAAAGTAGGACAGTTTTCAACTACAGACAGATTTGAGTAAATTGGAGAATTGGGCTGAAAAATCGCAAATGAGGTTTAACACAGATAAGTGTAAGGTTATGCACAAGAGAAGGAGAAACAGTTGCTACAATTACTTACTAAATGGGAAACTGCTGGGGAATTCAGACATGGAAATTGACTTAGGCATCTTAGTTAATAAGAAGCTAAACTGGAGTGCCCAGTGTCAGGCAGCTGCCACCAAAGCAAATAGGGTCATGGGATGCATTAGAAGAGGTCTGGGGACACGAGATGAAAACATAATTCTCCCTCTGTACAAATCACTCGTCAGACCACACTTGGAGTATTGTGTGCAATTTTGGACGCCGGTGCTCAAGAAAGACATTACTGAACTTGAAAGGGTTCAAAGACAGGCTACTAAAATGATAAATGGAGTTGGTTCACTACAATACCCAGAAAGGTTATCAAAATTAGGTCTATTTACTCTAGAAAAGAGAAGACTTAGGGGAGACCTAATATATATGTACAAGTATATAAGAGGGCAATACAGAGATCTCTCCAATGAACTGTTTGTACCAAGGACTGTGACAAGAACAAGGGGGCATTCTCTTCGTTTGGAGGAAAGACAATTTCTGCACCAGCATAGAAGAGGGTTCTTCACGGTAAGAGCAGTGAGGCTTTGGAATTCGTTTCCTGAGGAAGTGGTGATGGCCAACTCACTGAATGAATTTAAGAAAGGAATGGATGCTTTTCTTGTGAGTAACAGTATAGAAGGTTACGAATAACATAATATTATAGGTAGATGGTTGACCCAGCTTAGGGGAAGGAATTTTTTTCCCTATGGAGAAAATTGGCTTCTACTCTTTGGGTTTTTTGCCTTCCCCAGGATCAACAATGCAGAACAGCTGCACTAAAAATAGGCTGAACTAGATGGACATAAGGTCTTCCTTCAGCCTTCAAAACTATGTTACTATGTTACTATGCTACTATGGGCATGGACATGGACGCCCGGGAGACAGCTTCTGCAAGTGTCTGTAGCAGCATCCGCAGCCGAGGTGGAACTCTCGAGGGCTGCCAACCTGCCCTCCAGCTGCCGAATGTACCGCTGTAGCTGCTGCTGGTCTGCCATTATTAGCCAGACCCTGGCGCTAGTATAATGTTAGGAACGGCGGAATGCACCAAATAAATAAATAATAAAGTGCGTTCGCCACTCGGGGTCCACCGTGCAGAAGGTGTTAACACTGCTGCTAATTAATGGCAGACGCACTCTATGGTGGTATAATGCGCACGGGTTCAACGTCACCCAATGTGCTCAGAGCGGACTCTCTTAACTCACAGAGGCGCTGTAACATAAACATAAACACCAAGCCTTTTAGACTCACAGGTCTCAGCGACAGGGCACGCACGGTATCTGGTCACAGGACACGGGTCCAAGACAGGGGACAGTGTCCGTCTAGACCTACCGTGTGTGCGGAGTCACTACTGCAGACGCCTGTAAGTGCTGCTGAAGGCAGCGCGGCGGCAGACACAGCCGCTATGCGATAGTGCCGTGAGAGACGTGACACCACTGGACACTAGTGTAGAGGTGCGGTGTGCACAATGGCCTATGGCATGCCACTGACTGGCGTTGACTCTTTCTATAGTTCCCTAGCCACATGCGTAATATCAGAGGGAGGGGAATCTTAATAAGTCAGTCACCAGAGCTAAAACACTGACCAAACACTGAGGTAAAATACTAACCAAAGACCGAGGTAAAATACCAACCAAACACTGAGGCAAAATACTAAAATGCTGGGGTAAAATACTGACCACATACTGAAGTAAAATACTGACCAAATATTGAGGTAAAATACTGATCAAACACTGATACAAAATAATGATCAAATACTGAAGTAAAATACTAAATCCCTGAGGTAAAATATTGACCATATACTGAGGTAAAATACTGACCAAACACTGAGGTAAAATACTGACCAAAGACTGAGGTAAACTACTGACCAAATACTGAGGTAAAATGCTGACCAAATACTGAAGTAAAATACTGACCAAACACTGAGGTAAAATACTGACAAAATGCTGATTTAAAATAGAGACCAATCACTGAGGTAAAATACTGAGGTAAAATGCTGACCAAATACTGAAGTAAGATACTGATCAAACATTGAGGTAAAATACTAAGCATTGAGGTAAAATTCTGACTAAACACTGAGGTAAACCACTGACCAAATACTGAGGTAAAATACTGATTAAATACTGAGGTAAAATGGACAGCTCTGCTCTGCAGCACCATGACCCAGGTAACTGGCACCCTGCTCGTGCCATAGCCCCCCTCCGGTCCTCCCCTCAACCAATGTCATTTGATGCTTGATTGCAGATCACGGGCTGCAGGGATCCATCCACACACAGCATCAATCCCAGAAAGGCTGCAAGGAGCATTCTGCTTGTGTAGTGAGTGTGGCTATGCTGAGTCGATGGGGCTATGTAGAGTGGGCATGGCTTGACACACAGATACATATTGTCACGCTCACGCCCTGACTGATGGGCATGAGTCAGGGGGTTGTGGCCCCACTATGCCACAAAAACAGACTACCCTGGAAGGGGCGTGACTAAGACAACTGCCTTGGTTTCCACTGGAGCCTCTGGTGGTGAGGTCAGGCTTGTGTGGCAGGTAGCTGCCAGGTGCCACTCCAGGGTGGTGTCTGGCTGTGGCTGATGATCCCACTTGGGTTGACAGTACGGGCGACAGGCACGAATAGCAGACAGGCAGGTTCGCGCGGCGGGCACAGCTGAGACACAGGCAGGTGGTCATAGCTGAGACACAGGCAGGCGGTGGGCACAGGTGAGACACTGGCAGGTGGGCATGACTGAGGCACTGGCAGGCGGGCACAACTGAGACACTGGCAGGCGGGCACGGCTGAGACGCTGACAGGCAGGCACGACTGAGTCACTGGCAGGCAGGCACGGCTGAGACACTGGCAGGCAGGCACAGCTGAGACACAGGGACAGGGGCCAACTGGAAAGGCACAGGGATACGGGCAGGATGGAGTGGTGTATGGAATAGGTAGGGTCCTGTTCACACAGTGGGTGCAGGTACTGGTAGGAAAGAATGGTGTATGAAGGAACAGGTAGAGACCTGTTCAGACAGCAGGTGCAGGTACTGGTACTGGCAGGAAGAAATGGAGTATGAAGGAACAGGTTTGGACCTGTCCACACTTGGAGGAGAACTGCTAGACTGCGAAGAGCTGTAGAGCAGCAAGAGGTTCTGCAGCAGCAGAAGCAGAACTGCAAGAGTACGGAGCACAGGCAGAGCCGCAAGAGTGCGGAGCACAGGCAGAGCCGCAAGAGTGCGGAGCACAGGCAGAGCTGCAAGAGTGCGGAGCACAGGCAGAGCTGCAAGAGTGCGGAGTATAAGCAGAGCTGCAAGAGTGCGGAACACAAGCAGAGCCGCAGGAGTGCGGAACACAGGCAGGGCCGCAAGAGTACGGAGCACAGGCAGAGATGCAAGAGTGCAGAGCACAAGCAGAGCCGCAAGAGTGTGGAGCACAAGCAGAGACGCAAGAGTGTGGAGCACAAGCAGTGCCGCAAGAGTGTGTAGCACAAGCAGACAGAGAGGACACAAGGAAAGACACACCAAGGAAAGGAGCCACAGACAAGAAGACTGACAGACAGAAGTAGAGAAGTAGGACAGAGTTCAGACAAGGTAACGGTGCGAGACAAGCTACAGGACCAAGAACACAGGGATCAGGATATACTGCCTCCTGGTTGGCAGAGAGGATAGGTATGAGATAAGGCAGGGAGCAATAGCACAGGGACCAGGATATTCTGCTTCCTGAAGGACGGAAAGACAGGTACAAGGCAAAGCTAGGAATCAAGCTTCCAGAGAAGACAAAAGACAGAACAAGACCTGGCATCTCATCAGCAAGACACTGACTGAGTTAAGACATTGCACAGGCAAGTTTCACTGGGTGGAGCTGCCCTAAATACTAGAGGCCTCTTGGTAAGTGGCCAGGGACACTTTAGACAGGTGCACCCTGATTCCATAAGAACCAGAGAGTTCTGGCACCGCCCCCCCATGCACACAACCAAGGAGCATGCAGAGAGCAGGCAGGAAGCAAAAGGCACACAGCATGGAGCCGGCTGCAGACAGAACTCACAGTATGGCCTGGAGCAGTGAGTAAGTTGGTGTGTGGGGGATGGGAGGCCATGCAGTTATAAGAGGGTGCCAGGACTTAGGCCTGGCTAATGTACTGCAATGACTTGACTGGTTATAATGGACATGTTTGAGTGTATAATGTGTGACTTGTATATGCATGTTCACGGCTATAGGGTATTATAGAGACACAATAGGTAATGTAGCATTAGTAAAGGGACACTAGATGGGGACACTGAGCACAACTAGATGGGAGCCTTTAGAAGGCTTAACTAGAGGGACATGAGAGGAGAGGCTAGCCGGGAGTGAAAGGAGAGATAGAGTTCCTGCTTGAGTTCAGGGCAGCCGGGGGTAGCCATCCTGAACAGAAGTGTGAAGAGAGTGCCTATAACAGCAGCCAGTGAGTAGTGTCACTGGAGGCCCTTTACCTAGAGACTGGGAGCTAAAGGGCTAGCGAGGCTAATAGAAGAGCCTCTGGAGTCAAGTCAGCCTGAGTCGAGGAGCTGAAGTGACAGTGAAGCCAGTCTGTGGAAACCAGCCCGTGTCTGGAATTGGTCAAGCCAGGAAGGTCAGTGAGTGAGTCCCTGTGGAAGTGACAGATAGAGTGCTGGAGCTGTTTCAATAGTCAAGTGAGCTGCAAGTCTAGTACATGTACAGGAGCAACAGTGCCATAAAAGGGTGAACTATAATGGAGTAGACAGGTACTTTCATGGGCTGAAGTTAGTCGCAGAAAGAAGGGTCGAAGTGCCGTGTTCACCGTGTTTGATGTGTCATGCTTGGTTGCTTGTGTTGTCCACCCGTGTGTAACAGAAGAAGAAGTAGGTTGCTGCTGTAGATGAAGATATATTACTGGTACCATGTAAAGAGTCCTGAAGCTGTTGTGGATGTGCTGTGCCCAGCAGAGAATAAAGTTGAACTGTTTAAGTTGTTTCCAGTCTCTGTCTGCAGTCATTTGAGCCTCAAAGGTGAACAGCATACCGGAGATGGAACAGCCTCCAGCACAGTGAGTACCGGAATGACCGAGGAGGATGCCCCCCTGCGGCAATGGTATAACATTTGGCGTTGTTGGCAGAATCTCGCTGCCCAAAATGGCGGTGACACCACAGCAGAGGTGAAGAAAGTGAAACTGATGGCAGCACCCTATAAAGTACAGATTGAAGAATGTGGCAATGGGCAAGTAAAAGTGACTAAAATACCGATTGTGAACAAAGGAGAAGAATTGGGAAGTGAGACCAAAATACTGTTTGTGACCAAAGAAGAAGATCAACCATCAATAGTGATACATGATCTCTGTTCTTTTGTTTAACCCATTTGGATATCTAGACCCCAGACAGAATATCCAAAAAGTCTCTCTTGTAAGAAGGCGTCTTTTTCCATCCCCACCACGCTTTGAATTTTTAACCCATTCAATTCCTGCAACAGACATCGCCTCCAAATCCCCATTATGCTGCATTAGAAAATGTTTAGACACCATAGAAATATTACGTGTATTGCTACTATTATTCTCTACATCCCTAATATGCTCCAGAATGCGAGTTTTTAGTTTCCTTGTTGTGCAGCCTACATAAGATAAATTGCATATTTTACAATGTATCCTATAGACCACATTTTCTGTATTGCAGGAATTGAATGGGTTAAAAATTCAAAGCCTGGTGGGGATGGGAAAAGATGCCTTCTTACAAGAGAGGCTTTTTGGATATTCTGTCTGGGGTCTAGATATCCAAATGGGTTAAACAAAAGAACAGAGATCATGTATCACTATTGATGGTTATTGCTATATTTTAAATATTTGTATATATATCAATTTAATTTGTTTTTATGTGGTATTATTATGCAAACCTAGAGAATGTGGAGTTTTGCACACAGGACCTTTCTATTAGAAGATGTGATAGAAGGTGATATCGTCATTGGTCTCTAAGGAACATAGGCATTGTAGTAATGCTCATAGGACCTTTTGCCCATGTGATTTACATTGCAGTTCTCATTGGTCAGCACTAAGTATAAGGTTTGCACTATGCTAGTAATTTGCAGTTGTGATAAAGACCCATGTAGGGTCGAAACGCGCAGCTGGTGTCTCAGTGCCTCATAGCACATCCATCTACTCTTGAGGAGTAAGCCGCTGTACTACTTTAATTTTCCAATAAAGCAAGAAATTTTATCAGCTGGAACGCCCCTTATGTTTCTGTCTACTATCAACTATCGTTGGGTCCAGACGAGGTTCCGTGCTGTGGCTGTGGTTGGCGAGCTGGCTAGGGCTTTTTTAGCCCACTTTTTTTCCTCTATTTGTGCAATTTCATATGGACTTGCCGTGTTCTCCCCGCCTCTCCTCTATTGCAAATTATTGCTTTGATTTGGATGTTTGCTGAGAAGGCACTGTTTTAGCAATAACCAATATGCCTCTTACTGGTTAGGGCTCTTTTCAGCCCTTTTCTTTCTTTCTTTCTTTCTTTCTTTCTTTCTTTCTTTCTTTCTTTCTTTCTTTCTTTCTTTCTCTTATTTGTGCAATTATATGTGGACTTGCTGTGCTCTCCTTACTTCACCTCTATTGCAACTACTGCTTTGATTCATTTTTGATGTTTGCTGAGAAGGTGTTGTCTTTGCAATAAACATTATGTCTCTAACTCAGAAGACAGAAATAAAAAAGCAGCTCAGGTGTTTGGAAATGAACCCATAGAAGCCGGGGACTATCTAGACTTCACAGAGCAAGTGACACAGCTGGAGAAATTAACTCAGCAAGAAGCTAAAATATGGTGAGACTCTACTACGCTGCAAAATTATGTGGCTAAAGAGATGATCCCTAGAGCACTAAGAATAAAAAAATTGCCGACAACTAGTTTCAATGCTGAATTTATGGAGAGCTGGAATCAAATATTAACAAACTGCTCTTTGAATCTAATGAGCTTGATCATTAACCCCTTTCTGACATCAGACGTACTATCCCGTCCATGGGACCCGGGCCCCTATGCCCATGGACGGGATAGTACGTCTAGCACGATCAGGGCGCCCACGTGGTGAGCACTGCTGATCGCGGCCGGGTGTCAGCTGATTATCACAGCTGACACCCGGCACTATGTGTCAGGGGCGGTCACGGACCGCCCCCAACACATTAACCCCTTGCACACCGCGATCAAACACGATCGCGGTGTACCAGGGGTTAAGGGGAAGCATCGGCAGGGAGGGGGCTCCCTCCGTGCTTCCCTGAGCCCCCCACAGCAGCGCAATGTTTAGCGCTGCTGCGGGGGGCTCTTTCCCTGCAGGTCCCTGGATCCAAGTTGGTGACAGGGACCTTCGGGGGCCTGCAGGGAGCTGACTTCCTCAGTGCCTGCAAAGCGCATCTGTCACAGTGATCTGTGATGTGACAGATCAGCGATCTGTCACGGGACAGTGATGTCCCCCCTGGGACAACCTAATAAAGTAAAAAAAAGTGTACAAATAATTTAAAAAAAATCGCTAAATAAATTAAAAAAAAAAAATTCCCTAATAAATTCATTTTTTGGAAATAAGAAAAAAACAACAACAGTAAAAGTACACATATTTGGTATTGCCGAGTCCGTACCGACCTGCCCTATAAAACTGTCCTATTAGTTAACCCCTTTAGCGAACCCCTTAAAAAATTAAAATAAAAAACCAAGCAAAAAATAATGATTTATTATCATACCGCCGAACAAACAGTGCAATAACGCTCAATCAAAAAGATGCATATAAATATCCATGGTACCGCTGAAAACATCATCTTGTCCCGCAAAAAACGAGCCACCACACAGCATCATCAGAGAAAAAATAAAAAAGTTATAGCTCGCAGAATTAAGTGATGCAGAATAATTATTGTTTGTATAAAATTGTTTTTATTGCATAAAAGTGCCAAAACATAAAAAAATGACATAAATGAGGTATCGCTGTAACCGTACTGACCCGAAGAATAAACCGCTTTATCAATTTTACCGCACGAGGAACGGTGTAAACGCACCCCCCAAAAGAAATTCATGAAACGCTGGTTTTTGTTGATAATGCGTCCCAATAAAAAGCAATCAAAAAATGTCACGTGCCCCAACATGATACCAATAAAAACATCAACTCGTCCCACAAAAAATAAGCCCTCACATGGCTCAGTGGGTGAAAATACGGAAAAATTATAGCTCTCAATATGGGGTGATGCATAAACTATTTTTACAATAAAAAGCGTCTTTTAGCATGTGACAGCTGTCAAAAATAAAAACCGCCATAAATAGTAAATCAAACCCCCCGTTATCACCCCTTTAGTTAGGGAAAAATAATAAAATTTAAAAAATGTATTTATTTCCATTTTCCCATTAGGGTTAGGGCTAGGGCTAGGGTTAGGGTTAGGGCTAGGGTTAGGGCTAGGGTTAGGGTTAGGGGTGTGTTGGGGTTAGGGGTGTGTTGGGGTTAGGGTTGGAGTTAGAATTGGGGGGTTTCCACTGTTTAGGTACATCAGGGGCTCTCCAAAGGCAACATGACACCTGCAGAGCATTCCATCAAAGTCGGCATTCCAAAACATCACTACTTCCCTTCCGAGCCCCGACGTGGGCCCATACAGTAGTTTTCTCCCACATATGGGGCATCAGGGTACTCAGGACAAATTGGACAACTTTTGGGGTCCATTTTCTCCTGGTACCCTTAGGAAAATAAAAAATTGGGGGCAACTATATCATTTTTGTGGGAAAAAAATATGATTTTTTTATTTTAACGCCTGGGCGTTATAAACTTCTGTGAAGCCCTTGGGGGTTTAAAGTGCTCACCACACATATAGATAAGTTCCTTAGGGGGTCTAGTTTCCAAAATGGTGTCATTTGTGGGGGGTTTCCACTGTTTAGGCACATCAGGGGCTCTCCAAAGGCAACATGACACCCGCAGAGCATTCTATCAAAGTCTGCATTCCAAAACGTCACTACTTCTCTTCCGAGCCCCGACTTGGGCCCATACAGTAGTTTTCTCCCACATATAAGGTATCAGCGTACTCAGGACAAATTGGACAACAACTTTTGGGGTCCATTTTCTCCTGAAACCCTTGGGAAAATAAAAAATGGGGACTAAATGATCATGTTTGTGAAAAAAATACGATTTTTTTATTTTCACGCCTGGGCGTTATAAACTTCTGTGAAGCACTGGGGGAGTTCAAAGTTCTCACCAAACATCTAGATAAGTTCCTTGGGAGGTCTAGTTTCCAAAATGGTGTCATTTGTGTGGGGTTTCAACTGTTTTGGTACATCAGGGGCTTTCCAAACGCGACATGGTGTTCGATCTCAATTCCAGTCAAAAAAGTCAAATGGCGCTGCTTCCCTTCCGAGCTCTGCCATGCGCCCAAATAGTGGTTTACCCCCACATATGGGGTATCAGCGTACTTAGGACAAATTGCAAAATAACTTTTAGGAACCTGTTACCCTTGGGAAAGTAAGAATTGAGGGTGAAAAGATCATTTTTGTGGAAAAAATATGATTTTTTAATTGTACCGCTGTACGTTATAAACTTCTGTAAAGCCCTCGTGGGTTCAAAGTTCTCACCACATATCTAGATAAGTTCCTTGGGGGGTCTAGTTTCCAAAATGCGGTCACTTGTGGGGGGTTTCCACTGTTTAGATACATCAGGGGCTCTCCAAACGTGACATGGCGTCCGATCAGAATTCCAGCCAATTTTGCATTGAAAAAGTCAAACGGCGCTCCTTCCCTTCTGAGCTCTGCCATGCGCCGAAACAGTGGTTCCCCCCACATATCAGGTATCAGCGTACTCAGGACAAATTGCACAATAACTTTTCCAGTCCAATTTCTCCTTTTACCTTTGGTAAAATAAAAAAAATTGAACCTGAAATTTTTTTTTGTGAAAAAAAGTTAAATGTTCATTTTTTTTAACTATTCAAAAAATTCCTGTGAAGCACCTGAAGGGTTAATAAACTTCTTTTATGTGGTTTTGAGCACCTTGAGGGGTGCAGTTTTTAGAATGGTGTCACTTTTGGGTATTTTCTATCATATAGACCCCTCAAAGTGGCTTCAAATGTGATGTGGTCCGTAAAAATAAAATGATGTTGTAAAAATGAGAAATCGCTTGTCAAATTTAACCCTTATAACTTCCTAACAAAAAAAATTTTGGTTCCAAAATTGTGCTGATGTAAAGTAAACATGTGGGAAATGTTACTTATTAAGTTTTTTGTGTGCTGTATTTCTGTGATTTAAGGGCATAAAAATTCAACGTTGGAAAATTGCGAAATTGTCAAAATTTTTGCCAAATTTCAGTTTTTTTCACAAATAAACGTAAGTTATATGAATTAAATTTTACCACTATCATGAAGTACAATATGTCACGAGAAAACAATGTCAGAATCACTGGGATGCATGGAAGCGTTTCAGAGTTATTACCTCATAAAGGGACAGTGGTCAGAATTGTAAAAATTGGCCCGGTCATGAACGTGCAAACTACCCTTGGGGGTAAAGGGGTTAAGCAGGAAGAAAAAAAGCTTATTGAAATCCAGAAAGAAATTGAGGAGATGCAAACAGTTGTGGAGAAACATAAAACCCTGCCACAATATGACCAATCGCTCAAAAACATAAAAGAAAATCTCTCTGCTCTAGAGGAAGATATCATGAGCTGGAAAAAAAGAAAATTTTCCAGAGATTTAAAAGACTATGCAACCGGTAAAATATATGAATGGGGCCAATGGGAGAAAACACCGCGCATACCCAAATCTATTTTAAAACATAGCCAGACTCATAGCACCCCAACCAGAAAATCGCATGTTGCTTTTTCCATCTCATCGGATCCTGATTCATCTGATTCCAATTGCAGTACTTCTGATTTTTCCTTTGGTAACAGTGCCAACAGAAACAAAAGGAATTTTTTGGGACATTCAAAAAACGTAGGAGGCGTGCTGGTAGGAAACACCGGAGAAGCGCAAGGAGCAATTACCAGGCACAGGAAGAAAAAAATGAAGAATTAAATGTGCTGAATTTATTTTCACGGGCTTTTACACAAGCTCATCTGGAGATTCTGGCTTTAGGATTAAATTATGCAGCTGATCAAAATTTTGACTTTTTTTTGACAATTTTAAATTTCAATAAATTTATTAGAAATCTGACAATTAAAAAACGTTTTTTTGCTGAGACTGATAAAAAGAAATAAAAGAATGTGAAATTTCACAGGAAACAAATATTTATCAAAGACTAGACTATAGAGAACAATTATCTATCCTAAATCTACAGTCTTTAGAATCTGAAAATGATGTAGGTGACACAGTCAATCAGTCTCAACACTTAAATGTTAAAAATCCCTATTTTTATCTGATACAAAGTAGAGGGGAGTGTATGGATAAATTTCAGGAAGTTCTAGAAAGAGAACTAAAACAACTGAAAAATGAAATTTCTACTGATACTCGTGTTAAAAAAAACTTCAGCAAAAAACAAAAAGCTGCATTGACAGACCTAAAAAACATGACAGATATAGTGATTAAACACAGTGATAAGGGAGGTATGGTGGTAGTCCTTAACGCTGAAGATTATAAAAATCAAATGTTAAAACTTTTATCTGACAATGAGGTTTATGAGAAATTAATCTCTAATCCAACAAAAACCTACAATAAAATAGCTGAAGATATAGTCATGGAAGGTCTCAATATGGGCATACTAAACAAAAAAAGCGCTGAATATTTGATAGTTCAAAATCCGATTTTGCCAATCATATATGGCTTGCCCAAAATTCCCAAAATTGCAGATATCCCTCCTATGAGACCAATTGTATCGGGTATTGGGTCTTCAAATGAGCACCTTTGTGAATGGGCTGATTCTCTTCTTCAGCCAATGGTACGGAGCCTACCTGGCTACCTCAAAGATTCTAGGGATGTTTTAGCCACTTTTTCTAATAAAATATGGTGAGAAAACGTTGTGTGGCTCAGTTGCGATGTTATATTGCTGTACACATGCATCCCGCACAATTTGGCTATGGAAGCTTTGGAGTATTTTTTACGGAGTTATAATGAATATTCAGATGATTTGATCAATTTTCTGTTGCAGGTTGTGTTTTTTCTTCTTAAACATAATTTTTTTGCATTTGATGGTACTATCTATTTACAGAAGTCTGGAGTCCCAATGGGAGCTAAGTACTCCCCATCCTTGGCTAATTTGACCATGGCATTTTGGGAAAAACAATTAATTTATTCAGTGAATAACCCCTATGTGCACTGCATTATCTGGGAGGGTGATGTATCTACCATACCAGCATTTATGGATTACATTAACTCCAATACCTATAACATCAGATTCACTCACAAATCCAATAAAACCCAAATATCATTTCTAGATCTAGAATTACGGGGAAATGTAGGACAAGAAATTATGTCTAATACTTATTGTAAACATATTACAGGGAACACCATATTGCATGCCCGAAGTGGACATCCTAGGCATGTAATTAAATCTATTCCCATTGGAGAACATATAAGGTTAAAATGAAACTGCACGGAGGAACAGGGGAAAAACAAAGAATTTGATGCGCTGCACAAAAAATTGAAAAAACAGGGCTATGCAAATTGGATGTTAGAAAGAGCCAAAATTAGGGCAGATAATAGGGACAGAAAAGATTTATTGGAACCAAAAAATAATGTGAATCTTACAAAAAAGAGAGACGTGAATAAAAAAATATTTGTCAGTCTTGAATATAGTCTGCAATTTGACAAAATAAAGAGCATTTTTTAAATGCCTACCAATCCTCTATGAGGATGAAACATTAGCCAAAATATTAGATTCTGGCACTAATGTTGTTGCCAGACGAGCTCCCACTATTGGAGATATTATATCCCCTAGTTTCTTTACATCTGTAGCATCTTCGGAAAATTGGCTACAAACCACCAGCTTTTACAAATGCGGTTCTAATAAATGTAAAATGTGCAGATATGCACAAAAAACAAAAACATTCAATGACTCAGGTAATATTCAGAGGTATTACATCACACAATTTATTAATTGCAATACAGAAAATGTGGTCTATAGGATACACTGTAAAATATGCAATTTATCCTATGTAGGCTGTACAACAAGGAAACTAAAAACTCGCATTCTGGAGCATATTAGGGATGTAGAGAATAATAGTAGCAATACACGTAATATTTCTATGGTGTCTAAACATTTTCTAATGCAGCATAATGGGGATTTGGAGGCGATGTCACTTGCAGGAATTGAATGGGTTAAAAATTCAAAGCGTGGTGGGGATGGAAAAAGACGCCTTCTTACAAGAGAGACTTTTTGGATATTCTGTCTGGGGTCTAGATATCCAAATGGGTTAAACAAAAGAACAGAGATCATGTATCATTATTATTGATGGTTATTGCTATATTTTAAATATTTGTATATATGTCAATTTAATTTGTTTTTATGTGGTATGATTATGCAAACCTAGAGAATGTGGAGTTTTGCACACAGGACCTTTCTATTAGAACATGTGATAGAAGGTGATATCGTCATTGGTCTCTATGGAACATAGGCATTGTAGTAATGCTCATAGGACCTTTGGCTTGTTCATGCCATTTACATTGCAGTTCTCATTGGTCAGCACTAAGTATAAGCTTTGCACTATGCTAGTAATTTGCAGCTGTGATAAAGACCCATGTAGGGTCGAAACGCGTAGCTGGTGTCTCAGTGCCTCATCCATCTACTCTTGAGGAGTAAGCCGCTGTACTATTTTAATTTTTCAATAAAGCAAGAAATTTTATCAGCTGGAACGCCCCTTATGTTTCTGTCCCATGAAACCACCGACCCCTCTGGAGTTGATGTGGATATGCGTGCAGAGGCAACCCATGACATTTCTGCCCCCGGATCATGCTTTTCACCCTGGAGACTCTGTGGCTGCAGAGTCCTCTTTGGCCCACGCCAGGGCCCGGGCTTTAAGCGAAGATATGGCGCAGGATGCACGCCGTCTAACTTTCCTTGGCCCATTTTTTTCCCTTCTAGTGCACATTTGCACATTTCAGGGACTGTTCCGCATCCCCTAAGGGTAAGGGAACTCTGCAATGCTCTTCTGGAGAGCCTATGATGGTCTACGGGACTTTTTTGTGAAAATTGTTTTTTTTTCTCTTCTCTTGTGTTTTTCCAAGGAGCCCTGATGCGCTCTCAAGTTTGGGAGCAATGCGACGGTACGGCCTATAGAGAACGTTATTTTGTATACATGTGTATATATATTGTTGTTATGGCCCTTCTACTGAATTGTAGGACTTCCCTTGTGTGGGGCCATAGGTCCATGGACTTTGGGACCAAATGCGGCTGCAGCAACAGACTGCATTTTATTACTAGGCAGCCCGCACATGTAGCACCGGACTGTGCTGTATACTAAGGAAGGGGGGTGAACATCTTTAAGAATTGCTATAATGACTTGTACGAGTCCTTGACAGCATGGACATATGTGGTGCTCCCCTCAAAGGAAGGGGGGGAGGCACCTTTTGTGAGAAGTTTTATATATGGACACTTGCATTGTCAAATTAAGAAAATGGACATTATTGTTTTCCTTGTGTGACATATCTTTGTAGAAGTGATAAGAATTTTGATGTGAAGAATGTACAGAATAACTGTGTCTTATAGAAAATTTTTTTTGATATGTTTGTAGTAAAAAAAAGGAAAAAAAAGAAGACAGAGAAATGTAAAATTTAAATGATGAATAGAGATACATAGATAATTTTGAGAAAAATGTTGATAAGATGTATTACTGGTACCGTGTAAAGAGTCCTGAAATCGTTGTGGATGTGATGTGCCCTGAAGAGAATAAAGTTGAACTGTTTAAGTTGTTTCCAGCCTCTGTCTGCAGTCATTTGAGCCTCAAAGGTGAACAGCATACCGGGGATGGAACAGCCTCCAGCACAGTGAGTACCGGAATGTCCGAGGAGGCTACCCCCCGGCGGCCGTGGT
Source organism: Dendrobates tinctorius (assembly GCF_039654945.1). NCBI lineage: Eukaryota > Metazoa > Chordata > Amphibia > Anura > Dendrobatidae > Dendrobates > Dendrobates tinctorius. The sequence goes on along the minus strand of NW_027361770.1, from coordinate 4,400,633 downwards.
ATTACATTGTGATGCTGTCAGTGTTGTTACAGTACCCCCCTTTACGTCCCCTCTTCTTCAAGTCCGCCAGAATGACTTGTAGAAGAAGGATAGGAGTACACACAGTCTGAGCCATCATGACATCTCTTAGGTAGAAAGAGGTGAGTGTGACATCAGAGATCCCAAACCACCAAGTCTCTTTGTGACCGGCGAGGTCAGCTCCCAACACAAAGGGTAAAAGGACCTGGACCTCTTCCTCCTGATTGGCAGAAAGCAGGGACTTGGAAGCTTCAGATTTGACCTCTACACCAGCTGGCCACTTGAAAACTGAAGACACCTTCACTGGGTCCAACTTTAGTCCATTATCCCGAGAAAACTGGGGCTCCTCCTTTGGATCAGAGGGAAGTACCTCCACCTGGGTATCTTCACCAACTGGCCACATGGAAGCAGAGGGTACCCACATAGGATCCCTCTTCTGCCCATTATCTAAAGAAAATTGGACCTCTTCCTCCGGGTTGGTGAAAAACAGAGATACAAAGGCTTCTGCTCCAACTTCTTCATCCACCTGCCACAAGGAATCTGAAGACATCCTCACAGGATGCATCTTTTGCCCATGGTCTAGAGGAAAATTTTCAAGTGACAGGGATGTTCCTGGGAACTGGTTACAGGTATAGTCACAGGAGGTGTGTGGAGAGGGCGCCACTGCTTCCTTTTCTTCAGTGGCGTCAGCACACCATGACTTAATAACCAGCAGATCAAGTGGAGAAGGTGACAACACTGAAGACTGACCTTGCAATATTGGAACTAGATACCTCTGGTGACTAAGTAGCTCCAAATACAGCACCATGCTGGGTCTTCAGACCAGAATGGGCAGTAGCGTACCCGGCTCAGAACAACTGATGGGCAAACTGGTCAGCGAGAGGAAAACAAACTTCTCCACGTATAACGGTCCTGTCACGATCCATGTTGGATTGTGACAGATTTAGGACAGATAACCTTTTTTCCCTTAAAGCCTCATTCATCAGGGAGTGAGGAACAACGGGTGGGAATCATTATGCCCCTTCTCAAGGGGGATCCCCAATCCTGGGCCTTCTCCCTGCCGGTCGATTCACCATCCTTAGGTTCTGTGGATGAGTTTTTCGCGGCATTGGCGCTAGTGTATGGGGATCCTGATGGCGTCTCCCTGGCGGAAACCCGACTCCGTAGGATTAAACAGGAGTACTGCTGAGGAGTACTGCTCAGAGTTCAGGAGGTGGGCCATTGACACGCAGTGGAATGACCCTGCACTTAGGAGTCATTTTGTGCAGGGTCTGTCTCCAAAGTTGCAGGATACTCTGAAGTACGCTGCCCCCAGGTCGCTGGAGGCCGCCATGTCCCTTGCCATCCGGGTGGATAGACACCTCAGGGAGAGACATAGACCTAATGTGCCCCCTATAGTCCTCTCTGGAGAGGAGGACACACCAGTGCAGATGGAGGAACCCAGGCAGCTCGGAGTTGTTGGTGCTAAAAAGGGGTTTCCTGCGGGTCACTGTGGTGTGGGGGTATGTTTTTCCTGTGGGAAGCCTGGCCATTTCATAAAAGCCTGCCCAGTGCGTGCCAAACCTCCAGATGAACCCATGCAAGTAGGAGGAACTAGTTTTCATACAGTGTTGCCCACAGTTTGTGGAGTGGTGGGGGCATGTTTTCACTCTGGGCAGACTGATCATGTCCTAAAGGTTTGCCCAATGCGCGCCAAATTATCTGTTGTAGCTAAGAAGCCGCATCCCCCTGGTCGTGTGGAGGAAGATGACCTGGGAGTGTATATTTCCTCCATTTTGCCCTTGCAAGGTACCATGTCAGCAGAAGTGGTGGTTGGCGGGGTACCTGAGGGCATACCGGTGCTTGTGGAGCAGAAGTCAGTCTGGTGGATGCTCGTTTTGTCCAGACTCATGGCCTGAGGTGTAAGACGCTGAGCAAACCCCTAAGCTTCTAGGCCATTAAATCTGTCCCACTGAGCGATGGGAGGTTGACCCAAGTCGTAGAAGACATTCAGCTGCATATAGGACGTCATGAGGAGTCCCTGTCATGCTACATCTTGTGAAGGAATGCCAGTACCTATCGTTTTAGGCCTCCCTTGTTGAAAAAACACAACCCGGTCTTAGATTGGCGGACTAAGGAAGTGGTCAGCTGGGGGCAGTCGTGTGAGGGCTGCTGCCTGGGGGCTACTGTCTCTGCATCTCTCTACAACCATCCCCTTCCTCTCCAGTGGGGGCTGCAGAGGTTCAGTTGGGGAGTAGGGGCAAGTCTCAACCCTCGCCATTAGCCAACCCTGAGAGGCGCAGGCCTCGTAGTAGGAGGGGTCGGAGGGTGGTGGTTCCCTCTGTGAATTGCGGGGGTGTGAGTGTGGTGACACAGGGGGACGCCTTTGCTGTCAGTTCCATAAAGAGTTCACCGTCTTGTGGCAAACGAATGTGTGGCAATAAACGTTCAGGTCCAGACCTGTGTGTGAACGAGTATGTATGGGTGGCCACCAAAAACATCCAGTGGAAGTGTGTTGCGGGGGTCTGGAGTTCTCAGGTGATCAGGCCATATAGGGTATCGGCCATCCTCGGCCCGGTGACTTACCAGCTGGAGTTACCCCCTAATATGCCCATACACAACTCGTTCCCCAGGTCGGCGCTTTGGAGATTTGTGGTGCCTCCAGAGCATACATTGCCACTAACAGCTGCGCACATTTGTCATAAACCTGAAAATCAGGTAGTTGCTGGGGTGAACTCTGGACCTGGGCATCCCCACTGTAGGTGGTTTTCTGGTGAGGAGTGGTCTTAAGGGTCCAGTGGCCCCTCATTGAGGGAGGGTACTGTCACGATCCATGTTGGATTGTGACAGATTTAGCACAGATAACCTTTTTTTCCTTAAAGCCTGTGGCTTAAGGTTAGTTTTGCCCCCGGTGGCCGCTGGGGTTATTACACTGTAGTTGCTTTAGTTCTGGTTTTGCCCCCGGTGGCCGCTGGGGTTATTACACGTAAATTACCAAGCAGGTGTGATTACCCTGGCTCCTACCTATAAAGGAGTGTCAGGTGTTCTCAATCACTGTTGGTGATATTGTTCATTCCCAACCAACCTTGGTGGAGAAAGGAGCTATTGAGAGGAGTTCCTTGCAGCTCAGCCCAAGCTTTGGAGTAGCAGCTATTCAGGTGGAAGCTGTATCCGGGTGCCGTACTCTGTTGTTTGGAGAAATAGCAGCAGAGCAAAGCTAAGTTGTGTGTTTTCCCTGTTTTGTTGTATTTTCCTTGTGTGTATTAGCACAGCGGTGGGACTAGTGTCTGCACCATCCAGTTCACTAATAAGGGTTAGGTGCAGGGCGAGTTAGGGATTGAGGTATCCTGCTCGGCGACAGGTGAGGAGTTTGTATAGGGAACGCTAGGAGTGTTCAGGGACACTGCCTCAGGGGAGTGCAGAAGGTCTCCACGTCCCCGTTCCCTATTGCAGGGTCCACCGCTGTAACTGTTTCCCCAGTGTTCCCCTTGTTTGTCCTGGTTTTAGTGCCATCCTGCGGGTCGTGGCACAGAGGACTGGTCACTCCGTGACAGCTCCGATTAGGAACTGTAGTTGTCCCTTCAACACTGGTCTGTTCATAAATAGGGCTCGGCCATCACCAAACACCCTCATTGGATTCTGGAGCTGTGGAACAGGAACCACACACAGACTCCATCTGGCTTGCAGCTTGAATACATCTGCAGGGCCGAAGCTGCCACAAGGCACCGGAATAGTCACAGACTTTAGTGGAGGGGAGGTACTCTCACCAAGGGAAGTCTCTCCTACTGGCCCAAGGTTCTGGAGCTTTAGATCCTTTGGACAGAGGCCATCCGGGTGTTCCTCACAACCTCAGCAATAACATAGGCCTCTAGGTCCGTGATAATAGGATCCCCTGCTTCCCAGAGGGGAGTGATCCATATCAAAGCATCTTTGGCCAGGAAGGACATGATGTATCCCACCTTGACCCAGTCAGAGGGGAAACAAGCTGCATTCCCCTGGATGTAGCGCAAGCACTGCTCCAGCAACCCTTGGCACTCTTTAGGATTCCCATAGAACATAGGCGGGTCTGCAGGGTTGAGCTTCTCATAAGCCAGGAGTTGGTTGTAGATAGCATTCGAGACTATGATGGGGTCTGGTGTATCAACAATCTGAACAACCCTGGGTGGAACAAATTCTTCCGGTTGCTCATACGGGCAAAGAAAATGTTCATCATGTTCTGCGAGCAGAAGAACATGGGAAACAGCGGAGACCATGGCCTGTGCAAGCTGTCATGCTCATGCCCTGACTGATCGGCGTGAGCCAGGGGGTTGTGGCCCCACTGTGCCACAAACCAGGCTACCCTGGAAGAGGTGTGACTAAAACAACTGCCTTGGTTTTCACTGGAGCCTCGGATGGTGAGGTCAGGCTTGTGTGACAGGCAGCTGCCAAGTGCCACTCCAGGGTGGTGTCTGGCTGTGGCTGCTGATCCCACTTGGAGAGACGGTACGGGTGATAGGCACGAGTAGTAGACAGGCAGGTGAGCGTGGCGGGCAAGCCTAAGACACAGGCAGGCGGGCACGGCTGAGACTGTTATGAATGGGTCACCAAGGAGGAGAGCAGGCCCAGGCTAAGCCACAGAAAACCAGAGAGGTTGGTAACTAAGCAGATTGCAGACCCCTGATCCTGTCCTCACAACTAGCTGTAGCCGTGGAGCGTACCTACGATGATCGTAGACGCTTCGGCACAGCCAGAGAGCTAACTAAGCCTAAAGCAAGAAAGTGGAAATCTAAACTTCCCCAGAGCAGACCCCAAAGGAATAGATAGCCCCTAAAGATATACTGTTGGTGAGACAAGATGAAAACACAAACGCAGGCAGAAAAATAGACTGAGCAAACAATGGGGCCCACACTGACTAGACAGGACAGGAAAGGAAAGACACTGTCTGCAATCACGCAAAAAACCCTGAAAAAAGTCCAACACGTCTGATGCACAAAAAACACTAAAGTCACATGACTTCGCCCCCACTATATCAGCACTCTGGTATATTCAGAAAGCAAAGCAAAAAGAGACCAATATAACAGGGGACAAAACAAACTGGCACATGCAGTAACATATGGGCGGTGATTCAGCACAGCCACAACTGGAGCTGGCTGACCCGCACAAAGCAGGGATAGAAAAAAACAGATCAAATGCAAACAGAACAGCAAATGAACCACTTAGCTGAACCATGCAGGGAAAGAGCAGGAGACATCAAACCTCCTCAGAAGGCACAGGAAGAAAATCACCAGCAGGGATAGAGGGAGTCAGCTGTCTTAAATCCCAATCAGAAACCCCAGATCTCCAATCGTCATCCTCATCAGGTGGCAAGCCTCTGTCAATCAGATCAGCTCCACTACCTCCAGTAACCACCAGAGGGAGCCCAGAAAGAGAACTCGCAACCCCTCTGTCAATCTGACCAGCTCCACTACCTTCAGTAATCACCAGGGGGAAGCCAGAGAGAGAATTCACAATATGAGACACTGGCAGGCACGGCTGAGACACTGGCAGGCGGACACGGCTGAGACACTGGCAGCCAGGCACGGCTGAGACACTGGCAGGTGGGCACGGCTGATACACTGACAGGCAGGCACGGCTGAGACTCTGGCAGGCGGGCACGACTGAGACACTGGCAGGTGGGCACAGGTGAGACACTGGCAGGTGGACATGGCTGAGACACTGGCAGGTGGGCACAGCTGAGGCACAGGGACAGGGACAAATTGAAAGGCACAGGGACACGGGCAGGAAGAAGTAGTGTATGGAATAGGTAGGGTCCTGTTCACACAGTGGGTGCAGGTACTGGTAGGAAGGAATGGTGTATGAATGAACAGGCTTTCACCTGTTCACACAGGAGGTGCAGGTATGGATGCAGGCAGGAAGGAGTGAAGTATGAAGGAACAGGTTTGGACCTGTTCACACTTGAAGGAGAACTGCAAGACTGCAGAGAATAGCTGTAGAGCAGCAAGAGGTTCTGCAGCAGAAGAAGCAGACCCGCAAGAATACAGAGCACAGGCAGAGTCGCAAGAGTACAGAGCAGGCAGAGCCGCAAGAGTGTGGAGCACAGGCAGAGCCAAAAGAGTGTGGAGCACAGGCAGAGCCATAAGAGTATGGAGCACACGCAGAGCCGCAAGAGGGCGGTGTATAAGCAGAGCCGCAAGAGTGCAGAGTACAAGCAGAGCCGCAAGTGTTATGATGAGTCACCGAAGGAGGAAAAAACAAAATACTAGCTAAGTCCAGAAAAACCAGAGAGGTTGGCAGCTATCGGATTGCAGACCCCTGAACCTATCCACAACAACTAGCAGTAGCCGTGGGGGGTTCCTACGGTGCCCTAGACCCCTCGATCACAGCCGGAGAACTACATAGCCTAAAGACAGAAAGGGGAAAAACTAAACTGCCCCAGAGCAGACCCCAAAGCAATAGGCAGCCCCCAACATATAATGACGGTGAAGCAAGATGAAAACACTAACACAGATAGAAAGATAGGTTGAGCAAATGATGGGGCCCAAGCTAACTAAATAGGACAGAATAGGAAAGCTGCTGTCTGCCATCCGCAAAAACCCTATCCAAAATGAGCCAACCGACTGATAGGAAAAACAGGTCCTGAAGTCGCTAGACTTCAAAAGACTATATCAGCACTCAGGTATATTCTGAAGACAGAGCAAAAGATCAACAGATCAGAGACAAAAAATGGAATTCAGCTCACCCCCGGCCGGGGATGGCAGAACTCACAAAAAACAAGACAAAACAAAAACAAAACTGAAGAGTACAAAGCAGAGCAGAAAAACTTAGCTTTGAGATGCAGGAATCAGACTGGTCTCCAAGAATCCAGCAGGATCACCAGCAAGGCAGAAGGGCGCCGGCTGCCTTATATCCAGTCCTCAATTCCAGCCACCCAGTCATCATCTAGCTGCCCAGGTGTTTGGTAATCAGCCTCACTACCCTCCTTCACCAGAGGAGGGAGTTCATCAGACCTCAATGGTGAAGGGAAAAATGAACTCACAACACGCAAGAGTACAAAGCACAGGCAGAGCCGCAAGAGTGCAGAGCATAAGCAGACAGAGAGGACACAAGGCAAGACACAGCAAAGAAAGGAGCCACAGACAAGGAGACTGACAGACAGAGGTCGGACATATTTCAGACGAGGTAACGGTGCAAGACAAGGTACAGGACCAAGAACACAGGGGCCAGGATATACTGCCTCCTGGTGGGCAGAGAGTATAGGTACGAGACAAGACAGGGAGCTATTGCACAGGGACCAGAATATTCTGCCTCTTGGAGGGTGGAAAGACAGGTACAGGCAAAGCTAGGAATCAAGCCTCCAGAGAAGGCAAAACACAGAACAAGACGTGGCAACTCAGCAGCAAGGCACTGACTGAGTTAAGACATTGCACAGGCAAGTTCCACTGGGTGGAGCTGCCCTAAATACTACAGGCCTCTAGGTAATTGGCCAGGGACACATTAGACAGGTGCACCCTGATTCCATAAGAACCAGCGAGTTCTGACGCCGCCCCCTATGCACACAGCCAAGGAGCATGCAGAGAGCAAGCAGGAAACAAGAGGCACACAGCAAGAAGCCGGCCGCAGACAGAACTCACAGTATGGCCTGGAGTAGTGAGTAAGTAAGTGTGTGGGGGATGGGAGGCCATGCAGTGATGACAGCAGGGTTGTTACACATACATACACTCAGTTTTATATACATTTATTATTCTTCTCTATGCCTATTTCAATTACTTTTTTGTGTAAGCACCTCATTACCTCTCCAAAAACGATTATGTAATTGCTTATAAATATCTATTTTGTACTTGTTCAAAATGATGTAGAGACCTCTTACCAGGTCCTTGACATATAGCTGAATACCTTTTGATCTATAATAATGCTAAAACCAGAATTCTTTTTAGGCTGGGATCACACTTGCAAGAAACTTGGACGAGTCTCGCACGTCAATACCCGGCACTGCCGCCGGTAATCGGATTGGAGCATTCAGCTGCATAGAAATATATGCAGCAGAACACTCCGCTCCTGAGTGCTGACGGCAGTGCCGGGTATTGACGTGCAAGACTCATCCAAGTTTCTCGCATGTGTGATCTTGGACTTACCTTTATTGACTTATGTTATGCCAATGTACTAAGCATTGCATATGTTACTCTTATGTTAGTATTTTTTTTTTGTTATACTGTAAGGGGTGCATGGAGGCCAGTTTATGCCCCACGCTTCTTGCCCACTTTCCCACATGTCTTGTAATGTCGCTATAATGTGCATGGCATTGTACCAATGTTTGTTTTGCGAAGATATAGGGACAGTGTAGGATTTAGACCAGTAGGTGGAGCACAGAAGATTAGAATAGGGGCTGCGATTGCAGCCAAGATCCTGGAGCAGCGGAAGTGGGACAGCGAGCAGCACACATGCGTTAAAGGGTGGTACTCCATGCACAGGAGGGCGGAGGAGGAGCTTAAGCAGGAGGACCTGATGAGTGAGCCCGGTCAATATGATGGGACTGTGGTGAGTCCTAATGCGAATGGTGTCCATGCTCGGGTCCTGGAAACAATAGGGACCGGAGCCAATTGAACTTCTAGTACTGGCCACAAAGGTCATGTCAGAGGTGGATGCAAAAAAATGGACTCTTATGTGAAAAAAAAGTGTGTGTTGTATATTAAAGTTATGTTGTATCGACTGTATTGTCGGGGATGACCATATTTTATGAAGGAGGTGTGTAAAAGGTGCATGGAGGCCAGTTTATCCCCCGTGCTTCTTGCCCACATTCCTTGTAAATCGGGTACATCCCACACGTCTTGTAATGTCATTATAATGTGCATGTCATTGTACCTATGTTTTTGTGTTGCAAAGATATAGGGACAGTGTAGGATTTAGACCAGTAGGGGGAGCACAGTAGAATAGAATCGGGAGTTAGTTGGACCAATAGGATAAGGCTAGCTAGGAGGGGTTAAGGAAGAGTAGTTGGGGAGCTTCCTGGTGTTAGTTAGTGTGAGAACCGGGAGCCAACACAAGGCATTTGTGCCTTGGAATGTTTAAGTCTAGGAACTCAGCAGTCCAGGGCCTGGAGGCTGACAGTCACACGGTCTTGGAGGAATATCAGAGCAGCAAAAGAATGGTAGCAGCTAACCTTGTCGGAACAACCCTTAACGTCCGAGGCCTACGGCCTAGAAAGGATTGGGAGAGCTATCCTTCAACGTCACCTTTGGAGAGGGAAGCAGGTGGGGAACTCCTGAAGCGGGTTAGTCTGCCAGTCAGGAAGCTGCGGTACCTGTGGATACGATACTAAAATGGGATATTCCCGGAGAAGTAAGGGACAGTACAGGGAACGGAATGGTTGTATTCTGCAAGGAATCTTGTGCTGTTTTTGTGACTAAATTGGATGAGCGGAGTAAAATTATTTTACTGAAAAAGAATCTGGACTCTGACTATCATTGTGTATGCTGAAAGAAAAGGAACCCCGGCCATGGGGAGAGGACCCCGACTTACAAGTGAGTGGACTCCATTGAGCTAATGTGGCGAGGAGCCAGGGTGTGCCACAGCTGCCACCGCTAATCACGACTACCGCCCTGACCCCCTTTTCACTATGATGAAATAAAATCTAGTTTTTTTTCTTTTCTGTTTTTATCCCAGTCTGATGAAGGTCTGAGTTAAAGACTGAAACATTATTATACTAATTGGATTCTTCCACTACAAATAAATATCTTTTTTGATGCCAATTAAGAGTGCCAGATTTTTCTTCTAATATTTGATCAGAAGTGGTACTCCTTTTCAGTGCACCAGCTTTTGAAAGGAGTGACATGATATTTTGTCCACCATAAGACAGAGACTTGGCAAAAATGGCCTTCATAGCAGAGTTCCGAGACGAAAACCACCGCTGAACTATAAGAACACAAAAGCACATCTCAGTTTAGCCAGAAAACATTTTGATGATCCCCATGAGTTTTGTGAGAATACTTTGTGGACTGACAAGACAAAAGTTCAACTTTTTTGAAGGTCTATGTCCCACTATATCTGGCGTAGAAGTAACACAGCATTTCAGAAAAGGAACATCATGCCAACAGTAAAAATATGTCATGATGGTCTGGGGCTGTTTTGCTGCTTCAGGGCCTGGAAGACTTGCTGTGGTTAATGGAACCACCAGCAAGTTCACATCTGAAAAAAAAACAAAATTAAGACTTCGGAGTGGCCCTGTCAAAGTCCTGACCTTAATCCGATTGAGATGTTGTGGCATGACTTTAAAAAGGCAGTTCATGCTCTGAAATTACAACAATTCTGCAAAGATGAGTGGGCCAAAATTCCTGCAGAGGGTTGTAAATGACTCATTGCCAGTTATCGCAAACGCTTGATTGGAGTTGTTGCTGCTAAGTGTGGCCCAGCCAGTTATTAGGTTTAGGGGGCAATCACTTTTTCACACAGGGCCCTGTAGGTTTGAATTTCTTTTTCCCTTGCAGTGCAGCGGTATCAACGCTGCTCAGTGATGAGGCAGTGACCCAGCAAAGTTCAAAGCAAAATGTGTTTAATATCCAAACTCACACAGTGCACAGCACATGGTAACCTCTGGATCGCAATCAGGAAACACTACAGTCCATAAGTGCGTTTGGTTCCCAAGAGTGACTGCACCACCGTATCACACTGTGGGGTGCTAGGAGTTTGTTCGGCTTGGAGCTGTGTTTACTCACACAGGCTGAGCTTTTGCAGAGCCATCTGCTCTGCTTGCTGCAAACTTCACACTTACACACCCAACCCCCTGCTGCAGAGGTTTTTACAAAGAAACCTGTGGTCACCGGCCACATGGAAAACCTTGGGCCGGGGAGGAAACGGACTGCCCCATTGTCATCCTGTTGTCTGTTTCAAAAATAAAAGCCCATAACAGGCTTTCTTAAATCTGCCCTGGACACATAGCATGCCCAAGACCAATGCTTACTTTTATTTTGCATTGCAGCCACAGCTATGCTTGTGACTGCAATGCACTCCAACAGCCTCAGTATGCTTCTTTGAACATCCTAGAGTCACATAGCGACTCTCACATATAACACCGGTCACTGCCTCACACCCTTAATAAGAAAGACATAATTTTAAAACTTCATTTTGTGTTTACTTGTGTAATCTTTGTCTTATCTTTACATTTATTTAGTGATCTGAAACATTTAAGTGTGACAAACATGCAAAAGAATAGGAAATCAGGAAGGGGGCAAACATTTTTTTTGCTCAACTGTAAATACAATATCATCACAAATAAATACATTTAGCTTTCAATCCATTCTTTAATGTAAATCAGGTTTCCCCAACTCCAGTCCTCAAGGCCCACCAACAGGTCATGTTTTCAGGATTTCCCTCGTATTGTACAGGTGAAGCAATTATCACCTGGGCAATACTAAGGAAATCCTGAAAACATGACCTGTTGGTGGGCCTTGAGGACTGGAGTTGGTGAACCCTGCTGTAAATAATCAAAAAGGTTAAACTAAAATAGGGTGAACAATCATCCCTGTAGAGTCCCATCGCTGATCATTTTGAGTGTGTACAATTTACAACTGCCCTTTGTTTTCTATCCAATAAAGTCGATTTTCAAACTAAAGAGAAAAATTCTGCTCTCACTTTGTGTGACTGCAGATTGCCCAATCATGATAGTGTGCAATGTGCACATTATCACAACTTCCCTGCATTTGGTGTGTGAGTGGTAACTCAGGTAACCACATAGATGCAATTTTCATTCCTAAGATCATGTGCTGACTAGAGTGTGATCCACTTGTCTCAATAGAACATGAGACGCTACTTGGCACATACGGTAACTGCAAATACGTAAATCGCATATCTGTGTGTACATGACCACCAGCTCTTGCTAAGAGTACAATGTACAATGCTGGTTTCATACATTATCAAATGATTTTACAAAACAAAGGTAAATCACATCAGCAGCATGATTAGCTTCAGATTGGCACTCTCCTTTCTGTAGAAACCAAATATGTTCGTTAGACATGAAATCCTGTCCCTGCTGTGCAATCGTAAAGTAAAATACATCTCGCCATAAAAAAGTGGCTTTATGTAATAAATATAATAGATGTGTAGTGCATTATAAACAATGAGGTTCACAATCCACAGTAAATCTGAAATCCATAAGAAATTAGTGAATAATTGCAAGTAAGTTCTGTTTCCAGAAAGTTATTTAATTGGTTGTTTTTCTCATTTCTTCCTCATAATCAGCATTGGAATGTATGAGCTTTATTTGGCCAATCCAATGAGCCTCTTCTGAGTTTCTACATTCTTATTCATGCCCACAACTGCAACAAAAAGGTATGTTTTTACTATTCTAAAATGTTTCAAAGCTTTCTAAGCTTTCTTTGGTATTTTGAAAATGAACAATTCTTTTAATAAATGTAGTGTGTGAATTTTGGATAAAATGTGTTGTTATAAAACAGCCATTGTGATCATGGAGAAATTAAGAGATAATTCTATGCTTAAAAAGAACTGAAGCTATTTAGTAAACAGATTACACAATATGTCTGTGTATGTTATTGGACAGTTTGTTCACATCTGTGTTTTGGAAATTTAGATCTATACATAGTATTTGTCTCTCTCTCTGCACAAAGTATTGCAATCATTCTTTGCAAGAATATTAATGACTTTTTGTCACATAAATACTGATTGAATAACAGTAATCTGAATATGCCCTGTACTGTACAGATACTCTGTATAATAGTGGGGAAGGGGTGCTAGGCACAGTGGGGAAAAAAGTATTTAGTCAACCACCAATTGTGCAAGTCCTCCCATTTAAAAAGATGAGGTAGGCCTGCAATTGACATCATAGGTAGACCACAACTATGAGAGTCAAAATGAGAAAACAAATCCAGAAAATCACCTTGTCTGATTTGGCAAGATTTATTTTGCAAATTATGGTGGAAAATAAGTGTTTGGTCATTAACAAAAGTTAATCTCAATATTTTGTTATATATCCTTTGTTGGCAATGACAGAGGTCAAACATTTTCTGTAAGTCTTCACAAGGTTGGCACACACTGTTGGTGGTATGTTGGTCCATTCCTCCATGCAGATCTCCTCTAGAGCAGTGATGTTTTGGGCCTGTCACTGGTAACACAGACTTTCAAATCTCTCCAAATCTTTTCTAAGAGTTTCAGATCTGGAGACTGGCTAGGTCACTCCGGGACCTACATATGCTTCTTACGAAGTCACTCCTTCATTTCCCTGTCAGTGTGCTTGGGATCATTATCATGCTGAAAGACCCATCCACGTTTCATCTTCAATGCCTTTGCTGATGGAAGGAGGTTTGCACTCAAAATCTCATGTTACATGGCCCCATTCACTCTTTCAAGTACAGCGATCAGTGGTCCTGGTCCCTTTGCAGAGAAACAGCCCCAAAGCATGATGTTGCCACCCTCCTGCTTCACAGTAGGTATGGTGTTCTTTTTAATGCAACTCGGCTTTCTGTCTCCTCCAAACACGACAAACACAGCGAGTTTTGTTTCTACCAAACAATTCTACTTTGGTTTCATCAGACCACATGACATTCTCCTAATACTCTTCTGAATAATACAATTTCTCTCTAACAATCTTCAGATGGGCCTGGACATGTAATGGCACAAGCAGGGTGACATGACTCGCACTGCAGGATCTTAGTCCCTGGCAACGTAGTGTGCTATGGTGGTCCCAGCTCTGTGCAGGTCATTCACTAGGTCCCACCATGTGGTTCTGGGGTTTTTGCTCACTGTCCTTGTGATCATTTTGACCCCATGAGTTAAGATCTTGCTTGGAGCCCCTTATCGAGGGAGATGATCTGTGGTCTTGTATGTCTTCCATTTTCTTATTATTGCTCCCACAGTTGATTTCATCACACCAAGCTGCTTGCCTATTGCAGATTCAGTCTTCCCAGCCTTGTGCAAGTCTACAATTTTGATTCTGGTGTCCTTCAACAGTTCTTTGGTCTTCATCATAGTGGAGTTTGGAGTGTGACTGTTTGAGGTTTTGGACAGGTGTCTTTTATACTGATAACAAGTTCAAACAGGTGCCATAACTACAGGTAATGAGTGGAGGACAGAGGAGCCTCTAAAAGAAGAAGTTACAGTTCTGTGAGAGCCAGAAATCTTGCATGTTTTTAGGTGACCAAATACTTATTTTCTACCATAATTTGCAAAATAAATCTTGCCAAATCAGACAAGGTGATTTTCCGTAGTTGTTTTCTCATTTTGACTCTCATAGTTGTGGCCTATCTATGATGTCAATTACAGGCCTCTCTCATCTTTTTATGTGGGAGAACTTGCACAATTGGTGGATGACTAAATACTTTTTATTCTCTACTTCTCTGACCAAAATTCACCATCAAACTTAACTGTACGCAAAAGGCTCATGTAACCTTTATCTATCCCCCATTTCCTCAAGATGCTTGTACCATCATTGTAAATAAGCACCTGTAATTGGTATCACCCACACCTCATTGTAGATTGTAAGCTCTGAAGATCAGGGTCGTCATTATTTTTGCTTGAATTGTTTATCTTAAACTTGGTAACTTTGGACTGTTTTATATGAACTACTGACTCGTAAAGCTATGCATAATGTGTTTGTGATATATAAATAAAGTTTATTATTAGCAGTAGATTGAAGATAGTGAAATTTAAACTGTTAACTGCGCCATGTGTAGGAGTGAAGAATCTTTTATGTGAGCACAACTGCACAAAAGAGGGTTTGCTGTGGTGCTGACACAGGGAAGCACAGGGAAGAGTAGGGTGAACACAACAAGCTGCTGGGCTTTGAGAGAGGTGTAGGCTGAGATGTTATGGTGGACTGAGAAAGATGGGTTGTGCTTGGTATGTAAGATCAGTTAAAAACAGCAGGCATGTCCAATTCCGTATCAGCTGACAGATCAGTCACCCCAACAGTAGGGGGTAAACAAGTGGAGGTTTTTCGGCTGGAGACCTGTGTGACAACACTTGCCACAGTGATGGAGGTGGAAGAATCAGAAGATGCAGTTGATGGGGTGGATGGTGGTTGGTGAGATGAGACGCACTAGTCTGCTTTTTAGCGCAATGACTTTCCCAGATTAACGCATGTTGATCACACATGTGGCAGGTCATGCATTTAGTACTGAAATGATTTTTTTTTTACTCTACTAGTTTGTTTTTAAAAAATTTGACATAACATGATTTTTTAGATTTTTGCCAATCTGAAAAAAAGACCAAAGCTAGGCAACTGCAGAACCGTGAACGCTGCTGTCCATTGCCAGAGTTGGGCCTCAGGATGCATTGGTTGTCGTGATTGCATAACTGTATCTATGTAACCTCCTCATCTTCCTTCTCCTCTGCTGAGCTACTCATCTGCCTGCCTCTGGGTTTACACCAAGTGTAATATACTACCTCATTGTCATTCTCTCTGTTCTCCCACTCCTCGCCCTGAGTGTCATCCTCCTGCTCTTTCTGCCTTGACAGCACAGTACAGTCCGCAGGCGCCTCAAATATCTGACTCTAGTCACAAATTGATCACTTTCATCCAACGGGGTTAACGTCTGTTGAAGAGGGTTTGGTTTATGCTCGGACAAGTCCCTATTACTGCACTTGATAGCCCAATACTGAGCCGCTGCTGCCGCATGTGTCCCTATTACTGCACCTGATACCCCAATGCTGAGCCACTGCTGCCATATGTGTCCCTATTACAGCGCCTGATACCCCAATACTGGGCCACTGCTGCCGTATGTGTCCCTATTACTGCACCTGATACCCCAATGCTGAGCCGCTGCTGCTGTATGTGTCCCTATTACTGCACTTTATAGCCCAATGCTGAGCCTCTGCTGCCATGTGTGTCCCTATTACTGCACTTGACATCCCAATGCTGAGCCACTGCTGCCGTATGTGTCCCTATTACTGCACTTAACACCCCAATGCTGAGCCACTGCTGTCGCATGTGTCCTTATTACTGCACCTGATACCCCAATGCTGAGCCACTGCTGCCGCATGTGTCCCTATTATTGCACCTGATACCCCCTATACACACACAGCTCTGCTCCGCACACCTTGTACACACGCAACTCTGCTCCATACATGCTGTACACACGCAGCTCTGCTCCGTACATGCTGTACACACGTGGCTCTGCTCTGTACACGCTGTACACACGCGGCTCTGCTCCGTACATGCTGTACACACGCGGCTCTGCTCCGTACATGCTGTACACACTTGGCTCTGCTCCATACACGCTGTACACACGCGGCTCTGCTCCGTACACGCTGTACACACACGGCTCCACTCCGTACACCTTGTACACACACAGCTCCGCTCCGTACACCCCGTACACACACAGCTCCACTCCGTACACCCCATACACACATGGCTCCACTCCGTACACCTTGTACACACACGGCTCTGCTCCGTGCACCTTGTACACATGCTGCTCTGGTCAGTGCACCTTGTACACATGCAGCTTTGCTCTGTACACCCCGTACACACACGGCTCTGCTCCGTACACCCCGTACACACACGGCTCCGCTCCGTACACCCCATACACACACGGCTCCGCTCCGTACACAAACAGCTCTGCTGCGTGCACCTTGTACACAAACGGCTTCGCTCACCGCATACACACACGGCTCCGCTCCTCTGTACACCTCATACACACACAGATCTGCTACATCCACCCTGTAAACCCCTCCTGACCCCACACAGAAACTTCACCTCATCCAGCCAGCACCATGACAACCAGCACAGTAGAGTCCTGCAGCCACTGAAGCCCCTGATCATGTGACCCCTGACTCCGCCCCTCCTGTGACCTCATCACTGGTCCTGTGTGCACAGAATAGCCCACGACAAAATTGCTGGCTGAGAGGTGGGGTGCCCACTGCTGGCACCGGGGCCCCCCACCGCCTTCTCAGGGGCTCATGGTGGCCGGGCAGCAGAGTAGGGAGATCGATTCTCCCTGCTCTGCCGCAGAATAGTGGTATAGTGTAGTGTAGCTCCGGTGGGCTCCTTCAGAGCACGGGGCCACTGCCCCCCGGTAGCTACGCTACTGGTGTGGATGGATTTGGAGTGGGGATGGGGGTGATTTAATGTGTGTGGGGAGAATTGGAGTGGGGATGGGAGGATTTAATGTGTGTGTGGAGATTTGGAGTGGGGATGGGGGGATTTAACGTGTGTGGGTAGATTTGGAGTTGGGATGGGGATTTAATGTACTGTATGTGGGGAGATTTGAGGACACAAAATGAGGAGCATGTATGTATGAGGGCATGTATGAGGAAACAGTATGGGGAAGGGTGCAGACACAGTATGGTGAGTGGGGGATGGGTGCAGACAGAATGGGGAGCGAACGGGTGAATGTATGTGGACACAGTATGAGTAAAAATGGGAAAAATGTATGTGGACACTGTATGAGTATCAATGAAAAAATGTATGAGGACACAGTATGGGGAGTGAGGGTGATGGGATGTGTGCAGGCACAGTATTTGGAGTCACGGGTATGTGTGAACAGGCAATATAGAGACTAAGAGGATAAATATATGAGGAGACAGTATAGTGAACAGGGGGATGTGAAATGAGACAATATGAGGAGGGAGGGGAATAGTGTAAGGTGACAGTATGGGGGAGAAAAGTGAGTGGGCACAGAATAGAGACTGAGCAGTGGGGGCATAGCATGGGGGGATGGTGCAAGGGTACAGCCAGGAGGGGACAGTATACCAAGGAGGGGGGAATATGTGACAGAGTCACTTGTAATGTAATAGAGGAGAAATATGTTTCACTACGCCTAATGGCATCAGTGATTTAAAATCCATACTTGTATTACCTCCAGCACAGTAAGTGTTGCAAGGGTTAAGTTATGTTATGGGCTGGTTTTTAGGGGTACATTCTTTGAGAGTCCCGAAATATCTCCCCCTACAGAGCTAGCACCACTGTATGCTGACAGGACCTTGGTGAAGCCACAGTCGTGTGATTAGTCATGTGGTGGAGGAGTCACAAGGTCTGTGCTTAATTGGCTGAAGGGAAAAACTCTCAGTGTTCAGTTTATGTTCACCTGCAGAAAGAGCTCTCCAGGAAAGTGCTGCCTGGACTTGAGAAATTGAACAGTGTGTGTTCTGCCAGCCATGAGCAGGAGGGACCCGGATCACAGAAGGACTGTGTTTGTTCTGCCACCATTTTGTTTGTTTTCCTGTTTTGCCCAGAGGGCTGCGTTTTCTTTACTACACCTAGGTTTATGCTGCCTACAAATAAACTGTGTGCAGTCGAGTGAGCTGATCTACCACACTTCCTAACTAAAAATTATGTTTAAAAAATTGTGCTGATATAAACAAGTCGGAAATATTATTTCTTAACTATGCTGTGTGACATAAATTCTCTGATGTAAGAGCATAAAAATTTAAGAAGTTTGAAAAATGCCAAATTTTCAACATTTTTGCCAAATTTTCATTTTTTTCACAAATAATCGCAAGTTATATGGAAGAGGTTTACCACTATCATAAAGTACAATAAGTAACAAAAAACATTCTCAGAATTAGTGGGATCTGTTGAAGCCTTTCAGAGTTATTACCTCATGAAGTGACACTGGTCAGACTTGTAAAATGTGGCCTGGGGATGAAGGAGTTAAAAACTTTACCCTGCTTGATAAAAAAAATCCCCTGTTGTCAGGTCCTAGATGCTGGGCTGGTGTAATGAAATTGACCCACTCTTTTGACAGTGTACCACTGCCGCTTCTGTGTGTCTTCTTGACCTCCTCTCCTTGGTTGGGCAAGGAAGCTTGCCCCCTGCCGCTAGCATTGTCTGATGGGAATTTTTTCAACAAATTTTCCACAATGGCCTTCTGGTATAGCACCATTTTAGAAGACCTCTCTACCTAAGGAAACAAGAGATGCAAAGTTCTTCTTGTAGCGTGGGTCTAGAAGGGTGAACAACCAGTACAATTTTTGGCCAAGATGAATGTAACGTGAGAGTTACGGGAAAGGCAGAGGTACATAAAGTCGGCCATATGTGCCCAGCTTCATACAGTCAACACTTCCCTGTCTCCACTATGATGATGACTCTCCATCTGCTCCTCCTCCCTCTCTTCCACCTCATTCCCATCCTCAGCCCATGCACATAGTAGAGATGTGACAAAGGTTGTGTGGCTACTAGCCTCTGTTGCGCTAGTCACCAGATCCTGTTCCCCTTCTTCCTACTCCTCAGCGTCCACCTTCTCATTGTTACCAAATCCACGCTGAGCAGATGAGATGAGGCTGAGCTGGATAGAATCTCCATGTGTTATTTCATCCTCCATTCCCCACCTGGTCCGCATGCAAAGCTTCACGTTTAATTGTAAGCAGTGACTGTTTAAGTAGGCACAGAAGCAGGATCGTTATGCTGACTATAGTGTCATCGCCACTCATCATCTTTGTGGAGTCCTCAAAGTCTTGGAGAACCGCACAATATCAGACATTCATGTGCACTCTTCAATTATTATGTGTGGAGGCTGATCATAATAACGATGTGTGTGTTGGAGCCGGTACTCAACCACTGGCCTCTTCTGCTCACAAAGCCTTTCCTAGCATGTGCAGTGTGGAGTTCCTGTGTGTGGTGACGTTGCACATCAGTCCGTGAGCTGGCACTTGTATGTGCTACTGCAGCACTGCCAGAGCTGCGACAGCTGTAGTCAACTTGCAGAAATGGGCGCTTATGCAGTGTACCTCGACCAGGATCACTGTCAAACTTGAACAGGTTTTCAGAAACCACTGAACTACCAGGCTGAGCACATGTGCCATGCATGGTACGTGTTTGAGCTTGCCCAACTTCACAGCCGCCACCAGGTTACGCCCATTATCACACATGACCATTCCTTGTTGGAGGTTCAATGGTAAAAAACACAGATCTGTATGGTGTTATTCCTTTAAGCAACTTTGCCGCATTGCGTGGTTTGTCTCGTAAACAAACTAGCTTCAGAAGAGCCTGTTGCCGCTTCGCTCAGGCAGTGCTGCAGAGCTTCCAGCTGACATGGACGAAGTGCTCTGAGATAGCACATTGGAGATGAAGGATGAAGAGAAGGATGAAGGGGTGCAGGAACTGCTGTAGGAGGTGGCAGAAACCTTGATCAAAATAGGGTGAGCATTAATCGGCATCGGGTGCACATGTGCCATGCCAGGGTGTGACTCGGCCCAAGTCTCCACAATGTTCCCCCAGTGTGTCGTCAGGGTAATGTAGCTTCCCTAGCTACAAGTGCTTGTTCACATGTTGGTCATTAAGAGGACAATTCCAGTGAGCAATTGGTAAGGGCATGGATGATGCTCCTGGACACATGCTGGTACAAAGTGGGGTTGCCACACCAGGAGAAAAAGTGGTGGCTGGGGACCAAGTACTGAGGGACGGCTTCCGCCATGAGGAGGCAGAAATCCTCTGTGCTAGCAAGCTGAAATGGCAACATTTCCTTGGCAAGTAGCATGGAAATGTGTCTGTTTATAGCCTTTGGGCCTGTGGGTGGTTGGCTACAAACTCTCTCATTTGTTCCAAGGCCTGTGGTAGGGACAGCTGAATGTTTCACTGAGACAAAGATTTTGAAGTGCCTGATGATGGCAAGTTAGAATATGATGGATAGGTGCAGGACAGGAGGCATCTGCACCAGTGATTTACACAGGGTATTGGAAAGCAACTAGCACAGGGAAAGAGGCAATGGTGTCCCCCAGGGGCACAAATCATGTACCCGGGCATTTGGCCCACCAAGTCGGGTGCTTAGATGGCATGTGCCTGGTCATGCTGGTGGTGATCAGGTTCTTAGTAGTTAGGTCACGGCTGATCTTGGCCTGGCACAGGATGCAAATGGCCATTTTGTTTGTCTCAGAACTCTCTTAAAAAATTTCCAGACTTGGGAACACCTAACTCTTTGACAGAGAAATTCAGGAGTGTCAGTATACTGCGGAACAGTTGCCCTCATTCTCCCTCTGGTCACCCCACTGCCTCTTCCTGTCTGTTTCATTACTTCTGATCTCTCCCCCTCAGCACTGCTGGCCTTGCTCTGCATTCCAGCTTCCCAGGTTGGGTCAGTGAGTTCATCATCCACCACCTCGTCTTCCACCACCGCACCCTTGTCCTCCTGAGTTTGTGATTTAACAATAACTAGACTTAGCGGCAACTGTGTCTCATCGTCATCTTTCTCCGTAGCCAAAACTTGCTGTTCCCCACCGTGATCTTCTTGTGGCCATTTCTGCTCTAAGTTTTGTGTATCAATAAACAGCATGTTCGCCTGTCACTCTTGAATCATGCAGGTTGAGAGGCCACAATGCAGAAATGTTGTTGTAAAGAGCTTCTCGGAGTGTCCTAATGTGGAATCAATAGTTTACTGGGACTCAACATGGTGGGAGGAAGGAGGATCAGGATGAGGATTGAGGCTGCATTCACACATTGCGGTTTTTTTGCGTTTTCGCGTAGGTTTTAAATGTGCGATTTTGCCGCGAAAACGCAAAAAATAAGCATCCCATGCAATCCTATGGGATTCCGCAATGCTCTGCTAATGCTGCATTTTTTTCCGCGGCGGAATCGCTTCGCGGTAAAAAATGCAGCATGCTCATTAATTTAGCGGAATCGGGGCGATTCCGCCCACATAGGAATGCATTGTTCTGCTTACTTTCCGCATGTGGCTGTGCCCACCATGCGAAAAGTAAGCAGAACATTTGCGGATGGTACCCACGGTCCGGAGGAGAGGAGACTGTCCTCCAGGCTGTGGGTTTCCATATCCCTGTAAAAAATAGAATTAAAATAAAAAATATTGTTATTCTCACCTTCTGCGTCCCGCGCAGCCTTCCCACCTCTCTCCACGCTCCTGGCATCTTCCGGTCCCAGTAATCCTTTGCGAAAATGACCGCGATGACATCGCGGTCTAGCTGGAGCGCGACGTCTCGTTGTCATTCGTGCAAAGGATTACTGGGACCGGAAGATGCCGGGAGTGTGAAGAGAGGCGGGAAGGCTGCGCGGGACGCCGGAAGGTGAGAATAGCAATATTTTTTATTTTTTTATTATTTTTTACATCCTATCTTTTACTACTGATGCTGCATAGGCAACCAACTTGCCAATTAGTTCTCCAAGCGATGCTCCAGATCGCTTGGAAAACACTAGCATTCTGCAAGCTAATTACGCTTGCAAATCGCTAGTTTTTCCGCGGGAAAATCGTGGGAATTTAAAATGCAATTTTCCCACGGAATGGAATTCTGGAATTCTCGCGGTAACTTCCAAATGAATTCTGCTATGTGTGAACTTAACCTAAGTGATCCAAACTGTAGGCTGGACTGTGGAAGACTGTTTCCTCTTTTCTGGCTTTGGAAGCAGTGTATTTTGCCTCTCTGCAAAGTGGGACTGGAACCTGTGTGTCATGGATGGACATGTTTCTTTTGCTCCAGCAACTGCAGCAGTCAAAGTGTTTTTTTGGGGGGAGTTTAATACCACCATAATGGAAGAGAAAGAACGCAAAAGTGTATGAATGACTATCAAATTCAATCCAGAAATAATACTGTATGGCTGAGAAATTTAAGTGTGCAAAATTTTTTCTCACTTTTTTTCAGTTTTATAGATCACAGGAAATGTACCCCAGACAACAAAATAGGGTATGGATGAAACTAATCCAGCTATTTTTTTTAACACTTTTTTGTAGTGTTAGATAATAATCACAGAAATTTTCCCGAGACCACAGAATATGTATGGGTGTGAAACATAATAAAGCTAATTTTTTTAATGCTTTTTTGAAGTGTCTGAGATCACAGAAATGTACTACATAACATGTGAAACTGTAAGGCTGAGAAATTTAAACCTGCAAAATTTTATAACACTTTTTTCCAGTTTTATAGATCACAGGAAATGTACCCCAGACCATGTATGGGTGACAAATTTAACCGTGCCAAATTTTTAAAGGCTTTTTTTTAATATTGTATATGCATATACAAAAAATGCAGCTATATATTTGATAACAGACTGCACAGCCCTAATCCCTGTCTACTGATAATATTCAGCCACTCTCCCTGCCCCTGAGGCTCTCTCTCCCTCACTAGGCTAAATGCAGATTATGTGATACAAACAGCAAAGCAAATAATTAGCCTTCAGAATGGCTGTTAATATGATGGCTCCGCTTCAGCATCACTATCATCACTACAGTCCTCGGATTCATTATACTGACCACATACAGGCCTAGACAAGCACTCTCTCTGCTCAATATGAAGTGTCACAGCACTGTTCAATGGCATCAGTATGTGACATTTGAGCACCGTGATACTCGAGTGATAGCCGAGTAAAACAAAGAACGTTCGCTCATCCTTATTTATTTTTTTCATATCTTCTGTTGACTACTTGCCACTTTATCTGTTTTCATGTGTTGTTGGTTTGATGATGTGTGTAGCTAGACTTGAGTTTGGCACAGAAATTTTTCCTGCATTGTCATGTTACGTTTGCTCTGTGTAAAGGGTCTGGCTGACTGCCTTATTTCTTTGTAAATTAAAAATGATGTCACTGACCCTGAACTGTACTAATATTTTGAGATCTAATTCTATAAAAATAGTAAGTTGCATAGCTTCTCATTTTAAACTCATTGAAAGATATTCATTTTTTCACTGGACAACTGCTTTAAGTTAAATACTCGCATACCATAACAACTGTTAGGACTGGCGGAACGCACCAAATTATAAAATAATAGTAGGTGCGTTCGCAGCCCGGGGTCCACTGTGAAGAGGTGGTACACTGCTGCTAGGTAATGGCGGAAGAATAGAGCGGCGTAAAAACAGTCACACGTGGGTTACGTCACCCATTGTGAACAGGAGCGGACTCTGTTAATTCTCAGAGCCGCACAGTCACTAAAGGTGGATGCCGGAGCCTGTTTATCTCACAGAGCCCAGCCAAAGAGCGCACAGCAAGCGGCCACAGAACTCTACCCCAAGGACACGGGGTTAGAGTCCTTCTAGGCACACTGAGCGCGTGGCATCGCTGCCACGAGCGCCGCTATAGACGCTGACTATGGAGTGTGGAGCACGGGGCACTGAGGCGTGCCGAGTCACTGATGATGGCTAATGCCTGACTCAAACTCTGACCTACCTGCGCCTAAGCCTGGGCCCTAGAAGGCTAGGCTGCACAACACATGCGTACCAAGGGTAGGGGTTTCATAATGAGTCAGTCACCAGAGACATTCATACGTGCATACACCACTCACTCCTTATAGTCTGAAAATACAGGCTATCCTAGCGCATGGCTGAGCGGCCATGCGAACCTTTTATAGCCGCAAGCATCCAGGACCTTCCTGGCTTCTCGGAAGGGCCAATCCGAACACGAGCAGGACCTGAGCACGTGACCCTTGATCTCCAATGGGAGATCACTCCATGGGCATGCTCAGTGGCCCGACATGGGGACTTAGTCCCTGGAGAATCTCGCTGCTGAGCAGCATGCATTGCCATAGCTATGCCAGAGGTGGCAGCAGCAAGCAAACCCACGAAGCTGGTCTGGGCAGAGCACCGGGACCGACAAGTTTGCTGAGCAACCTCCTCTGCGGCTGGAGAGGAATGAGAGACCGCCAGAAGTAAGGCTCTGGATTCCCACTGTGCAGCTACAGGAACCCGATGCCTAACATTACCCCCCCTCCTAGAGCCACCTCCACTCTGAGCCTCGCTCCGCTCAAATTCCGCAATGAGAAGAGGAGCATGGATGTTTTACACTGGTTCCCAGGTCCGCGCCTCTGGACCATGACCCTTCCAATCCACCAAGTAAAATTTTTTGCCCGGCATCATCTTGCATCCCACGATGGCATTGACCTCAAATTCATCTGACAACTGGTCTGATGTCCCGGCAGATGGCTTAGAAAACTGGGACATGTGCACCGGCTTAAGGAGAGACACATGAAACGTGTCCGAGATAGCCAAGTGTGGTGGAAGAGACAGGCGGTAGACCACAGGGTTGATCTGCTTGATGACCTTGAAAGGGCCAATATAGCGAGGTGCGAACTTAGCGGATTCCACCCACAGCCTGATGTTTTGAGCGGAGAGCCACACTAAGTCACCAGGGGCGAAGGTCAGAGTCGGGCGTCGGCGAGTGTCAGCGGAGGACCTCATTCTCTCCTTGGAGGCCCGGATAGCATCCTGCGTGCAATCCCAAATGTCATGTGCCTCCACAGTGCAGTCTGCCACCCTAGAGTCGGTGGATGACAGGCACGGGGACGCGCGGATGCTGGCTGTAATTTAAGAGGAATGGGGTCTGACCGGTAGAGATGGCCACAGCGTTGTTCAGGGCGAACTCTGCCCACGGCAGCAAGGATGCCCAATCATCCTGCCTGGCCGAGACAAAATGTCGCAGATATGTCACCAGGGTCTGGTTGGCTCTCTCAACCAACCCGTTCATCTCGGGATGATAGGCCGAGGAGATATTTAGCTCTATGCTGAGCAGAGAACAGAGCTCTCTCCAGAACTGAGATGCAAGCTGAGGACCCCGGTCGCTGACAATCTTATCCGGCATGCCGTGCAGGCAGAAAACATTTTTAATAAACAACGCTGCCAGGCCCCATGCCGAAGGTAGCCGAGAGAGTGGTACCAGATGCACCATCTTGGAGAAATAATCGTTGACCACCCAAATGATGGTGCTGCCACTGGACTTGGGCAGACCCACCACAAAATCCATACCGATCATCTCCCAGGGCCTGTCCACAACCGGCAAAGGATAGAGTAACCCAATGGGCTGCTGCCGAGAGGGCCGATTCTGGGCGCAAGAGACGCACGCCCGTATATAGTCCCTGATGTCACGGGCCATATGCGGCCACCAGTACGTCCTCGCCAGAAGCTCAGAGGTCCGTTTGGTCCCAAAATGTCTACCCAGCCAGGACGAATGAGCCCAAGAGAGGACCACTGGTCGCAGATGGGCAGGGACAAAAGTCTTGCCCGGAGGTACAGACTTGAGGGCGAATGGAGCCACGGTCCTCAGGCTCTCAGACGGGACTATCAGTCAAGGCTCCTCCTCCTCCGATGACATTTTGGAAGGTCCTTAAAGATGATTTCAGGGAATTAGGCTGTAAGCTTAAAGCAAGGACCTCCAAGGTGGTATTTTCGGAAATACTTCCTGTACCACGTGCCACGCCAGAGAGGCAACGGGAGATTAGGGAGGTTAATAAGTGGCTCAGGAATTGGTGTAGGAAGGAGGGGTTTGGGTTCCTGCAGAACTGGGCCGACTTCTCAGTTGGCTACAGGTTCTACGCTAGGGACGGGCTGCACCTCAATGGGGAGGGTGCCGCTGTGCTGGGGGAGAAAATGGCTAGAAGGTTGGAGGAGTGTTTAAACTAGGGACGGGGGGGAGGGTATTCCTTTTATAGGAGGGGAAGACAGTGCAGATAGAGACCTGGGCACAAATAATGACATTGGGGGTGGAGGTGGCATGGGGGGTGGGGTTAGAACAGTTAATAATTTAAGAAAGAATAGAGGTACAGAGAGATACATAAAGTGCATGTATACTAATGCCAGAAGTCTCGCCAACAAAATGGAGGAATTGGAGTTAATGTTGTTGGAACATAATTATGACATGGTGGGGATATCTGAGACATGGCTGGACGAGAGCCATGACTGGGCTGTTAATTTACAGGGCTATAGTCTGTTCAGAAATGACCGAACAAATAAGCGAGTGGGAGGTGTGTGTTTATATGTAAAATCATCCTTAAAACCCATCCTTCGTGATAATATATATGAATCTAATGAAAATGTAGAGTCCCTGTGGGTAACGATAAGGGGAGGGGGGAAAAATAATAAATTACTGATAGGGGTTTGTTATAAGTCTCCAAAAATAATGGAAGCAACAGAGACTATCCACATAAAGCAAATAGATGAAGCTGCGACTCAAGGCGAAGTCATTATTATGGGGGACTTCAACTACCCTGAAATACGTTGGGGAACCGAAACCTGCAGTTCCAGCAAAGGTAATAGGTTTTTGACTACTATGAGAGACAATTACCTTTCACAACTGGTTCAGGACCCAACAAGAGGGGGGCACTGCTAGACCTAATATTTAAGGATATAAAGTTATTCTCGGGCTTACTGTGCGCTGCTTGACCGGAATGAAATCACCACAATGTGAGAAATTTGACCATTTAATTCCCTACGCGTTTCAAAGTGTGAACCACTTCTTCTTCAGGGGTTGACAGTTTATGTCAACCCCTGAAGAAGAAGTGGTTCACACTTTGAAACGCGTAGGGAATTAAATGGTCAAATTTCTCACATTGTGGTGATTTTATTCCGGTCAAGCAGCGCACAGTAAGCCCGAGAATAACTTTATATCCTTAAGGATTTGCATTGGAGGTCACGCAGTGGACCTTCGGGCGTGCAGCAAGCTGACGGCGAGTCTATATGCTTATACCTCTCCTGGAAAGGGTGAGTAGACTTTTTTCATATCTATTCCATTTATCACCAGATAAGACCCTATTGCGCTCTTTTGTTTCCTAGTCTCATTATATTAGACCTAATATTAACCAACAGGCCAGACCACATATCAAATGTAAGGGTTGAGGGTCACTTGGGTAATAGTGATCACAAATTAATAAGTTTTCATGTATCCTTTAATAAGATGTGTAGTAGAGGGGTTACAAGGACACTAAACTTCAGGAAGGCAAATTTCCAACGGATGAGAGATGATCTTGGTGCAATTAACTGGGACGATATCCTGAGACATATAAATACACAAAGAAAATGGGAGACGTTTATTAGCATCCTGAATAGGACCTGTGCACAATATATACCGTATGGGAATAAACATGCGAGAAATAGGAGGAAACCACTATGGCTAAATAGAGCTGTAAGGGGCGCAATAAGAGATAAAAATAAAGCATTAAAGCAAGTAGGTAGTGATGAGGCATTAAATAAATACAGAAGATTAAATAAATTCTGTAAAAAGCAAATCAAGACAGCAAAGATTGAGACAGAGAGACTCATTGCCAGAGAAAGTAAAAATAATCCCAAAATATTCTTTAACTACATAAATAGTAAGAAGCTAAAAAATGATAGTGTTGGTCCCCTTAAAAATAGTCTGGGTGAAATGGTGGATGAGGATGAGGAAAAAGCCAATATGCTAAATAACTTTTTTTCAACAGTATTTACACAAGAAAATCCCATGACGGATAACATGATCAGGGATAAAAATTCTCCATTAAATGTCACCTGCTTAACCCAGCAGGAAGTACGGCGGCGTCTACAAATCACTAAAATTGACAAATCCCCGGGCCCGGATGGGATACACCCCCGAGTACTGCAGGAATTAAGCACAGTCATAGATAGACCACTATTTTTAATCTTTAAAGATTCCATAATAACAGGGTCTGTACCACAGGACTGGCGTATAGCAAATGTGGTGCCAATATTCAAAAAGGGGACAAAAACTGAACTTGGAAATTATAGGCCAGTAAGTTTAACCTCAACTGTGGGTAAAATCCTGGAGGGTTTTCTAAGAGATACTATACTGGAGTATCTGGAGAAGAATAACCTTATGACCCAATATCAACATGGGTTTACAAGAGACCGTTCCTGTCAGACTAATCTGATAAGCTTTTATGAAGAGGTAAGTTCCGGACTGGACCAAGGGAATGCAGTGGACGTGGTGTACATGGACTTTTCAAAAGCTTTTGATACGGTGCCACACAAAAGGTTGATACATAAAATGAGAACAATGGGGATAGGGGAAAATATGTGTAGGTGGGTTAAGAGCTGGCTCAGGGATAGGAAACAAAGGCTGGTTATTAATGGAGCACACTCGGACTGGGTCAAGGTTAGCAGTGGGGTACCACAGGGGTCAGTTTTGGGCCCGCTTCTTTTTAACATATTTATTAATCACCTTGTAGGGGGCATAGAGAGTAGAATTTCAATATTTGCAGATGACACTAAACTCTGCAGGGTAATTAATACAGAGGAGGACAATTTTATATTACAGGAGGATTTATGTAAACTAGAAGCTTGGGCTGATAAATGGCAAATGAGCTTTAATGGGGATAAATGTAAGGTCATGCACTTGGGTAGAACGAACAAGTTGTATAATTATGTGCTTAATTGTAAAACACTGGGCAAAACAGTCACTGAAAAAGACCTGGGTGTATGGGTGGACGACAAACTCACATTTAGTGGCCAGAGTCAAGCAGCTGCTGCAAAGGCAAATAAAATAATGGGATGCATTAAAAGAGGCATAGATGCTCATGAGGAGAACATAATTTTACCTCTATATAAGTCACTAGTGCGACCACACTTAGAATACTGTGTACAGTTCTGGTCTCCGGTGTATAAGAAAGACATAGCTGAACTGGAGCGGGTGCAGAGAAGAGCGACCAAGGTTATTAGGGAACTAGGGGGTCTGCAATACCAAGACAGGTTATTACACTTGGGGTTATTTAGTTTGGAGAATCGAAGGCTTAGGGGTGATCTTATTACAATGTATAAATATATGTGGGGACAATACAAAGACCTTTCTAATGATCTTTTTACTCTTAGACCTGTGACGGGGACAAGGGGGCATCCTCTACGTCTGGAGGAAAGAAGGTTTAAGCATACTCACAGACGCGGATTCTTTACTGTAAGATCAGTGAGACTATGGAACTCTCTGCCATATGATGTTGTAATGAGTGATTCACTACTAAAATTTAAAAGGGACTGGATGCCTTTCTTGAAAAGTATAATATTACAGGGTATATACACTAGTCTCCTTAATATTGCGTTGATCCAGGGAGCTAGTCTGATTGCCGTATGTGGAGTCGGGAAGGAATTTTTTTCCCCAATGTGAAGCTTACTGTTGCCACATGGGTTTTTTTTGCCTTCCTCTGGATCAACATGTTAGGGCAAGTTAGGATAGGATATGGGTTGAACTAGATGGACTTAAAGTCTCCCTTCAACCTTAATAACTATGTTACTATGTTACTATGTATGACACCACGGAGCGGGAGAGAGCATCGGCCCGGACGTTCTTCTCCCCGGAGAGAAAATGCAGGGTGAAGTGGAATCGGGAGAAGATCAAGGACCATTTGGCCTGGCGAGAATTCAGCCGTTGGGCTATTTGTAAATAGACCAAATTCTTGTGGTCGGTGAACACCTGGAAAGGGTGGCGAGCCCCCTCCAGGAGGTGTCTCCACTCTGAAAAGACCAACTTCATTGCTAGCAACTCCCTGTCCCCGATGGAATAATTCCTCTCCGCCGGTGTGAAGGTCTTGGAGAAGAAGCATGGGTGCTTCCGACCTTGTGAGTCCTTCTGGAACAGGACCGCTCCAGCACCAACGGAAGAGGCATCCACCTCCAGAATGAAGGGTTTATCCACATCGGGGCGATGTAGAATGGGAGCGCTAGCGAAATGGGATTTAATAGAGGAGAAGGCCTTGGAGACAGGTTCTGACCACAACTTTGGGTTTGCACCCATCTTGGTGAGGGCTACCAAGGGGGCTACCAAAGTTGAGAAGTGGGGAATGAATTGGCGATAGAAATTTATGAACCCCATAAAGCGCTGCACCACTTTGAGAGAATGGGGTTCCTGCCAATCCATCACCGCCTGTAGCTTGGCAGGATCCATGGCCAAACCCTGGGCAGAGATGATATAGCCCAAGAAAGGCAAGGACTCCTGCTCAAACACACACTTCTCCAACTTGGCATAGAGGGAGTTTGCCCGCAGGAGGTTGAAAACTTTGCAAACATCTCTCCGGTGGGAGTCAATATCTGGAGAGTAGATGAGAATATCATCCATATAGACTACTACTGAGGTGGTAAGCATATCCCGGAAGATATCGTTCACAAAGTTTTGGAAGACGGTTGGGGCGAGCCCGAAGGGCATCACCAGATATTTATAGTGCCCGTATCTGGTGTTAAATGCCGTCTTCCATTCGTCCCCATCATGGATGCGAATCAGGTTGTAAGCCCCCCGCAGATCAAGTTTGGTAAACACTCTCGCTCCCCGTAGCCTATCAAACAGCTCAGATATCAGGGGTAGAGGATACTTATTCTTAACGGTGATGGCGTTAAGACCCCTGTAATCGATGCAAGGACGTAGTTCCTCACTCTTCTTCTGGACGAAGAAGAATCCCGCCCCCGCTGGTGACACTGACTTCCTAATGAATCATCTTGCCAGATTCTCCCTGATGTAGTCAGACATGGCCTCTGTCTCCGGGAGAGATAGGGGATAGACTCGACCCCAGGGAGGCTCAGCACCAGGCAAGAGGTCAATAGGACAGTCATAGGGGCTATGCGGTGGAAGTGTCTCCGCTGCCTTTTTGGAGAACACGTCCGCATACTGTCGATAGTGTTTGGGAAGCGAGGAAAGATCTGCGGGGACCTCGGTGGAGGCAACCTGGACGCACTCCCTCAGACATCTACCCTCACATGACTTACTCCAACCAAGAATTCTCCCCGAGGACCACTCTATATGGGGAGAGTGATACCGCAACCAGGGGACCCCTAGA
The DNA here is from genome assembly GCF_039654945.1 of Dendrobates tinctorius. NCBI lineage: Eukaryota > Metazoa > Chordata > Amphibia > Anura > Dendrobatidae > Dendrobates > Dendrobates tinctorius. The sequence goes on along the minus strand of NW_027361770.1, from coordinate 4,369,260 downwards.
AGGACCTGGTCGATACCCTCGGGCGTGACGAGGAGGGATATCGTCTCCTGCTGAGATGGAGACACCGAGAGTAACAGTGGAGCGGTTTGGTGGGTAATCTGTGAGAGCAGAGTCGCGCCATTCACTATTCTGACGGTGACTGGCTTGGACATCATAAGCAGTGGTATCGCGTGTCGTTGAGCGAAGGCAGATGACATAAAATTGCCCTCCGCTCCGGAATCCACGCAAACCTCCACTGCCAGAGTGGAAGAACCAAACCCAAGTGTCCCCTTAGAATCATAGAATCGTAGAGTTGGAAGGGACCTCCTGGGCCATCTGGTCCAACCCCCTGCTCAAAGCAGGATTCGCTAAATCATCCCAGTCAGATGTCTGTCCAGCCTCTGTTGTCCCCCTTAATGGACAACTTGGAGGAAAACGCTGCAGATTCTAGTGAGCAGCCTCCTATGGCCACTAGGGGCGAGCGTCTTCCTAGCCACTGTGGGCACTTGTTGGCAAAGTGACCGGACTGCCTCGAGCAGACAGGGACCTGGATCCCTCGTGGGAAGCCCCCTGACGCTCGAATGCCCGATCGGGAGATTCTAGAGGTTTTGCAAAACTGGGTGCCAACCTAAACCCCTGCCTACACTGGGATCGCTCCAACCTTCGCTCGGCAAAGCGAAGGTCTATACATATCATGATCCTGTCAGCGCCGGCAGACTGCCACGGCTGAGCAGGGTCACTCACCCAGACTACGGGAGGGCCCGGGGTCTGAAACTGCAGGGAAAGTTCTGAGCACAGGACCTGCGACACTAAAGGTAGTAAAGAGTACAAGGACCTACGATCATGTGACCACAGGGGGCATGGCTTAATGTCCTGCTGCAGTAGATGACTGTAGGATTCTATTACAGGAATCCTGGAGTGAAGATTAGGGGAACTCAGGTCAGACAAGCGGGGGGTCATACACAGAGAGGGCAGCGTGGTACCAGAGGAGCAAGCAGAGAATAGTCAGAACGTAAGCAATCAGTCATACACAGAGATAGCAACGCAGTACAAAAGGAACAGGCAGAACTCATAACATGGACGGAACCGGGTCAAAACCAAACATGCATAAAGTATCACAGTCACAAAGCACACCAGGGTCACAAACACTCAGCCAAGAATCTGAGTATAAGTGACGAGGAATGAGTCCACAATGAGGCTATAAAAATCCTCCAAGAATCTCAGAATGAGGCCGTCCAGATTAACCTCTGAACTACCTAATCCCATGAACTAAGCAGATCATGACAGTATGGGTGGAGACGGTGATAAGCTCCTCCTGTGTAGCAGGAATCTCCCTGGTGGCCAGAGCGTCCTTCGCATGGCCCGTCAAACCTCTCCAGAATGTCGGAATGAGGACCTTATCTGGCCACTCTAACTCCAAGGCCAGCGTCCGGAACTGGATGGCAAAGTGGCTGACCATGGACGAACCCTGTGACAATGCCAGCAACCGGAGCGCGGTGTCATGGGTGACTCGCGGTCCCAGGAAGACATGCTTCAGAGTGTCCAAGAACCGTGAGGCACTCTGCACCACATGATCACCATGCTCCCACAGCGGTGTGGCCCACTCCAAAGCCCTGCCCGACAAGAGAAAGATAATAAATCCCACTTTGGCCCGCTCGGAAGGGAATCGTGCTGCCAGCAGCTCCAGCTGTATCGAGCACTAGCTCACAAAACCCCTACAAGAGGCACTATCACCCGAGAACTTCTCGGGCAGTGGGAGGCGGGGCAAAGTCGGGGCAGGGATGGCAGTGGTCACAAGGGAGACAGCCTCTGTGGCTGCCTGAACAGCGACCGCAGTAACATCCGCAGCTGAGGCTGGACGCTCGAGAGCCGCCAACCTGCCCTGCAGCTGCCGGATGTACTGCAGCAGTCGCTGTTCGTCCGCCATTACTAGCCAGACCCTGGCACTAGGATAATGTTAGGACTGGCAGAACGCACCAAATTATAAAATAATAGTAGGTACGTTCACAGCCCGGGGTCCACTGTGCAGAGGTGGTACACTGCTGCTAGGTAATGGCAGAAGAATAGAGCGGCGTAAAAACAGTCACATGTGGGTTACGTCACCTAATGTGAACAGGAGCGGTTAATTCACAGAGCCGCACAGTCACTGAAGGTGGATGCCGGAGCCTGTTTAACTCACAGAGCCCGGCCAAAGAGCGCACAGCAAGCGGCCACAGAACTCTACCCCAAGGACACGGGGTTAGAGTCCTTCTAGGCCCACTGAGAACCCGGCGTCGCTGCCACGAGCGCCGCTATAGACGCTGACTATGGAGTGCTCTACGGGGCACTGAGGCGTGCCAAGTCACTGATGATGGCTAATGCCTGACTCAAACTCTGACCTACCTACGCCTAAGCCTGGGGGCTAGCAGGCTAGGCTGCACAACACATGCGTACCAAGGGTAGGGGTTTCATAATGAGTCAGTCACCAGAGACATTCATACGTGCATACACCACTCACTCCTTATAGTCTGAAAATACAGGCTATCCTAGCGCATGGCTGAGCGGCCATGCAAACCTTTTATAGCCGCGAGCGTCCGGGACCTTCCTGGCTTTTCGGATGGGCCAATCCGAACACGAGCAGGACCTGAGCACGTGACCCTTGATCTCCAATGGGAGATCACTCCATGGGCATGCTCAGTGGCCCGACATGGGGACTTAGTCCCTGGAGAATCTCGCTGCTGAGCAGCATGCATTGCCATAGCTGTGACAGAGGTGGCAGCAGCAAGCAAACCCACGGAGCTGGTCTGGGTAGAGCGCCGGGACCGATGAGTTTGCTGAGCAACCTCCTCTGTGGCTGGAGAAGAATGAGAGATCGCCAGATGTAAGGCTTGGGATTCCTGCTGTGCAGCGACAGGAACCTGATGCCCAACAACATCTGAACTGGACAACCAGTTTAACCCCTTTGAGATGAAGCCTCTTTCCACCTTGATGACCAGAACAATTTTTACAATTCTGACCACTGTCAATTTATGAAGTAATAACTCTGGAACGCTTTATGAAGTAGTAACTCTGGAACTCTTTATGAAGTAATAACTCTGGAGCGCTTCAATCCTGGTGTTTCTGATGTTGTTTTCTCTTGATATTTTGTACTCTATGATAGTGGTAAAATTTCTTTGATATGACTTCAGTTTAATTGTGAGAAAAACAGAAATTTGGCAAAAATTTTAGAAAATTTTGCAATTTTCAAATATTTAATTTTTATGCTCTTAAATCAGAGTTTTATCACACAAAATAGTTAATAAATAACATTTCCCACATGTATACTTTACATCAGCACAATTTTGGAAACATTTTTTTTTGTTAGGAAGCTATAAGGGTTAAAAATTGACCTGTGATTTCTCATTTTTACAACAAAATTTTCAATACCATTTTTTCGGGTACGCCTCACATTAGAAGTGACTTTGAGGGCCCTATATGGCAGAAAATACCCTAAAATTACACCATGCTAAAAACTGCACCCCTCAAGGTACTCAAAACCACATTGAAGAAATTTATTAACCATTCAGGTGCTTCACAGGAATTTTTGGAATGTGAAAGGAAAAAATAAATTTTCAATTAGACCTAATTTTATTTTACTTTCGCAAGGGTAACAGGAGAAAATGGACCAGACATTTTGCTGTGCAATTTCTCCTGAGCATGCCGAGATACCATATTTTGGGGAAATCTACTGTTTGGGCACACAACAGGGCTCAGAAGGGAAGGATCACCATTTCACTTTTTGAATGTAAAATATGCTGGAATAATTAGCGGACGCCATGTCTTGATTTAGGAGCCCCTGATGCGCCTAAACAGTGGAAACCCCCAACAAGTGACACCATTTTGGAAACTAAACCCCTTAGGGAACTTATCTAGATGTGTATTGAGCACCTTGAAAACACAGGTGCTTCACAAAAGTTTATAACGTATAAATTTTTTAAAACCATATTTTGCATTTACATAAGGGGAAAAAGAAAAATTGCGCCATACAATTTTTTGAGCAATTTCTCCTGAGTACGGCGATACCCAATATGTGGAGGAAAACAACTATTTGGGTGCACAGCAGGGCTTGGAAGGGAAGTAGCGCCATTTGACTACTGGAATGCAAAATTTGATGGAATTATTAGCGGAGGCCATGTCGCATTTGAAGAGCCCCTGTTGAGCCTACTCAGTGGAAACCCCCCACAAGTGAAACCATTTTGTATTTTCACAAGGGCAAAAGTAGAAAATGGACCCCAAAGTTTGCTGTACAATTTCTCCTGAGTTCACCGATACCCCATATGTGGTCGAAAACTACTTTCGAGGCACAGTGCAAAGCTCAGACTTGACGTAGCACCATATTGCAGTGCAGATTTTGCTGCACTTGTTTGAGGGTGCCATGTCACATTGGCAGAGCCCCTGGGTGCTAGAACAGCAGAACCCCCCCATAAGTTACCCCATTTTACCAATTAAATCTCTCAGTGAAATTACCTAGGGGTGCAGTGATTATATTGACTTCACACGTATGTCACAAACTTTTTTACCATTGAGCAGAGAAGAAAAAGTAATTTACGTTTTTACCACCAAGATTGTGTGTTAGCCCCAAGTTTTACATTTTCACACTAGGAAATGGGTAAAAATGGCACCAACATTTTTCCCACATTTTCTGCTGAATGCAGAAATACCCCTATGTGGCTGTACAGTACTACTTTGCCATACAGAGAGACTCGGGAGGAATGGAGCACGATTTGCCTCCTGGAGCACGGATTTCCTAGACTAGTTTGTGGATTCCATATAAGGAACCCCTAAGTGCCAGAAAAGCAGAATCCCCCTCAAGTGATCCCATTTTGGAAATTATAACCAATTGGGAATTTATCTACAGATGTAGTGACAATTTTGACTCCATGGGTGTTTTCCAGTAACAGGCAGCAGTGGATGTTGGTGAGTGAAAATTGCAAACTGCCGTTGTAGCGACCATTACATTATGCCCAGCCCGTGCTACTGAAGACAGGCACCTGTAAATTAGGCGGGCTCTCATCAATACAGAAATGCCAAACATGTGGGCACTAAATGTTGTTTATGCACACTGGGGCTCAGAAGGGAGGGGGGTATTTGGATTTGGGAGCGGAGAATTTGCTGAATTTCTTTTAGAGGGTGAGGAGCCATTTTGCTTTTCCACTGCCTTTGTGCTAGCAGTAATGTGGAAGCCCCCTATATTTCCATTAACAGATGACAGATCATCTGAGTGGGGGCTTGCTTTTTTTGTGGATTGAGTGGAAGCTTTTTTTTGGAACATTTTACATAACATTTCGGATCACAGTTATCCGGCGCTCTCAGCTGACCACTTACTTTGGGGTTTCCGTCTAAATCTCTGCTTGATGTAATTCAGATGAAACCCCTGATGGATCCATTCACTATAGTGAGGTAGCAGAGTTACTCTGGAGTCCATCTGGTCTCTGTTCAGTGGTGTCCTTCTTTTCAGACGTACACAAAACTGTGACCAACGGCACTTTTATGCAATCCTAAAAAGATGGACACCACCGGATCACAGGTCAGATGGCGTCCACAGTGCCTCCATTTGCCTCATCATAGGGAATTTTCCCCCAGAAATACTAAATATGTGTATTTTTTTATTTACATTTTGTAAATGTATTTATTAGTAAAATATTTATTTTATTTTTTTTCTTTATTTGGGGATTTAAAAAAAAAAAAAAATTTACACATCATGTTTTTTAAATTTTTTTTTACATTGTCCCAGTACGGGACATCACTGTATTCTATCACATCGCTGATCTGAGACTGCACAGCAGAGTATCAGATCAGTGATCTGACAGACATGGAAGGAGGCATGCCGGTGCCTACAAGCTACCTTCCCTGCAGGACCCGGAAGGACTCCGCGGCCATCTTGGTGCCGGGGGTATCCGTGGAGAACTTCAGAACAACGCGAACGCATCGTGTTTTCCTGATGGAAGCTTGCAGGGAGCCCCCTGCCTGCGCAATGCTTCTCTATGCCGCTGTCACTACTGACAGCAGCATCAGAGGGGTCAAATGCCCACAATCGGTGCTGGCACTAATCGTGGGTGTTGCTGCTGGGTGTCAGCTGTCACATACTGCAGACACCTGCACGCGATAGCCGCGGCGCTCAGCGTGAGGCCGTGCGATCGTGGCGCTGTACTAGTACTTCTCTCGTCAGAAACACACCTCCCGCAGAGCAGTACTAGTACGGTGCATGTTGCGAAGGGGTTAAGTTAAATAATTAGAAACATTAACAACATAACTACCTTCCAATTATATCAGACATTTTCTAACAATTACATGATTGTATTTATTGAATCTTATCATCCATGAATGACAGATCAAAGGTTACATTGTTTAATTATTGTAATTTACCTACTCATGTAACAGTTTAATTGCTTACTGCATATCTTTACAGTAAACCTTACAATTTAATAAGCCAAGATGCATTTATGATTCATTTTTGCTGTAATCCACTGTGTTTTATATTTGAGATAGCTTGCTCTGATGAGTAATTACCTACAAATAACTTAATGACATGTTTGTTAATCTCACTGGTATCTAGTGATACAATGCTAACAACATAGCAAGATATTAACTTTCCAGAAACAGACATCACATTAAATCTACTAACCTGATATGAACAATAAAAATAAATATGCTATGTTGACACTCCAGACTGGTATTATTTATTATCTTTTAAAGGGAACTTGTTAGCAGGATTGTGCTCAGTAACCTACAGAAATTGTCAAGTCAGTGCCATTACACTGATTAAAATGATACCTTGGTTGATGAAATCTGTCTTGTGGTTGTTGTTTAATCTTTATTTTCAATGTTGAGTTAAATGATATGCTCGTGCTCCGGGGTGGTCTGTGGGGGCTTCATGTGGTGCTCTGATTAGGTACTCATAATGAAGACTGCTGACAGGTCACTGATCCCTCACTGACCTGTCCCCTAGTTTACATAATGAATATTATATATATTCAAAGAAAAAAAATCCCCTTCTGCAGGCAGGCGCCGGCAGCGGCACCTGCGCTGCATCATGATGGCATTCATAAAAAAAACCATCAGTTTGTAAATGGTACCGTCCGTGCCTGCGCAGTAGCAGCTATTGGATTGCCGATAGCTGCTACTGTACAAGCGTCAGCAGCGCCATCTTGCTAGAAAAAAAAAATTGTCTCCACTAAGATGGCACATAATTGGACAGCACCACAGCCTACTAAAACTCCAGGCTTACTGCATGTAGCTGCAAAACACAGTTTGTGATACTCCAGTTCAGTTGCTGTGCTATCTGCTCTTGCTTACTTATTTTCCTGTTGTCTGACCATTGCACATTTCCTAACCAATCATTTGCATTTTGATTTTATATTAATAAATCTTACAAAGAAAAGTACCATACTTAGATAAAGTTAAATTATATTATTTATTAACTTTGTTTAAAGCACATATCACATCATATTAAAAAAGTGGTGAGTTCTCCTTCAATGGAAGTCTTCAAACAGAGGCTGGACAGACATCTGACTGGGATGATTTAGCGAATCCTGCTTTGAGCAGGGGGTTGGACCAGATGGCCCAGGAGGTCCCTTCCAACTCTACGATTCTATGATTCTATGATCTCTTTGAAAGGGGAAAAAATACAAATACCAGGGAAATATCAAACACATGAAGTGGGTGTTTAGGTTTAGGGATACAGTAAAGACTAGTTCATGTAATCAATAGACTGATAAGTCCCTCAATAGGACATTATAATGTCAGAAATAATGAAGCAGAAAATATACTAAAGTGCATATGCATGAGTACTGTATATATCTAAACATGATTATATAAAAAGGGAGACATGATAAATTATTACCCATACCAACATTAACCCCTTTCTGCCATTAGACGTACTATCCCGTCCATGTGCCCTGGGACTTAATCCCCAAGGACGGGATAGTACGTCTAATGCGATCAGCGGCGCCCACAGGGTGATCGCGGTTTTTACAGGTGTTAAAGGGAAGCATCGGCAGGGAGGGGGCTCCCTCCGTGCTTCCCTGAGCCCCCCACAGCAGCGCAATGTGCATCGCTGCTGCGGGGGACTCCTTCCCTACAGGCCCCCGGATCCAAGATGGCGACGGGGGCCTTCGGGGGCCAGTAGGGAGCTGACTTCCTCACTGCCTGCAAAGCGCAGGCATGAGGAAGTCTGCAGAACTGCCTGTGACAGATTGCTGATCTGTCACAGTGATCTGTGATGTGACAGATCAGCGATCTGTCACAGGACAGTGATGTCCCACCTGGGACTATGTAATAAAGTAAAAAAAAAAAAAAAAAGTGCAAAAATAATTTAAAAAAATCGCTAAATAAATTAGTAAAAAAAAAAAAATATTCCCCAATAAATTCATTTTTTTAAAATAAAAAAAAACAAAACAATAAAAGTACACATATTTGGTATCGCCGCATCCGTAGCGACCCGCCCTATAAAATTGTCCCATTAGTTAACCCCTTTAGTGAACCCCTTAAAAAATAAAATTAAAAAACGAAGCAAAAAATAATGATTTATTTTCATACCACCGAACAAAAAGTGCAATAACGCGCAATCAAAAAGACGCATATAAATATCCATGGTACCGCTGAAAACGTCATCTTTTCCCGCAAAAAACGAGCCACCATACAGCATCATCCACAAAAAAATAAAAAAGTTATGGCTCGCAGAATAAAGCGATGCAAAAATAATTATTTTTTATATAAAATTGTTTTCATTGCAAAAAACCGACAAAACATAAAAAAACGACCTAAATGAGGTATCGCTGTAACCATACTGACCTGAAGAATGAAACTGCTTTATCAATTTTACCGCACGCGGAACGGTGTAAACGCACCCCCCCTAAAGAAATTCATGAAACGCTGGTTATTGTTCATTCTGGGTCCCAAAAATCGGAATAAAAAGCGATCAAAAAATGTCACGTGCCCGAAAATTGTATCAATAAAAGCATCAACTCGTCCCGCAAAGAATAAGACCTCACATGACTCGGTGGGTCAAAATACGGAAAAATTATAGCCCTCAATATGTGGTGATGCAAAAACTATTTTTACAATAAAAAGCGTCTTTTAGCGTGCAACATAAAAACCGCCATAAATAGTAAATCAAACCCCCCGTTATCACCCCCTTAGTTAGGGAAAAATAATAAAATAAAAAAAAGTATTTATTTCCATTTTCCCACTAGGGTTAGGGTTAGGGCTAGGGTTAGGGCTAGGGTTAGGGTTAGGGCTAGGGCTAGGGCTAGGGTTAGGGCTAGGACTAGGGTTAGGGTTAGGGTTAGGGCTAGGGTTAGGGCTAGGGTTAGGGCTCAGATTAGGGTTAGGGGTGTGTTGGGGTTAGGGTTGGAGTTATAATTGGGGGGTTTCCACTATTTGGGCACATCAGGTGCTCTCCAAATGCAACATGGCGTCTGATCTCAATTCCAGCCAATTCTACGTTGAAAAAGTCAAATGGTGCTCCTTCCCTTCCAAGCTCTGCCATGTGCCCAAACAGTGTTTTAACCCCACAAATAGGGTATCAGCATACTCAGGACAAATTGTAAAACAACTTTTGGGGTCCAATTTCTCCTGTTACCCTTAGGAAAATAAAAATTTGGGGGCAAAAATATCATTTTTGTGGAAAAAAATGATTTTTTTATTTTCACGCCAAGGCGTTATAAACTTCTGTGAAGCACTTGGGGGTTCAAAGTGCTCACCACACATCTAGATAAGTTCCGTGGGGGTAACTAAACCAAGAAGACAGTGTTTAGACTGACTCCTAATGAAGAGAACCATAAATGGATAACAAATAATTTTATTTAGCCTATTAAAATACATAAAATGCTACCTGTATTCATTACAAACAAACATACCCCAGGGGAATGGCACAATACAGGAACACAAAAACCTCAAAAGATGTTCATAAAGTTCCCTTGAGCACACCATATATAAAGTGGAACAATAAACAGGTCAATTTACATATGGAGAGAGGGCCCAAAAAATCTTATTATTACTTGCCAACGGCATTAAATTACTAAAGTGCCCTTTTTCCTATAATTGACCATATGTAATAAAGTTATACCGCAATAAAATATATTGCAAATCGCATAAGTGCCAATGATTTAAGAAAGGTGTACTTACTAAAGGGAAAAGAGGTGATTGCAGCCCGCAGTGCTGACCCCGCGCCCCAACGCGCGTTTCGCCCGCTTGCTTCTTCCGGGGGCGCAACCCAATGAGTTAGGGAGGTGCTTATATATGGTGAAGGACCAATGGAAGTAACGACGTGATAATGAGTCATACGTCAGCGTGAGGCTGGTTTCACATTTGCGTTAAAACAACGCTGCGCCCTGCATCGTTAAGCCCCGCCCTGAGCCAGCTCCCTGCCCGCTCCATCCGGGATCACCGCCTACTTTCGCATTTGCACGCATGCGATCGGCGCACCCTGTCTTTAGCATAGGGTGCGCAGATCATGCGCTGCCAGTGTGAAAGTAGCGTGCTGCGCACTTTTGACGGTGCGCCGTGCGTGCCGAAATGCAGCATGGGGCAGGGCTTAACGACGCAGGGCGCAGCGTTGTTTTAACGCAAATGTGAAACCAGCCTTAGAGATATCCACGGCGTACGCGTGAGTTATACTGCTCCATAGACATAAATAGCCACTTCCTAACAAGCGCTTAAGTGAATGGCGTGACGTGACTCACGCCTATCACCATGGCAGCGCTGTTGGAAATGCTTGGAGAGATGACCCACAGCGCATGCGCACTATCTCACGGCTCCGTTATATCTAATAGTGAATAAAACCCCAATGCGCCTGCGTCCCGATAAGACACCAAAAGAAGAAGGAAAAGAAAGAAATCCCACGAGTGCCCGTGCTTAAAGAAACATTTTAATCTTAATAATACATCTTATAATAAAAATAAGTGAAAAGAATTATGTTTAAAGTGAATTGTGTATATATCAATCTTAATTCGAGTGAAACTCATACTCAATACTACTATGTAGTGAAATGACTGAATTATTGCATATAGACAAACTACAATACCTATATAAACATACTACAATACCCATATAAAGATATTGGTGCAATTAAAGTGACCAGTGCTATGCTCATAACAAAACCTAATAATGAACAATTCAAATACATATAATAAAGTGCCTAAGTGCCTATAAAAAGGAACTTATTATTAAAATTCATACATTAAGGTGCCAAAAATATATCTAATCTTAATAATGATAGTCCATGAGAACAGTCCACTCCAGAATAATTCCGAAATGGATTTCCGTCATGTACATGATCTTCTTCCGTGGAAAAAAGTGCAGGCCGACCTCCAAATCCTCCTCCAGATATTTTATAGCCATAGATGTGTCAATGTACACTGTAATAATGAAACATAATTAAAAAAAGAGAAAAAAAATTTTTAAAACCTTAAAAAACTATGAATATATACAACCTAACCCATAAAAATACCTCATATGAAACTATCTCAAAGGAATGCTGAAAAGCCCAAGGTTTCATTAAGTCCATTGGGATTGAAAGTACCCAAACGAAATATCCACCTACTCTCACATTGTGCCAGAATTTTAGCCAAATCCCCACCCCTGGAGCCCAAATTAACTTGATCTGTAGCTTTAACTTGTAATCCCGTGGCGCTGCAGTTATGATGGAGTTTAAAATGTCTAGGGAGTGGTTTTAGAGAAGAGATTTCATCCACCTTTTTCGCTTTCTCTATATCTCTCACATGCTCTCTAGTTCTTACCTTCAATTCTCTTGTAGTGAGTCCCACATAGATTTTTCCACACGGACACTGTGCATGGTAAACCACTCCTACTGAACTACAGTTGAGATGTTTTCTTATCCTAAATTCACGGGATCCATCCGCATTGCAAAAGGTGTTAGTTTTAACATGATTTAAACAGCCCTTACAAAGGCCACAGGGAAAGAAACCTGGCATTCCAATCTCCATTGCCTTCCTTGAGGGTTCAAAATGGCTATGAACCAAAGTATCTCTGAGATTGCTCGATCTCTTTGCAACAAAGGAAGGTTGATTGGGTAAAATATTGGATAAAACCGGATCAACCAAAAGAACATCCCAATGTTTGCGAATGATACCTTTCAAATCGTTCCATCTGTTACTGTACGTACTGATGAAGCGTATTTGATCCGTTTCTTCATGTTTCTTGAGACGTGAAGGTCCATACAGTAGTTTGTCTCTAGAGGTGTTTACTGCTCTCAGATAACCCTTTTTAATCATCCTTTTGCTGTATCCTCTTTCAGTGAATCGCCTAGTGAGGTCAATGGCCTGTTTTTCAAAATTACTTTCATGTGAACATATTCTTTTAGCCCGAAGGAATTGTCCTACCGGTATTCCACGAATGGTAGAAATCTGATGGGACGAATCTGCAGATAGAAACGAATTAGTGGCCGTGACTTTTCGAAAAATATCAGTATTGAGTAAACCATCGGGATCAATTTTGAATTTTATGTCCAAAAAATCTATCTCCCTACCATGTTGAAAACTCAATTTTATATTTTTATTATTGTTATTGAGATGATAAAACAAATTCTTCAAATCATCCACAGATCCATCCCAGAAAAAAAGTACATCATCAATATACCTCATCCAGTTATGGACATGGTCCATCTCCTGGATGAGGACCCCCTGAAATATGTCTCTCTCCCATGCTCCCAAAAATAAATTTGCATAGGAGGGGGCACAAGAAGCCCCCATAGGCACAGTTGTCAGTGTTAAAACGAGGACTAACTTTTTCCCCTTCCAAAAAATTAGACGCGTTCACATCGGTGAAAGACACCCATATGTTTGCGAGAAAATTAATATTGAAAAGACTTCATGCTGCTAAACCTGAAGAACATGTTATGACTACGATAGAAAAGGAAAAAGAGGCTTTAGAGACCCTCATCTCTTTGGAGGAAGAAAATCGGGTATCATCAGAGGTGAGTATGATCCCGACTCATCCATTTGTTAAGTCCAAAACATTTCCTTCATTGGGGTTATGCCCCGCGGTGGATATTTTTACTAGATTGGTGTCACATGATGTCGAACTTTTGGCCAAAAAACAAGAAGGTGGCTCTAATCTAACAAGGGTGGAGAGGGAAGCCATTGATGAAATGAAACTGTGGAAAGATGTAGTTTTCAAACCCTCAGATAAAGGGGGCAATATAGTAATTTGGCCAACGGTACAATATGAAAATCAAGCCAATAAATTATTAAACGATCCTGAATGTTATCGTAAGTTGTCATTTAATCCACTTTCCTCTTTTCAGATTTTGTTGGTGGAAATTTTGGACAAAGCTTTTATGCAAGGAATTATATCTAAGAAATTGTTGGACCATATTCGTAATAATAAGCCAAAATTGCCTGCATTATATTTAATACCGAAAATACATAAAAACCCGATGGACCCCCAGGGTCGCCCCATCGTTTCAGGTAACAATGGACCCTGTGAATTGATTGGACACATTATAGATTATTTTCTCAAGCCATTGGTTGTTGAGTTACCGTCTTACATCAGGGACACCACGTCGGCATTACAGAGATTGGACCAACTTTGTCTGGATGATAATACTTTGATTGTGAGGGCCGACGTGGAGTCCTTATATACATCAATTCGCCATTCTGATGGTTTAAGTGCAGTGCATTTTTTTCTAAAGACCAGTTCGCTGGATGGTTCTTTGATAGAATTGATTATGATTTTGCTTGAGTTTTTATTAACACATAATGTGTTTATTTTCAATGGCAAACATTATTTGCAAACACAGGGCACAGCCATGGGGGCTTCTTGTGCCCCCTCCTATGCGAATTTATTTTTGGGAGCATGGGAGAGAGACATATTTCAGGGGGACCTCATCCAGGAGATGGACCATGTCCATAACTGGATGAGGTATATTGATGATGTACTTTTTTTCTGGGATGGATCTGTGGATGATTTGAAGAATTTGTTTTATCATCTCAATAACAATAATAAAAATATAAAATTGAGTTTTCAACATGGTAGGGAGATAGATTTTTTGGACATAAAATTCAAAATTGATCCCGATGGTTTACTCAATACTGATATTTTTCGAAAAGTCACGGCCACTAATTCGTTTCTATCTGCAGATTCGTCCCATCAGATTTCTACCATTCGTGGAATACCGGTAGGACAATTCCTTCGGGCTAAAAGAATATGTTCACATGAAAGTAATTTTGAAAAACAGGCCATTGACCTCACTAGGCGATTCACTGAAAGAGGATACAGCAAAAGGATGATTAAAAAGGGTTATCTGAGAGCAGTAAACACCTCTAGAGACAAACTACTGTATGGACCTTCACGTCTCAAGAAACATGAAGAAACGGATCAAATACGCTTCATCAGTACGTACAGTAACAGATGGAACGATTTGAAAGGTATCATTCGCAAACATTGGGATGTTCTTTTGGTTGATCCGGTTTTATCCAATATTTTACCCAATCAACCTTCCTTTGTTGCAAAGAGATCGAGCAATCTCAGAGATACTTTGGTTCATAGCCATTTTGAACCCTCAAGGAAGGCAATGGAGATTGGAATGCCAGGTTTCTTTCCCTGTGGCCTTTGTAAGGGCTGTTTAAATCATGTTAAAACTAACACCTTTTGCAATGCGGATGGATCCCGTGAATTTAGGATAAGAAAACATCTCAACTGTAGTTCAGTAGGAGTGGTTTACCATGCACAGTGTCCGTGTGGAAAAATCTATGTGGGACTCACTACAAGAGAATTGAAGGTAAGAACTAGAGAGCATGTGAGAGATATAGAGAAAGCGAAAAAGGTGGATGAAATCTCTTCTCTAAAACCACTCCCTAGACATTTTAAACTCCATCATAACTGCAGCGCCACGGGATTACAAGTTAAAGCTACAGATCAAGTTAATTTGGGCTCCAGGGGTGGGGATTTGGCTAAAATTCTGGCACAATGTGAGAGTAGGTGGATATTTCGTTTGGGTACTCTCAATCCCAATGGACTTAATGAAACCTTGGGCTTTTCAGCATTCCTTTGAGATAGTTTCATATGAGGTATTTTTATGGGTTAGGTTGTATATATTCATAGTTTTTTAAGGTTTTAAAATTTTTTTTTCTCTTTTTTTAATTATGTTTCATTATTACAGTGTACATTGACACATCTATGGCTATAAAATATCTGGAGGAGGATTTGGAGGTCGGCCTGCACTTTTTTCAAGGGAAGAAGATCATGTACATGACGGAAATCCATTTCGGAATTATTCTGGAGTGGACTGTTCTCATGGACTATCATTATTAAGATTAGATATATTTTTGGCACCTTAATGTATGAATTTTAATAATGGGTGGTACATAAGTTCCTTTTTATAGGCACTTAGGCACGTTATTATATGTATTTGAATTGTTCATTATTAGGTTTTGTTATTAGCATAGCACTGGTCACTTTAATTGCACCAATATCTTTATATGGGTATTGTAGTATATTTATATAGGTATTGTAGTTTGTCTATATGCAACAATTCAGTCATTTCACTACATAGTAGTATTGAGTATGAGTTTCACTCGAATTATGATTGATATATACACAATTCACTTTAAACATAATTCTTTTCACTTATTTTTATTATAAGATGTATTATTAAGATTAAAATGTTTCTTTAAGCACGGGCACTCGTGGGATTTCTTTCTTTTCCTTCTTCTTTTGGTGTCTTATCGGGACGCAGGCGCATTGGGGTTTTTTTCACTATTAGATATAACGGAGCCGTGAGATGGTGCGCACGCGCTGTGGGTCATCTCTCCAAGCATTTCCAACAGCGCTGCCATGGTGATAGGCGTGAGTCACGTCACGCCATTCACTTAAGCGCTTGTTAGGAAGTGGCTATTTATGTCTATGGAGCAGTATAACCCGCGCGTGCGCCATGGATATCTCTAACGCTGACGTATGACTCATTATCACGTCGTTACTTCCATTGGTCCTTCACCATATATAAGCACCTCCCTAACTCATTGGGTTACGCCCCCGGAAGAAGCAAGCGGGCGAAACGCGCGTTGGGGCGCGGGGTCAGCACTGCGGGCTGCAATCACCTCTTTTCCCTTTAGTAAGTACACCTTTCTTAAATCATTGGCACTTATGTGATTTGCAATATATTTTATTGCGGTATAACTTTATTACATATGGTCAATTATAGGAAAAAGGGCACTTTAGTAATTTAATGCCGTTGGCAAGTAATAATAAGATTTTTTGGGCCCTCTCTCCATATGTAAATTGACCTGTTTATTGTTCCACTTTATATATGGTGTGCTCAAGGGAACTTTATGAACATCTTTTGAGGTTTTTGTGTTCCTGTATTGTGCCATTCCCCTGGGGTATGTTTGTTTGTAATGAATACAGGTAGCATTTTATGTATTTTAATAGGCTAAATAAAATTATTTGTTATCCATTTATGGTTCTCTTCATTAGGAGTCAGTCTAAACACTGTCTTCTTGGTTTATGTACATTGTTAAGGAAGTGCCATTGCAGCATTGGTGGACTTTTTTTTGGGTTAATTAAGTTCCGTGGGGGGTCTAGTTTCCAAAATGGGGTCACTTGTGGGGAGTTTCAATAGTTTAGGTACATCAGGGGCTCTCCAAACGCACATGACACCCGCAGACCAATCCGTCAAAGTCTGCATTCCAAAACGTCACTACTTCCCTTCCGAGCCCCGACGTGTGCCCATACAGTAGTTTTCTCCCACATATGAGGTATCAGCGTACTCAGGACAAATTGGACAACAACTTTTGGGGTCAAATTTCTCCTGTTACCCTTGGGAAAATAAAAAAATTGGAGACTAATTGATCGATTTTTTTTTATTTTCATGCCTGGGCATTATAAACTTCTGTGAAGCCCTTGGGGGTTCAAAGTGCTCACCACACATCTAGATAAGTTCCTTAGGGGGTCTAGTTTCCAAAATGGGGTCATTTGTGGGGGGGTTTCCACTGTTTAGGTACATTAGGGGCTCTCCAAAGGCAACATGACACCCGCAGACCATTCCATCAAAGTCTGCATTCCAAAACATCACTACTTCCCTTCCGAGCCCCGACGTGTGCCCATACAGTAGTTTTCTCCCACATATGAGGTATCGGCGTACTCAGGACAAATTGGACAACTTTTGGGGTCCAATTCCTCCTGTTACCCTTGGAAAAATAAAAAAAATAGGGACTAAAAGATGATGTTTGAAAAAATACGATATTTTTATTTTCACGCCCGGTCGTTATAGACTTCTGTGAAGCACTTGGGGGTTCAAAGTGCTCACGACACATCTAGATAAGTTCCTTGGGGGGTCTAGTTTCCAAAATGGGGTCACTTGTGGGGGGTTTCCACTGTTTAGGTACATCAGGGGCTCTCCAAATGCAACATGACACCCGCAGACCATTCCATCAAAGTCTGCATTCCAAAACGTCACTACTTCCCTTCCGAGCCCCGATGTGTGCCCATACAGTAGTTTTCTCCCACATATGAGGTATCAGCGTACTCAGGACAAATTGGACAGCAACTTTTGGGGTCCAATTTCTCCTTGTACCCTTGGGAAAATGAAAAAATTGGTGACTAAAAGATCATGTTTGTGGAAAAAATGCGATTTTTTTATTTTCACGCCGAGGCGCTATAAACTTCTGTGAAGCACTGGGGGGCTCAAAGTGTTCACCACACATCTAGATAAGTTCCTTGGGGGGTCTAGTTTCCAAAATGGTGTCATTTGTGGGGGGTTTCTACTGTTTTGGTACATCAGGGGCTTTTCAAACGCGACATGGTGTCCGATCTCAATTCCAGCTCAAAACGTCAAATGGCGCTGCTTCCCTTCCGAGCTCTGCCATGCGCCCAAATAGTGGTTTACCCCCACATGTGGGGTATCAGCGCACTCAGAACAAATTGCACAATATCTTTTAGGGTCCTGTTACCCTTGGAAAAATAAGAATTGAGGGTGAAAAGATCATTTTTGTGGAAAAAATATGATTTTTTAATTGTACTGCTGTATGTTATAAACTTCTGTGAAGCCCTTGGGGGATCAAAGTTCTCACCACACATCTAGATAAGTTCCTTGGGGGGTCTAGTTTCCAAAATGGTGTCATTTGTGGGGGGTTTCCACTGTTTTGGTACATCAGGGGTTTTCCAGTCGCAACATGGTGTCCGATTTCAATTCCAGCCAAAAACGTCAAATGGCGCTGCTTCCCTTCCGAGCTCTGCCATGCGCCCAAATAGTCATTTACACCCACATATGGGATATCAGCGTACTCAGGACAAATTGCACAATAACTTTTAGGGACCTGTTACCCTTGGAAAAATAAAAATTGAGGGTGAAAAGATCATTTTTGTGGAAAAAATATGATTTTTTAATTGTACCGCTGTACGTTATAAACTTCTGTGAAGCCCTTGTGGGTTCAAAGTTCTCACCACATATCTAGATAAGTTCCTTGGGGGGTCTAGTTTCCAAAATGGGGTCACTTGGGGGGTTTCCACTGTTTAGGTACATCAGGTGCTCTCCAAACGCGACATGGCTTCCGATCTGAATTCCAGCCAATTTTGCATTGAAAAAGTCAAACGGCGCTCCTTCCCTGCTGAGGTCTGCCATGCACCGAAACAGTGGTTCCCCCCCACATATCAGGTATCAGCGTACTCAGGACAAATTGCACAATATATATTGCAGTCCAATTTCTCCTGTTACCCTTGGTAAAATAAAAAAATTGAACCTGAATTATTTTTTTAGTGAAAAAAAGTTAAATGTTCATTTTTTTTAAATATTCAAAAAATTCCTGTGGCGCACCTAAAGGGTTAATAAACTTCTTGAATGTGGTTTTGAGCACCTTAAGGGGTGCAGTTTTTAGAATGATGTCACTTTTGGGTATTTTCTATCATATAGACCCCTCAAAGTGGCTTCAAATGTGATGTGGTCCGTAAAAATAAAATGGTGTTGCAAAAATGAGAAATCGCTGGTCAATTTTTAACCCTTATAACTTCCTAACAAAAAAAAATTTTGGTTTCAAAATTGTGCTGATGTAAAGTAAACATGTGGGAAATGTTACTCATCAAGTTTTTTGTGTGCTGTATCTCTGTGATTTAAGGGCATAAAAATTCAAAGTTGGAGAATTGCGAAATTTTAAAAATTTTCGCCAAATTTCCGTTTTTTTCACAAATAAACGCAAGTTATTTGAATGAAATTTTACCACTATCATGAAGTACAATATGTCACGAGAAAACTATGTCAGAATCACCGGGATCCATGGAAGTGTTTCAGAGTTATTACCTCATAAAGGGACAGTGGTCAGAATTGTAAAAATTGGCCTGGTCATTAACGTGCAAACCACCCTTGGGGCTTAAGGGGTTAAACATGACTGCGTGACGACATGACAGCCATTAGTCCCTGTGTAAGTCCAGTTACCTCTAAAGTGGTTAAGAGGTGAAGGCCAGGGAAACCTCTGAGATCCAGTAAATGGAGTGGTAGATATTTTAGCACTGCCAGGAGACGAGTGACAAAGACCCATTACAGAATGAAACTACATGTTAAAAGGGAACCTCACAGTGAATACATGCTGTCTGAACCAGGGGCAGAATGTATCAGACATTGGTAATATGATTTCATGCATTTTTAATGCTGCAACATTTCAGAGAAAACTTACTTTAGAAACAATGACCAAGGGCACTAGTGAGTAGTCAAAAATGTCCCTACTAACTTAACCCTATTTGCTACCATAGACTAGTAAGTCATTGACAGTGGCCGGGAAGAAACTGCTGAGAACTGGCCTTTAAATAGTCACATGAGTGGCTTGGTCCCCTCCAGCTTCTAAAGCAGCATGCTTTTCTCTGAAAAGCCACAGTGATTCATACCAGGGTCAGACTGGCCTGGCTGGGTACCGTTGGGCCTGAGAGAGAGAAAGGGAAGACTCTGTGACGTCTCAGGGCAGAGAGCGTGATGATGTCTTATAGCGTGCCCTCTGCAAAGAGTCAGAAAACACTGAGGAGACTAGACCTGTGGGGAACAGGAGAGGTGACTATTTGTTTTTTTATGTATGGGGCATTATATGTGGAACATTATATTGTATGGAACATTATTTGAGAACTGTTACACTGTATGGAGCTTTATATGGGTCCATTATACTGTGTGGGGCACTATATGGAGCCCATTATACTGTATGGAGCTCTGTGTGGGGCCTTTGTATTGTATGGAGCACTATCTGGGACCAATTTGGAGCGCCCGCCAGGGCCGTGGGGATACTCGGTAGTGGGCCGGTTCTTAAGGGGATGTGTCACGGCAGCAGTGACACTGTCCGTGGCCCTGGGCGCCCAATGAAAATGATTATAAAAGGAGAAATAAAGTTTATAAGGGGTAAATTCGTGACGCCACCTGTGGTACATGGCAATAAGGTGTTGGCCGACGCTGTTTGAAGAGACTGCTGGGGTTGATGGTGATGCAGCAGAGTTGGTACAACTCTTTACAGGTAGAGCTAAGTCCCATGGCAATTATACTATAAAAGATGGTGATGATGGATGTAATGCAGGGCAGGTGACGCAGTAAATAACTCTGAGGACACAGCAGGGCAACAGATTCCTTTACCTTTACTGGATGTTCTGAGGTGCAGACCGGAGCACTGGTACAGGTGAAAATGGAGCCTGAAAGCAACTTAGGATCCCCTAAGTCAGATGGTGTTGGAGGCCTCCTTACTGTGCTGTTCTCTGAGGTCCTTGCAGCCTGAAGCTATGCTCAGTCCTCTGTTCCTTACTGTTCTTTAGTCCTTGCCTGTATGGCAGGCAGCTTGAGCCTTTTACAGTTGTCACTCCTTCGTGGTGGCCTGGGTCTGGTATGCTGCTGTGCCTTCAGGTGTGTGATGGGGCCAGGAGGCCTGCAGTCCCCTGCCCTCTGGATTTAGCTGCAGGGACTGATATACCTGTGCAGCCACGGACTCCGGCACCCGGTGTCAAGCGCTCTTCAATGGGGTGAGCTTGGTCACAGCTCCAGTCCCCAGGCTTTCCTAAACTTCCACTTTCCTCTCTCTTCACTCTGCTCTTGGGATGAGCTCCTCACTGCTCCTGTCCCCTGCACAGACTCTCCCAGACTGACTAACCCCGCCTCCAGAGCAGAACTAATAAGGAAGATTTCCTGAAACCATGTTTTGAGCTCCCCCTTCTGGTCTGGAGTCAGGAAAGGTGTTTTGTGCTGGTGGTATCTGGCTAGAGAAACCCTCCTTGCTTCCAGGCTTGACATCACCCCCTGTGAGGGAGGCAATGCCACTGTGACAACCGGACTCCTGGAGTGCCACAAATTATTGTCACAGATTTGCCATGACAAAGAGAAGCCAGAAAACTGCAGCGTCTGAGTTCTCATACTCCTGCACTGAATGAATAGAAGCACGTTTACCTCATATTAAAAGGTGCATATTTCCTTTAGCAGTGCAGGGGTTAAACTGATCAGCTAAGAGTCTCTGTAGCTATCCTGCTTGGAGGATCTCAGCTGTGTAGTATCAGCCACTCCCCTCTCCTATATATTCTTGCCTCTGTCCATCTAGATTGCCAGTGTTAAGTCTTGTACTGCTTGATGAAGGAGTGCAGGATTCGGTGTTCGGTAGAGGCGTTTTGGAGAGTTGTTCTGTGACTGTTGCTACGGTAGGTGTATCGGCTGTATGCAATCCCCTGTCCCTAGGTAGTTTCCTTATTTTCTTACCTTTTCTCCCCAGTATATATTCATTTATATATATACACTACCGTTCAAAAGTTTGGGGTCACTTAGACAACTTTGTGTTTTCCATGAAAACTCATACTTTTATTAATCAAATGACTTGCCAAATGAATTCAAAATCTAGTCCAAACATTGACAAGGTTCTAAAAAAAGATTTTTATTTGAAATAATAATTTTCTCCTTCAAACTTTGCTTTCGTTAAAGAATTTTCCCTTTGCAGCAATTACAGCATTGCAGACCTTTGGCATTCTAGCAGTTAATTTGCTGAGGTAATCTGGAGAAATTTCACCCCATGCTCCAGAAGCCCCTCCCACAAGTTGGTTTGGCTTGATGGGCACTTTTTGCCTACCATACGGTCAAGCTGCTCCCACAACAGCTCAATGGGGTTGAGATCTGGTGACTGCGTTGGCCACTCCATTACAGATAGAATACCAGCTGCCTGCTTCTTTCCTAAATAGTTCTTGCATAATTTGGAGGTGTGCTTTGGGTCATTGTTCTGTTGCAGGGTGAAATTGACTCCAATCAAGCGCTGTCCATAGGGTATGGCATGGCATTGCAAAATGGAGTGATAGCCTTCCTATTTCAAAATCCCTTTTACCTTGTACAAATCTCCAACTTTACCAGCACCAAAACAACCCTGACCATCACATTACCTCCACCATGCTTGACAGATGGTGTCAGGCACTCTTCCAGCATCTTTTCAGTTGTTCTGCATCTCACAAATGTTCTTCTGTGTGATCCAAACACCTCAAACTTGGATTTGTCTGTCCATAACACTTTTTACCAATCTTTCTATGTCCAATGTCTGTGTTCTTTTGCCCATATTAATCTTGTCCTTTCGTTAGCCAGTCTCAGATATGGCTTTTTCTTTGCCACTGTGCCCTGAAGGCCGGCATCCCAGAGTCACCTCTTCATGGTAGACGTTGACACTGGCGTTTTGTGTGTACTATTAAATGAAGCTGCCAGTTGAGAACCTGTGAGGCGTTGATTTCTCAAACTACAGACTCTATTGTACTTTTCCTGTTCTTAAGTTGTGGAGTGGGGCCTCCCATTTCTCTTTCTACTCTGGTTAGAGCCTGTTTGTGCTCTCCTCTGAAGTGAGTAGTGCACACTGTTGTAGGAAATCTTCAGTTTCTTGGCAACTTTTTGCATAGAATAGCCTTCATTTCTAAGAACAAGAATAGACTGTCGAGTTTCACATGAAAGTTCTTTTTTTCTGGCCATTTTAAGAGGTTAATGGAACCAACAAATGTAATGTTCCAGATTCTCAACTAGATCAAAGGAAGGTCAGGTTTATAGCTTCTCTAATCAGCCAAACTCTTTTCAGCTGTGCTAACATACTTGCACAACGGTTTTCAAGGGTATTCTAACAATCCATTAGCCTTCATACACAGTTAGCAAATACAAAGTACCATAAGAACACTGGAGTGATGGTTGTTGGAAATGGGCCTCTATACACCTATGAAGATATTGCATTACAAACCAGACATTTGCAGCTAGAATAGTCATTTACCACATTAACAATGTATAGACTGTATTTCTGAATCATTTAATGTTAGCTTCATTGGAAAAAGCTGTGCTTTTCTTTAAAAAATAAGGACATTTCTAAGTGACCCTAAACTTATGAATGGTAGTACTGTAGTGTATGTGTGTATATATATATATATATATATATATATATATATAGAAATATGAGAGAATTGGGATCCAGCAAAAACATGAAAGTTCACCAGAATTATAAAATCTTCTTCTTTATTTATCCATTAATTCATATAAAAAATGTATGAGGAACTCCAAACAATTGGTAACATTCCAGCAAAGGGACTACATGTTTCAGCACTATGTGCCTTCTTCACGGTCTGGGGCTGGGGCGAGGGATATTGTTCTGGTGTCCCCGGAACCACCTGTTAAACTGCCTGACTTCTTTTCTGGGAACAAAAAGGAGTTCAGAATCTTCATGGAGGGTTGCAAACTTTTTTTTAGTTTGAGACCACGTTCCTCTGGGGACGAAAACCAGAAGGTAGGGGTCATTATGTCCTTATTAAGAGGGTCCCCACAAGCTTGGGCTTTCTCCCTTCCTCCCACCGCCCCTGAGAGAGTGTCTGTGAATGCATTCTTTGAGGCCCTCAGGCACATATATGATGAGCCTGACCGAGTGCGATTGGCAGAGGACATGGTGATGAGCGTCTGTCAGGGGAAACACTCGGCTGAGTGGTTTTGCACTTATTTCCACCAATGGGCTGCAGAGATCTCTTGGGGTGACGCTGCACTTCGGGGTCTCTTTCGCAGAGGCTTGTCCGAGCGGCTGCAGGATGCCTTGGCGTTACATCCCCCACCTAACTCTCTCGAGGATGCCATGACCCAGGCCATCCGGATGGACCGCAGGCTGCGGGCCAGAGGGGTGATGCAGGTGGAGACTCCATTGTTCCCCAGTGGAAAAGAGACTGCCCCTGAGCTCATGGATGTAGGCGCCCTCTTCCTGAAGGATGCGGAGAGGAAATGCCGGAAGGACAAGCAGTTATGCTTTTACTGCGGTAAAACGGGACATTGGAAAAGGGAGTGTCCTGATTGCCTGTCTTCGACCCGGTCGGCGGGAAATGACTAGGTCTGAGTAGTCAGCGGGGAGACTACTCAGACCCTCAGGTACCCTTTTCCTCATTTTCTAAAGTTTTACTTCATGTGGAACTGTTTGTGGACGGTAGTTCTTTTCCCTCTACAGCCTTCGTGGACTGCGGATCATCCATTAATCTCATTGACTCCCAATTGGTCACACGCTGCAAGATAGGGACAGTTAGGCTCAAGGTTCCGATCAAGGTGGTGGCCATTGACTCCTCCCCCCTCACTAAAGAGGGAATTCTTTTCATGTTTGATTTATTTGCACTCAGAATGGGTGCTACTCATGTGCAAAGCCTAAGTTGTTTGGTTCTGGACAATCTACCTGCAGGGTTGGTGTTGGGCATGCCCTGGTTACAACGCCATAATCCAGTTATTAACTGGAAAACAGGGGAGATTGTTCAATTGGGTTTAATGATTTTAAATTGTGAGATAAATCAGCACTGCTAGTTGAACCTGTTAAATCTGTGTCTGTATCATCTGTCGAGCTGGAAGGTATTCCGGAATACCTGAAGGACTTCGAAGATGTATTCTCTGAAAGCGAGGCCGAGACGTTACCGCCACATAGACCCTTTGACTGCGCTATCGAGCTGGTCCCGGGGGCTAAATTACCTATAGCCCGTCTGTTTAATTTATCTGGTCTTGAGCGCTTGGCAATGAAGGAGTACATTGCTGAAAGTCTGCGCAAGGGACACATATGTCCTACAGTCTCACCTGTGGTGGCAGGTTTCTTTTTTGTAAAGAAAAAAGATGGCTGGTTACGTCCCTGTCTCGATTTTCATGAGCTTAATCAGATTACTATACGGAATACGTACCCCCTTCTGTTGATTCCCGATTTGTGTTACTAACTATCAGGGGCAAAATGGTTCTCTAAACTGGATCTTCGGGGGCATATAATTTGATAAGGGTCCGAGAGGGGGATGAATAAAAAACTGCGTTCCTCACAGTCGAGGAACTGTTTGAAAATTTAGTCATGCCATTTGGTCTTACCAATGCCCCCGCCATATTTCAGAATTTCATCAACGTGGTATTCTCGGATCTCATTGGTCGTTTTATTGTTATCTACTTAGATGATATTTTGATATACTCCTCCGACAGGCATTCTCATGTGGAACATGTACGAACTGTTCTCCAAAGACTGAGGGAAAATCATCTGTTTGCCAAATTGGAGAAATGTGTATTTTGTGATCAGGAATTGTCTTTTTTGGGATTAATTATGTCCTGTGAGGGTTTTCGCATGGACCCCAAGCAGGTGCAGGCCATTGCAGATTGGGTGCAACCCCGAGATCTTAAGGGTCTTCAGCGCTTCTTGGGGTTCACCAATTATTACCGCAAATTTATCCGGGGGTTTTTGAAGGTGGTCAAACCACTCACAGATCTGACATGCAAAGGTGCGGATGTGAGAAATTGGTCCTCGCTCGCAAAAGAGGCCTTTACGACTCTGAAAAAATGTTTTATGTCTGCTCTTGTGTTGGTACAGCCAGATCTATCCAAACCATTTGTGGTGGAGGTGGATGCCTCCGAGGTGGGGGTGGGGGCAGTGTTGTCCCAAGGGCCTGCCACTCTTACCAACCTCATCCCATGTGCTTTCTTTTCCAGGAAATTCTCTGCTGCTGAAAGAAATTATGATGTAGGCAATAGAGAGCTTCTTGCGGTCAAGTTGGCATTTGAGGAGTGGAGGCACTTTTTGGAGGGGGCCAGTCACCCGGTTACTGTGATCACTGATCACAAAAATTTGTCATACATTGAGTCTGCTAAAAGACTAACGCCCAGACAGGCCCATTGGTTGTTTTTTTTTCTCGTTTCCAGTTTACTATTACATTCCGTCCAGGGTCAAACTGCCTTATCTCGCAGTTTTCATCCTGTGTCTGCCCCTGAGCCACTGTCCTCCATTCTGCACCCTGGGGTTGTGTTAGCAGGGATCTCATCTGAATTGGAACGGGAAATTGAGGGGGCCGTGTCGCTGGCTCCTGCGGCCAAGCCAGGGGGCAAGTTGTTTGTCCTAGAGTAACTTCGCCTTAAACTCTTGCAAAAGTTCCATGAATCCAAGCTGAGTGCTCACCCTGGTATACCAGCCACGCGTCTGGCAGTGGCTAGGATCGTCTGGTGGCCTACCCTTGGTTCTGATATAAAAAAATTAATTTCTGGTTGTGGTGTCTGCACTCATTCTAAAAGCTCTCATAGCCGGCCGGCGGGGGAGCTGATGCCCTTGGCAGTTCCTGAAAGACCAAGGACCCACCTGTCCATGGATTTTATTACCAATCTTCCCTCTTCCAGGGGTAATACGGTGGTATGGGTAGTGGTGGACAGATTTTCTAAGCAGGCTCATTTTGTACCCCTGTCTGCAATACCTTCTGCTGAGACCTTATCCAGATTGTTTGTGCAGCATGTGGTCCGCTTGCATGGGGTACCCCTGAATGTGGTGTCTGATCGTGGTGTGCAGTTTGTGGCTAAGTATTGGCGTGCTTTCTGCAAAAAATTAGGGATGTCTCTGTCCTTTTCGTCTGCATACCATCCCGAGAGTAATGGTTAGACGGAACGCACTAATCAGTCTCTGGAACAGATCCTCAGATGTCTGACTTCTGCTAGACAGAATGACTGGTGTGATATACTGCCGTTGGCTGAATTTGAGTCAATCCACTGGTATGTCTCCTTTCTTGATCAACTATGGGTTCAGTCTTCATTTTGGTGAGTTTTGTCGTCTGGATTCGGGGTGTCCCGGGGCTGAGGACTCTGTTCAGCGGTTAAAAATACATGGGCAGAAGTCCAGCGGCGTATATCTAGGTCTCAAGGCAGGTATAAGTTTTTTGCAGACCGGAAACGAACACCTGGTCCCATGTTTCAGGTTGGAGAGAAAGTTTGGCTCTCCACGCGAAACATTAAGTTAAAGATTCTGTCAGCCAAGTTGGGCCCCAAATTCATTGGCCCATACAAGATTGTGGAAAAAATCAATCCAGTGGCGTACAGACTGTGCCTTCCACCCTCTTTCAAGATCCCTAACGTCTTCCATAGATCTCTACTGAAACCTTTTGAAGCAGTCCGGGGAGAATCCGAGTCCGCTGCTCCTCTGGTTTCGGTTGAGGGACATGTGGAATATGAGATTGGTCATATCGTAGATTCCAGGTTGGTATGGCGGTCAGTACAGTACCTAGTTCATTGGAAGGGGTATGGGCCGGAGGACAGGTCCTGGGTGCTGGCTCGGTTGATGCATGCGGATTGCCTGGTTCAGGCTTTCCATGCTAGGTACCCAGGCAATCCTGGGGGTCCAGAGGCCTCCCGTTGAGAGGGGGTTACTGTCATGATACCAGTGCTGGTGGACCTGCACTTCTAGGGTTAATGTTTTGATCTCAGTGCAGACTCTTATCTGCACTCCTGGGACTTATTATGGTGGCCTCTCATTGGTTCTGGGAAAGCTTCTTATAGCCTCAGGAAGCTCCCATCCCCGTTAGTTATACTTTCGCCCTTGGCAGAGTTGTTTTGACCCCTGAGTGTGTTTGTGCTGTGTTCTGGATGCTTGATACTTTGTGTACGACTCGGTCTGTTCTCTGGATATTGCTTGTTGGATTCTGCTTGGTACCTTCTATGTCTGTTTGGTTTTGACCCCTGCTTGGCCCCGACTATATATTCTGTCTCATCCCTGGTACTTTACTGCTATCTCTGTGTATGACCTCCGTTTTGCCTGACTCTGAGTATTTCTGTATAGTGTCCAGCTAATCTCTGGAAGCAGGACGCTAAGGCCCACCCCTTGCAGTCACATGACCGTAGGTCCTTCACTGCTTGCCAAACTTCAGCGTCCCCAGGTCCTGTTTGTCAGTACTTTCCAGCCGTACCTGACCCCGGGCCCCCTACAGTGCGGGTGAGTCCCTGCTCAGTGGAGGCTGCACGCTGGTGCTGACAGGACCCTGACAACCAGTGCACGCACTGTGCACTATGAAGATTCACTGGTTTCTGAGCCATTGTAGAATTTACAATAGATATTACTCAAGTAATGTAAGATGTAAGTGAAATCTTTGGCTTTGTACTATACCTATGCTTTTGGAAGTGCATTGAGCAGCAAGGTGGTGTGCTGGTAAAAGGGAAAAAAAAAACTCTTTTAAATCTTCTGCCTGAGCGAGTGTGAACAAGCTGAGTGTGACCTGAGCGTAAGTGCGAACTGTGGTAAGTGTGTGACTTGAGATTCAGTCAAGAGGTATTTGGAAAACCTATAACAAATACCTGTGTGAGTTGCTGAATTGTAGGTTGCTGAGTGCTTTCTACCTGTTCAATTTTTGGGGGGCTTGGGGGCTTGTTTAACCTATTTTTTCTCTCTACAGAGTTAATCTCTTATTTTACTATCTGTGTTTTTAAGGGTTAACTATATTGCATTTAAATCTTGAGGTGTAACTATATTCACAAGGGGTTAATTAAGGGTGGGAGTTCATACAGTAATTAAGGGTTTATAAGGGGCAGCTGGTTGGGGCTCAACTCCTTTTGGAAGTGCATTGAGCAGCAAGGTGGTGTGCTGGTAAAAGGGGAAAAAAAAACAAACTCTTTTAAATCTTCTGCCTGAGCGAGTGTGAACGAGCTGAGTGTGACCTGAGTGTACAGTCATGGCCAAAAGTTTAGAGAATGACACAAATATTAATTTTTACAAAGTCTACTGCTTCATTTTTTCTAATGGCAATTTGCATATACTCCAGAATGTTATAAAGAGTGATCAGCTTAACAGCAATTACTTGCAAAGTCAATATTTGCCTAGAAAATTAACTTTATCCCCCAAAACACATTTCAACATCATTGCAGCCCTGCCTTAAAAGGACCAGCTAACATCGTTTCAGTGATTGCTCCATTAACACAGGTGTGGGTGTTGATGAGGACAGGGCTGGAGATCAATCTGTCATGATTAAGTAAGAATGACACCACTGGACACTTTAAAAGGAGGCTGGTGCTTGGCATCATTGTTTCTCTTCTGTTAACCATGGTTGTCTCTAAAGAAACACGTGCAGTCATCATTGCACTGCACAAAAATGGCCTAACAGGGAAGAGTATCGCAGCTAGAAAGATTGCACCTCAGTCAACAATCTATCGCATCATCAAGAACTTCAAGGAGAGAGGTTCCCTTGTTGCCAAAAAGGCTCCAGGGCGCCCAAGAAAGACCAGCAAGCGCCAGGACCGTCTCTTAAAAGTGTTTCAGCTGCGGGATCGGGCTACCAGCAGTACAGAGCTTGCTCAGGAATGGCAGCAGGCAGGTGTGAGTGCATCTGCACGCACTGTGAGGCGGAGACTCTTGGAGCAAGGCCTGGTCTCAAGGAGAGCAGCAAAGAAGCCACTTCTCTCCAGAAAACACATCATGGACAGACTGATATTCTGCAAGAGGTACAGGGAGTGGACTGCTGAGGACTGGGGTAAAGTCATTTTCTCTGATGAATCCCCTTTTCGATTGTTTGGGACATCTGGAAAACGGCTTATTCGGAGAAGACCAGGTGAGCGCTACCACCAGTCTTGTCTCATGCCAACTGTCAAGCATCCTGAAACCATTCATGTGTGGGGTGGCTTCTCAGCCAAAGGAATGGGCTCTCTCTCAGTCTTGCCTAAAAACACAGCCATGAATAAAGAATGGTACCAGAATGTCCTCCAAGAGCAACTTCTCCCAACCGTCCAAGAGCAGTTTGGCGATCAACAATGCCTTTTTCAACATGATGGAGCACCTTGCCATAAAGCAAAGGTGATAACTAAATGGCTCAGGGAACAAAACATAGAGATTTTGGGACCATGGCCTGGAAACTCCCCAGATCTTAATCCCATTGAGAACTTGTGGTCAATCATCAAGAGACGGGTGGACAATCAAAAACCTTCAATTTCAGACAAAATAAAAGCATTGATTTTGCAAGAATGGACTGCTATCAGTCAGGATTTGATCCAGAAGTTGATTGAGAGCATGCCAGGGAGAATTGCTGAGGTCCTGAAGAAGAAGGGTCAACACTGCAAATATTGACTTGCTGCATTAACTCATTCTAACTGTCAATATAACCTTTTGTTACTCATAATATGATTGCAATTATATTTCTGTATGTGATAAAAACATCTGACAAACACACATAAAACCAGAGGGCAGCAGATCATGTGAAAATATAATATTTGTGTCATTCTCTAAACTTTTGGCCATGACTGTAAGTGCGAACTGTGGTAAGTGTGTGACTTGAGATTCAGTGACTTTGGATTCAGGGAGTTTCCAAGTGAGGTCTTACTGAATTGCTGCTATATTATATTAATACTTTTTTTTTTTTTTATTTATTTTTGCTTATCTTATTGTCTGGTGCAATCCCCATTAGGATGTGCTCCACTATTGCCAATGCCATCCAGTGCACGTCTTGCCGCATGTATGAAATCCTTGAACAGCCGGTCATGGGTGCATACTGCTGTGCGAGATTGTGAGCATGTTGTGCATTTGGAAGCCCAGATACTGGATCTAAATGTGCAGCTGGCAACACTGAGATCCATAGACAATATGGAAAGGAGTCTTCTGCTCACTGAGCAGACGCTCAATGGGATAGATGAGGGGGGGATGCTAGGTTGGAGCTGCAGGACAATGAAGCAGCTAGCTGGGTGACAGTTAGAAGGCAGGGTAGAGGGAAGAGCACCAGGGAGGCTAGTCCTGATCTGGCACACTCCAATAAGTTTGCTAAGTTGGCAGATGAGGGGAGTGTTAGTGCAGGAGTAGCACTGCTGCAGCAAGGCATGTCCTCTGAAAGCCGGAGGAGTGTCTGCTCCAGTAAGGGGGGAAATAGGAGAGCAGG
The DNA here is from genome assembly GCF_039654945.1 of Dendrobates tinctorius. Classification (NCBI taxonomy): domain Eukaryota; kingdom Metazoa; phylum Chordata; class Amphibia; order Anura; family Dendrobatidae; genus Dendrobates; species Dendrobates tinctorius. Next base: position 4,338,192 of record NW_027361770.1, on the reverse strand, counting down.
GCAGGTCAGACAGGTTCTGGTAGTGGGAGACTCAATTATTAGGGGTACAGATAGGGCAATCTGTCACAAAGACAGGGATCATTGAACGGTGTGCTGCCTACCTGGCGCTTGAGTCCGACACATCGCTGATCGGGTTGACAGATTACTGGGAGGGGCTGGTGAGGATCCAGCGGTCATGGTGCACATTGGCACAAATGACAAAGTTAGAGGTAGGTGGAAGGTCCTTAAAGATGATTTCAGGGAATTAGGCTGTAAGCTTAAAGCAAGGACCTCCAAGGTGGTATTTTCAGAAATACTTCCTGTACCACGTGCCACGCCAGAGAGGCAACGGGAGATTAGGGAGGTTAATAAGTGGCTCAGGAATTGGTGTAGGAAGGAGGGGTTTGGGTTCCTGCAGAACTGGGCCAACTTCTCAGTTGGCTACAGGTTCTACGCTAGGGACGGGCTGCACCTCAATGGGGAGGGTACAGATGTGCTGGGGGAGAAAATGGCTAGAAGGTTGGAGGAGTGTTTAAACTAGGGACGGGGGAGGGTATTCCTTTGATAGGAGGGGAAGACAGTGCAGATAGAGACCTGGGCACAAATAATGACATTGGGGGTGGAAGTGGCATGGGGGGTGGGGTTAGAACAGTTAATAATTTAAGAAAGAATAGAGGTACAGAGGGATACATAAAGTGCATGTATACTAATGCCAGAAGCCTCGCCAACAAAATGGATGAATTGGAGTTAGTGCTGTTGGAACATAATTATGACATGGTGGGGATATCTGAGACATGGCTGGATGAGAGCCACGACTGGGCGGTTAATTTACAGGGCTATTGTCTGTTCAGAAATGACCGAACAAATAAGCGAGTGGGAGGTGTGTGTTTATATGTAAAATCATCCTTAAAACCCATCCTTCGTGATAATATATATGAATCTAATGAAAATGTAGAGTCCCTGTGGGTAGCGATAAGGGGAGGGGGGAAAAATAATAAATTACTGATAGGGGTTTGTTATAAGTCTCCAAAAATAATGGAAGCAACAGAGACTATCCACATAAAGCAAATAGATGAAGCTGCGACTCAAGGAGAAGTCATTATTATGGGGGGCTTCAACTACCCTGAAATACATTGTGGAACCGAAACCTGCAGTTCCAGCAAAGGTAATAGGTTTTTGACTACTATGAGAGACAATTACCTTTCACAACTGGTTCAGGACCCAACAAGAGGGGGGGCACTGCTAGACCTAATATTAACCAACAGGCCAGACCACATATCAAATGTAAGGATTGAGGGTCACTTGGGTAATAGTGATCACAAATTAATAAGTTTTCATGTATCCTTTAATAAGATGTGTAGTAGAGGGGTTACAAGGACACTAAACTTCAGGAAGGCAAATTTCCAACGGATGAGAGATGATCTTGGTGCAATTAACTGGGACGATATCCTGAGACATAAAAATACACAAAGAAAATGGGAGACATTTATTAGCATCCTGAATAGGACCTGTGCACAATATATACCATATGGGAATAAACATGCTAGAAATAGGAGGAAACCACTATGGTTAAATAAAGCTGTAAGGGGCGCAATAAGAGATAAAAGTAAAGCATTTAGAGAATTAAAGCAAGTAGGTAGTGATGAGGCATTAACTAAATACAGAAGATTAAATAAATTCTGTAAAAAGCAAATCAAGACAGCAAAGATTGAGACAGAGAGACTCATTGCCAGAGAAAGTAAAAATGATCCCAAAATATTCTTTAACTACATAAATAGTAAGAAACTAAAAAATGATAGTGTTGGCCCCCTTAAAAATAGTCTGGGTGAAATGGTGGATGAGGATGAGGAAAAAGCCAATATGCTAAATGACTTTTTTTCAACAGTATTTACACAAGAAAATCCCATGACGGATAACATGATCAGGGATAAAAATTCTCCATTAAATGTCACCTGCTTAACCCAGCAGGAAGTACGGCGGCGTCTACAAATCACTAAAATTGACAAATCCCCGGGCCCGGATGGGATACACCCCCGAGTACTGCAGGAATTAAGCACAGTCATAGATAGACCATTATTTTTAATCTTTAAAGATTCCATAATAACAGGGTCTGTACCACAGGACTGGCGTATAGCAAATGTGGTGCCAATATTCAAAAAGGGGACAAAAACTGAACTTGGAAATTATAGGCCAGTAAGTTTAACCTCAACTGTGGGTAAAATCCTGGAGGGTTTTTTAAGAGATACTAGACTGGAGTATCTGGAGAAGTATAACCTTATGACCCAATATCAACATGGGTTTACAAGGGACCGTTCCTGTCAGACTAATCTGATAAGCTTTTATGAAGAGGTAAGTTCCGGACTGGACCAAGGGAATGCAGTGGATGTGGTGTACATGGACTTTTCAAAAGCTTTTGATATGGTGCCACACAAAAGGTTGATACATAAAATGAGAACAATGGGGATAGGGGAAAATATGTGTAGGTGGGTTAAGAGCTGGCTCAGGGATAGGAAACAAAGGGTGCTTATTAATGGAGCACACTCGGACTGGGTCACGGTTAGCAGTGGGGTACCACAGGGGTCAGTTTTGGGCCCGCTTCTTTTTAACATATTTATTAATGACCTTGTAGGGGGCATAGAGAGGAGAATTTCAATATTTGCAGATGACACTAAACTCTGCAGTGTAATCAATACAGAGGAGGACAATTTTATATTACAGGAGGATTTATGTAAACTAGCAGCTTGGGCTGATAAATGGCAAATGAGCTTTAATGGGGATAAATGTAAGGTCATGCACTTGGGTAGAATGAACAAGTTGTATAATTATGTGCTTAATTGTAAAACACTGGGCAAAACAGTCACTGAAAAAGACCTGGGTGTATGGGTGGACGACAAACTCACATTTAGCGGCCAGTGTCAGGCAGCTGCCGCAAAGGCAAATAAAATAATGGGATGCATTAAAAGAGGCATAGATGCTCATGAGGAGAACATAATTTTACCTCTATATGAGTCACTAGTGCGACCACACTTAGAATACTGTGTACAGTTCTGGTCTCCGATGTATAAGAAAGACATAGCTGAACTGGAGCGGGTGCAGAGAAGAGCGACCAAGGTTATTTGGGAACTAGGGGGTCTGCAATACCAAGACAGGTTATTACACTTGGGGTTATTTAGTTTGGAGAATCGAAGGCTTAGGGGTGATCTTATTACAATGTATAAATATATGTGGGGACAATACAAAGACTTTTCTAATGATCTTTTTACTCTTAGACCTGTGACGGGGACAAGGGGGCATCCTCTACGTCTGGAGGAAAGAAGGTTTAAGCATACTCACAGACGCGGATTCTTTACTGTAAGAGCAGTGAGACTATGGAACTCTCTGCCATATGATGCTGTAATGAGTGATTCCCTACTAAAATTTAAGAAGGGACTGGATGCCTTTCTTGAAAAGTATAATATTACAGGGTATATACACTAGTTTCCTTAATATTGCATTGATCCAGGGAGCTAGTCTGATTGCCGTATGTGGAGTCGGGAAGGAATTTTTTTCCCCAATGTGAAGCTTACTGTTTGCCACATGGGTTTTTTTTTGCCTTCCTCTGGATCAACATGTTAGGGCAAGTTAGGATAGGATATGGGTTGAACTAGATGAACTTAAAGTCTCCCTTCAACCTTAATAACTATGTTACTATGTTACTATGTATATTTCTATTCTATCGAGCCTAGGTAGGAAACAAAGAGTAATTTAAAGTGTACCTGAGAGGTAAGGTATAGGACAAAAAGGGTCATGCACAGAATGCAAACATGGATCATATAAGGAAAAAATGTGTGAACAAGACCATGAGTAGAGATAAAATACAAAAGTTTACTAGATAGTAAATAAGAAAAATAATTAAAAGTTAAAAGTTGATGAGATGAACCCATGCAGCGGTGCACAACACAGTCAAAGTGCTTGGGATACAATAAATAATAGTAATACCTCTATATATAGATGCAGCACAGAGGACAACAATATAAAAATGGTGAACCAGCTTACTGTATTGGTATTTGAATTGGTATAGTATATTAAGTAATGATACCAACAAAAAGCCTGAAGATAAGGAGCAGATTCTAGTCCATACATGTGCTGGATAGGTAAGTATAGTAAAGTGCAAATGCAAACAGAGGTAGGAAAAGATTATAGAGCAGTAATTACCCAAGCATAGGTGTGCAACCGGGTCCCCAAACTGGGTATTTCTATTCTGTGCATCATGAATCGTGGTACAATGGGTACAGAAAGTATTCAGACCCCTTTAAGTTTTTCACTCTTTGCTTCATTGCTGCCATTTGTTAAATTCAAAAAAGTTCATTTTTTTTCTCTTTAATGTCCACTCTGTGTCCTATCTTGATTGACCAAAACAGAAATGTAGAAATTTTTGCAAATTTATTAAAAAAGAAAAACTGAAATATCACATGGTCATAAGTATGCAGACCCTTTGCTCAGACACTCATGTTTAAGTCACAAGCTGTCCATTTCCTTGTGATCCTCCTTGAGATGGTTCTACTCCTTCATTGGAGTCTAGCTGTGTTTAATTAAACTGATAGGACTTGATGTGTAAAGGCACACACCTGTCTATATAAGACCTCACAGCTCATAGTGCATGAGAATCATGACGTCAAAGGATATGGCCAAGGAGCTCAGAGACAGAATTGTGGCAAGGCACAGATCTGGCCAAGGTTACAAAAGAATTTCTGCTGTACTCTAGATTCCTAAGAGCACAGTGGCCTCCATTATCTATAAATGGAAGAAGTTTGGGACCACCAGAAGTCTTCCTAGATCTGGCCGTCCAGCCAAAATGAGCAATCGTGGGAGAAGAGCTTGGTGAGTGAGGTAAAAAAGAACCCAAAGATCACTGCGGCTGAGCTCTACAGATGCAGTAGGGAGATGGGAGAATGTTTCACAAAGTCAACTATCACTGCAGCCCTCCACCAGTCAGGCCTTTATGTCATAGTGGCCCGATGGAAGCCTCTTCTTAGTGCCAGACATATAAAAGCCCTCATAGAGTTTGCTAAAAAACACATGAGATTCTCTGGTCTGATGAGACAAAGATAGAAATTTTTGGTGATAATTCTAAGCGGTATGTGTGGAGAAAACCACGCACTGCTCATCACTTACCCAATACAATCCCAACAGTGAAACATGGTGGTGGCAGCATCATGCTATGGGGGTGTTTTTCAGCTGCAGGGACAGGATTACTGGTTGCAATTGAAAAAAAACATGAATATGGCCAAGTACAGAGATATCCTGGATGAAAACCTCTTCCAGAGAGCTCTGGACCTCAGAATTGGCCGAAGGTTCACCATCCAATAAGACAGTGACCCTAAGCACAAAGCTAAAATAACAAAGGAGCAACTTCAGAACAACACTGTGACTATTCTTGACTGGCCCAGCCAGAGCCCTGACCTAAACCCAATTGAGCATCTCTGGAGAGACCTGAAAATGGCTGTCCACCAACATTCACCATCCATCCTGATGGAACTGGAGAGGATCTGCAAAAAGAATGACAGAGGATCACCAAATCCAGGTGTAAAAAAACTTATTGCATCATTCCCAAGAAGACTCATGGCTGTACTAGCTCAAAAGGGTGCTTCTATTCAATACTGAGCAAAGGTCTGAATACGTATGACCATGTGATATTTCAGTTTTTCTTTTTTAATAAATTTGCAGAAATTTTTACATTTCTGTTTTTTTTCCAGTCAAGATGGGGTGCAGAGTGTACATTAATGAGACAAAAATTAACTTTTTTGAATTTACCAAATGGCTGCAATGAAACAAAGAGTGAAAAATTTAACAAGGTCTGAATACTTTCCGCACCCACTGTACTTGTTAACCCCCTTCACCCCCAAGGGTGGTTTGCACGTTCATGACCGGGCCAATTTTTACAATTCTGACCACGGTCCCTTTATGAGGTCATAACTCTGGAAAGCTTCCATGGATCCCGGTGATTCTGACACTGTTTTCTCGTGACATATTGTACTTCATGATAGTGGTAAAATTTCATTCAAATAACTTGCGTTTATTTGTGAAAAAAACGGAAATTTGGCGAAAATTTTGAAAATTTCGCAATTTTCCAACTTTGAATTTTTATGCCCTTAAATCACAGAGATACGGCACACAAAAAACTTGATAACTAACATTTCCCACATGTTTACTTTACATCAGCACAATTTTGGAACCAAAATTTTTTTTGTTAGGAAGTTATAAGGGTTAAAAATTGACCAGCGATTTCTCATTTTTGCAACACCATTTTATTTTTACGGACCACATCACATTTGAAGCCACTTTGAGGGGTCTATATGATAGAAAATACCCAAAAGTGACACCATTCTAAAAACTGCACCCCTCAAGGTGATCAAAACCACATTCAAGAAGTTTATTAACCCTTTAGGTGCGTCACAGGAATTTTTTTGAATATTTAAAAAAAATGAATATCTAACTTTTTTTCACAAAAAAATACTTCAGGTTCAATTTTTTTTATTTTACCAAGGGTAACAGGAGAAATTGGACTGCAAAAGTTATTGTGCAATTTGTCCTGAGTACGCTGATACCTGATATGTGGGGGGGGGGAACGACTGTTTCGGCGCTTGGCAGAGCTCAGAATGGAAGGAGCGCCGTTTGACTTTTTCAATGCAAAATTGGCTGGAATTCAGATCGGATGCCATGTCACGTTTGGAGAGTCCCTGATGTACCTAAACAGTGGAAACCCCCTACAAGTGACCCCATTTTGGAAACTAGACCCCCCAAGGAACTTATCTAGATATGTGGTGAGAACTTTGAACCCACAAGGGCTTCACAGAAGTTTATAACGTACAGCGGTACAATTAAAAAATCATATTTTTTCCACAAAAATGATCTTTTCACCCCAATTTTTATTTTCCCAAGGGTAACAGGACCCTAAAAGTTATTGTCCAATTTGTCCTGAGTACGCTGATACCCCACATGTCGGGGTAAACCACTATTTGGGCGCATGGCAGAGCTCGGAAGGGAAGCAGCGCCATTTGACGTCTTTGGCTGGAATTGAGATCGGACACCATGTTGCGATTGGAAAACCCCTGATGTACCAAAACAGTGAAAACCCCCCACAAATGACACCATTTTGGAAACTAGACCCCCTAAGGAACTTATCTAGATGTGTGGTGAGAACTTCGAACCCCCAAGGGCTTCACAGAAGTTTATAACATACAGTCGTACAATTAAAAAATCATATTTTTTCCACAAAAATGATCTTTTCACCCTCAATTCTTATTTTTCCAAGGGTAACAGGACCCTAAAAGTTATTGTGCAATTTGTCCTGAGTACGCTGATACCCCACATGTGGGGGTAAACCACTGGGCACATGGCAGAGCTCGGAAGGGAAGCAGCGCCATTTGACGTTTTGAGCTGGAATTGAGATCGGACACCATGTCGCATTTGGAAAGCCCCTGATGTACCAAAACAGTGAAAACCCCCCACAAATGACACCACTTTGGAAACTAGACCCCCCAGGAAACTTATCTAGATGTGTGGTGAGCACTTTGAACCCCCCAGTGCTTCACAGAAGTTTATAACGCCCGGGCGTGAAAATAAAAAATTCGTATTTTTTCCATAAATATGATCTTTTAGTCACCTTTTTTTGTATTTCCCAAGGGTACCAGGAGAAATTGGACCACAAAAGTTGTAGTCCAATTTGTCCTGAGTATGCTGATACCCCATATGTGGGAGAAAACTACTGTATGGGCACACGTCGGGGCTCGGAAGGGAAGTAGTGACGTTTTGGAATGCAGACTTTGATGGAATGGTCTGCGGGTGTCATGCTGCCTTTGGAGAGCCCCTAATGTACCTAAACAGTGGAAGCCCCCACAAATGACACCATTTTGGAAACTAGACCCCCTAAGGAACTTATCTAGATGTGAGGTGAGCACTTTGAACCCCCAAGGGCTTCACAGAAGTTTATAATGCCAAGGCATGAAAATAAAAAAATCGTATTTTTTCCACAAACATGATCAATTAGTCCCAAATTTTTTTATTTTCCCAAGGGTAACAGGAGAAATTGAACCCCAAAAGTTGTTGTCCAATTTGTCCTGAGTACGCTGACACCCCATATGTGGGAGAAAACTACTGTATGGACACACGTCGGGGCTCAGAAGGGAAGTAGTGATGTTTTGGAATGCAGACTTTGATGGAATGGTCTGCGGGTGTCATGTTGCCTTTGGAGAGCCCCTAATGTACCTAAACAGTGGAAACCCCCACAAATGACCCCATTTTGGAAACTAGACCCCCTAAGGAACTTATCTAGATGTGTGGTGAGCACTTTGAAGCCCCAAGGGCTTCACAGAAGTTTATAATGCCCGGGCATGAAAATAAAAAGATCGTATTTTTTCCACAAACATGATCAATTAGTCCCCAATTTTTTTATTTTCCCCAGGGTAATAGGATAAATTGAACCCCAAAAGTTGTTGTCCAATTTGTCCTGAGTACGCTGACGCCCCATATGTGGGAGAAAACTACTGTATGGACACACGTCGGGGCTCGATAGGGAAGTAGTGACGCTTTGGAATGCAGACTTTGAGGGAATGTTCTGCGGGTGTCATGTTGCCTTTGGAGAGCCCCTAATGTACCTAAACTGTAGAAACCCCCCACAAATGACCCCATTTTGGAAACTAGACCCCCTAAGGAACTTATCTAGATGTGTGGTGAGCACTTTGAACCTCCAAGGGCTTCACAGAAGTTTATAATGCCCGGGCATGAAAATAAAAAAATCGTATTTTTTCCACAAACATGATCAATTAGTCCCCAATTTTTTTATTTTCCCAAGGGTAACAGGAGAAATTGAACCCCAAAAGTTGTCCAATTTGTCCTGAATACGCTGATGCCCCATATGTGGGAGAAAACTACTGTATGGACACACGTCGGGGCTCGGAAGGGAAGTAGTGACGTTTTGGAATGCAGACTTTGATGGAATGGTCGGCGGGCGTCATGTGCGTTTGGAGAGCCCCTGATGTACCTAAACTATTGAAACTCCCCACAAATGACCTCATTTTGGACACTAGACCGTCCACGGAACTTATCTAGATGTGTGGTGAGCACTTTGAACCCCCAAGTGCTTCACAGAAGTTTATAACGCTCGGACGTGAAAATAAAAAATCATTTTTTTCCACAAACATTATATTTTTGCCCCCAATTTTTTATTTTCCTAAGGGTAACAGGAGAAATTGGACCCCAAAAGTTGTTTTGCAATTTGTTCTGAGTAGGCTGATACCCTACATGTGGGGGTAAAACACTGTTTAGGCGCATGGCAGAGATTGGAAGGGAAGGAGCACCATTTGACTTTTTCAACTCAGAATTGGCTAGAATTGAGATCAGATGCCATGTTGCATTTGGAGAGCCCCTGATGTGCCCAAACAGTGGAAACCCCCCAATTCTAACTCCAACCCTAACGCCAACACACCCCTAACCCTAATCTCAGCCCTAACCCTAGCCCTAACCCTAGCCCTAACCCTAGCCCTAGCCCTAACCCTATCCCTAGCCCTAGCCCTAACCCTAACCCTAGCCCTGGCCCTAACCCTAGCCCTAACCCTAGCCCTAACCCTGACCCTAATGGGAAAATGGAAATAAATACATTTTCTTTTAATTTTATTATTTTTCCCTAACTAAGGGGGTGATAATGGGGGGTTTGATTTACTATTTATGGCGGTTTTTATGTTTGGCGGCTGTCGCACGCTAAAAGACGCTTTTTATTGTAAAAATAGTTTTTGCATCACCACATATTGAGAGCTATAATTTTTCCATATTTTGACCACCCGAGTCATGTGAGGTCTTATTTTTTGCGGGACGAGTTGACGTTTTTATTGGTACCATTTTCGGGCACGTGACTTTTTTTTATCGCTTTTTATTCCGATTTTTGGGACGCAGAATGAACAAAAACCAGCGTTTCATGAATTTCTTTTGGGGGGGTGCGTTTACACCGTTCCGCGTGCGGTAAAATTGATAAGGCGGTTTTATTCTTCGGGTCAGTACGGTTACAGCGATACCTCATTTAGGTCATTTTTTTATGTTTTGTCGGTTTTATGCAATGAAAACTATTTTATATAAAAAATAATTATTTTTGCATCGCTTTATTCTGCGAGCCATAACTTTTTTATTTTTTTGCTGATGATGCTGTATCATGGCTTGTTTTTTGCGGGACAAGATGACATTTTCAGCGGTACCATGGATATTTATATGCGTCTTTTTGATCGCGCGTTATTACACTTTTTGTTTGGCTGTATGATAATAAATCATTATTTTTTGCTTCGTTTTTTATTTTTATTTTTTAAGGGGTTTGCTAAAGGGGTTAACTAATGGGACAGTTTTATAGGGCGGGTCGTTACGGACGCGGCGATACCTAATATGTGTACTTTTATTGTTTTTTTTTTTATTTCCAAAAAATGGATTTATTGGGGGAATATTTTTTTTTTTTTCTAATTTATTTGGCGATTTTTTTAAAATTATTTTAACACTTTTTTTTGTTTTTTTTTAACTTTATTACAAAGTCCCAGGTGGGACTTCACTGTCCTGTGACAGATCGCTGATCTGTCACAGGCACTACTGCAGACTTCCTAATGCCTGCGCTTTGCAGGCACTGAGGAAGCCAGCTCTCTGCAGGCCCCCGAAGGCCCCCGTCGCCATCTTGGATTTGGGGGCCTGTAGGGAAAGAGACCCCCGCAGCAGTGCTGCACATTGCGCTGCTGTGGGGGGCTCAGGGAAGCATGGAGGGAGCCCCCTCCCTGCCGATGCTTCCCTTTAACCTCCGGTACACCGCGATCATGTTTGATCGCGGTGTGCAAGGGGTTAACGTGTCAGGGGCGGTCCGTGACCGCCCCTGACACATTGTGCCGGGTGTCAGCTGTGATAATCAGCTGACACCCAGCCGCGATCAGTGGCGCTCACCACGTGGGCGCCGCTGATCGCGCTAGACGTACTATCCCGTCCATGGGCATAGGGGCCCAGGTCACATGGACGGGATAGTACGTCTGATGTCAGAAATGGGTTAAAGGGGCCCACTGAGACTTTTGGTCAGGGGCTGCGAAAACCTGGAGTCTGCCTTGGAGATGACGAGCATATTCGGCGCAGTCATTAAAATGGTCGCCGACTGCAGCTGTGACAGTGCACTTTATCTGACATGCCGCACACCAATGTCACATAGCAGTGATGTTAAATGGCCGCTGGCCTACTAGAAGCAATTGATAAGCGGGCAGCCTTTCAATGTTACTGCTATGTGAAGTCAGCGCGCATCCTGTCACAAAGCAGAGCACTCTGTCAGAGCTACAGTTGAGCTACAGTTGGTGGTCATTTTAATGACCATGCCAAAAATGAAGCTGCAAGAGGATGCTGTGTGAGCAGAGGAAGGTAAGAAGAATCTTTTATTCCCACTTTGTGATTGACTAGGGTAGTGGACATAGGTGCGGACATAGGTTGAAATAGGACAGGTTGAAATAGGAGCCCAGGATGGGGACATTAAATGAAGGGGACCAGGATGGGGATATTATTATTAAAAGTGGCCCAGGAAGAGGACATTATTACTGGAAAGAGCTCAGGATGCGGACACTATTACTGGAAAGGACACAGGATGGGGGATAGTATTAAATAATGGGGACCAGGGTGGAGACATTGTTAATTAAAGGGGCCCAGGATGGGGGACTTCATTAAAGTGGCCATAGAGGTCCAGGATGGGGGATTAAATAAAGAATCTGTGGCCTTATTGAATAAATTGGCCAAAGATCTGGGACCATAATAAATAAAGGGGTGACAAGAACTATATGGGGGTCAGGATGAGGAATATGTATTACTAGCTGAAGAGCCCGGCGTTGCCCTGGTATAGTAGCTAACTGTGGTTGGTTATAACAAATTATAATGATTATCCTCCATCCCATAGTCCAGTGCCCATATACTCATCATATGTATCCTCCATACCATAGTCCCGTGCCCATATACCCATCATGCATATCCTCCATCCCATAGTCTAGTGCCCATATATCCATCACACATCCCCCATCCCATAGTCCCATGCCCATATACCCATCACACATCACACATCCTCCTTCCCATAGTCTCGTGCCCATATATCTATTATGACATCATCTTCGTCATGGCAACCTATAATGATATTGTCACCATGGCAACCATTATGACATCATCTTCACCATGGCAACCATTATGACATCATCTTCACCATGGCAACCTTTATGACATCATCGTCGCTATGGCAACCTATTATGACACCATCGTCACCATGGCAACCTATGACCATATACTCATCATACATATCCGCCATCCCATAGTCCCATGCTTATATACCCATCATACATATCCTCCGTCCCATAGTCCAGTGCCCATATACCCATGACACATCTTCCATTCCATAGTCCCGTGCCCATATACCCATCATACATATCCTCCATCCCATAGTCCCGTGCCATGGTGACTGTGATGTCATAATAGATTGCAACCATTCTGACATCATCGTCACCATGGCAACCTATTATGACATCATCATCACCATAGCAACCATTATGACATCATCTTTGCCATGGCAACCTTTTTGATATCACCGTCGCTATGGCAACCTATTATGACATCATAGTCACCAACGTCACCATGGCAACAAATCATGGCATCATCGTCGCCATGGCAACCATTATGACAGCATCGTCGATACACATACACACACACTCGTTTTTATATATATTATTGGTTTATGGTGGCAAGTGGAGACATAATTATTGCACGGGCCAATCAGGGGACATTATTACTGCTGTAATTTAATTTACTTTTGAGGATACTGTATTTCATAGGGGGAAACAAAAGGGTAGTCCTGTTACTGTGTAGGTCGGCACTGTCACTTTTTTCATTTATTTCATGTAGCATAGAAGTTAGGAAAAAAGTGGGGAATGTGCTCTGAAAGTGATTAGCTGTGATCACTGTGTCTTGGCTGGAAGAAGTGATGGTGGTTTGTGCTGGATGAAGAAGAAAAGCGAAGATAAATGACTTCAACTACAGATGTCACTGTGTAGTCAGTGTGTAACCTATACACTGACACTATACACTGTATACTATATACAGAGCTACTGTGTATAATGTTACCGGTGGTCACTGAAATACCTCTACACTATATACAGAGCTCCAGCATATGGCACAGATGATCACTGCATTACCTGTACACTGACACTATACACATAGCTCATGTGTATAGTGTCACTGGTGAGTAACTTTATTACTTGTACTATTCTGCCTCAATGGCCAAACTGTAAGCGTTGGGCGCTCAGACTGCCATCCCATGGCATTTGTTTACCATTACTCACGTTTAGTGATGTCCGCAAATAACTTAAACTCGACTGGAAAATAGCACGTTTGAAGAGTCAAGTAGAAGGTTTAGTCTCACCTGAATCCTTGCATAATGCACAGTTACAGTAGGTAAAAAGAGACTTTCCTTGTACAGAGCTGTATAAAACGTGTGTCTCCAAGATGGAGGTAGACTCAAGGATGGAGAAGAAGGGAGGAGTTACAGAAATGAGAGTCACATGTGAGAGGGAGGAGACAACCTCTAAGAGGGACAGATCTATACACAGCAATGAGAACAACAATATAATAAAATGCAATACTGACTGTATGATTCTAATTCATGGGATATGACACTCCCCATCTGAAATCGTTAGATTTCATGATGATCCAACTTGATGCAAAGTGTTGCAATGATGTTCAATGACGTCCTAGAAACCTGGAAGGCAAGAAAGAAAACACAACATGCAAAAATTAACTGTAACAGTTGTAAGTCTAATTCTTGGTTGCTGATGTGAAGTCTTCAATGGTTGGATAGTCCAAGTCCATAGGAGAACCTATCTTCAGATTGGGAAAGACGCAACATGCAAACACTTCCACCAACCCAAACAATCCAAAGATGAAAGTTCAAGGTTTTTTTTTTTTACAGCTAAGGGTGTATGATGGTATACTCCCTGTCGTGAGATGTGTCCAGTAGAAATATTTTTCATGTGATGTCCTCCTTTGGTAGAAGCAGTACAAGTTCAGTGACTGGGCGAAGGAAAACTTGTGATGAACCACCTTTACACATGTGCCAGCCACAGCACTCTGATGATTTGTTGTTGCTAAAACAATGGGCAATGTGAAGATGAGCTACGGCCTGCATGATGGACGACCTGCTTGAGAAGCGTTCAAACCGATGAGACCTTAGCTTCGGTTTTGGTATCCCATAGTGTAGTGAGTAGAGATGATTGGTCTGATTTCCTTGTTAGATTCTAGTTCTACCAGCTCATAAGTGTTGCTGATGTCCTTTGAACAAGGGTCTTTGTACAGGGAACTTGGAGTCGACAGCCATTTGTTGTTATTGAGTTTAGATGCAGCTGTAAGGCTTGTTCCTCTGTCGACTGGGTTCAGATCAGTGGGGATGTGATGAAACTGCTCAGGAGTAGAAAATTCTTTGATTTGTTCTAATCTATTGCTGACATAGAAGTAGAATTGTTTTGTTTGATTGTATATGTAACCAAGCACCACTCTACTGTCTGTGTAGAATATAAATGAATCAATAGCAATGTCCAATTCATCCCTTATAACTTCTGCAATTTCTACTACTAGTTCGGCAGCGCAAAGTTCAAGCCTTGGTATGGAATGTGCGGGTTTCGGAGTTAGTTTTGCCTTATTCAGAATGAACCCACAATGCACCCTGTTGCTGGATTCTGATTCTTTCAGATAGGCCACTGCAGCTATAGCCTCTGTAGATGCATCAGGAAATTTGTGGACCTCTTTTCAGACGGCAGTTGAAAGGGACGTTAAGGAATAACAACTTGGGTAGATATTCTAAGATCTTTAAAGATTTCTTCCATGTTTCCCACCCTTGTTGTTTCTGGGATGGTAGCGGAGTGTCCCAATCTGTGTTCTGGGTGGTTAACTGTCTCAACAGTATCTTGCCTTTGATAGTGATGGGTGCTATAAATCCAAGGGGATCTTAAATGATGTTGATCACAGATAAGACTCCTCGTGTGGTGAAAGGCTTATCGCGGGCCGATACCTGGAATGTGAATGTGTCCTGTTTAATGTCCCACAACAGACCAAGACTACGTTGCATGGGAAGAACATCGGAACCCAGATCAAGGTCTTTCAGGCTTGTTGCATGGGAATGCTTTCATTACCTCCTGATTGTTGGAGATAATCTTGTGCAGTCTGAGGTTTGCTGCAGACAGCATTTCCTGTGTTCTGAACAGCAGATAAATTGCTTCTTCACTTCTGGGCAAAGACTTAAGTCTGTCATCAATGTAGAAGTTCCTTTCCACAAATAGATGAGCATTCGATCCATACTCTCTCTCACCTTGTTGGGCTGTCTGTCTCAGTCCACAGATTGCCACAGCAGGTGACGGGCTGTTGCCGAAGATGTGTGCCTTCATCCGATAATCTATTACCTCATTGCGGATGTCATTGTCATTGTGCCAAAGGAACCTGAGGTAGTTTCTACTGTCTTCCCTGAATCAGTGAAATATTTGTTGGATGTCGGCCATTGCTGCAATGGGTTCTTGTCTGAAGCGAACCAGTACTTCTATGAGACTGTTGTTCAGGTTGGGTCCAGTAAGGAGCAGGTTATTGAGAGAGGTACCTTTATACTGGAGTCAAACACCACTCTGATTTGATTGGGTTTGCGAGGATGGTAGACACCAAAGAATGGAAGATACCAGCATTGTTCTCCTTCCTTTAGTTGTGGAGCAGGCTCCGCATGATCTCTATCAAAGATATTCTGCATGAAGTTGGTGAAAAGTTTTTCCATCTCTGGTTTCTTTTTTAAAGTGCGTTTTAAAGATGTAAGTCTTGCAGTTGCTTGCTGCAGTTTGTTTGGCAACCTCGTCCTTGGAGAACGAAAGGGTAAGGGTGCTGTCCAGTTGTTGGAGTCATCCTGGGTGAATTCCTTGTCTATGACCTTAATGAATTCTTTGCCCTCTCTTGCTGGTGCCAACTTGTTATCTTCATTTGTAGAATCAAACCTCGATGACCCAAGGTTGTCGTCGCGGGACAAGAACATGTTCATGTTGTCATGGGTTTCTCGCTGCCACTTACAGTCATGTAGTCATGTAGGCCTCTTCATCTTATCTATACAGACGTTGCCTATGATAACCCAGCCTAGATCAAAGCGATGAGCAAATGGAGCATCATGCGGTCCATTGATCTACTGACGTACCTTGTGCAGTTGGAGAATGTCTCTACCAAGCAGGATGAGGATATCTGCACTGTTGTCAAGAGCTGGTATCTTGTTGGCTATAGACATTAGATGAGGATGGTGAAGAGTAGCCTCTGGTGTTGGAATCTCCTCTCTATTGGATGGTACCTGGTTCCACTCATCGAGTGTGGGCAGAGGTATCTCTACGTTGTTCTCAAGTGAAGATACTATAAGTCCTTTGGCTCGTCTCCCAGAGACCTCTGTAACACCACTGAAAGTGCCCAAGGTGTAGGGGTAAGCATAATCTTTTTAATCAAACAAATCAAAGAGCTCCGACCTTGCAAGTGATCGGTTACTTTGATCATCCAGGATGGCGTACACCTTTGTGCTCTTTTCAGGCTGACCCTTGGGATATACAGTACGTTCTCCAGGCATATCTTTGTGCATGACTTGTCCCAGAGGCCTTCTCCGCAAACTTCTGTGCATGAAGATGATACCTTGGTAAGACTTGCTTGTTCTGTTTCCTCCCTGCCATAGCTTATGGTGGGTAGGGAAGGTGTGAGCTGAACAGAGGTAGGTTAGGATGGATGGAATGCTTGCACGTGGTCCTCACTGTCACACTGCAAACACTTAAGAATTTTAAAGTCCTTAGCAAAGTGTTCAGTAGAAGCACAACATCTGTAACATACACCAAACGTCTTTAGAAGTTCCTTGCGCTCCTGGAGCTGCTTCTTTCTGAAGCCAATGCACTTCTTTAGGGGATGTGGCTTCTTATGAATGTGACACATATGATTAGGATCTTCAACCTTGTCCCCTGCGTTGCTCTTGTCTGGAGCTGATGTAGGTGAGGGAAGGATGTTGGTCTTTTTCGCTGACCCTGGGCCTCCTTGGCTTTACAGATTAGTACGTGGGCCCTCATACTTAGGTAGGGGTTGGACCGAGTCCACTAGGTTCTTCATAGGAAAAGCTTGGGTCGGTCTTACGCTCTGCGATATCCTTGATAAAATCACATAAGAAGGAAAATGGAGGAAAAGAGGTTTGATTGGCTCTTTTGTATTTTGACCCGATAGTGGTTCACTTTTCTTGTATATTGTATGGCAGCTTAGAAACTATAGGTTTAACGCCCCGAGCGGTATCCAGGTAGCAGAGACCAGGTAGGTGCGTATCTGCCTTGGTTAACTGGAGCTCTAGGAGCAGGTCGCTGGGCTCTAGGAATTTTGAACTGTCTTTGCAAGATATTTTGGGGAAATCCTGTAGACGTTTAAACAGTGCATTCTCTATGGCTTCAGGACTGCCAAAGCTACGTTCTAGTTTTTCCCATGCAGCCATGAGACCAGCTGCTGGACTGCTGATGTGGATGATCTAAGCCTCTCGATCCGCTTTGTGGATTGAGGTCCAAGCCACCTGGTTAGCAGATTCAACTCTTCAGCAGCAGTGATGCCAAAGTCACTAATTGCGGCTTTAACCCCTTTCTGACATCTGACGCACTATCCCATCCACAGTACCCGGGCCCCTATTACCATTCACGGAATAGTACGTCATCGCGATCAGGGCGCCAACGGGGGGGCGTTGCTGATCGTGGCCAGGTGTCGGCTGATTACACTGCACTGCACTATGTGTCAGGGGCGGTCACGGACTGCCCCCGACAAATTAACCCCTGGCACACTGCGATCAAACATGATCGCAGTGTACTGGGGCATTAGAGAAGCATCGGCAGGGAGGGGGCTCCCTCCGTGCTTCCCTGAGACCACCGAAGCAGCACGATGTGCTGCGCTGCTCCGATGGTCTCCTTCCCTGCAGGCCTCCAGATCCAAGATGGCCACGAGTGCCTTCAGGGGCTTGCAGGGAGGCGGCTTCCTCAGTGCATTGGGGTTAGGGTTGGATTTAGAATCGGGGAGTTTCCACTGTTTAGGCACATCAGGTGCTCTCCAAACGCAACATGGCGTCTGATCTCAATTCCAGCCAATTCTGTGTTGAAAAAGTCAAGCGGTGCTCCTTCCTTTCCAAGCTTTGCCATGCGCTGAAACAGTGGTTTACCCCCACATATGGGGTATTAGCCTACTCAGGACAAATTGCACAACAACTTTTGTGGTCCAATTTCTCCTGTTACCCTTGGGAAAATAAAAAAAATGGGGGCAAAAATATCATTTTTGTGGAAACAAATCTGATTTCTTTATTTTTATGGCTCTACGTTATAAACTTCTGTGAAGCACTTGGGAGTTCAAAGTGCTCACCACACATCTAGATAAGTTCCTTGGGGTATCTAGTTTCCAAAATGGGGTCACTTGTGGGGGGTTTCCACAGTTTAGGCACATCAAGGGCTCTCCAAAGGCAACATGACACCCGCAGACCATTCCATCAAAGTCTGCATTCCAAAACATCACTACTTCCCTTCCGAGCCCCGAAGTGTGCCCATACAGTACATACAATAACTTTTGTGGTCCTGTTACTATAGGGAAAATAAAAATTGGTGGTGAAAAGTTCATGTTTGTGGAAAAAAATATGATTTTTTAATTGTATGGCTGTACCTTATAAACGTCTGTGAAGCCCTTGGAGGTTCAAAGTTCTCACCACACATCTAGATAAGTTCCTTGGGGGGTCTAGTTTCCAAAATGGTGTCATTTGTGGGGGGTTTCCACTGTTTTGGCACATCAGGGGCTCTCCAAGCGTGCCATGGCGTCCGATCTGAATTCCAGACAATTTTGCAGTGAAACAGTCAAACGACGCTCCTTTCCTTCTGATCTCTGCCATTTGCCGAAACAGTGGTTCCCCCCCACATATCAGGTATCAGTGTACTCAAGACAAATTGCACAATAACTTTTGCAGTCCAATTTCTCCTGTTACCCTTGGTAAAATAAAAAAAATGGACCTGAAGTATTTTTTTTGTGAAAAAAAGTTAAATGTTCATTTTTCTTTAAACATTCAAAAAATTCCTGTGAAGCACTTGAAGGGTTAATAAACTTCTTGAAACTGGTTTTGAGCAGCTTGAGGGGTGCAGTTTTTAGAATGGTGTCACATTTGGGTATTTTCTATCATATAGACCCCTCAAAGTGACTTCAAATGTGATGTGGTCCCTAAAAATAAAATGGTGTTGTAAAAATGAGAAATCGCTGGTCAACTTTTAACTCTTATAACTTCCTAACAAAAAAAAATTTTGGTTCCCAAATTCTGCTGATGTAAAGTAAACATATGGGAAATGTTACGTATTAAGTTTTTTTGTGTGCCATATCTCTGTGATTTAAGGGCATAAATACTCAAAGTTGGAAAATTGAAAAATTTTCGCCAAATTTCCATTTTTTCACAAATAAACGCAAGTTATATCAATGAAATTTTACTACTAACATGAAGTACAATATGTCCCGAGAAAACAGTGTCAGAATCACCAGGATCCATGGAAGCATTCCAGAGTTATTACCTCATAAAGGGACAGTGGTCAGAATTGTAAAAATTGGCCCGGTCATTAACGCGCAAACCACCCTTGTGGGTTAAGGGGTTAAAGGTACATTTCCAACCTCTGTAATTCTCAGGCTGGTCGTCGAACCTTGTGAGATCGGTGTTGGTGAGTTCTCGGCGTATCATGTACCTCGCAAAATCGGACATGTCTGTTCTTTCTGACTTTGGAGAAACATTTGCTGGATGAGTGATGCTTTTAGCGTGTGTCGTAGCTTCTTGGTTCAAAAATATGGGAAGATACGGAGTGGCGTAGGCATTTAGACCAGCCACTGGTTTGTGGCATATGATCTCTGTTGTGTGCGGGGCTGGAACCACACAGTTATCAGGAGCTTAGTGCCTTGTCGGCATGTTAGGTTGCATGTAGACGTTGGTGTATGGCATTTGCTGAGGTGTAGGGTCAGGCCGTGTATTGAGGCATGAAGGAGGTTCGGGGTTTGAATGTTTGTGGTACATTGGACTGACCTTGAAAGCTGGGAGCTGCAGGCGGATCAATGTCCTGATGCTCTAGAGCAGGGGTCCCCAACCTGTAGCTCGGGAGCAACATGTGGCTCACGGTCCCATGAATTGTGGCTCACGGCTGTCTTCCAGCTTGGTGCATTAGCTGCAGGTCTAGCCAACAGGTATGAGGAGAGAATCGAAAAATGGTGAATTTTGTGCGTAGCCCTGCACAGAAGAGCAGATCTCATGCACATATACTCGTCTTAGGGGTTTAGAAATAATTTGGGTATGGTACACTGGAGACAGGATGATACTAGCTGTTGGTGAAGGTGCCAGAAGCTGGATGTAACAGTGTGTTGAGAGTGCTGGATGGGAGAATACTAAATGTGAGTATTGTGGGAACTGCTGGATCTTGTTATACTGCTTCGGGGTGATTTCTGTGGAAAAGCTTTGGTTATCATTATACCAGTAATGGGGGCTCTGGTTGCCACTACTGTGAGGGGGAGGGAGCTAGATGTGGCTTGCGACGCTCTCATAGAGCAGAATGTGGCTCTCTAGGTCAGAAATGTTGGGGACCACTGCTCTAGAGAGAGGTCAGTGCTGACGGGAATGTTGTTGGTGGTCAGGGGATCGTTGGTTTGGCTTAGCACGTAATTTCTTGTGCGCTTAAGTGGGTCTTCCGTGTCGAGTTAGTACGAATTGAGGCTGCCTCCTTGGCTTCCACCTAGAGCCTGCTCGCAGACCTTTAGCTTTGCCACGGCTGCTGCATGTTTGTATTCCTTCTGCAGGGCTTCTATTTCCGCCTCCTCACATGCAATCTCTGCTTTCTTGCGTGCAGATTCCATTTCCCTTTCTGCTTTCTTATGGGCGAAAATGGCTTGCACTTTCATAGATTCTGCTTTGGTACACGCTCTTATGAACTGCTCACTGAGTATTGATTACCTTGATGAGCTTGACTTGATTGAGTGCTTTGAGCTCCTAGCGGACCTGGATCTGTGCGATGTCACTTCTGACATTTGTGGGAGTTTTGCTTCTGTCTTGTTCATGATGTCGCGCACAGTGCTATCTCGTTTGTCATTGAGCTGTTGGAAGACCTGGCTTTCCTATAGTGACTCTGGTGTATTTAATTTCAGTATAGTTGAGATGTATTTTTTGCAAGTGTCTTTGTAAGACTGATATGCAGAGTACAATTGTTCAAGGGCTCCCTCTGGTAGTAACTTGTGAATGGCATACTGGGAGATGCTGTTAATGTGACTCTGCAGTCTTTGCCATAAGACAGATATATTACAAGAAAGTTCATGTTTAATGATTTCAAGGTTCTCTATAGCTTTCCTTGATGGCTTAGCAGAGCCTCCTCTTGTAAGGATATTGCAGACTTTCCTTCAGCCATTGTAACTCACAGGCAGATGAGATCTGAGTAATATGAGCTGCTACAGTCTCTGCAGGGTAAAGGCTGGGGGAGGGGCTGTGCTGCACAGAGGCTGATACAAGATGATGGTATCTATATGATGTAAGCAGATCTTCTGATGTCTGACTTGTAGATGCTGGAGACTGACTTTACAGATGTAACAGCAGGAGTCTATTTTTACTATTCTGCCTCCATGGCCAAACTGTAAAGGGCATGTCACACTAAGAGATATCGCTAGCAATATCGCTATAACTTGTGACATTATAGCGATATTGCTAGCGATATCGCTGTGTCTGATACTTACCTACGACTGGCTCCCCCGCTGGTTATCGCTGATCGCGCGAGAACGTTCAGGACTGTTTCTCGTCGTTAGCTTCCTGCGGCGCTTCCTGCTGTGAGGACGAGCAACGCGTGGATGTGGGCGGGAGGACGCAGGATCGCCTAGTGTGACAGGTAAGTAGCGACCCCCATCCCCAACGATGTCGCTGGTGAGATCTGCCTGTGTGGCAGCTCACTAGCGACCACTTAGCGATGCACCAGCGATCCTGACCGCGTCATATCGCTGGTACATCGCTAAGTGTGACAGTACCTTAAGTGTTGGGTGCTCACACTGCCATCCCATGGCGTCTGTTTACCATTACTCACGTTTAGTGATGTCCGCAGATAGCTTAAACTCGACTGGAAAAGAGGGCATTTGAAGAGTTAAGTAGAAGGTTTATTCTCAGCTGAATCCTTGCATAATGCACAGTTACAGTAGGTAAAAAGAGACTTTCCTTGTACAGAGCTGTATAAAACATGTCTCCAAGATGGGGATAGACTCAAAGATGGAGAAGAAGGGAGGGGTTACAGAAATGAGAGTCACATGCGAGGGGGGAGGAGACAACCTCTAAAAGGGACAGATCTATATACACAGCAATGAGAACAACAATATAATAAAATGCAATACAGTCTGTATGATTCTAAATCATGGGACGTGACATGTACACTGACACAATATAGACTGTACACTATGTACAGAGATCCTGTGTATAATGTCACTAGTGATCACTGCATTATCTGCACACTGAAACTATATAGAGAGCACCTGTGTATAATGTCACCAGTGGTAATATTAGTATTGTGGTTTTATTAATGATCAGTATTGTAGTATTTGTCACTATGTGGTGATAATATGTGGTCTGGTCATGGTGTGACAATATATGTTCCTTTTATGTGGTATTATTCAGTCACTCTGTGGTGGTGATATGTTGTCTGGCCATGGTCTTGTGGTATTTATCCCCTGTATGTGGTATTATTCATTCACCATGTGGTGGTAACATGTGGTGGTATTTATCCCCTGTATGTGGTATTATTCATTCACCATGTGGTGGTAACATGTGGTGGTATTTATCCCCTGTACAGTATATGGTATTATTTGGTCAATGTGTGCTGGTAATATGTAGTCTGGTCATGATGTGGCAGTATTTGTTACTTGTGTGTAGTATTGATGATTTTAGTATAGGGAATTGTGTTGTGTATTTAGGTCACTTGTTCCCTCCGATATCAATAAGGGGAAGATTCTTGATTTCCAATAGGGATTAAATACTTGGACATTTAACCCTTCTCTGTCCTGTGACTACACAGTAAGAAATATGCACTTACAGAGGCTTTACATTGAAAACAAGTAATCACCTATCCTAAGGCCATGTTCACACATTCAGTATTTGGTTATTTGGTCAGTATTTGTATTGTAAGCCAAAACCAGGAATTGATGATATATGCAGAAGTGGTGACATGCTTCTTTTATACTTTTTGTCTGATTGTTCCCCTACTGGTTTAGGATTACAAATAATCATGGAAAATACTGACCTAATGCTGAAAAGGAGAATGTAGCAACTTTTATCCCCAATAGTATGGAGCGACATGTACTACTCGATCACTGATCCTTTCATTCCCTAAGTGGCTGCACTTGGCTTTCTCTGGAAGCCCCCAAAGAATATGAATGCAGCTGTGGTCAGACATCTCACCTGCAGCTCTATTTTAAAATGGGGAGGACAGTGCCCTGTCAGGGATAAAAGTTCCTGATTCTTCCAATCCGTGCAGTTCCAATGGTTGGATTCCACCAACTACTTTTGAGCTGGCTTTGATGTGCTCTATCCAGCGGCGTGGTGGGCAATAACAGCCAACGTACTGGCTAGTGGCTCCTTTTGTCATGATCCAGGACGGGGTTTTGTCTTTGGCCCATCCTGGTCAGACAGGGGTTAATTGTTTCTGCCTCTCTTTGGCAGAGGGTGGCTATTTAGTGGCCACTCGACCTAGGTCCGGTGTCAGTTATACTCCTGCCCTCGGCTGAGTTACTTGACCTCTTGCGTACGTGTGCCTTGTGCCTAATAACTTGTTGCTTGTTTGGTTTTGATCCAGTTCCGTCCCTGTTACGAGTTCTGCCTGTCCCTCTTGTACTGCGCTACCCTCTCTGTGTATGACTCTCTACCTGTGACTTGACTATTCTCTGCTCGTCCCTCTGGTACTGCACCGCCCTCTCCGTGTATGACCTCTGCTTGTCTGACCTGCGTTTCCCTCTCCTCTACTACAGTATTCCTGCAGTAGGTATATTACATCATCTGCAGTAGTAGGACCCTAAGCCCCGCCCCCTGCAGTCACATGATCGTAGGTCCTTGTACTCCTTACTACTTTCAGTGTCGCAGGTCCTGTCTGCTTGAACTTTCATTGCAGTATCGGACCCCGGGCCCTCCCGTAGTGTGGGAAAGTCACCCTGCTCAGCCATGGCAGTTTGCCGACGCTGACGGGATCCTGACATTATAACTGACCGTTACCTTTTTTTTTCTGTCTTCTCCTTCTCCTGTGTGTTTGATGGATCCTATGCACGCTCTTTCCGAGCAGGTAAAGCACCTGACTCAGATGTCTCAGAAACTCATTGGGGAACGAGTCCTGGCTCAGTCTCAGCAGCTGATCGCTGACACTGTGCAGGGGGTTTTATCATCGGGGGCTCAGGATGTTACATTAGTTTCCCCTGAGTCCCCGGTTAAATTACCGGATACCTTTTCTGGAGATAAAAAGGAATTTAAAATTTCAAGGAGGGCTGTAAGCTTTTTTCTCATTAAGACCGCACTCTTCTGGGGATAAAAGAGAGTGGGGGTCATTATGGGTCACCCTCCCAGGGCTGTGGGGTACTCGGTATCGGGCCGGTGTCAGGGGGATGTGTTGTGAGCTCATTTTCGGGTTTGCCTCTGGCTTCTGGTGAGGGTTATGGAGCTGGCTGTGCTGACAGAGGAGTAGTGAGTTCTCTATCTGGATTCCCTCTGTTGGTGAAGGGAGGTAATAAAGCTAATCTAAATGACAGAGACTGGCCACCTGAGGAAGAGGACTGCGATTGGACATCAGGAGTTTCTGATAAGATTTAAGACAGCCGACTCCCTAGTTTCTTGCTGGTGATTTTTCCTGTCTGTGGCTCCTGGTATCCAGTTTGGTTCATGCCTTCCTAAAGCTACGTTTTCTCTGCTATTGTTCATATGAGTTTTTGTCTGGTTTACTTAGTTTTTGTGTTCAGCCAGCCCTGACTGGGACTGGGCTGAATCCCCATTTTGTCTCTGATCAGTTGATCTCTTTTGCTCTGTCTTCAGAATATACCTGAGTGCTGATATAGTGATTTGAAGTCTAGCGACTTCAGGGCCTTTTTCTATCAGACGTGTTGGACTTTTTTTGGCAGTGTTTTTTGCATGATTGCAGACAGCAGCTTTTCTTTCCTGTCCTTTCTAGTTAGTGAGGGCTCCATTGTTTGCTCAGCCTATCTTTCTATCTGTCAGTGTTTTCATCTTGTTTCACCGACAATACATGTTGGGGGCTGTCTGTTGCTTTGGGGTCTGCTCTGGGGCAGTTTAGATTTTCCCTTTCTTTCTTTAGGCTTATTTAGTTCTCCGGCCGTGACGAGGCGTCTAGGACCACTGTAGGCACGCTCCACGGCTACTGCTAGTTGTTGTGGATAGGATCAGGGGCCTGCAATCCGCTAGTTACTAATCTCTCCGGTTTTCTGGGCTTAGCTTGCTTTCTGTTTTAACCTCCTCGGTTACTCATTCATAACAGAATCACCAGCCATAACAAAGATTCTAGGGTACTCAAAAGCAGGAGAGAATTGTAAAAAAAAAAAAAAAAAGTGTCAGAATTTTTTTTTTTTTTTGTATGTAAATTTTCTCCTCTTTTTTTTTTCTGGGGCCGTAGGAGGATTCTTTTTTTTTTTTTTCTTTTTCTCCTTGATGGAGATTAAGGAATTGTCTCATCGTGTGGAGCAGCTCGCTGCTGAAGTGCGGGGAATTTCCGCCTATCTCACTCATTCACATGCTGTTGAACCAAGGATCCCTACTCCTGATGTGTTTTCTGGTGATCGGTCTAAATTTTTGAATTTTATGAATATTTGTAAATTATTTCTTGCCTTGAAGCCTAACTCATCGGGGAGCTCTGCGCAGCAGGTTAAAATTGTCATCTCCTTGCTGCGATCCCCAAGATTGGACATTTTCTTTGACACCTGAAGATCCTGTTTTGACTAATGTGGATGAATTTTTTCAAGCCTTGGGGTTGTTATATGATGAACCTAATGCTATTGATCAAGCTGAGAGAGCCCTATTGGCATTGAGCCAGGGTCAGGATCCTGCAGAGTTATACGGTCAGAAATTCCGAAAGTGGGCGGTCCTTACTACATGGAATGATAGTGCATTGGCAGCTCTCTTTCGGAAGGGTTTGTCTGAGACTTTAAAAGATACTATGGTGGGATTTCCTGTTCCCTCTGGTCTTGACGATTCTATGTCATTAGCCATTCAAGTTGATCGGCGTTTATGTGAACGCAAGACTACACGGGAGGCGCTGCCACCTTTTGAACAAATGTCTGAACCTATGCAATGTGATGGAGTTTTGTCTAGGGCGCAACGTCAGGAGTTTAGAAGGCGTAATAAGCTGTGTTTTTTCTGTGGAGATGTCTCTCATGTTATTTCTGTCTGCCCTAAACGAGAGAAACGTTTTGCACACACATTTGCTGTGGGTGGTGTACAACCTAAGTTTCTTTTGGCAATTACTCTGATCTGCTCCTTATCCACATTTTTCGCGAAGGCTTGTGTGGATTCAGGAGCGGCCTTGAATCTAATGGACTTGGATTTTGCTAAACGTTGTGGTTTTCCAATGACACCTCTGCGGACGCCTATTCCTTTGAGGGGTATTGATGCTATTCCTTTGGCGAAGAATAAACCTCAGTTTTGGACCCAGGTGATAATGCGGGTCGCCCCAGACCACCAAAAAAATTGCAGATTTTTGGTGTTGCATAATTTACATGATACCATTGTTCTGGGTTTTCCATGGTTGCAAATCCATAATCCGGTTTTGGATTGGAAGAAATCTGTGTCTGTGGTGAGTTGGGGTTGTCGGTGTGCTCTTGGCGACACTCCTGTTTTCTCCACCTCTCCCCAGTCACATGATGTTCCTAACTATTTGGCTGATTTTTATGATGTATTTAGTGAGAGCAAGTCTGCGTCTTTGCCTCCTCATAGGAGTTATGACTGTGCAATTGAGTTGAGACCTGGGTGTAAATTTCCCAAGGGTCGACTTTTCAATTTATCTGTACTCGAACACGAGGCTATGCGATCTTATATTAAGGAGTCGTTGGAGAAGGGTCATATTAGACCATCCTCTTCGCCCTTAGGTGCTGGGCTTTTTTTCGTGGCCAAGAAAGATGGTTCATTAAGGCCTTGTATTGACTATCGTTCCCTCAATAAAATTACGGTTAAATTTCAGTACCCCTGATTTCTGATTTGTTCGCCATAGTTAAAGGTGCTTGCTGGTTTACTAAGCTTGACCTCAGGGGGGCGTATAATCTAATTCGCATCAAGCATGGGGATGAATGGAAGACGGCGTTTAATACTCCGGAGGGACATTTTGACTACCTGGTGATGCCTTTTGGGCTCACTAATGCCCCTTATGTCTTCCAATCCTTCATGAATGATATTTTCCGGGACTTTGTGGATAAGTTTTTGGTCATCTATCTGGATGATATTTTGATCTTTTCCAGGGATTGGGATTCTCATGTGTAACATGTTCGGACTGTGTTCCGGATTTTGAGGGAGAATTCCTTGCATGTTAAGGGATCGAAATGCCTTTTTGGTGTACAGAGAATTTCATTTTTGGGATTTATTTTGTCTCCGTCAACTATTGAAATGGACCCGGCCAAGGTACAGGCCATTTATGATTGGGTTCAACCCACTTCTTTGAAGGCTCTCCAAAAGTTTTTGGGTTTTGCTAATTTTTATCGTAAATTTACAGCTAATTTTTCTGGTATTGCTAAACCTCTGACTGATTTAACTAAGAAGGGTGCTGATGTGCTGAATTGGTCTTCAGAGGCTGTTTCAGCCTTTCAGGAGCTGAAGCAGAGGTTCACTTCTGCTCCGGTTTTGCGGCAACCTGATGTCTCACTTCCTTTTTAGGTGGAGGTAGACGCTTCAGAGATTGGTGCAGGAGCTGTTTTGTCCCCAAAAGATCCGGTGATGTCTAAAATGAATCCCTGTGCCTTCTTTTCCCGAAAGTTCTCCCCATCTGAACGCAACTATGATGTGGGGAATCGGGAATTATTAGCCATGAAATGGGCATTTGAGGAGTGGAGACATTGGTTGGAGGGAGCTAGACATCAAGTTGTGGTCCTCACTGACCACAAGAATTTGATTTACCTTGAGTCGGCCAAACGCTTGAATCCTAGACAGGCTAGGTGGGCCTTGTTTTTTACGCGTTTTGATTTTGTGGTCTCCTTTCTTCCAGGCACTAAGAATGTTAAGGCAGACGCCCTTTCTAGGAGTTTCTTTGCTGATTCTCCTATTGTGACCAAGCCTACTACTGTTGTGAGTTCATTTTCCCCTTCACCATTGAGGTCTGATGAACTCCTTCTTCTGGTGAAGGAAGGTAGTGAGGCTGATTACAAAGCACCTGAGCAGAATGATGATGACTGGGTGACTGGAATTGCTGACTGGATATAAGGTAGCCGACACCCTTCTGCCTTGCGGGTGATTTCTCTGAGGGATTCTAGGAGACCAGTCTGATTCCTGCTCCTCAAAAGCTAAGTTTTCTGCTCTGTTTTTTGAATTTGTGTTTTGGTTTTGTTTTGCCTTGTTTTTCTGGATTTCTGCCTTCCCCTGCTAGGTGAGCTGAATTCCTTTTTGCTCTGTCTTCAGAAAATACCTGAGTACTGATATAGTCTTTTTGAAGCCTAGCGTCTTCAGGGCTTTTTTCCCTATCAGTCTGTTGGCTTTTGTTTTTGAGAGGGTTTTGGTGGATTGCAGACAGCAGCTTTTCTATTCTGTCCTATTTAGTTAGCTTGGGCCCCATCATTTGCTCAGCCTATCTTTCTGTCTGTGTGAGTGTTTTTTCATCTTGCTTCACCGTCATTATATGTTGGGGGCTGCCTATTGCTTTGGGGTCTGCTCTGGGGCAGTTTAGATTTCCCTTTCTGTCTTTAGGCTATGTAGTTCTCCGGCTGTGATCGAGGGGTCTAAGGCACCGTAGGAACCCCCAACGGCTACTGCTAGTTGTTGTTGATAGGTTCAGGGGTCTGCAATCCGATAGCTGCCAACTTCTCTGGTTTTCTGGACTTAGCTAGTATTTCTGTTTTTGCCTCCTGCGGTGACTCATTCATAACATACTACCATCGTAGGTGAGGGGGTAGTTCTTTCTGCCATCTCGCCCGATTTGAGACGTGCTCTGGAAGAATTCCAGGAGGACAAACCTGAGCGTTGTCCTATGGGAAAATTGTATGTTCCTGACCAGTGGAGGAAGAGAGTGATGTCTGAAGTTCATTGCTCCGCATTGGCTGGTCATCCAGGATTTTTGGTACCAGAGATTTGGTGAGTCGGTCTTTTTGGTGGCCCGCCTTATCTCGTGATGTCAGGAATTTTGCGCAGTCCTGTGGGACTTGTTCCCGGTCTAAACCCTGTTCTCGCTCTAGTGGGTTGTTGATGCCCTTGCTGGTGCCTAAGAGGCCATGGACCCATATTTCAATGGATTTTATTTCTGATCTTTCTGTCTCTCAGAGAATGACTGTTATCTGGGTGATTTGTGATAGATTCTCTAAGATGGTCCATCTTGTACCACTCCCAAAGTTGCCATCTTCCTCAGAGTTGGTACCCTTGTTTTTACAACAGGTGGTTCGGTTTAATGGGATTCCTGAGAACATTGTATCGGACAGAGGAGTTCAGTTTGTTTCCAGATTCTGGAAAGCCTTTTGTTCCAAGCTGGGAATTCAGTTGTCCTTCTCCTCTGCGTTTCACCCTCAGACCAATGGGCAGACGGAGAGAACAAACCAGACTTTGGAGTCCTATTTGAGATGTTTTATATCTGCTTATCAGGATGATTGGGTTTCATTTTTGCCCTTGGCCGAATTCGCTTTAAATAATAGAGCTAGTTCTGCCACCTTGATGTCGCCTTTTTCTGAAACTTTGGGTTTCATCCTCGATTTTCTTCAGGGCAAGTGGAATCTTCAGCCTGCCCAGGTGTTGACACTGTGGTAGAGAGAATGCAGCAGATTTGGGACCAAGTAGTGGATAAGTTGTCTCTCTCCCAGGAAAAGGCCCAGTGGTTTTCTAACCGGCATAGGACCATCGGTCCCTGGTTTAAAGTGGGTGATATGATTTGGTTGTCATCAAAGAATATCTCTATGAAGGTGGCTTCTCCAAAGTTCAAGCCAAGATTTATTGGACCTTACAAGATTTTGGAGATTCTTAATCCGGTTTCTTTTCGATTGGCTCTTCCTGTTACGTTTAAGATCCATAACGTGTTTCATAAGTCGCTGTTGAAGAGATATGTTGAGCCAGTAGTTCCTATGGCTGCACCTCCTGTCCCTGTATTGGTTGAAGGTAATGTGGAATACGAGGTAGAGAAAATACTGGATTCTCGTCTGGCTAGACGGAGACTCCAGTATTTAGTCAAGTGGAAGGGTTATGGCCAGGAGGACAATTCTTGGGTCTCTGCCTCTGATATTCATGCCAATAGATTGGTTCGCGCTTTTCATCGGGCCCATCCTGATCGGCCCGGTGGCATGGATGAGGGTTCGGTGACCCCCTCCTCAAGGGGGGGTACTGTTGTGAGCTCATTTTTGGGTTTGCCTCTGGCTTCTGTTGAGAGTTATGGAGCTGGCTGTGTTGACAGACGAGTAGTGAGTTCTCTATCTGGACTCCCTCTGTTGGTGAAGGGAGGTAATGAAGCTGATATAAATGGCAGAGACCGGCCACCTGAGGAAGAGGACTGCGATTGGACATCAGGGGTTTCTGATTGGATTTAAGGCAGCCGACTCCCTAGTTTCTTGCTGGTGATTAGAGTTGAGCGAAACGGGTCGAAAAATTTCAAAAGTCGCCGACTTTTGGCAAAGTCGGGTTTCATGAAACGAAACCCGACCCTAGGATGAGGTCGGCCACGAGGTCGGCAACTTATGCGCCAAAGTCGCGTTTCAAAAGTTTGTTTTGCGCTCTTTTTCAGCCAATCAGGATCCACGGACACTGTGGGCAACGTGATGACATAGGCACGGGTCACCACCATCTTTCAGAAGGGCATGCAAGTGATTGGCTTGCTTTGGTGGGCGTCACAGGGGGTATAAAAGGGCGTGCACGCCGACCGCCATCTTACTTCTGCCGATCTTAGCATAGGGAGAGGTTGCTGCTGATTCTGTAGGGAGAGCGTTAGGCAGGGAAGAAGAAAAAAAAACTGCTTCTGCTGCTAGCGATTTTGCCTGTACAACACACCAGTCACTGTGTGTGCAGTGCAAGGGGAGGCTATATTGTGGTGTATCAGTGTTGTTGGTTGTTGGGCTGCCTTATAAGGCTTCCTGACAGCTGCATTGCTGTTTACCTACTGCTCTGCAAACTGCTTTTTTTAAAAGCAATCCCAATTTTTTTTTTTGTCCTGCTGAGGTACTGAGCGTGCATTTTTTCACACCATACAGTGGTGTACGCTCCTCACACAGTACCGTGTAACGGCTGTTATCACAGCCACAGTGAAGCTATCTGTGTGTCACTCTGTGAAAATAAGTCGAGGACATGTTCCGTTCTTACAGACCTGCACTCTAGGGAGATTCCTATTCTGCCCAATTCTACATACACCTTGTAGTTTGTGATACACTAGCCAATTTCTGCCTGTGACATAGCGCTGTGATATTCAGTGGGCCTCACACAATCCAAAAGTGTCCAGTGTCCACAAGTGTCTGCAGAAATTCAAAATCTCCCTTATCCTCTAGTCACTTTTGTCACAGCTGTGCCATCGAGCCTGTGACATAGCGCTCAGATATTCAGTGGGCCTCAAACAATCCAAAAGTGTCCAGTGTCCACAAGTGTCTGCAGAAATTCAAAACCTCCCTTATCCTCTAGTCACTTTTGTCACAGCTGTGCCATCGAGCCTGTGACATAGCGCTCAGATATTCAGTGGGCCTCACACAATCCAAAAGTGTCCAGTGTCCACAAGTGTCTGCAGAAATTCAAAATCTCCCTTATCCTCTAGTCACTTTTGTCACAGCTGTGCCATCGAGCCTGTGACATAGCACTCAGATATTAAGTGGGCCTCACACAATCCAAAAGTGTCCAGTGTCCACAAGTGTCTGCAGAAATTCAAAATCTCCCTTATCCTCTAGTCACTTTTGTCACAGCTGTGCCATCGAACCTGTGACATAGCACTCAGATATTCAGTGGGCCTCACACAATCCAAAAGTGTCCAGTGTCCACAAGTGTCTGCAGAAATTCAAAATCTCCCTTATCCTCTAGTCACTTTTGTCACAGCTGTGCCATCGAGCCTGTGACATAGCGCTCAGATATTAAGTGGGCCTCACACAATCCAAAAGTGTCCAGTGTCCAAAAGTGTCTGCAGAAATTCAAAATCTCCCTTATCCTCTAGTCACTTTTGTCACAGCTGTGCCATCGAGCCTGTGACATAGCGCTCAGATATTCAGTGGGCCTCACACAATCCAAAAGTGTCCAGTGTCCACAAGTGTCTGCAGAAATTCAAAATCTCCCCTGTCCTATAGACACCTTGTACCTTGTTTTACATTACTATATAGTTTGTTGGATTTTGTCTACATTTCTACCAAAAATGAGGAAGGCTGGTGGAAGAGGCCGTGGAATTGGGCGGGGGTTGGCAGCTGGTAATGATGGTGTTGGTGGTGGATCTGATGGTAGTGGCAAGAGCAAAATAGGACCGAATGCCGGAGGTGTTGAGCCTGCGTCATCGTCTGGCTCCATAAGGCTTCGAAGGCTTAGTTTTCTAGGAGTTGGCAAACCGCTTTTAAAGCCAGAGCATCAGGAAAAAGTTTTGTCTTACATTGCTGACTCAGCCTCCAGCTCTATCGCCTCCTCTTCTGAAGTTGTAAAAAGTAAAAGCACTGAGTCGTCATTGGAGGCTCATGTTCATGAACCACACCTTTCCTTGTGTCCTTCACCCCAACCAAGATTGAAGGATGACGCAGGCCATACTACTGATTACTCCATGGAGCTGTTTTCACATACCATGCCTGGATTATCAAGTGAAATGGTGAATTACCCAGGCCAAGATGAATCTGACATGGAGTGCACTGATGCACAGCCGCTGATAGATGATTCTGCTGGTACATTCACTCAGAGCACTACATTGTCCTCGCAGTGTACAGAGCCAGATTCTGACCCTGATGAGACTCAGGTGCCCCTTCCCGCACACTATACCACCATACACGGTGACACAGAGGAAGGTGCACATGACATTGAAGAGGAGGTGATGGATGACCCAGTTGTTGACCCAGATTGGCATCCATTGGGGGAAGAGGGTGCTGCTTCCAATAGCTCAGATGAGGAGCATCCACAGCAGACATCGACATCGCAACAGCTGTTATCTGGCAGGCCCGGAGCACTCCAAAGACAGGTTCCAAAAATCAAAAGAGTTGCTGGACAGCTTGTCCAGAGGGTCAAAAGATCACAGCGTGCTAGGCCGCAAAATGTCTGCCAAAGTAGGAAGAGTGCAGTGTGGCACTTTTTTGAACAAAATCCTCATGATCAGGCCAAGGTTATCTGTAAGAAGTGCGCAAAGACCTTTAGCCGAGGGAAAAATCTGAAAAATTTGAATACCAGTTGCATGCTTAGACATTTAACCAGCATGCACTTGCAAGCGTGGACACAACACCAAACCTCAAGTGCCACATGTGCAACTGATCACAACGAAGGTAGTCAGCAACGCTACATTGTTTCCCCCACTGTAAGCCCACCGGTTAGCACAGCAGCAAATGTTGAGGTGTCGTTGCAAGGCCACAGCAGTCAGGGAATCCCACTGTTATATCAACGAAAGACTGATTCTAGGCCATCAGAAAGAACACCAACTCCATCACCATCATCAACCCTCTCTCAGTCCGCCCTGTCCACCGCTACTTCCACCATATGCAGCTCTCAAGTCCAGCTCACCCTCCCAGACATTATGAGTAGGTCAAGAAAGTACTCAGTCTCTCATCCGCGTACACTGGGTTTGAACGCCCACATTGCCAAACTAATCTCGTTTGAGATGATTCCCTTTCGGTTGGTGGAAAGCGCAGCTTTCCGCAAACTCATGGCCTATGCAGTACCACGCTATGACCTACCCAGTCGCCACTTCTTCTCTCGCAAAGCCATCCCAGCCCTCCATCTTCATGTGAAAGACCACATTGTCCATGCACTCAAGCAGTCAGTGAGCGGAAAGGTGCACCTCACAACTGATGCATGATCCAGTCGGCATGGCCAGGGCCGTTACGTGTCCATCACTGCGCACTGGGTTAATGTGGTGGATGCAGGGTCCACAGGGGACAGCGGTGGTGGGACAGTGCTGCCTAGCCCACTGTATAGGAAACAGTTGGCTGTAGGCGTTCGACCCTCCTCCTCCTCCTCCAGAAGCGAAAGCTCGTCCACAGAGCGCAGTCGTACGAGCACTCCATCTGCAGCTGCCACTGTTGCACACGAGGTGTCCCCCTATCGAGCAGCTAGTGGAAAGCGTCAGCAGGCTGTGTTGCAGATGATGTGTTTGGGCGACAGACACACCGCCGAGGTGATGGCCGAGTACTTGAAGCGACAAACTGAGTCATGGGTGGGCAGTGTACATCTTGAGGCAGGCAAGGTAGTTAGTGATAACGGCCGTAATTTTGTGGCAGCCATAGCCCTTTCAAAACTCAGCCACATACCTTGCTTGGCTCACACCTTGAACCTGGTGGTGCAGTGCTTCCTCAAAAATTATCCGGAGTTAACAGCCCTGCTCCAGAAGGTGCGAAGACTGTGCGCGCACATCCGCCGGTCGCCTGTACACTCCGTTCGTATGCAGAAGCTGCAGCGATTGCTCCACCTTCCCAACCACCGCCTCATTATCGACATTGCAACAAGGTGGAACTCCACCCTGCACATGGTGGAGCGGCTGTGCGAGCAGAGGCAGGCCATAATGCTTTTGTGGGAGGATACACGGCCAGGCACTTTGAGAGCAGACATGGAGTTGACAGGTGTGCAGTGGTCAAAGCTGAAAGACCTCTGTAAAGTCCTTCAGTGTTTTGAGGAATGCACACGGCTGGTAAGTGCAGATGACGCCATCCTAAGCATGAGCATCCCACTTATGCGTATGCTCATGCAAACTTTGACGCACCTTAAGGAGCAGGCTTCTGCAGCCAATGTTGATGAGGAGGAAAAGGAGGAGGGAATCCTTGATGACATTCAGCCATTGTCTGCTCAGGGACCTCTCCTGGACGAGGTGGAGGAAGAAGAGGAGGAGGATGTTGATGGGGATGATTACTTAGGTGAGGAGGATGCATCTCGTGGGGCAAGTGAAAATGTTGGCGTGGCAAGGTCTGGTACAGGGTTTGTGAGTGACTGGAGGGATGTGGATTTGCCAGAAAGTGCTCCTCCACCCAGCACTCGCAGTGCATCATTGACACCGGGAACATTGGCCCACATGTCAGATTATGCCTTGCAGATCCTAAAAAGGGACCCCCGCATTGCCAAAATGATGAACGATGACGACTACTGGTTGGCCAGCATCCTGGATCCACGCTATAAAGGCAAATTACAAAACATCATGCCACAGGAGAACCTTGACCTAATATTGGCTAATAAACAAGCAACTCTGGTAAATCGGTTGCTTGAGGCATTCCCAGCACACAGCAGCGGTGATGGTTCTCACACGAGCCGTACGGGCCGGGGGCAGCTTGGCAGAGGTGTTCGTGGTGCACACAGCAGAAGTGGCGTTGGAGACAGGGGTTTCATGACAATGTTGTGGACTGATTTTTCAAGTACCGCTCACACAACTGGTAATACTGCATCGATGGAAAGTGACAGGAGACAGCAGTTGTCAACTATGGTTACAAACTACTTTTCCTCCCATATCGATGTTCTCCCACACAGGTCATTCCCCTTTGACTATTGGGCCGCTAAACTGGACACATGGCCTGAATTGGCCCAATATGCCTTACAGGAGCTCGCTTGCCCAGCTGCAAGTGTGCTATCGGAAAGAGTCTTCAGTGCAGCTGGATCAATCCTGACAGAAAAAAGGACCCGTCTGTCAACCCAAAATGTGGATGATCTAACCTTCATTAAAATGAACCATGGGTTTCCAAGGATTTTGTCCCACCTTCCCCTGATGACACATAGGGTGACAGAAAAATGGCTTGCTTTGGTCCACCTCTTCCTGGGACTTGACCTATTTCGCCTTTTGCATCAGCTGAATGTCCAACATCAACATATGCCACTTTCAAAAACTCCCTAACTGTGCTGCCTCCCCCACCATGGCCATGGTCACCACCTAGCGCACGACACCGTGCGAGTGCCGTTGCCCTGGACAGGTGGGTAGGCCGACTCTTGGGCGCGGGCACTGGCACAGGGTCCCTCACAGTGCAATCAAGTGTCTCTGACGGTGTTGGTGCACACCCGCCGTCAGACACACCGCCGTACTATGAGGGGCCCAGTGCCAGTACCGACGCCCACGAGTGGGCCCCCCTTGCTTGGGCAGGGCCCCAGCATTTGCAATCTTTACCTCTCCCTGCTCCTCCGCTGTGTAGTCTGGGCCGTCAAATCCATACTGTGCCTGACACCGTCTGAGCCTGCCTCCTGATGTATAGACATATATTTTGAATGTGTGCGCTATCCATACATGTTATCTGGGGATACGGTACCCTTTCTCACCTTTGTGCAATCACGTGCAAGCCATACTGGGCCTAACACCGTCTGAGCCTGCCTCCTGATGTATAGACATATATTTTGAATGTGTACGCTATCCATACATGTTATTTGGGGATACGGTACCCTTTCTCACCTTTGTGCAATCATGTGTAATCCATACTGGGCGTGAGAACGGCTGGCGAGCTGTTAAGCAAGCTACAGCACCTGTGGTTTGCACACGGAAGTTTTTCATTTTTTCAGGAATGACGGTTAGGCCTAATTCCGGAACTGCGGTTGACCTGCACTTACTGGGAAATCATTTTTCGCGGGTAATAATTGTAATCAGTGATCCCCATCACTAACGTTGTTCAGCGGGTTATCTGCACCTGTAAGTGACAAACGCTGGCCTTTTCAGTGTAGCGCACATGCAGCCACGGACATGTAAGGGCATGACACACCAGTTATTGGCCAATCTCATGTGCCAGAGCCTCACGTGTCCCTCTAGTAAGCCGGACTCGGACCGCGGTGCATGACGGAGTCTCGTTCGTTAATGGAATTAAGCTTGCAATGTGTGCATCTTTTCTGTAGCTGGCATGGTTGAGGTTTCCCAGGTGGAGTCGAATTTAACCGTAGGCTCCACTCCTGGTGGTGCCCTTCTGGACATTCCTTTAAGGTTCAGCTTTGCAACCATACTGCCCACGTAAAACAAACACTTTGCCTTCATGAACGCTGTTTGGAGGGTCATGACTCGTGGAAATAACGCCGCCCAATCAGTTAACCTGCTAGAGAGATCGTTCGTTGCTCCCAAGCATGACATCACACTCCCTAGGAGGAAGGTAATGCCACTGTGGCGACCGTACTCCTGGGGGCGACACAAGTGCACTGATGCCCAGCCACTGCTCGATGAATCTGCTGGTACATTGACCCAGACCACTACATTCCCCTCGCACGCTACACGGCCTGAATCTGACCCTGATGAAACGCAGGTTACCCTTCCCATATACAGTTCCATCTTACACGGTGACAAAGAGGAAGCTGCAGATGAAAGTGCAGGTTCGGCCCACCCGCCATCAGACACACCACCGTACTATCAGGGGCCCTGTGCCAGAGCCGTCGCCAACGAGTGGGCCCCCCCTGCTTGCTCAGGATCACAGCACTTGCAAGGTTGAAATACTGTGCAGTGAGATGGAAGATGGGAACGACGAGGAGTCCAGACTAGTACAGGGATTCCCTAGCGAGGAGACTTATTTGATTGTTTTCAATGTTGGGACAGCAATTTTTGGGGAGCACTATACTCTGGAGAATGTTAGATGGGGCCCACCATACACTGGAACATTCCAAAGGTGGACATCAGACACTGGAGCAGCATTTACAGGGCCCATTATACACTAGAGCATTAGAAATGGGGCCCATTATGTTTGGAGCATTATTTGGGCCCATAAGACAGTGGAGCTTCATCCATGGGGACCAACATATACTGTAGCATTATGTGGAGCTCATCATATACTGTTTCAAACATTATATGGGACCAATGATTCTGTATGGAGAAATAGATGGGCCTCGTCATGAGATGTAAAAAGTGAAGTATTTTTCATTGTACTATACCGCTATTTCTCTGCCATATCGGAGCATGATGAGTTGTGGTATGTGTTAAAGGGGCGCTCTTTCGCCCGGGGCACATGAAAACCTGGAGCCAGCCCTACCCCCCCACAACTTTAGCCAAATAACCCCCATTTTTCAGTGCGTAACTTGTATTATGAAGTTAATTAAGGTTGACAAGCTTAAGTAAGAAGAATTGATGCTTTTGGCATTCAAATGGGCACTGTAGGTGTGTTTCCTGTCCTCCTCTCACTGCCAACTTTTATTCCCCATTGACTTACATTGGGTTTCGTGTTTCGGGACAACCCCGACTTTTCTCTATAATCGGCCGATCTTGCTCGACCCGACTTTTGGAAAAGTCGGGTTTCACGAAACGAAACTCGACCCTAAAAAACCAAAAGTTGCTCAACTCTACTGGTGATTTTTCCTGACTGTGGCTCCTGGTTTCCAGTTTGGTTCCTGCCTTCCTAAAGCTAAGTTTTCTCTGCTATTGTTCATATGAGTTTTTGTCTGGTTTACTTAGTTTTTATGTTCAGCCAGCCCTGGCTGGGACTGGGCTGAATCCCCATTTTGTCTCTGATCAGTTGATCTCTTTTGCTCTGTCTTCAGAATATACCTGAGTGCTGATATAGTGATTTGAAGTCTAGCGATTTCAGGGCCTTTTTCTATCAGACGTGTTGGACATTTTTTTTGGCAGGGTTTTTTGCGTGATTGCAGACAGCAGCTTTTCTTTCCTGTCCTTTCTAGTTAGTGAGGGCCCCATCATTTGCTCAGCCTATCTTTCTATCTGTGTCTGTGTTTTCATCTTGTTTCACCGACAATACATGTTGGGGGCTGTCTATTGCTTTGGGGTCTGCTCTGGGGCAGTTTAGATTTTCCCTTTCTTTCTTTAGGCTTATTTAGTTCTCCGGCCATGACGAGGTGTCTAGGACCACCGTAGGCAC
The DNA here is from genome assembly GCF_039654945.1 of Dendrobates tinctorius. Lineage (NCBI taxonomy): Eukaryota > Metazoa > Chordata > Amphibia > Anura > Dendrobatidae > Dendrobates > Dendrobates tinctorius. Next base: position 4,299,027 of record NW_027361770.1, on the reverse strand, counting down.
ACTCCACGGCTACTGCTAGTTGTGGATAGGATCAGGGGTCTACAATCCGCTAGTTACCAACCTCTCCGGTTTTCTGGGCTTAGCTTGCTATTTGTTTTTTCCTCCTTGGTGACTCATTGATAGCAGGGATGTGTCACAGCAGCGATTACCCGGTCCGTGACCCTGGGCGCCCAAGTAATGGGGGAATTGAAATGGTGGAATGTAGTTAATGGAATAGTTTGTGACGCCACCCGTGGTGTTCGGCAAGTGAGATGTTAAGCCGACGCTGCATGCAGATCCACTGGGACTGATAATATGGTGCAGCCAAGATGTGAAAGCTCCCCACAGGTGAAGCTGTAGTCCCAGGGCAGTGTAGATGTGGTTGGCATGGGGATGTAGCAGTGCCGGAAGGGTAGGAAGCAGTCAAAGACACAGCGGGGTGCAATTTCTGTACCTTTACTTGATAAATGTAGTCCAGGGTCCTGATTACAGATGGTACTGGAGCAGGCTAGCCTGGAAGCAGCTCAGGGATTCTCTCTCAGCAGATGGGCTGTGCAGTCTCCTTCTTAGCACTTAGTTGAGTGAAGCACTCCTAGTACTGAGTTACACTGAAGTTCTTCCTACTTCTCTTATTGTCTCTTAGAACTACCTTGTATGGCAGACAGCTGTAGCCGTATTCCTCCCTTGGCTCACTCCGTGCTGTTGTGCCTCCAAGTCTTAGATAGGAGTTGGAGGACCATTAGTATCCGTACAACCATGGAGACCAGGCTCCAGTTCATGCGCTTTCACTGTGAGGGAGCTCTCCTTCCTCAGCTCAACCTCCAGTTTCTCTCCACATGTCTGCACATGTGGACCTCCTCACACTAACTGACCACTCCTTCCTCTTGGCCCTCAGAGAGCACTCCTCCCCTCAATTCCGGTTCAGAGTTCCCCCTGCTGGCTTGGAGTGGAACTGTGTTGCATGTATAGGTTAGCTGCGAGAGAGACCCTTCACTGCTTCCAAGCCTGACATTACCCTCCCTGGAGGAAGGCAAAGCCACTGTGACGGCCATACTCCTGGGGGTGCCACATTCCCTCCTAGTGCAAGTCATCTCTCCTGGGCTGAACAAAATATGAAAAACATATAAACATATAACAAACATAGTTGTACAAGATTTTGAAAAATAAAAATGTACAAAAACCACAAGCTCCAAAAACAGTCCTATGATGACAAGTCCAAGCATCAATGTCCATGGTCCATTCCTGGGCAAATGGGGAACTATATACAAGTTGGTGACCACACAAGTCCTGTGGTACAATGTCCATAAAACAAAACTGTCAAATTCCAAAGGAAACTCTTACAGGTTACCTGTAGGCACAAAACTTGAAAACAGTTACATATATACACAATTTCAACATTTATATAAACTTAGCTATATTCGATATCTGATGGGTGGTATACCTTGTGTAGTACGGGTAGACCTGCGTAATACTGGTGTAGTGTGTAATGTACTGGATACACTACTGGTGGTTCTGCATGACACAGGGATACTAGATTGTCTAGGAACACTTAGACTCACCATGGGCACAACAGGTTCACCACTGGCAGGGCGAGGGTTCTCTGGCTCCACTGCTGGTGTGGCATCTGCTGCCTGATTTTCCCGATCTTCAGGATTTTCTTGAGTCACGTCTTCCTGTGCTACCAGTTGGGGAAATGTCAACACGGGCACCACTATAACATAATTTACTTTAGTCCAATTGGCAGGAAACTCTCCAAGTATGGTGCTGACCTTTTCTTCTGCTATGGGTTGGATGTTATCTTGTTCTTCCACTCTTTCTCTTAACTGGTCAGGGCATAATTTCAAATGATCCCTGGACACGGCTGCTGAGGTTTCTCCTCCATCTTTACTAATAAGGCACACCTTGGTATTGTCAAAGTTCGAGGGCAGAATTGTATAGGGCTCCTCTTCCCATTGATCATACAGCTTATGCAGTCTTCCTTTCCTCTTGAGGACTTGTTCTCCTGGTGACAAGGGAACTGCAGGCACATTTTGATTGTAAAGCTTCTCCTGCTTTTGTCTTGCCTGAGCTAGACTCTTTTCCACGCATTCTTGAACTCTTCTGTACTGTTGTTGTCTTTCTGTATCCCAGTCAGCATCTGGTGACTTTACTTCAGGCGTAAGGACCCCCATGTCCAAATCAATAGGCAATTTGCCAGGCCTTGCTCTCATTAAGTAGGCTGGGGTACAGTTGGTGGAGTTCACTGGAATATGGTTGTAGAGGTCTACCAGATCTGGCAACTTTTCTGGCCACAGATTTCTCTCCTCCAAAGGCAGTGTTTTCAGTAGGTCAATCACTACCTGGTTCATCTTCTCACACATGCCATTGGTCTGTGGATGATAAGGGGTTGTCCGGATCTTCCTGCAACCATACAAGTTACAGAATTCCTGGAACACTTCTGCTACAAAAGCTGGACCTTGATCTGTAAGCACTCTTTCAGGGTAACCATGTGGTCTGCAAAAGTGCTGTTGGAATGCTCTGGCTGCTGTCCTGGCTGTTTGATCTTTAACAGGCACAACTACCAGGAATCTTGAGTAGTGGTCCACAATGGTAAGAGCATAGATGTAGCCTGACCGGCTTGGAACCAGCTTCACATGGTCCAGGGCTACCAACTCAAGTGGCTGTTTGGTGATGATTGGCTGTAGAGGAGCTCTCTGACTGTTTTGATGCTTTCTGCGCAGGTTACATTGTCCACACTCTCGGCACTACTTTTCATTGGCTTTCCTCATACCAGCCCAGTAGAATCTCTCCCGGAGCAATGCTTCCAACTTCTTCCATCCAAAGTGTCCAGCTCCATTGTGGTATGCTTCCAGGACCATTGATGCCTCTCTCTTTGGGACTATCACCTGCCAAACCAGCTCATGAGTGCGGGCATTGATACTCCTCCGACACAGCTTTCCTTCATAAATGAACAGCCGACCTCTTTCCTTCCACAACTGCTGGGTTTCTTCATGAGCATTCGACTCCGGGCGTGAGTCAGCTTGTGACAGTAGCTCCTTCACCAGGCGGACTGCGGGATCATTATCCTGAGTTTCTGCCCAGTCATGACGGGGCAATGGATTTAGGGTAACCTCTTTCAAGCCAGACCGTCTGTTTCTCACTCCTTGAGCTTGTTGGGCCACAAGTGGCCGGTGGAAGGGAGGCAACTCTATTTCTTCAAGAGCCTCAGGGTCTTCTCTGGCGTCTGGCAGATTAGGCATTCTGGACAGCGCATCAGCATTGGCATTCTTGTGCCCTGCCCGGTACTTGATGGTAAACTCATAGTTAGACAGCCGAGCCATCCATCGCTGTTCCAGTGCACCTAGTTTTGCAGTGTCCAAGTGAGTCAACGGGTTGTTGTCCGTGAAGATAGTAAACTTGGCTGAAGCTAGGTAATGCTTGAACCTTTCAGTCACAGCCCAGACTATGGCGAGGAACTCCATACTTGAAGGAACTGTAGTTGTCTGGGTTCCTTTCAGTGGGATGCAGCTTCCTGCTGGCATAGGAGATCACTCTTTCCTTTCCATTCTGTACCTGTGACAGTACTGCTCCCAGTCCCACTTTGCTGGCATCAGTATACAACACAAAGGGTTTGTCATAATCTGGGTAGGCCAGAACTTCATCTCCTGTGAGAGCCATCTTCAGTCTGGTGATGGACCTCTCCAACTCCTCTGTCCATTCAAATATGGAACTTTTCTGTTTGGCTTTCTTGGACTGCCCCACCAGGAGATTTTGCATAGGAGAGGCTATTTCAGTGAAGCCTTTGATGAACCTTCAGTAGTAGCCTACCAACCCTAGCAATTGGCGTACTTCATGGAGGCTGCTGGGCTTTGGCCAGTCCCGGATGACTGTGACTTTGTCAGGATCTGGTGCCACACCTTCTGCACTCACTACATGACTGAGGTACTGTACCTTGGGCTTCAGGAGGTGGCATTTGGAAGGCTTCACCTTTAGGCCAAAATTGGACAAGGCTTCAAACACCTCAGCCAGGTGCTCCAGATGGTCTTCATAAATCTTGGAGAAAACAATGACATCATCAAGGTACAACAGGACTGTCTCAAAGTTCATGTGTCCCAGGCAGCACTCCATCAGCCGTTGAGATGTTCCTGGGGCAGTGTAGAGCCCAAATGGCATATAATTGAACTCACAGAGACCCATTGGAGTAGTAAATGCTGTTTTCTCCTTATCTGCCTCTGCCACGGGAACCTGCCAATACCCACTGGTGAGATCCAAGGTGGAAAAGTAAGTAGCGGTTTTAAGTGCAGCTAAGGATTCCTCAATCCTAGGTAATGGGTAGGCATCTTTATGTGTAATGCTGTTAATTTTCCTGTAATCAACACACATTCTCATTGTTACACCGCTCCGCCATACTCACCCGGCCTCCGCTCCCACGCCGCAGTCGCCCTCCGCTCCCACGCCGCAGCCTCTCTCCACCCGACGGCCGCGGCGGTCACCTGAGACAGGTCCGCGACCGATGCCTTCCCTGCATGCTATGCGCATGCGCCATAGGCCGCGGCCGCGCCTCCTTCCTGCTTCTTATGCTCCGGCTGTGCCCTAACCCGGAAGCACCTGTGGACCAATGGCTGACCAGACGGGGCCATATCAGGCCGCTTCCCCCTGAGGGAGGCGCCTGATCGTTGTGTTTCCTGACACTCTGGCCTCGCTCCATCGTGCACACACTGCTGCTGCAGTTCCTGTCTCAGCTGCTCCTCACAGCAGCGTCTCAGTCCCGCTACCTGTGTTCCTGCCGACCTTCTCCAGTCCTGCCTTGTGTTCCTGCCGACCTACTCCAGTCCTGCCTTCAGTGTTCCTGTCGTCCTACTCCAGTCCTGCCTTGTGTTCCTGCCGACCTACTCCAGTCCTGCCTTCAGTGTTCCTGTCGCCCTACTCCAGCCCTGCCTTGTGTTCCTGCTGTCCTACTCCAGTCCTGTCTTCAGTGCTCCTGCCGTCCAACTCCAGTCTCAGTCTTACTCCGGTCCATCCTGAGCCGCCCCTCTCGGTACCGGCTACCGTGGTACTCGAACCCCTGGGCCTGCTCCTAACGGTCCCTGTATAGGGGTCGGTTCCACCTGGCAGCTCACCCGGGGCCCCTCGGTGCCACGGCCCAGAGGGTCCACTCTCGGAGTTTCCCGCTCCTGACCACCTGCGCTAACAGTACGATCAGGCCATGGACTCCGCCGGTACTACGGCTGCTACCCAGAAAGAGTTGCTATTCCTACGGGAGAATCAGGGGCGCATTATGTCAATCATGAAGTCGATGGACACCCGTTTGTCGGCCTTACAGGTGGCCGATCCTGGAAATGCCACTCAGCTGGCCAGTCTCCAACAGGAGCTGGGTCAGCAGCAAGATACTCAAACCCACATTTTGTCCTACATGGCCTCCTTTGATAGTCGCTTGTCGGCCCTCCAGGCTGCCGCTGCAGTGCCGACACCTCCCCCTGCGTCTTCTGCTCCTCCGACGCCCCGCCTCGCCAAGCCGCCTCGTTTCACTGGGGATCCAAAGCTCTGTAGGGGGTTCTTAAATCAGTGTAGTCTCCACTTTGAATGGCTGCCGCAGCAATACCCCTCGGACCGGGCCAAAGTGGCCTTCATCATGTCCCATCTGGAGGGAGAGGCCCTTTCTTGGGTAAACCCGCTCTGGGAACGTGACGACCCGGTCGTTTCGAGTCTCCCGGTTTTCCTGGATACGTTTCGTAAGGTTTTCGATGAGCCGGGCCGGTTAGCCTCTCTCACTGAGTCACTCTTTAACTTACACCAGGGCTCTCACGGTCGGACAGTACGCTATTCGCTTTCGCACTATTTCCTCCGAGCTCGGCTGGAATAACGCAGCTTTGGTGGGGGCATTCTGGCGCGGTCTTTCTAGTAAAATAAAGGATGAACTCGCAGGTCGAGATACCCCGTCCACCTTAGAGGACCTTATCTCGCTGGCTACCCGCATTGACCTGCGCTTCCTGGAGCGCGCGCGGGAGTCAGTGAGAGACAGGCGCTCCTCCAGGTCAGTTTCTCCTTTCACTCAGTCGGCCAGCTCACGTTCAGTCGGATCTTCTTCCCTCTCTTCGGGTGAGCCCATGCAGATAGATCATCTCAGGTTGGCCAAGTTACGTCAGAGAGAGAGACAGGCACAAGGTCTGTGCCTCTATTGCGGTCATTCGTCACACTATATCCGCACCTGTCCTAAGAGACAGGGAAAGACTCCACCTAGGTCAGGTAAGAGAGGCCTTCCTAGGTGATGATGATGATTCCTCTCAACCCCTTACGATTTCTGTGCTTTTGGTTTCAGGAGGGAGGCGTGGTTCCGAGGTGGCCTACGTGGATTCGGGCTCAGCGGGTAACTTCATTCGGCCGGAGGAGGTAGACAAATACCGAATTCCTGTAGTCACTCTACCTAACCCAATTCAGATTGCCACCGTGGATGGCAAACCGCTACAGGTGTCCGTCACCTTAGTCACTGAAGAGGTGGAATTGCAAATCGGAGCCTTACATCGAGAGAAGATAGCCTTTTACGTTTTACCTAAGCTCTCTCACGCCATTCTACTCGGTCTTCCATGGTTAAGGACTCATCAGCCTGTTCTCGACTGGTCTTCTGGGGAGATACTCCGCTGGGGGCACCCGTGCCAAGCTCGCTGTCTGATTCCTGTCCGCCTGGCGGCCGCTCCACGGTCACCTCCAGACCTCCCGGGTCTTCCTCCAGCTTACAGCTCCTACGCCGATGTTTTTGATAAGAAGGAAGCGGAGGTCCTCCCTCCACACCGGCCGTTTGACTGCCCAATTGAACTTGTTTCTGGTTCAACCCCTCCAAGGGGCAGAATCTACCCTCTGTCTCCCGTGGAGACCACCGCCATGTCTGAGTACGTCCGAGAGAACCTCGCCAAAGGCTTTATACGGAAATCCTCTTCGCCCGCAGGAGCCGGGTTCTTCTTCGTCAAAAAGAAGGACGGGACTCTTCGGCCATGTATTGACTATAGGGGCTTGAATGAGATTACCATCAAGAACAGGTACCCTCTTCCACTCATTCCAGAACTGTTTGACCGTCTCAGAGGGGCTCGGGTCTTTACCAAGCTGGACCTCAGAGGAGCCTACAATCTGGTCCGTATCCGTGCAGGTGACGAGTGGAAGACCGCTTTCAACACTCGAGATGGCCATTACGAGTACCTGGTTATGCCCTTCGGTCTTTGCAATGCTCCTGCAGTCTTTCAAGAGTTCGTCAACGAGATCTTCCGGGACCTCTTGTACTCCTGTGTGGTCGTGTACTTAGACGACATCCTCGTCTTCTCGCCGGACCTCTCGTCCCACAGAAAGAGTGTCCGCCTGGTGCTTCAGCGGCTTCGGGAGAACCGTCTGTATGCAAAGATCGAGAAATGTCTCTTCGAACAGACCTCTCTGCCATTTCTGGGATACATTATCTCCGACGCTGGTCTAAGGATGGACCCCGAGAAGTTGTCTGCCATCCTCAAATGGCCTCGCCCCGTCGGATTAAAGGCGATACAACGATTCCTCGGGTTCGCCAACTATTACCGGCAATTTGTCTCCCACTTCTCCGCGATCACAAGACCCATTTCTGTGCTCACCCGTAAAGGGTCTACTTCCAAGGATTGGTCTCCTGAGGCAGAGCAGGCCTTTCTGACCCTAAAACGGGCTTTCTCCACGGCTCCGGTCCTGCATCGCCCTGAGAGCGATCGACCTTTTGTACTCGAGGTGGACGCTTCCTCGACTGGTGCCGGGGCGGTGTTGTCCCAGAGAACCGTCTCCGGTCGCCTGCACCCTTGTGGCTTCTTCTCGAAGGCCTTTTCTCCATCCGAGTGTAACTACTCGATCGGTGACCGGGAACTTTTGGCTATCAAGTTGGCCTTGGAGGAATGGCGCCACCTCCTGGAAGGAGCTGTACATCCTTTTGTCATCTTCTCGGACCACAAGAATCTGGCCTATCTCCAGTCTGCCCAGAGACTAAACCCTCGCCAGGCCAGATGGTCTTTATTTTTTGCCCGATTTGATTTCGAGCTCCGATTCCGTCCCGGCAACAAGAATTCCAAAGCCGACACCCTGTCCAGGGTCTTCCAACCACACGAATCCACGGAGGAACCGTCACATATCATTGATCCCACTAGGATCATCACCGTGGCTCCAGTGAACTGGCTTACTCCTCCGCCTGGCAAGACGCTTGTGCCAGAGAATCTCAAGCAAAAGGTTCTTCTATGGGGGCACTCCTCCAAACTGGCCGGCCATGCTGGAACTAAGAAGACTCTTGACCTTATCAAACGTCACTACTGGTGGCCCTCACTTCGCCAAGATGTACTCGACTTTGTGGCTTCTTGTCCATCCTGTGCAAAAAACAAGGTGCCACGGAGATCTCCGTCCGGCTTGTTGCTTCCGTTGCCTGTCCCTACGGTTCCTTGGGAGAACATCGCCATGGATTTCATCACCGATCTACCCTGCTCTGCGGGCTGCACAGTCATCCTGGTGGTGGTGGATCGTTTTTCCAAGATGGCTCACTTCATCCCTCTGCCGGGTCTTCCCTCAGCGCCAGAGCTGGCCAAAATCTTCATTCATCAAGTCTTCAGGCTTCATGGTCTTCCTCGACGCATTGTGTCTGACCGAGGGGTTCAGTTTACCTCCAAGTTCTGGCGTTCGCTTTGTAAGCTCATGAACATTTCCCTCGACTTCTCCTCGGCCTACCATCCACAGTCCAACGGACAAGTAGAGCGTACCAACCAGACGCTTACGGGATACTTACGCCACTTCTCTAACGCCCACCAGAACGATTGGGTCAACTTACTCCCCTGGGCAGAGTTCGCTTATAACAACCATGCTGGTGAGTCTTCGGCCAAGTCTCCGTTTTTCATTGTTTTTGGCAGACATCCTGGTGTTCCTCTTCCGATAACCCCTGCCTCTGAGGTACCCGCGGCCAATGCCTTGTCCTCGGAATTTTCTAAGATTTGGGCTGAGACCAACACATCACTCAAGAGATCCGCTGATCAGATGAAGAACTATGCTGACAAAAAGAGGTTGGATTCTCCTCCGTATCGTGTTGGCGACAAGGTCTGGCTCTCCTCCAAATTCGTCCGACTAAAACTGCCCTCTTACAAGTTGGGTCCACGCTACATTGGTCCGTTTGAAATTCTGGGACGTATTAATGAAGTTGCCTACAAATTGAGGTTGCCTGCTTCGCTCGGATCCCGAACACCTTTCACGTCTCTCTCCTGAAGCCTGTGGTGCTGAATCGTTTCCACTCCTCGCTTGATCTTGGTCCTCAGCCGGTGGTGGCTGACAACATTTTTGAAGTACAGGACATCCTCGCTGTGAAAAGGGTTAGAGGTAGGACTTTCTTTCTCATTGATTGGAAGGGCTTTGGTCCTGAGGAGAGATCCTGGGAGCCTCGGGAGAATATTAATGCTCCCCGTATCCTCAAGAGGTTTCTTGTTAACCTCTGGGGGGGGGCGGCTTAGGGGAGGGGGTACTGTTACACCGCTCCGCCATACTCACCCGGCCTCCGCTCCCACGCCGCAGTCGCCCTCCGCTCCCACGCCGCAGCCTCTCTCCACCCGACGGCCGCGGCGGTCACCTGAGACAGGTCCGCGACCGATGCCTTCCCTGCATGCTATGCGCATGCGCCAAAGGCCGCGGCCGCGCCTCCTTCCTGCTTCTTATGCTCCGGCTGTGCCCTAACCCGGAAGCACCTGTGGACCAATGGCTGACCAGACGGGGCCATATCAGGCCGCTTCCCCCTGAGGGAGGCGCCTGATCGTTGTGTTTCCTGACACTCTGGCCTCGCTCCATCGTGCACACACTGCTGCTGCAGTTCCTGTCTCGGCTGCTCCTCACAGCAGCTTCTCAGTCCCGCTACCTGTGTTCCTGCCGACCTTCTCCAGTCCTGCCTTGTGTTCCTGCCGACCTACTCCAGTCCTGCCTTCAGTGTTCCTGTCGTCCTACTCCAGTCCTGCCTTGTGTTCCTGCCGACCTACTCCAGTCCTGCCTTCAGTGTTCCTGTCTCCCTACTCCAGCCCTGCCTTGTGTTCCTGCCGTCCTACTCCAGTCCTGTCTTCAGTGCTCCTGCCGTCCAACTCCAGTCTCAGTCTTACTCCGGTCCATCCTGAGCCGCCCCTCTCGGTACCGGCTACCGTGGTACTCGAACCCCTGGGCCTGCTCCTAACGGTCCCTGTATAGGGGTCGGTTCCACCTGGCAGCTCGCCCGGGGCCCCTCGGTGCCACGGCCCAGAGGGTCCACTCTCGGAGTTTCCCGCTCCTGACCACCCGCGCTAACACTCATGGTACCATCCTTTTTCTTTACAAAAACTATTGGAACTGCCCAGGGGCTACAACTGTCTCTGATAACACCTGCTTCCTTCATCTCTCTCAACATCCCTTTTGCACATTGGTATTGTGTTGGGGGTATAGGCCGGTACCTTTCTTTAATGGGTGGATGATCTCCAGTGGGGATATGATGTTGAACCCCTTTTGCCTGCCCAAAATCTAGTGGGTGTTTACTGAATACCCGCTCATATTCTTGTGTCACTCTGTAAACCCCATTGCTATGAATGAGTCACCGTAGGAGGCAAAAACAGAAATACTAGCTAAGTCCAGAAAACCAGAAAAGTTAGCAGCTATCGGATTGCAGACCCCTGAACCTATCAACAACAGCTAGCAGTAGCCGAAGGGGGTTCCTACGGTGCCCTAGACCCCTCGATCACAGCCAGAGAACTACATAGCCTAAAGACAGAAAGGGAAATCTAAACTGCCCCAGAGCAGACCCCAAAGCAATAGGCAGCCCCCAACATATAATGACGGTGAAGCAAGATGAAAAAACACACACAGATAGAAAGATAGGCTGAGAAAATGATGGGGCCCAAGCTAACTAAATAGGACAGGATAGAAAAGCTGCTGTCTGCAATTCGCCAAATCCCTATCAAAACAAGAGCCAACAGTCTGATAGGGAAAAAAGCCCTGAAGACGCTAGGCTTCAAAAAGATTATATCAGTACTCAGGTATTTTCTGAAGACAGAGCAAAAAGGAATTCAGCTCACCCCAGCAGGGAATGGCAGAAATCCAGAAAAACAAGGAAAACAAAACCAAAACACAAATGCAAAAGGCAGAGCAGAAAACTTAGCTTTTGAGGAGCAGGAATCAGACTGGTCTCAAAGAATCCCTCAGAGCAATCACCAGCAAGGCAGAAGGGCGTCGGCTGCCTTATATCCAGTCAGCAATTTCAGTCACCCAGTCATCATCATCCAGCTCAGGTGCTTGGTAATCAGCCTCACTACCTTCCTTCACCAGAAGAGGGAGTTCATCAGACCTCAATGGTGAAGGGGAAAATGAACTCACAACAAAACCTCCCCCTTGAGGAGGGGTCACCGAACCCTCATCCACGCCACCAGGGCGATCAGGGTGAGCCCGATGAAAGGCACGCACCAATCTTTTGGCATGAATATCAGAGGCAGAGACCCAGGAATTATATTCCTGACCATAACCCTTCCACTTAACCAAATACTGGAGTCTCCGTCTAGCCAGACGGGAATCCAGTATCTTCTCTACCTCATATTCCATGTTACCTTCAACCAATACAGGGTCCGGAGGTGCCACCCCAGGAACAACTGGTTCAACAAACCTCTTCAACAAGGACTTATGAAACACATTATGGATTTTAAATGTGACAGGAAGAGCCAAAGGAAAAGAGACCGGATTAATAATCTCCAAAATCTTGTAAGGTCCAATAAATCTAGGCTTAAACTTAGGAGAAGCCACCTTCATAGCGATATTTTTTGATGATAACCAAACCATATCACCAACCTTAAACTGGGGACCAATCGTCCTATGTCGGTTGGAAATCCACTGGGCCTTTTCCTGGGAGAGAGATAACTTATCCACCACTTGGTCCCAGATCTGGTGCATTCTCTCCACCACAGTGTCAACACCTGGGCAGGCAGAAGGCTCCACCTGCCCTGAAGAATATCGAGGATGAAACACAAAGTTACAAAAAAAAGGTGACATCAAAGTGGCAGAACTAGCTCTATTATTTAAAGCAAATTAGGCCAAGGGCAAAAATGAAACCCAATCATCCTGATCAGCGGAAATAAAACATCTCAAATACGAGGTCTGGTTTGTTCTCTCCATCTGCCCATTGGTCTGAGGGTGAAAAGCAGAGGAGAAGGACAACTGAATTCCCAGCTTGGAACAGAAAGTCCTCCAAAATCTAGACACAAACTGAACTCCTCTGTCAGATACAATGTTCTCAGGAATCCCATGCAAGCGAACCACCTGTTGCAAAAACAGGGGCACCAACTCAGAGGAAGATGGCAACTTAGGGAGTGGTACAAGATGAACCATCTTAGAGAACCTATCACAAATCACCCAAATAACAGTCATTCTCTGAGAGACAGGCATATCAGAGATGAAATCCATTGAAATATGGGTCCATGGCCTCCTGGGGACCGGCAAAGGCATCAACAACCCACTAGAGCGAGAACAAGGTTTAGACCGGGAGCAAGTCCCACAGGACTGCACAAAATTCCTGACATCACGAGACAAGGCGGGCCACCAAAAAGACCGACTCACCAGATCTCTAGTACCAAAAATACCTGGATGACCAGCCAATGCAGAGCAATGAACTTCAGACATCACTCTCTTCTTCCACTGGTCAGGAACATACAACTTTCCACTGGGACAACGCTCAGGTTTGTCCTCCTGGAACTCTTCCAGAGCACATCTCAAATTGGGCGAGATGGCAGAAAGAACTACCCCTTCGCCTAAGATGGTAGCAGGCTTGGTCACCACAGGAGAATCAGCAAAGAAGCTCCTAGAGAGAGCGTCAGCCTTGACATTCTTAGTGCCAGGAAGAAAAGAGACCACAAAATCAAAACGTGTAAAAAACAAGGCCCACCTAGCCTGTCTAGGGTTCAAGCGTTTGGCCGACTCAAGGTAAATCAAATTCTTGTGGTCAGTGAGGACCACGACTTGATGTTTAGCTCCCTCCAACCAATGTCTCCACTCCTCAAATGCCCATTTCATGGCTAACTGTTCCCGATTCCCCACATCATAGTTACGTTCAGATGGAGAGAACTTTCGGGAAAAGAAAGCACAGGGATTCATTTTAGATGTTACAGGATCCTTTTGGGACAAAACAGCTCCTGCACCAATCTCAGAAGCGTCCACCTCTACCTGGAATGGGAGTGAGACATCAGGTTGAAGCAAAACCGGGGCAGAAGTGAATCTTCGCTTCAGCTCCTGAAAGGAAGAAACAGCCTCTGGAGACCAATTCAACACATCAGCACCCTTCTTAGTCAGATCAGTCAATGGCTTGGCAATACTAGAAAATTTTGCTATAAATTTCCGATAAAAATTAGCAAAACCCAAAAACTTCTGGAGCGCCTTCAAAGAAGTGGGCTGAACCCAATCATAAATGGCCTGTACCTTGGCCGGGTCTATTTCAATAGTTGATGGAGACAAAATAAATCCCAAAAATGAAATCCTCTGTACCCCAAAAAGGCATTTCGATCCTTTGACATACAGGGAATTCTCCCTCAAGATCCGGAACACAGTCCGAACATGTTCCACATGAGAATCCCAATCCTTGGAGAAGATCAAAATATCATCCAGATAGATAATCAAAAATTTATCCACAATGTCTCGTAAAATGTCGTTCATGAAGCACTGGAAGACAGAAGGGGCATTAGTGAGCCCAAAAGGCATCACCAGGTGCTCAAAATGTCCCTCCGGAGTATTAAACGCCGTCTTCCATTCATCCCCATGCTTAATGCGGATAAGATTAAACACCCCCCTGAGGTCAAGCTTGGTAAACCAGCAAGCACCTTTAACTCTGGAGAATAGATACGAAATCAGGAGTAACGGATACTGATATTTAATAGTAATTTTGTTGAGGGCACGATAATCAATACAAGGCCTTAATGAACCATCCTTTTTGGCCACGAAAAAAAAAACGGCACCTAAGGGTGACGAGGATGGTCTAATATGACCCTTCTCCAATGCCTCCTTAATATAGGATCGAATAGCCTCGTGCTCGGGTACAGATAAATTGAAGAGCGGCCCTTGGGAAATTTACACCCCGGGCTCAGTTCAATTGCACAGTCATAACTCCTATGAGGAGGCAAAGACGCAGACTCATTCTCACTAAATACATCATAAAAGTCTGCCAAATAGTCAGGAACATCATGCGACTGAGGAGAGGTGGAAAAAAACGGAGCCTCACTAAGGGCACACCGACAACCCCAACTCGCCACAGACACAGATTTCCAATCCAAAACTGGATTATGAATTTGCAACCAGGGAAACCCCAGAACAATGGTATCATGCAAATTATGCAACACCAAAAATCTGCAATTTTCTTGATGGTCTGGGGCGACCCACATTACCACCTGGGTCCAAAACTGAGGTTTATTTTTCGCCAAAGGAGTAGCATCAATCCCCCTCAAAGGGATAGGCGTCCGCAGAGGTGTTATTGGAAATCCACAACGTTTAGCAAAATCCAAGTCCATTAGGTTCAGGGCTGCTCCCGAATCCACAAAAGCCTTGGCGGAAAATGTGGACAGGGAGCAGATCATAGTAATTGCTAGAAGAAACTTAGGTTGAATACCACCCACAAAAAACGTGTGTGCAAAACATTTCTCTCATTTAGGACAGACAGAAATAGTATGCGAGGCATCTCCACATAAAAAACACAGCTTATTACGCCTTCTGAACTCCTGACGTTGCTCCCTGGACAAAACTCTGTCACATTGCATAGGTTCAGACACTTGTTCAACAGGTGGCAACACCTCTCGTGCAGTCCTGCGTTCACGTAAACGCCGATCAACCTGAATGGCTAATGACATAGAATCGTCAAGACCAGAGGGAACAGGAAATCCCACCATAGTATCTTTTACGGCTTCTGACAAACCCTTCCGAAAGAGAGCTGCCAAGGCATTATCATTCTAGGTAGTAAGGACCGCCCACTTTCGGAATTTTTGACAGTACAATTCTGCAGAATCTCGACCCTGGCTCAATGCCAACAGGGTCTTTTCAGCCTGATCAATAGCATTAGGTTCGTCATACAACAACCCCAAGGCTTGAAAAAATGCGTTCACATTAGTCAGAATAGGATCATCTGGTTTCAAAGAAAACGCCCAATCCTGGGGATCGCAACGCAGCAAAGAGATGACAATTTTAACCTGCTGCGCGGAGCTCCCTGATGAGTTAGGCTTCAAGGCAAAAAATAATTTACAATTATTTTTGAAATTTAGAAATTTAGACCGATCCCCAAAAAACACATTAGGAGTAGGAATCTTTGGTTCAGCAGCATGTGAGTGAGCAAGGTAGGCGGAAATTCCCCGCACTTCCGCAGCGAGCTGCTCCGCACGATCAGACAATTGCTTTATCTCCATTGAGAAAAAAAAAAAATTCCCCCTACGGCCTCAGAGATATAGAGGAAAAAATATAAACACTTTTTTTTTTTTTTTAACAATTCTTTCCTGCTATTGAGTACCCTAGGATCTGCGGTATGGCTGGTGATTCTGTTATAAAGGAGTCACCGTAGGAGGCAAAAACAGAAATACTAGCTAAGTCCAGAAAACCAGAGAAGTTGGCAGCTATCGGATTGCAGACCCCTCAACCTATCAACAACAACTAGCAGTAGCCGTGGGGGGTTCCTACGGTGCCCTAGACCCCTCGATCACAGCTGGAGAACTAAATAGCCTAAAGGCAGAAAGGGAAATCTAAATTGCCCCAGAGCAGACCCCAAAGCAATAGGCAGCCCCCAACATATAATGACGGTGAAGCAAGATGAAAAAACACTAACACAGACAGAAAGATAGGCTGAGCAAATGATGGGGCCCAAGCTAACTAAATAGGACAGAATAGAAAAGCTGCTGTCTGCAATCCGCCAAAACCCTCTCAAAAACAAGAGCCAACAGAGTGATAGGGAAAAAAGCCCTGAAGACGCTAGGCATCAAAAAGACTATATCAGTACTCAGGCATTTTCTGAAGACAGAGCAAAAAGGAATTCAGCTCACCCAGCAGGGGAAGGCAGAAATTCAGAAAAACAAGGCAAAACAAAACCAAAATGCAAATGCAAAAAACAGAGCAGAAAACTTAGCTTTTGAGGAGCAGGAATCAGACTGGTCTCCTAGAATCCCTCAGAACAATCACCAGCAAGGCAGAAGGGCGTCGGCTGCCTTATATCCAGTCAGCAATTCCAGTCACCCAGTCATCATCATCCAGCTCAGGTGCTTGGTAATCAGCCTCACTACCTTCCTTCACCAGAAGAGGGAGTTCATCAGACCTCAATGGTGAAGGGGAAAATGAACTCACAACACCCCATTTTTCTGGTATGAAGGTGTAGAGTCAGTCCCCACCTGCAGTTGCTGGCACCACTCCTCTAGCTGCTTTCCAGAGCGATTGTCCTCCACCTGATCGGATGAGACCAAGGGCTCTGCTGCCTGCAAAGAGTTGTTACTAACAATGAGCAGCTTAGCAACTGTGGTGTACCGAGGTATTGTGGCCTCCTCCTCCCCACAATTCAAAAGGCACAGGTACTCTCCCTTTATGTACATCAACCACCCCTCTGGCTGTCAGGACAGTGGGCCTGCTATCAGAATATACTGGTTCTACCAATGCCTGGTAATCCTTCCCTCTGAGGCCTATGGCAGCCTGACACCAAATCAACATTTCACATCTGGGGGGTATTGCAATGGGGAAAGCATCACTCACTCTGACACTGCCAATTTCTCCACCAGAGAGTTCTACCTGTTGTCTTTGCAGCAGGGCCTTGATCTCATTCTGCAGGACTCGTTGTTCACTGGAACCAGCAGTCTCAGCCAACAGTTGCAACAAGACAATAACCTCGGAAATACAATTTTCAATTACATTTGTACCAAGAGTCATCATGGGATTACATTCTTGTTGATCAATATCCACAACTATCAGACCTTGAGATTTTAACTCCACCCTCCCCACTTTAACAGTAATTTCTTTACATCCTATCTGTGGCAAAGACTGGCCATTACTGGCAACTACAGTTAGTTCATCAGTGGGGCCACTGTGAGTTCGGAATAAGCCCAATACCGCTTGTAAAGGATATAGGGCATAGTGGTCACCTGGGAGCCAGTGTCCAGCAAAGCGTTCATGGGGATGCCGTCAATCACCACAGGAAGGATAGGTCTCCCTCCCACATGCTTGGCTCTCCAGTTCCTTGGGCCTTGTGGTCTTACTCCTGGGGGTTGGCCCTCTGCCCCAGGGGTTGCTCGTTTAAAGGACAAAATATTGCAAGATGACCTGCCTTGTAGCAGTGACGACAGATGGGACGTCCGTCCTGGTCATAGCGATCGTTGTTCCTTCCTCGAAGTCGCGGGGCTCTCCTCCTCCGGAGCCATGGTACAAACTCTGGACTGGAAGCAAGCTGGATCTTTTCTTTGGAGGACACCTGCAGGGACTGCACAGTTTTAGTAAGTGCAGCCATCCCTTTGGTCAACTCCTTGACCTGAAGACGCAGCTCTTCTGTAGGATCTTTATCCAGAGTCTGTGCGTCAGCCTCCAAAGGGATGGAAGGAAAAGATGTTGCTTCCTGATGGTAGGTGATCGCTGGGCGCCTAGGGGGCGCTGGACGGCTGTCAGTTGATTCCTGCAGTACCCGAATAGCCCTGTCCTTAAAATCAGCAAAGTCCAGATCAGGGTTTTGCAGGGTTATGATGCGCAACTGTCCTCTGTGGGTACTGGATAGGAGTCCTTATCTTCCTCCTTCACACTGTCAGGATCAACTTGCTTAACTGCTCGCAGCGCCTCCTGCAGGTTAAGAGCATAGTCCCTTATACTGTCCTGCACTTTCTGTTTACATCCAAAGAACCTCATCTAGATTTCAGCTGCAGTGCTAGTGTCAAAGGTGCTTCTTAGCTTGGCCAGGATCTTTGCAACAGTCTCTTTATCAATGTCCTGCCAGGCTTTCACTTCTCTCTGCACTGCACCCGTTAGCTGTCCAATCAGGATATTCACTTTCTGGCTTTCAGACAGAGGGTATACTTTAAACAAACTGCACAGTCCCTCTTTAAATTCACTCAGGGTATGTGACTCACCCGAGTACTGCGGCAGCAAGGTCGCTCCTGGAAGGTAGGGCATAGACAGCGGCATTATGGGGACCGCTGCGGCGGGCGCATCTCCTTGCGCTGCTGCAGGGTTGGCGACTGCGTCTGCCGCTGCATTGTTGCTTGGCACAGACATTCTCTCCCCCCCAGTTAACGTTAGCCAGGGCCGGGGGTTGTGTGAGCTCACCGGCGGCCACTTCGCAGGCCCGATGCTCTGGGCTGTAGGCCTCAGCGCCTCTCACTTCTTGCGCGCTGTCCTCTCTTCCCGCGTGGCACTTCACTTCTTCTCGCTCTGTGGCAGGCTCCACCCACGAAGGCCTGCCCCTTTTTCTTCCCATGCGCGCCAAGCAGCGCGGCAATGGCGGCAATTGGCGCCAATTTTCACACACAGTCCTTTACGCAAACACAGTCTATGGCACACAGGACCCGGGGATACCGGGCTCCGTGATCCTGTTCGTGACGCCAAATTGGGTCACCCTCCCAGGGCTGTGGGGTACTCGGTACCGGGCCGGTGTCAGGGGGATGTGTCACAGCAGCAGTGACCGAGTCCGTGGCCCTGGGCGCCCAAGTAATGGGGGAGTTGAAATGGTGGAATATAGTTAATGGAATAGTTTGTGACGCCATCCGTGGTGTTCGGCAAGTGAGATGTTAAGCCGACGCTGCATGCAGATCCACTGGGACTGATGGTATGGTGCAGCCAAGATGTGAAAGCTCCCCACAGGTGAAGCTGTAGTCCCAGGGCAGTGTAGATGTGGTTGGCACGGGGATGTAGCAGTGCCGGAAGGGTTGGAAGCAGACAAAGACACAGCGGGGTGCAATTTCTGTACCTTTACTTGATAAATGCAGTCCAGGGTCCTGATTACAGATGGTACTGGAGCAGGCTAGCCTGGAAGCAGCTCAGGGATTCTCTCTCAGCAGATGGGCTGTGCAGTCTCCTTCTTAGTGCTTAGTTGAGTGAAGCACTCCTAATACTGAGTTACACTGAAGTTCTTGCTACTTCTCGTATTGTCTCTTAGAACTACCTTGTATGGCAGACAGCTGTAGCCATATTTCTCCCTTGGCTCACTCCGTGCTGTTGTGCCTCCAAGTCTTAGATGGGAGTAGGGGATTTGCAGCCTCCTATTCCTCTGGTATCTGTTGCAGGACCATTAGTATCCGTACAACCGTGGAGACCAGGCTCCAGTTCATGCGCTCTCACTGTGAGGGAGCTCTACTTCCTCAGCTCAACCTCCAGCTTCTCTCCACACGTCTGCACACGTGGACCTCCTCACACTAACTGACCACTCCTTCCTCTTGGCCCTCAGAGAGCACTCCTCCCCTCAATTCCGGTTCAGAGTCCCCTCCTGCTGGCCTGGAGTGGAACTGTGTTGCATGTATAGGTTAACTGTGAGAGAGACCCTTCACTGCTTCCAAGCCTGACATTACCCTCCCTGGAGGAAGGCAAAGCCACTGTGGCAGCCATACTCCTGGGGGTGCCACAATTATGTCTCTGTTAAGGGGACCCCCCAGGCTTGGGCTTTCTCCCTTCCGACCACTGCCCCTGAGCGTATGACTGTGGATGCATTTTTTGAGGCCCTGGGACATATTTATGATGAGCCTGATTGGGTGCGTATAGCTGAGTACATGGTGATGAGTGTATGTCAGGGGAAGCACTCAGCCGTGTGGTTTTGCTCAGAGTTCAGACGCTGGGCTGCTGAGGTCTTCTGAGATGATGCTGCCCACCGGGGCTTGTTCCGTAGAGGCCTGTTTGAACATCTGAAAGATGCCTTGGCACTCCACCCTCCGCCTGATTCTCTGGCGGATGCTATGACACAGGCCGTCTGAATGGATGGCAGGCTATGGGCGAGAGGAGTGATGCAGATTGAGACCCCGTTATTCTCCCAAGGAAGGGGAGCCAGTCCTACATTGGAGACCATGGAGATGAGAACCATCGACCTCAAAGAGAAAGAAAGAAGACGACGGCGCTTTGGAAAGCTGTGTTTTTACTGCAGTGATTCTGGACATTGGAAAAAGGACTGCCCCTCCTGCCCACCAACTAACAAGCGGCTGAGTCTGGGTGATCATCTTGGAGGTCACTCAGACTCTCAGGTACCCCTTTCTTCATTTTCTAAGATACTGTTAAAGGTGGAACTTGGTGTTAAGAACTGCTTTTTCCCTACTTCAGCTTTTGTGGACTGTGGGTCATCCTTGAACCTGATTGACTCCAAGCTGGTGGCCAGCTGTAGATTAGGGACAGTTAGGTTGGATACTCCTATAAAAATAATGGCCATTGATTCTACCCCTCTCACCAAGGATGGTCTCCATTTTGTTTCTGAGGAATTCACCCTCAGGGTGGAGTCCCTTCACCAGGAGCGTATGTCATGTTTTGTTTGGATAACCTCTCTACTGACCTGGTGTTAGGGTTTCCCTGGTTGCAACGGCATAACCCGATTATTGACTGGGGTTCCCGGGATTTTGTTAAATGGGGACCTAATTGTTTTGAAAGATGTCTTGCTACTGTGTCTGTGTCGTCCGTTGGTCTGGAAGGTATTCCGGAGTACCTGAAGAACTATAAGGACGTTTTCTCCGAAAAAGAGGCTGAAGTTTTACCACCACACCGCCCATTTGATTGTGCCATTGACCTGGTTCCAGGTGCTAAATTGCCCAAGGCCCACTTGTATAACCTTTCGGGTCCCGATCGGGCTGCTATGAAAGAATACATTTCCGAGAGTCTTCGTAAGGGACACATTCGTCCTTCTGTCTCTCCCGTGGCGGCGGGGTTCTTTTTCGTAAAGAAAAAAGATGGTGGTTTGCACCCATGCCTCGATTTTCGAGAGTTAAATAAGATAACTGTGAGAAATACTTACCCCCTCCCACTTATTCCTGATTTGTACAACCAGTTGTCTGGAGTTAAGTGGTTTTCGAAATTAGATCTACGCGGAGCATATAACCTTATCCGGGTCCGGGAGGGAGATGTGTGGAAAACTGCTTTTCTCACTACTGAAGGGTTGTTTGAGAATTTGGTCATGCCTTTCGGTCTGACCAATGCTCCAGCAGTCTTCCAAAATTTCACCAATCATGTGTTCTCTGATTTTATTGGATGTTTTATGGTTGTGTATTTGGATGACATACTTATCTACTCACCTGATAAACAGGCTCACATTGGTCATATTCGGGCAGTTCTCCAAAGGCCCCGGGATAACTGTCTCTTTGCTAAGCTAGAGAAATGTTTATTTTTTGTTCAGGAACTGTCTTTTCTGGGATTCATTGTGTCTGCTGAGGGGTATCGCATGGATCCTAATAAGGTGCAGGCCATTGTCGATTGGGTTCAACCTTGTGATTTGAAGGCTCTGCAGCGTTTCCTAGGATTCGCTAATTATTATCGCAAGTTTATAAGGGGGTTCTCACAGGTAGTTAAAACTCTCACAGATATGACTCAAAAAGGGGCCGATATCAAGAATTGGTCAGCCGCAGCGATAGCGGCGTTTCAGTTTTTAAAAAAATGTTTCATGTCTGCTCCGGATCTTATTCAACCGGACCCATCTGAACCATTTATTGTTGAGGTGGACGCCTCAGAGGTGGGGGTGGGGGCGGTGTTGTCCCAAGGACCCGCCACTTTGACTAATTTGAGACCCTGTGCCTTATTCTGGCAGAAATTCTTCCTTGCGGAGAGAAACTATGATGTTGGGAATCGAGAACTTCTGGTCTTTGAAGAATGGAGGCATTTTTTGGAGGGGGCTGTCCATCCTATGACCATAATTACGGACCACAAGAACCTAGCTTACATTGAGTCAGCTAAAAGGTTGACTCCTAGACAGGCTAGATGGTCACTTTTTTTCCCGATTCCAGTTCTCCATCACTTTTCGGCCAGGATCCAAAAATGTCAGAGCTGATGCCTTGTCACGCAGTCTGGATACGGTGTTTCCCCCCCGAACCTCCATCCTCCATTCTTCAGCCTGGGGTGGTGGTGGCAGGTATTTCTAATGTGTTGGAGCGGGAGATTCGGGAAGCTCAGTCTCTTGCCCCTCCGGCTAAGCCGGTGGATAAAATTTTTGTTCCAGCTCAATTTCGTCTCAAGGTCC
Organism: Dendrobates tinctorius; assembly: GCF_039654945.1. Taxonomy (NCBI): domain Eukaryota; kingdom Metazoa; phylum Chordata; class Amphibia; order Anura; family Dendrobatidae; genus Dendrobates; species Dendrobates tinctorius. The sequence goes on along the minus strand of NW_027361770.1, from coordinate 4,276,910 downwards.
TTCGGGAGTTCCATGACTCAGTTCTGGGTGGGCATCCAGGGATCTCGGCAACCCGGAATGCCATCGCTAGGATATTCTGGTGGTCTTCTTTAGCCTCTGATGTTGGGGAATTTGTGTCTGCTTGTGGTGTATGTGCCCGTGCGAAAACCCCCATAACCGGCCGGCCGGGGAATTGGTGCCACTGCCAATTCCTGATAGACCATGGACCCATTTTCCATGGATTTCATCACCAATCTTCCCCCTTCCAAGGGTAATACCGTCATTTGGGTAGTGGTGGGCAGGTTTAGTAAGCAGGCACATTTTGTACCCTTGGCGGCTCTACATAATGCGGAAACGTTGTTCAGATTGTTTGTTGAGCATGTGGTGCGGTTGCATGGGGTACCCTTGAATGTGGTGTCTGATAGGGGGGTACAATTTGTTTCCAGATTTTAGAGGGCATTTTGAAAGAGGTTGGGTTTTGGTCTGTCTTTTTCATCCGCTTATCATCCAGAGACTAATGGGCAGATTGAGCGGACCAATCAGTCTCTGGAGCAAATTCTGCGTTGCCTGACCTCAGCCCGACAGGATGAATGGTGTACTGCGTTACCTTTGGCTGAGTTTGCGTTTAACAACCGCATTAACCAGTCTAAGGGTACATCTCCCTTTTTCTGCATCTATGGGTTTCATCCACATTTTGGAGAGTTCTTCCGTTTGGACTCTGGGTGTCCTGGGGCAGATGAGACTATCCAGCGGTTGAGGGAGGTATGGCGGGAGGTCCAGAGTAACATTACGAAGGCTCAGGCTAAATATAAGTTTTTTGCAGACAAAAACGGTCCGTGGGGCCGGTGTTCCAGGTTGGGGATAAGGTATGGTTATCTACCAAGAATATAAGGCTCAAGGTCCCCTCTGCCAAGCTTGGACCTAAATGTATTGGTCCCTATGTAATTACCGAAGCGGTTAACCCGGTGGCTTTTCGGTTGCGTCTCCCGCCGTCTCTACGGATCCCCAATGTTTTCCATAGGGCCCTTTTGAAACCTGTAGGGTCCTGTGGGGAAGCATCATTGTCTTCCCCGCCACCGGTTTTGGAATGAATTGTTGACTCTAGGTTGGTCCGTCGTGCTCTTCAATATCTTGTGCATTTGAAAGGCTATGGTCCTGAGGACCGGTCGTGGGTTCCTGCCTGATTGTTTCATGCAGATCACTAGGTCCGGGCCTTTCATGCCAAGTATCCTGAGAGACCCGGGGGTCCAGTGGCCCCCCGTTGAGAGGGGGGTACTGTCATGATCCAGGACGGAGTTTTGTCTTTGTCCCGTCCTGGTCAGACAGGGGTTAATTGTTTCTGCCTCTCTCTGACAGAGGGCGGCTATTTAGTGGCCACTCGACCTAGGTCCGGTGTCAGTTATACTCCTGCCCTCGGCTGAGTTACTTGACCTCTTGCGTACGTGTGCCTTGTGCCTGATAACTTGTTGCTTGTTTGGTTTTGATCCGGTTCCGTCCCTGTTACGAGTTCTGCCTGTCCCTCTTGTACTGCGCTACCCTCTCTGTGTAAGACTCTCTGCCTGTGACTTGACTATTCTCTGCTCATCCCTGTAGTACCGCACCACCCTCTCCGTGTATGACCTCTTCTTGTCTGACCTGCGTTTCCCTCTCCTCTACTACAGTATTTCTGCAGTAGGTATATTACATCATCTGCAGCAGTAGGATGCTAAGCCCCGCCCCCTGCAGTCACATGATCGTAGGACCTTGTACTCCTTACTACTTTCAGTGTCGCAGGTCCTGTCTGCTTGAACTTTCATTGCAGTATCGGACCCCAGGCCCTCACCCTGCTTAGCCGTGGCAGTTTGCCGACGCTCACAGGATCCTGACACCTTTCCTTGCTTTGCTGCTGGGGAAGTGTGACCACCTCCTCTTCCTCAAAACTGCACACGTAACCATCTTGGATTTGTACAAGGACAATACCTTCTTGTTAGCATCGGTCTAAAGGTCAAACAGACTGTTGTAGTCAGGGTATGCCAGAATTGGAGCCTCTGTCAACATTGATTGAAGGAAACATCTAATTCCTGAGTCCAGGTGATCAATTGATTCTTGTCTGACGTGCAGAATGAACTCTCAACAGCTTTTGCAGGGGTGAAGCGATCTAGGTGAAAGTTTTGATGAAGCGGCGGTAGTATCCTGGAAATCCCAAGAAACTTCTGACCTCTCAGACAGCAGTTGGGACAGGCCATTTCTGGACAGTGGCATTCTTTTCAGGATCTGTAACCACTCCTTCAGTACTCACTAAGCTGCCTAGATACTGCACTCTGAGTTTCAATAGGTGGCACTTGGAGGGCTTGACTTTCAAGCTATAGCTAGTAAGAGTCTTGAAGACATCTGACAGGTGCTTGAGGTGTTTTTAGCAGGTTCTGGAAAACATGATCACCTCATCCAGATAAGTCAGGATTGTCTCAAAGTTCTTGTAACCTAGGCAGTAGTCCATAGTCCATTGGTCTTCGGGAAGTTCCTGAGGCACTGCACAGTCCAAAAGGCTTACAATTGAATTCAATCAGGCCCATTGATATTGGGAAGGATGTTTTCACTCAGTCTTCTCAGGCTACAGGTACTTATCAATACCCACTAGTCAGTTCTGACGTCAAGAAAAATACAGCTGATTTTAAGGCTGTGAAGTATTCCTCAATACATTGCATGGAGTAGGCATCTTCTGGGTTACACGATTCAGCTTTCTATGGTCCACACAGAAGCGGATGTCAACATCCTTCTTCCTTACAAATACAAGTGCTACTGTGACTGTCTCTTATAATGTCTGCACTTTTCATGTCTTGGATTAACTTTTTCTCTTGCTGTTACATCAATGGATGGATGGGCTAGTATCTTTGCCAGATTGGTGGTTGTGAACCGGTGGGGACGGATTGCTGGATGAATGCCACTTTCCAAAAGTCCACAGATTTCTTACTGAATGCTTGATGGTGTTCTTTCACGACATTTAGAACTTCACTCCTCCACTTGTCTATAGTGTTCCGATCTCCCACATGAGACTCTCCTCACCATGGGTTTGCTGAAGTTTTCTCAGGACTAACTTCTGTCTGGGTACCTCTTTGGCAGTTCAGCAATTGTTGACTTATGATATCCTGGAAGGACACTCTTGACATCTTGGCAACAGCGCGGCACTTTCTCAGCTTCATCTGTTGATCACTAAGATTCATCAAATGAATAGGGACTCTCCCTTCAGTTATCTTAGCAAGACTCCGAGCAACCAGACTGGACACTTTAACATTCAGTGGTATTGGTTCCACCAGGACATCATAGTTTTGACCTCGCAATCTAATTCATGCTTTGCACCATATCTCTGTCCCAGTACCTGTGAGTAAAAAGATAAGATGCTTACTCCCCTCCCGGGTCATACCAATTGTTCCATCTGGGCCCCCATGCAATATGCAGATGGTCCTCTGGATCGCTTGTCTTTCTTTGTATGGAGTCAGGATCATTTCATGCTATAGGGCATCCAGCATCTCTTGCAGACAGTTTTGCAAAACATTCATGCCCAGGACAATAGTGAGAAATCCATCATCCTGGACATCAACAACAATTAGGCCCTGTGTGGGAATTCTGCTTGGCCGATTTTTACTGTAGGTTGTCCATTGCTGGCAATAACATTTATCGAGGCTTCTGGAAGAGACAGTAACTGTTCAGGATTTCAGTAGCGCTCATAGCAGGAGACTTGAATGGTGGTGATCTGTGAGTCAAGTAAAGCTGAGAAATGAACTCTATCAGTTTCAATGGTTGATTACAGGACACTTGCCAATGTATCTAGGAACCCATTTTTGATAGTTTGAACCTAGGTGTTCTTCTCTCGAGGGTTCTCTGGCACTTCCTGCAGATAGACCTCCCTTGAGAGTCAAACTGATCTGTGTGCCATCTTCCTGGATTGCCATAGACACCATCCCTAGAACCATTAATGCCATCTGTCTATGTGGAACCAGGAGTATTCAAGTTGCTGATACTGCTGCTGCTTTAAATCTTTTAGCTCCTCACACTTCACTGTCAGTTTCTTGGTCAGTTCTACAACTTGGCAACAGCTCTCATGCAGCATCAGAGGTTTGTACTTGAGCACAGTTGGTAAAAAAAACTCTTTGAGACCAGTTGGTGTTGCCATTCTGCGTTTTTTTGGAAACACACTTTTGACCCTTGGGTTGGCCACATGGTCTACTGCAAGCAGCAACTTGGCTGGAATCTGCTTCTTCTGCTTCCTTAAAGTCTAGGAATGAGCTGTCTGGGTTCTGTAGGGACAGCAGTAGAGTCTTGATAGACTCTGTCCTTGCCCCCTCTACAAAGTGGTTCTTTAAGGTGGTATCCGCATTCAGTATTTCATGAGGGTCCATTACATGTATATCATGCAGTGCTTCTTGAAAGACAAGAGCAAAATCTCTCATTGACTCATCAAACTTCTGTTTTTTTTGCAAAAGAACCACTATTTTAATTATGGGACTTTTTTTAATCAAAGGTGGCACTCGGTCTCTCAAAGATTTGTTCAACAATTCCTTTCTCAGTATGGGACTAGTATTTCAGCTCCCTTAGAACTGCTCCACTCAATTGCCCAATTCATATTTAAACCTTCTGCTCTTTGGACACTAGTCTGTATCTTTGCTCTGAAGTCTCTTAGTTCATTGGCATCCCCTTTATTGCTTGGGAGCCATGGTGGTCCAAAATTGTATGGCACAGTTAGAGGCATTTAGTGGTCATGCTGGAAGCTTCACTACTGCTTGGTAGGTCACACTCTTTATGCTCAGACATTTTATTATTATATATTATATCTAGTGTTGAGCATTCCGATACTGCAAATATCGGGTATCGGCCAATATTCGCTGTATCGGAATTCCGATACCGAGTACCGATATTTTTACAATATCGGATACCGGAATCGGAAGTCCCCATAATGCAATGAGCCACTGTTGTGGCTGTGATTGGCTGCTGAAATGATGTCATCATGATGCGCGGTCTGTGCGCATCATGATGCGCGGTCTGTGCGCATCATGATGCGCGGTCTGTACGGGCCTGCCGGGGTCTGTGCGGGCCAGCCGGGGTCTGTGCGGGCCTGCCGGGGATCTGTGACGGCTGCTGGGGGTCTGTGCCGGCTGCCGGGGGTCTGTGCGGACTGCCGGGGGTCTGTGCGGGCCTGCCGGGGGTCTGTATGGGCCTGCCGGGGGTCTGTGCCGGCTGCCAGGGGTCTGTGCGGACTGCCGGGGGTCTGTACGGGTCTGCCGGGGGTCTGTGCGGACTGCCAGGGGTCTGTACGGGCCTGCCAGGGGTCTGTGCCGGCTGCCGGGGGTCTGTGCGGACTGCCGGGGGTCTGTACAGGCTTGCCGGGGGTCTTTGCCGGCTGCCGGGGGTCTGTGCGGACTGCCGGGAGTCTGTGTGGGCCTGCCGGGGGTTGTGTGTGTGTGCAGGCATCGTCCGATGGGACTACAAGTCCCATCGGGCTACGCCTGCTACAATGACAGTGATTGACACATTAGCCAATGATGGGACAGTAGTAGTCCCATCATCCGGCTAATGTGTTGAATGTAAATATATATATACATATATATATATATATATATATACATACTACATACATACTACATATATACAACATTCATACAACATACATACATACTACTTACATACTTCAAATATACTACATTCATACAACATACATACATACTACATAAATACTACATTCATACAGCATACATACATACTACATATACAGTATACAACATTCATATAACATACATACTACATACATACTACATATATACAACATACATACATACTACATATATACTACATATATACTACATTCATACAGCTTACATACATACTACATACATACTTCATATATACTACATTCATACAACATACATACATACTACATATATACTACATTCATACAGCATACATACATACATAATACATGCATACTACATATATACAACATTCATACAACATACATGCATACTACATACTACTTACATACTTCATATATACTACATTCATGCAACATACATACATACTACATACTTACTACATATATACTACATATATACCACATACATACTACATATATACAACATTCATACAACATACATACTACATACATACTACATATATACTACATTCATACAACATACATACATACTACATACTACATACATACTTCATATATACTACATTCATACAACATACATACATACTACATATATACTACATTCATACAACATGTATACATACTACATACATACTACATATATACCACATACATACTACATATATACAACATTCATAAAACATACATACATACTACATACATACTTCATATATACTACATTCATACAACATACATACATACTTCATATATACTACATTCATACAACATACATACATACATACTACATACATACTTCATATATACTACATTCATACAACATACATACATACTACATATATACTACATTCATACAACATGCATACATACTACATACATACTACATATATACCACATACATACTACATATATACAACATTCATAAAACATACATACATACTACATACATACTTCATATATACTACATTCATACAACATACATACATACTTCATATATACTACATTCATACAACATACATACATACATACTACATACTTACTACATATATACTACATACATACTACATATATACAACATTCATACAACATACATACTACATACATACTACATATATACTACATTCATACAACATACATACATACTACATACTACATACATACTTCATATATACTACATTCATACAACATACATACTACATACTACATACAAACTTCATATATACTACATTCATACAACATACATACATACTACATACTACATACATACTTCATATATACTACATTCATACAACATACATACATACTACATACTACATACATACTTCATATATACTACATTCATACAACATACATACATACTACATATATACTACATTCATACAACATGCATACATACTACATACATACTACATATATACTACATACATACTACATATATACTACATATATACTACATTCATACAGCTTACATACATACTACATATATACAACATTCATACAACATACATACTACATAGATACTACATATATACTACATTCATACAACATACATACATACTACATACTACATACATACTTCATATATACTACATTCATACAACATACATACATACTACATATATACTACATTCATACAACATGCATACATACTACATACATACTACATATATACCACATACATACTACATATATTCAACATTCATAAAACATACATACATACTACATACATACTTCATATATACTACATTCATACAACATACATACATACTTCATATATACTACATTCATACAACATACATACATACATACTACATACTTACTACATATATACTACATATATACAACATACATACTACATATATACAACATTCATACAACATACATACTACATACATACTACATATATACTACATTCATACAACATACATACATACTACATACTACATACATACTTCATATATACTACATTCATACAACATACATACATACTACATATATACTACATTCATACAACATGCATACATACTACATACATACTACATATATACTACATACATACTACATATATACAACATTCATAAAACATACATACTACATACATACTTCATATATACTACATTCATACAACATACATACATACTTCATATATACTACATTCATACAACATACATACATACTACATACTACATACATACTTCATATATACTACATTCATACAACATACATACATACTACATATATACTACATTCATACAACATGCATACATACTACATACTACATATATACCACATACATACTACATATATACAACATTCATAAAACATACATACATACTACATACATACTTCATATATACTACATTCATACAACATACATACATACTTCATATATACTACATTCATACAACATACATACATACATACTACATACTTACTACATATATACTACATATATACTACATACATACTACATATATACAACATTCATACAACATACATACTACATACATACTACATATATACTACATTCATACAACATACATACATACTACATACTACATACATACTTCATATATACTACATTCATACAACATACATACATACTACATATATACTACATTCATACAACATGCATACATACTACATACATACTACATATATACTACATACATACTACATATATACAACATTCATAAAACATACATACATACTACATACATGCTTCATATATACTACATTCATACAACATACATACATACTTCATATATACTACATTCATACAACATACATACATACTACATACTACATATATACAACATACATACATACTACATATATACTACATATATACTACATTCATACAGCTTACATACATACTACATACATACTTCATATATACTACATTCATACAACATACATACATACTACATATATACTACATTCATACAGCATACATACATACATAATACATGCATACTACATATATACAACATTCATACAACATACATGCATACTACATACTACTTACATACTTCATATATACTACATTCATACAACATACATACATACTACATACTTACTACATATATACTACATATATACCACATACATACTACATATATACAACATTCATACAACATACATACTACATATATACTACATTCTTACAACATACATACATACTACATACTACATACATACTTCATATATACTAATTCATACAACATACATACATACTACATAAATACTACATTCATACAACATGCATACATACTACATACATACTACATATATACCACATACATACTACATATATACAACATTCATAAAACATACATACATACTACATACATACTTCATATATACTACATTCATACAACATACATACATACTTCATATATACTACATTCATACAACATACATACATACATACTACATACTTACTACATATATACTACATATATACTACATACATACTACATATATACAACATTCATACAACATACATACTACATACATACTACATATATACTACATTCATACAACATACATACATACTACATACTACATACATACTTCATATATACTACATTCATACAACATACATACATACTACATATATACTACATTCATACAACATGCATACATACTGCATACATACTACATATATACTACATACATACTACATATATACAACATTCATAAAACATACATACATACTACATACATACTTCATATATACTACATTCATACAACATACATACATATTTCATATATACTACATTCATACAACATACATACATACTACATATATACTACATTCATACAACATGCATACATACTACATACATACTACATGTATACCACATACATACTACATATATACAACATTCATAAAACATACATACATACTACATACATACTTCATATATGCTACATTCATACAACATACATACATACTTCATATATACTACATTCATACAACATACATACATACATACTACATACTTACTACATATATACTACATATATACTACATACATACTACATATATACAACATTCATACAACATACATACTACATACATACTACATATATACTACATTCATACAACATACATACATACTGCATACTACATACATACTTCATATATACTACATTCATACAACATACATACATACTACATATATACTACATTCATACAACATGCATACATACTACATACATACTACATATATACTACATACATACTACATATATACAACATTCATAAAACATACATACATACTACATACATACTTCATATATACTACATTCATACAACATACATACATACTTTATATATACTACATTCATACAACATACATACATACATACTACATACATACTACATATATACTACATACATACTACATATATACAACATTCATAAAACATACATACATACTACATACATACTTCATATATACTACATTCATACAACATACATACATACTTTATATATACTACATTCATACAACATACATACATACTACATATATACTACATTCATACAACATGCATACATACTACATACATACTACATATATACTACATACATACTACATATATACAACATTCATAAAACATACATACTACATACATACTTCATATATACTACATTCATACAACATACATACATACTTCATATATACTACATTCATACAACATACATACATACTACATACTACATACATACTTCATATATACTACATTCATACAACATACATACATACTACATATATACTACATTCATACAACATGCATACATACTACATACTACATATATACCACATACATACTACATATATACAACATTCATAAAACATACATACATACTACATACATACTTCATATATACTACATTCATACAACATACATACATACTTCATATATACTACATTCATACAACATACATACATACATACTACATACTTACTACATATATACTACATGTATACTACATACATACTACATATATACAACATTCATACAACATACATACTACATACATACTACATATATACTACATTCATACAACATACATACATACTACATACTACATACATACTTCATATATACTACATTCATACAACATACATACATACTACATATATACTACATTCATACAACATGCATACATACTACATACATACTACATATATACTACATACATACTACATATATACAACATTCATAAAACATACATACATACTACATACATGCTTCATATATACTACATTCATACAACATACATACATACTTCATATATACTACATTCATACAACATACATACATACTACATACTACATATATACAACATACATACATACTACATATATACTACATATATACTACATTCATACAGCTTACATACATACTACATACATACTTCATATATACTACATTCATACAACATACATACATACTACATATATACTACATTCATACAGCATACATACATACATAATACATGCATACTACATATATACAACATTCATACAACATACATGCATACTACATACTACTTACATACTTCATATATACTACATTCATACAACATACATACATACTACATATATACTACATTCATACAACATACATACATATTTCATATATACTACATTCATACAACATACATACATACTACATATATACTACATTCATACAACATGCATACATACTACATACATACTACATGTATACCACATACATACTACATATATACAACATTCATAAAACATACATACATACTACATACATACTTCATATATACTACATTCATACAACATACATACATACTTCATATATACTACATTCATACAACATACATACATACATACTACATACTTACTACATATATACTACATATATACTACATACATACTACATATATACAACATTCATACAACATACATACTACATACATACTACATATATACTACATTCATACAACATACATACATACTGCATACTACATACATACTTCATATATACTACATTCATACAACATACATACATACTACATATATACTACATTCATACAACATGCATACATACTACATACATACTACATATATACTACATACATACTACATATATACAACATTCATAAAACATACATACATACTACATACATACTTCATATATACTACATTCATACAACATACATACATACTTTATATATACTACATTCATACAACATACATACATACATACTACATACATACTACATATATACTACATACATACTACATATATACAACATTCATAAAACATACATACATACTACATACATACTTCATATATACTACATTCATACAACATACATACATACTTTATATATACTACATTCATACAACATACATACATACTACATATATACTACATTCATACAACATGCATACATACTACATACATACTACATATATACTACATACATACTACATATATACAACATTCATAAAACATACATACTACATACATACTTCATATATACTACATTCATACAACATACATACATACTTCATATATACTACATTCATACAACATACATACATACTACATACTACATACATACTTCATATATACTACATTCATACAACATACATACATACTACATATATACTACATTCATACAACATGCATACATACTACATACTACATATATACCACATACATACTACATATATACAACATTCATAAAACATACATACATACTACATACATACTTCATATATACTACATTCATACAACATACATACATACTTCATATATACTACATTCATACAACATACATACATACATACTACATACTTACTACATATATACTACATGTATACTACATACATACTACATATATACAACATTCATACAACATACATACTACATACATACTACATATATACTACATTCATACAACATACATACATACTACATACTACATACATACTTCATATATACTACATTCATACAACATACATACATACTACATATATACTACATTCATACAACATGCATACATACTACATACATACTACATATATACTACATACATACTACATATATACAACATTCATAAAACATACATACATACTACATACATGCTTCATATATACTACATTCATACAACATACATACATACTTCATATATACTACATTCATACAACATACATACATACTACATACTACATATATACAACATACATACATACTACATATATACTACATATATACTACATTCATACAGCTTACATACATACTACATACATACTTCATATATACTACATTCATACAACATACATACATACTACATATATACTACATTCATACAGCATACATACATACATAATACATGCATACTACATATATACAACATTCATACAACATACATGCATACTACATACTACTTACATACTTCATATATACTACATTCATACAACATACATACATACTACATACTTACTACATATATACTACATATATACCACATACATACTACATATATACAACATTCATACAACATACATACTACATATATACTACATTCTTACAACATACATACATACTACATACTACATACATACTTCATATATACTAATTCATACAACATACATACATACTACATAAATACTACATTCATACAACATGCATACATACTACATACATACTACATATATACCACATACATACTACATATATACAACATTCATAAAACATACATACATACTACATACATACTTCATATATACTACATTCATACAACATACATACATACTTCATATATACTACATTCATACAACATACATACATACATACTACATACTTACTACATATATACTACATATATACTACATACATACTACATATATACAACATTCATACAACATACATACTACATACATACTACATATATACTACATTCATACAACATACATACATACTACATACTACATACATACTTCATATATACTACATTCATACAACATACATACATACTACATATATACTACATTCATACAACATGCATACATACTGCATACATACTACATATATACTACATACATACTACATATATACAACATTCATAAAACATACATACATACTACATACATACTTCATATATACTACATTCATACAACATACATACATATTTCATATATACTACATTCATACAACATACATACATACTACATATATACTACATTCATACAACATGCATACATACTACATACATACTACATGTATACCACATACATACTACATATATACAACATTCATAAAACATACATACATACTACATACATACTTCATATATACTACATTCATACAACATACATACATACTTCATATATACTACATTCATACAACATACATACATACATACTACATACTTACTACATATATACTACATATATACTACATACATACTACATATATACAACATTCATACAACATACATACTACATACATACTACATATATACTACATTCATACAACATACATACATACTGCATACTACATACATACTTCATATATACTACATTCATACAACATACATACATACTACATATATACTACATTCATACAACATGCATACATACTACATACATACTACATATATACTACATACATACTACATATATACAACATTCATAAAACATACATACATACTACATACATACTTCATATATACTACATTCATACAACATACATACATACTTTATATATACTACATTCATACAACATACATACATACATACTACATACATACTACATATACTACATTCATATAACATACATACATGCATACTACATACTACATACATACTACATATATAATACATTCATACAACATACATACATGCATAGTACATACTACATACATACAACATGCATACAACATGCTACAGACATACAACAAACATGCTATAGACATACAACATACATACTACATACATACTACATTACTACATACAATACATTCATACAATACATACATATAGACATACAGTACATATAACATAGAGAACATACTCACCATCACTTGTCACTTTGTTCTCACTGTAAAAAATATGAAAAAAACAAACAACCGATATACTCCCTGATCCGCAGAAATCCATGAGTGTCCCACGACGACCTCCTGCACTGCATCACTGAGAGGTTACTATAGTTCACTGGTCTCACTTTATGGCAAAAGCTGCGTGGGAACTTTCTCACACAACAATGCCAAAAGTGAGACTAGAGACTATTTTTTTACAGTGGCGGAGGAATACAGTGCGGAAGGATACCTACCTCCAGTCATTGTATTTCTGGGGCCCCTAGAGAGCAGTAGCATCAGCTGATGCTGTTGTTCTCCACGGGAGATCGTCGTGGGACACTCGTGGATTTCTGCGGATCAGGGAGTATATCAGTTGTTTGTTATTTTCATATTTTTTATAGATGACACTGGCTTCGGGGAACAAAGTGACAAGTGATGGTGAGTATGTACTCTATGTTATATGTACTGTATGTCTATATGTATGTATTGTATGAATGTATGAATGTATTGTATGTAGTATGTATGTAGTATGTATGTTGTATGTCTGTAGCATGTTGTATGTATGTTGTATATATGTAGTATGTATGTAATATGTACTATGTATGTATGTGCTATGAATGTAGTATATATGTAGTATGTATGTAGTATGTAGTATGCATGTATTTTGTATGAATGTAGTATATATGTAGTATGTAGTATGCATGTATATGTTGTATGAATGTAGTATATATGTAGTATGTATGTAGTTTGTATGTATGTTGTATGAATGTAGTATATATGAAGTATGTGTGTAGTATGTAGTATGCATGTATGTATGTATGTTGTATGAATGTAATATATATGTAGTATGTATGTAGTATGTAGTATGTATGTGTTGTATGAATGTAGTATATATGTAGTATGTAGTATGCATGTATATGTTGTATGAATGTAGTATATATGTAGTATGTATGTAGTATGTATGTATGTTGTATGAATGTAGTATATATGAAGTATGTGTGTAGTACGTAGTATGCATGTATGTTGTATGAATGTTGTATATATGTAGTATGCATGTATTATGTAGTATGTATGTATGTATATATGTAGTATGTATGTAGTATATATGTAGTATGTATGTATGTTGTATGAATGTAGTATATATGAAGTATGTATGTAGTATGTATGTATGTTGTATGAATGTAGTATATATGTAGTATGTATGTAGTATGTATGCTGTATGAATGTAGTATATATGTAGTATGTATGTATGCTGTATGAATGTAGTACATATGTAGTATGTATGTATGTTATATGAATGTAGTATATATGTAGTATGTATGTATGTATGTTGTATGAATGTAGTATATATGCAGTATGTATGTATTATGTAGTATGTATGTGTGTTGTATGAATGTAGTATATATGTAGTATGTATGTAGCATGTATGTATGTTGTATGAATGTAGTATATATGAAGTATGTATGTAGTATGTACGTTGTATGAATGTTGTATATATGTAGTATGTATGTATATATTGTTTTTTTTACATTCAACACATTAGCCGGATGATGGGACTGCTACTGTCCCATCATTGGCTAATGTGTCAATCACTGTCATTGTAGCAGGCATAGCCCGATGGGACTTGTAGTCCCATCGGACGATGCCTGCACACACACACAACCCCCGGCAGGCCCGCACAGACCCCTGGCAGTCCGCACAGACCCCCGGCAGGCCCACACAGACCCCCGGCAGTCCGCACAGACCCCTGGCAACCGGCCCAGACCCCCAGCAGGCCCGCACAGACCCCTGGCAGTCCGCACAGACCCCCGGCAGCCAGCACAGACCCCCGGCAGCCGGCACAGACCCCTGGCAGGCCCGAACAGACCCCCCGGCAGGCCCGTACAGACCCCCGGCAGGCCCGCACAGACCCCCGGCAGTCCGTACACACCCCCGGCAGCCGGCACAGACCCCCGGCAGGCCCATACAGACCCCGGCAGTCTGCACAGACCCCTGGCAGGCCCATACAGACCCCAGGCAGGCCCGCACAGACCCCCGAGAGGCCCGTACAGACCCCGCCCACACACATAGACACGCACAGTGTCCGCCCACGCACCGCCCACACTCTTCCCCCCTCCCGATCTGCAAGTAAAGAAAGGGTTTTTTTAATTCCGATATTTCTGTCCCATTGATTTGCATGGGGCTTCCGGTATCAGAATTGGCGATACCCGATACTTTTTGGGTATCAGTCCGATCCAATCCGATCCGATATTTCTCAATATCGGAAAGTATCACTCAACACTAATTATATCTATATATATAAAAATGAGTGTATGTTTGTGTGTGTGTTTCAGCCACGCCCACTCCACATAGCAACCAATCACTAAGCATCTTTCATTTCTCCAGAGCTGTTTAAACGAAGCTGAGCTGTGATTGGATGCTGTGAGCAACAGCTTTCCTTGTAGATGGTTGTGCTAACTGAGGCCTATTATTCTTATCATTTCTATGGTGTTATTGTCCTTCAGTAAAGCTGGAAATAACACAATTTATTACTGTGCCGACACAGAGCACCCTCTGACACAGACTGCAGGGGGAGCCCAGGGGGAACCCAGTATCACACAGAATAGGATTAGAGACACAGCTCAGCAGTCAGTAACACAGGATAGGAATAGATACATGGCTCAGCAGACCATATCACACAAGATAGGATTAGATACACGGCTCAGCAGACAGTATCACACAGGATAGGATTAGATACATGGCTCAGCAGACAGTATCACACAGGATAGGATTACATACACGGCTCAGCAGACTATCACACAAGAGAGGATTAGATACACGGCTCAGCAGACAGTACCACACAGGATTGGATAAGATACACGGCTCAGCAGACTATCACACAAGAGAGGATTAGATACACGGCTCAGCAGACTATCTCACAGGAGAGGACTAGATACATGGGTCAGCAGACAATATCACACAGGATAGGATAAGATACACAGCTCAGTTGCCAGTATCACACAGGATAAGATTAGATACACAGCTCAGCAGTCAGTATCACACAGGATAGGATTAGATACCGTGCCAACTCAGACCACCCTATGACACAATACACCAACAAAACTAATCCTCTAAATCTGAAGCTATAGCTTCAAGGACACTACAGGAGTGTTAATCAAGCAACCAAGATGTGAACACTTAATCTAAATAGTAAATTAACTACATAGAAATAAGGTCACCATGAAAGGATGTTAATCAATAGTACAAAATTTATTAGAAAAATACTTACAGTATATTTAATAATAGATCATTACAATAATTGTGAGGGCTGTTACATAATATGAGACAACATAACAGAAACAACTGGGACTACAAAATAGGAGCATGAACCTACTGGGGTTCAATAGAAAGACAGTGCAATATGACTGGTTTGCTAATACACAATTCCATATAATAAAACAACCAGATCAAATCCCCCAGACACCATTGCTATCCCCCAAAAAATTTTATGATGCCAGAAAAATACAGCATATCAGATGGATAGTCAGGTTAAATGGTAATATGGTTACCACAAAAATTTTATGTGAAACAATTAGCCTACTCTCATTTAATGAGTGGTAACCTATGCTATAATGCAAAAAAAACCTTTTAGAAAAGGGGAAAAGGTATACCTGAAGTCATGGTGTTAGCAGGTAAAGGTAGGTGCCCCTACTGGAGTCCCACTCAGCAGCCTCGACGTACGTTTCGCCAAAAGCAGCTTCGTCTGACACAGATTGCAGGGGGATCCCAGTGTGAGCCCAGTATCACACAGGATAGGATTAGATACACGGCTCAGCAGACTGTATCACACAGGATATGATTAGATACACGGTTCAGCACACAATATCACGCAGGATAGGATTAGATACATAGCTCAGCACACAGTATCACACAGGATAGGATTAGATACACAGCTCAGGAGACAGTATCCCAAAGGATATGGTTAGATACACAGCTCAGGAGACAGTATCCCAAAGGATATGGTTAGATACACAGCTCAGCAACAGGATGTGCCAAAGGAGAGGACATTTTCATTCCAAGAATTCCACTTATTCCATCTGATTTGCCTTTCGATTTTAACCCTAGAACGCATGACCATAAAAATCTACACTTTCACATACCTGGGGCCTTTTAGGCCCATGTGCAAATAACATGGAATAACTCAAACAAAAATAATTTTCAAAGTTTATTTGAATATTGCAAAGTAAGGATGCATTCCCACTAGCGCTGGTGTCTGCCAGGAGGAGATCTGTAATGGATCTGACCTCCTGGTGACCCCAGCTAAGGCTGGCAGAATCCCGGCATTCCAGCAGCCTTAGCTGGAGTTACCAAGAGATCAGATCCATTACGGATCACCTCCTGGCAGACCCCAGCACCAGTGGGAACACAGCCTTAGATGTGAATAATTCAAAACATTACTATGTACAAAAAAAAACAAAAGAGTAACTGAACGGGCTTAAAACGCCCAATATACTCATTCGATATAACTCTTTATAATAATGTTTTTTTGTCTAAAAGTTTTTTATATAAAAGTTGCAGTAAACATGCTGCAGGAATATCTCTTTTCAAAGGTTCCTTTTCTACTTTACTAATGACCGCAACAACTGACAGGACGAGTTCTCTTGTCATCAAAACGAAGGCTTCTCCGAATATCCTCAAATCTATTGACTGTAATGTGGATCTGAAAAAGGGTTCATAAAGAGTTCTCTGATAGGAACATCGTATGATTTTGTACTCCCTGCCAGAGGAGTAAGGCCAATATAAGCATACAGTTCCTTTTTTGTTATATTTTTCCATGTTTTTTTTCTTCCTGAAGCGCTACGTTTTCCTTCTAAGTTAGTACACAAAACTACCTCATCTACAATATCATCTGAAAATAATTTACAGAACATATCTCTGTTGGACAAGAATTGTGGAATTCCTACAGTTCCCTGAGCAACTCTAACAATATTATGTGATGGGGTTCGTTCAAGAACCTCAGCAGTACTGTTCCAAAAAACATTAGTTTTGGATGTTCTATTTGTACATTCTGCTGGATCCATTACTTCTTCATCATCTGAAGAATCACTGGACGATGAAGTAGAGACATTAGCTGGTGGCATGTACTTTTCATCAGACAAAGAAAGTTCACTGTCTTCATCACTATCAAAAATGATTGCTTCGATTTCTTGGTCAGTCAAACCCCTGGATGTAGACTGTGCCATTATAACCTTAGAAGTCAGTAAACTAAAATGAAAAAAAAAAAAGATTACAATCAGGGTTGTACACTCTTTGTTAGTGTGTGTGCTAAGGGTAAAGTGCAGACCCCTCCTCTCACCTTCAGCAGGTCACCACTTTCTTTTAGGTGCAGTAGAAGCTTTTGGATTTTTGGAACTCAGAAAGTTTCTTTTTCAAGAAACAAGAAAGCTGACTCCTTCCTCCAAAGTCTCTTCAGCAAGTAGCACACAATGAACAGTGTTCAGGACCTATGATGATGTCAGAGACGCATGACGTTGTGAGGGAGCCTCCTTCCCAAGATCACATGACCATGTAGTCAGGAAGAATTCACACTCTTCATAGCAACAGCAGAGTCAAAAAGACTGAGTCAAAGTCTTCCCCAGCAACAGTGAGGACAAAAAGACTTAGGATCACATGTAAACCTAGTATGGGCCTAAAAGGCCCCAGGTATGTGGATATGGGGTATTCACAAAAAAGAGTTGTTATACCGAAATGCCTGTAACATAAAAATAAATGAACAACTGGAAATGACAAACAACTATATACCTGAGGAATACCTAGAGTTTCAAAATTCTAACTAAAGTAATCTTGCAGAAAATAGAAAACAATTAACAGGGCGGGCCTGCGAGGCCCCAGGTATGCGTTCTAGGGTTTTATACTCCTCCAGTTTCTATTTCGACTGACATTTGTAATGTCCATTAACAAGGCTCATAGACATTCCTTGAAAGTAGTGGAGATCGATTTGCAATCTCCATGCTTTTCTCATGGTCAACTTTGCGTGGCCTTTTAAAGATTTGGAGCTGCCAAAAATCTGTTCATCTTTGCACCGAAAGGAAAACCAAAAATGTTGTTTATCAAAAGGCTCTTGAATGAGTTGAAATAAAATATTATCAACACTTGGGTAATCATTTAGTTAATTTGTGTTGCAAATCTGTAGTGTTGAATATATGATCTGAAATGTTTTTATGTGCAATATAATCATTACGATTTGCTATAACTAACCACAGTTAGTTACTATGCCCGTACAACGCTGGGTTCTTCAGCTAGTCTATATATATATAAAAGCGAGTGTATGTGTGTGTGTATGTGTGTGTGTATCGATGACGATGTCATAATGGTTGCCATGGTGACGATGATGTCATAATAGGTTGCCATTTAGTGATGAGCGAACATGCTCACCACTAGAGTTGAGAGACTTTTGGTTTTTTAGGGTCGCGTTTCGTTTCGTGAAACCCGACTTTTCCAAAA
The DNA here is from genome assembly GCF_039654945.1 of Dendrobates tinctorius. Classification (NCBI taxonomy): domain Eukaryota; kingdom Metazoa; phylum Chordata; class Amphibia; order Anura; family Dendrobatidae; genus Dendrobates; species Dendrobates tinctorius. Next base: position 4,255,728 of record NW_027361770.1, on the reverse strand, counting down.
GTCGGGTCGAGCAAGATCGTCCGATTATAGTGAAAAGTCGGGGTCATTCCGAAACACGAAACCCAATGTAAGTCAATGGGGAATAAAAGTCGGCAGTGAGAGGAGGACAGGAAACACACCTACAGTGCCCATTTGAATGCCAAAAGCATCAATTCTTCTTACTTAAGCTTGTCAACCTTAATTAACTTCATAATATAAGTTACGCACTGAAAAATGGGGGTTATTTGGCTAAAGTTGTGGGGGGGAGGGCTGGCTGCAGGTTTTCATGTGCCCTGGGCGAAAGAGCGCCCCTTTAACACATACCACAACTCATCATGCTCCGATACAGCAGATAAATAGCGGTATAGTACAATGAAAAATACCTCACTTTTTACATCTCATGACGAGGCCCATCTATTTCTCCATACAGAATCATTGGTCCCATATAATGTTTGAAACAGTATATGATGAGCTCCACATAATGCTACAGTATATGTTGGTCCCCATGGATGAAGCTCCACTGTCTTATGGGCCCAAATAATGCTCCAAACATAATGGGCCCCATTTCTAATGCTCTAGTGTATAATGGGCCCTGTAAATGCTGCTCCAGTGTCTGATGTCCACCTTTGGAATGTTCCAGTGTATGGTGGGCCCCATCTATCATTCTCCAGAGTATAGTGCTCCCCAAAAATTGCTGTCCCAACATTGAAAACAATCAAATAAGTCTCCTCGCTAGGGAATCCCTGTACTTGTCTGGACAGGTGCTGTAGCTTGCTTAACAGCTCGCCAGCCGTTCTCACGCCCAGTATGGATTGCACGTGATTGCACAAAGGTTAGAAAGGGTACCGTATCCCTGGATAACATGTATGGATAGCGTACACATTCAAAATATATGTCTCAGGAGGCAGGCTCAGACGGTGTCAGGCACAGTATGGATTGCACGTGATTGCACAAAGGTTAGAAAGGGTACCGTATCCCCAGATAACATGTATGGATAGCGTACACATTCAAAATATATGTCTCAGGAGGCAGGCTCAGACAGTGTTAGGCCCAGTATGGATTGCACGTGATTGCACAAAGGTTAGAAAGGGTACCGTATCCCCGGATAACATGTATGGATAGCGTACACATTCAAAATATATGTCTCAGGAGGCAGGCTCAGACGGTGTTAGGCCCAGTATGGATTGCACGTGATTGCACAAAGGTTAGAAAGGGTACCGTATCCCCGGATAACATGTATGGATAGCGTACACATTCAAAATATATGTCTCAGGAGGCAGGCTCAGACGGTGTTAGGCCTAGTATGGATTGCACGTGATTGCACAAAGGTTAGAAAGGGTACCGTATCCCCGGATAACATGTATGGATAGCGTACACATTCAAAATATATGTCTCAGGAGGCAGGCTCAGACGGTGTTAGGCCCAGTATGGATTGCACGTGATTGCACAAAGGTTAGAAAGGGTACCGTATCCCCGGATAACATGTATGGATAGCGTAAAACATTCAAAATATATGTCTCAGGAGGCAGGCTCAGACGGTGTTAGGCCCAGTATGGATTGCACGTGATTGCACAAAGGTTAGAAAGGGTACCGTATCCCCGGATAACATGTATGGATAGCGTACACATTCAAAATATATGTCTCAGGAGGCAGGTTCAGACGGTGTTAGGCCCAGTATGGATTGCACGTGATTGCACAAAGGTTAGAAAGGGTACCGTATCCCCGGATAACATGTATGGATAGCGTACACATTCAAAATATATGTCTCAGGAGGCAGGCTCAGACGGTGTTAGGCCCAGTATGGATTGCACGTGATTGCACAAAGGTTAGAAAGGGTACCGTATCCCCGGATAACATGTATGGATAGCGTACACATTCAAAATATATGTCTCAGGAGGCAGGCTCAGACGGTGTCAGGCACAGTATGGATTTGATGGCCCAGATTACACAGCGGAGGAGCAGGGAGAGGTAAAGATTGCAAATGCTGGGGCCCTGCCCAAGCAAGGGGGGCCCACTCGTGGGCGTCGGTACTGGCACTGGGCCCCTCATAGTACAGCGGTGTGTCTGACGGCGGGTGTGCACCACCGTCAGAGACACTTGATTGCACTATGAGGGACCCTGTGCCAGTGCCCGCGCCCAAGAGTCGGCCTACCCACCTGTCCAGGGCAACGGCACTCGCACGGTGTCGTGCGCTAGGTGGTGACCCCGACCATGGGGGGGGAGGCAGCACAGTTAGGGAGTTTTAGAAAGTGGCATATGTTGATGTTGGACATTCAGCTGATGCAAAAGGCGAAATAGGTGAAGTACCAGGAAGAGGTGGACCAAAGCAAGCCATTTTTCTGTCACCCTATGTGTCATCAGGGGAAGGTGGGACAAAATCCTTGGAAACCCATGCGTGGTTCATTTTAATGAAGGTTAGATCATCCACATTTTGGGTTGACAGACGGGTACTTTTTTCTGTCAGGATTGATCCAGCTGCACTGAAGACTCTTTCCGATAGCACACTTGCAGCTGGGCAAGCGAGCTCCTGTAAGGCATATTGGGCCAATTCAGGCCAGGTGTCCAGTTTAGCGGCCCAATAGTCAAAGGGGAATGACCTGTGTGGGAGAACATCGATATGGGAGGAAAAGTAGTTTGTAACCATAGTTGACAACTGCTGTCTCCTGTCACTTTCCATCGATGCAGTATTACCAGTTGTGTGAGCGGTATTTGAAAAATCAGTCCACAACATTGTCATGAAACCCCTGTCTCCAACGCCACTTCTGCTGTGTGCACCACGAACACCTCTGCCAAGCTGCCCCCGGCCCGTACGGCTCGTGTGAGAACCATCACCGCTGCTGTGTGCTGGGAATGCCTCAAGCAACCGATTTACCAGAGTTGCTTGTTTATTAGCCAATATTAGGTCAAGGTTCTCCTGTGGCATGATGTTTTGTAATTTGCCTTTATAGCGTGGATCCAGGATGCTGGCCAACCAGTAGTCGTCATCGTTCATCATTTTGGCAATGCGGGGGTCCCTTTTTAGGATCCGCAAGGCATAATCTGACATGTGGGCCAATGTTCCCGGTGTCAATGATGCACTGCGAGTGCTGGGTGGAGGAGCACTTTCTGGCAAATCCACATCCCTCCAGTCACGCACAAACCCTGTACCAGACCTTGCCACGCCAACATTTTCACTTGCCCCACGAGATGCATCCTCCTCCCCTAAGTAATCATCCCCATCATCCTCCTCCTCCTCCTCTTCTTCCTCCACCTCGTCCAGGAGAGGTCCCTGAGCAGACAATGGCTGAATGTCATCAAGGATTCCCTCCTCCTCTTCCTCCTCATCAACATTGGCTGCAGACGCCTGCTCCTTAAGGTGCGTCAAAGTTTGCATGAGCAGACGCATAAGTGGGATGCTCATGCTTAGGATGGCGTCGTCTGCGCTTACCAGCCGTGTGCATTCCTCAAAACACTGAAGGACTTTACAAAGGTCTTTCAGCTTCGACCACTGCACGCCTGTCAACTCCATGTCTGCTCTCAAAGTGCCTGGCCGTGTATCCTCCCACAAATGCATTATGGCCTGCCTCTGCTCGCACAGCCGCTCCACCATGTGCAGGGTGGAGTTCCACCTTGTTGCAATGTCGATAATGAGGCGGTGGTTGGGAAGGTGGAGCAATCGCTGCAGCTTCTGCATACGAACGGAGTGTACAGGCGACCGGCGGATGTGCGCGCACAGTCTTCGCACCTTCTGGAGCAGGGCTGTTAACTCCGGATAATTTTTGAGGAAGCACTGCACCACCAGGTTCAAGGTGTGAGCCAAGCAAGGTATGTGGCTGAGTTTTGAAAGGGCTATGGCTGCCACAAAATTATGCCCGTTATCACTAACTACCTTGCCTGCCTCAAGATGTACACTGCCCAGCCATGACTCAGTTTGTCGCTTCAAGTACTCGGCCAGCACCTCGGCGGTGTGTCTGTCGCCCAAACACATCATCTGCAACACAGCCTGCTGACGCTTTCCACTAGCTGCTCGATAGGGGGACACATCGTGTGCAACAGTGGCAGCTGCAGATGGAGTGCTCGTACGACTGCTCTCTGTGGACGAGCTTTCGCTTCTGGAGGAGGAGGAGGAGGAGGAGGGTCGAACTCCTACAGCCAACTGTTTCCTATACCGTGGGCTAGGCAGCACTGTCCCACCACCGCTGTCCCCTGTGAACCCTGCATCCACCACATTAACCCAGTGCGCAGTGATGGACACGTAACGGCCCTGGCCATGCCGACTGGACCATGCATCAGTTGTGAGGTGCACCTTTCCGCTCACTGACTGCTTGAGTGCATGGACAATGCGGTCTTTCACATGATGGTGGAGGGCTGGGATGGCTTTGCGAGAGAAGTGGCGACTGGGTAGGTCATAGCGTGGTACTGCATAGGCCATGAGTTCGCGGAAAGCTGTGCTTTCCACCAACCGAAAGGGCATCATCTCAAACGAGATTAGTTTGGCAATGTGGGCGTTCAAACCCAGTGTACGCAGATGAGAGACTGAGTACTTTCTTGACCTACTCATAGTGTCTGTGAGGGTGAGCTGGACTTGAGAGCTGCATATGGTGGAAGTAGCGGTGGACAGGGCGGACTGAGAGAGGGTTGATGATGGTGATGGAGTTGGTGTTCTTTCTGATGGCCTAGAATCAGTCTTTCGTTGATATAACAGTGGGATTCCCTGACTGCTGTGGCCTTGCAACGACACCTCAACATTTGCTGCTGTGCTAACCGGTGGGCTTACAGTGGGGGAAACAATGTAGCGTTGCTGACTACCTTCGTTGTGATCAGTTGCACATGTGGCACTTGAGGTTTGGTGTTGTGTCCACGCTTGCAAGTGCATGCTGGTTAAATGTCTAAGCATGCAACTGGTATTCAAATTTTTCAGATTTTTCCCTCGGCTAAAGGTCTTTGCGCACTTCTTACAGATAACCTTGGCCTGATCATGAGGATTTTGTTCAAAAAAGTGCCACACTGCACTCTTCCTACTTTGGCAGACATTTTGCGGCCTAGCACGCTGTGATCTTTTGACCCTCTGGACAAGCTGTCCAGCAACTCTTTTGATGTTTGGAACCTGTCTTTGGAGTGCTCCGGGCCTGCCAGATAACAGCTGTTGCGATGTCGATGTCTGCTGTGGATGCTCCTCATCTGAGCTATTGGAAGCAGCACCCTCTTCCCCCAATGGATGCCAATCTGGGTCAACAACTGGGTCATCCATCACCTCCTCTTCTATGTCATGTGCACCTTTCTCTGTGTCACCGTGTATGGTGGTATAGTGTGCGGGAAGGGGCACCTGAGTCTCATCAGGGTCAAAATCTGGCTCTGTACACTGCGAGGACAATGTAGTGCTCTGAGTGAATGTACCAGCAGAATCATCCATCAGCGGCTGTGCATCAGTGCACTCCATGTCAGATTCATCTTGGCCTGGGTAATTCACCATTTGACTTGATAATCCAGGCATGGTATGTGAAAACAGCTCCATGGAGTAATCAGTAGTATGGCCTGCGTCATCCTTCAATCTTGGTTGGGGTGAAGGACACAAGGAAAGGTGTGGTTCATGAACATGAGCCTCCAATGACGACTCAGTGCTTTTACTTTTTACAACTGAGGAAGAGGAGGCGATAGAGCTGGAGGCTGAGTCAGCAATGTAAGACAAAACTTTTTCCTGATGCTCTGCCTTTAAAAGCGGTTTGCCAACTCCTAGAAAACTAAGCGTTCGAGGCCTTATGTAGACAGACGATGACGCAGGGTCAGCACCTCCTGCATTCGGTCCTATTTTGCTCTTGCCACTACCATCAGATCCACCACCAACACCATCATTACCAGCTGCCAACCCCCGCCCAATTCCACGGCCTCTTCCACCAGCCTTCCTCATTTTTGGTAGAAATGTAGACAAAATCCAACAAACTATATAGTAATGTAAAACAAGGTACAAGGTGTCTATAGGACAGGGGAGATTTAGAATTTCTGCACACACTTGTGGACAGTGGACACTTTTGGATTGTGTGAGGCCCACTGATATCTGAGCGCTATGTGACAGGCTCGATGGCACAGCTGCCTGTGACCAAAGTGACGAGAGGATAATGGAGATTTTGAATCTCTGCGCACACTTTTGGACACTGGACACTTGTGGATTGTGTGAGGCCCACTGATATCTGAGCGCTATGTGACACGCTCGATGGCATAGCTGCCTGTGACCAAAGTGACGAGAGGATAATGGAGATTTTGAATCTCTGCTCACACTTTTGGACACTGGACACTTGTGGATTGTGTGAGGCCCACTGATATCTGAGCGCTATGTGACACGCTCGATGGCACAGCTGCCTGTGACCAAAGTGACGAGAGGATAATGGAGATTTTGAATCTCTGCGCACACTTTTGGACACTGGACACTTGTGGATTGTGTGAGGCCCACTGATATCTGAGCGCTATGTGACACGCTCGATGGCACAGCTGCCTGTGACCAAAGTGACGAGAGGATAATGGAGATTTTGAATCTCTGCGCACACTTTTGGACACTGGACACTTGTGGATTGTGTGAGGCCCACTGATATCTGAGCGCTATGTGACACGCTCGATGGCACAGCTGCCTGTGACCAAAGTGACGAGAGGATAATGGAGATTTTGAATCTCTGCGCACACTTTTGGACACTGGACACTTGTGGATTGTGTGAGGCCCACTGATATCTGAGCGCTATGTGACACGCTTGATGGCACAGCTGCCTGTGACCAAAGTGACGAGAGGATAATGGAGATTTTGAATCTCTGCGCACACTTTTGGACACTGGACACTTGTGGATTGTGTGAGGCCCACTGATATCTGAGCGCTATGTGACACGCTCGATGGCACAGCTGCCTGTGACCAAAGTGACGAGAGGATAATGGAGATTTTGAATCTCTGCGCACACTTTTGGACACTGGACACTTGTGGATTGTGTGAGGCCCACTGATATCTGAGCGCTATGTGACACGCTCGATGGCACAGCTGCCTGTGACCAAAGTGACGAGAGGATAATGGACATTTTGAATCTCTGCGCACACTTTTGGACACTGGACACTTGTGGATTGTGTGACGCCCACTGATATCTGAGCGCTATGTGACACGCTCGGTGGCACAGCTGTGACAAAAGTGACTAGAGGATAAGGGAGATTGGATTGCTTTTAAAAAAGCAGTTTGCGGAGCAGTGGGTAAACAGCAATGCCAGCGTGTCAGAAAGCCTTAAAAGGCAGCCCAACAACCAACACCACTGATACACCACTATATAGCCTCCCCTTGCACTGCACACACAGTGACTTGTGTGTTGTGCAGGCCAAATCGCTAGCAGCAGAAGCAGTTTTTTTGTCTTCTTCCCTGCCTAACGCTCTCCCTACAGAATCAGCAGCAACCTCTCCCTATACTAAGATCGGCAGAAGTAAGATGGCGGTCGGCGTGCACGCCCTTTTATACCCCCTGTGACGCCCACCAAAGCAAGCCAATCACTTGCATGCCCTTCTGAAAGATGGTGGTGACCCGTGCCTAGGTCATCACGTTGCCCACAGTGTCCGTGGATCCTGATTGGCTGAAAAAGAGCGCAAAACAAACTTTTGAAACGCGACTTTGGCGCGTAAGTCGCCGACCTCGTGGCCGACCTCATCCTAGGGTCGGGTTTCGTTTCATGAAACCCGACTTTGCCAAAAGTCGGCGACTTTTGAATTTTTTCGACCCGTTTCGCTCAACTCTACTCACCACTACTCGGTACTTGCCCGAGTATCATTGTACTCAGTGTACTCGGCGAGCACTCAACATTTCCGGGATTACTCGGCGGGAAATCGGGTCTCCACCCAGCCTTTTTGGTGGACTTTAGAGACCCAATCATGCTGCAGGGATTGTCTGCCAGGCTAAGAAACGCCGCAGCCATCTTAGTTGTGGTCGTGCAGTGATTGACTGGCCGCACAGCATCATCATGGGTATAAGAGACCAGACGCCGCCCTGCTCGCCACATTCAGCTCCGGATTGAGAGAGTGTAGGGAGAGCGGCTCCCTTGATAGGGTCAGAATTGGGGATTTCATAGTGTGGGGTCTACCATCCTAAATACTCACATCCAGCTAAACCAACAGTCCTTCTAAGGACTAATTCTGGAGTCTATAGGTTTCAGTGTTAGGCAGGCAGGGTAGTGTACGTCGCTGTATACGCATCAGTGCAAGGCCTGCAGGCACTGTATGTGTCTATATAGATCATTGCATACATCAACAGGGTCCATTTCCTTCCTGTGTTCTGGTGCTGCTGCTACCTGTTGGATATATTAGCTGTATATAGCTAGCCCCAGGTGTAATTGGAATACAGGGCACACTTGTTTGGCCAGTCTACGGGTGTTTTCTTTATTTTGCCTGGCTGTTACTTTTGGATCAATACAGCAGTATTTAGCAAAAAAAATACAGACCACACATTTTTTGGTGTGGTATCTCCGTGGCGGCTCATATCTGTGCGTGCTCAAAGTTTGGCCAGCTTACGGCTGTTTTCTTTTTTTTGCCCTGCTGTCACTTTTGGTTAAATACAGCAGTATTTAGCCAAAAAAAATTACAGGCCACACATTTTTTGGTGTGGTATCTCCGTTCTAGCTCATATCTGTGTGTGCTCAAAGTTTGGCCAGTTTACGGCTGTTTTCTTTTCTTTGCCTGGCTGTCACTTTTGGTTAAATACAGCACTAGTTAGCCCAAAAATAAAAAAAAAACAGGGCACACATTTGTCGTAGTGGTATCTCCGTGCAGCTCATATCTGTGTGTCCTCAAAGTTTTGCCAGTTTATGGCGGTTTTCTTTTTTTTGCCATGGGTGAAGCTGTACTTATATACAGCACTATGTTGCATTTTTAAAAAAAACAGGACACATTTTATAGTGGGGTCTATCTCTGACACGCCTGATGCATCCGTGTGCCAAAAATTGAGGCATTTTAGGCCAAAATTCCCTTTTTTGGGCAGTCTGTCACTCTTGTTATATCCAGCAGTCTTTTGCATTCTCCTTAAAAAAAGAAACCTATTTTACAGTGTGGTATATCTGTGACACGCCTCATACATCCGTGTGATAAAAATTGTTGGATTTTAGGCCGGTAATCCATTGTTTGCCTGTCTGGTACTGTTTAAAAAAGAGGCCACATTTTACAGTGGGGTCTATCTCTGACACACCTCATACATCCGTGTGCCAAAAATTGAGGCATTTTACGCCTAAATTCCCTTTTTTGGGCAGCCTGTCACTCTCATTATATACACGCAGTGCCTGGATTGAAAAACATTTCCCCATGGGGGTTACATTTTTTCAAAATATGTTATGGGCATGATAGACACCCTTGCCAAAAATTGAGTGACTTTTGCATCACGGAATATGTTCACCCTGGTGTTCTACTGGTTGTGGATGATGAGGATGAGGATAAGGAGGAGGTTAACACAAAACAGACCAAATCAGGAAGTGGATACCCATGTGTGGTTGAGAAGAGGTGCATGAGATTACACCTCCACAAAAAAGACAATGTATTTGAGGTTATGTTTCGCTGTTTTCATTTGGTGGTTTACAGAAGTCATGCCCAATCCAGCCCTTGTTCATTTTTAGAAGAGTCAGCCTGTCTGCATTGTCAGTTGACAGGCGGATGCGCTTATCTGTTATAATTTCTCCAGCGGCACTAAAAAGCAGCTCTGACAGAACACTAGCAGCAGGGCAGGCCAGGAGCTCCAAGGTGTAGAGAGCCAGTTCATACCACGTGTCCAGCTTGGATACCCAATACTTAAAAGGCACAGAGGAATCCCGGAGAATGTTTGTACGATCTGCAAGGTACTCCCTCAGCATCTTACCAAACTTTGCAGTTCTTGTGCCAGCACCCCTTGCCTCTGTGCCAGCACCATGGGAGGGTCTGAGAAAACTGTCCCAGAACTTTGCCATTGTTCCCCTGCCTGAGCTGGATTGTACTTCTGTCTCTCTAGCTTGGACTCCTTGGCTGTACAACAAACTCTGATGTCTGCTGCCAGCGTTCTCACATGGGAATTTTTTCAGTAGTTCTGCTACAAGGGCTCTCTGGCACAGCAACATTTTTGGACACCTCTCTGCCTCTGGAAGAAGGGATTGAAGGTTTTCCTTGTAGCTTGGGTCTAGAAGTGACATCAACCAGTAATGAGTGCCACCGAAAATTTTGATAGTGCTATGGTCACGGGAAATGCAGCATAACATAAAGTCAGCCCAATGTGTCCCAGACTGCTAACAGGAAACACTTCCGTGTCACCAAGGGGATGACTGACCATGCTGTCCTCCTCCTCCTTGTCCTCAGGCCTACAACACTTACAACGAGCCTCAGTAAGATCCTAGTACAAACATCATTGTAAATAACTTCTTGTGAATACACCCCTGTATTTTTAAACTCCCCAACCCCATTTTAGATTGTAAGTTGTCATGAGCAGGATTGTTTTGTTTGAGTTAACCCCTTAACGACCGCCGATACGCCTTTTAACGGCGGTAATTAAGGGTACTAAAACCACAGCGCCGTTAATTCACGGCGCTGTGATTTAAGTGAATAGCGCCCCCCAGTGTCGGATTTTCTCCAGGGTCTCGGCTGCCAGGGGTAGCCGAGACCCCAGAGAACATGAATTGGTCGGTTTTTACCAACCCCCGCTTTTGCGATCGCCGTTATTAACCCTATAACGGCGACCGCAAAAAAAAAAAAGCCGCGATTTTACATTTAATTTCTCTCTCCTCTGATGTGATCGCACAGAAATAGGGTCCCCGATCCTCCCCCGGTACCTCTCCGTGGCCCTCCGTCCCCTCCCGGTGGTCCACGTCCCGCCGGCATCCTCCGATGGGCGCCGCCATCTTGAAAATGGCTCCGGCTGGCAGATTCCATTCATTATTTTGATCACTATGATAAACGATCATAGTGATCAAAATAAAAAAAATAGTACATAACCCCCCCCGTTTATCACTCCCTTATATAGGCCAATATAATGAAATAAAGAAAATATTTTTTTTTTTAGTTTTCCATTAGGGTTAGGGTTAGGGTAGGGTTAGGGCTAGGGTTAGGGTTAGGGTAGGGTTAGGGTTAGGGTTAGGGTTAGGGTTAGGCTAGGGTTAGGGTTAGGGTTGGGCTAGGGTTAGGGTTGGGCTAGGGTTAGGGTTGGGCTAGGGTTAGGGTTGGGCTAGGGTTAGGGCTAGGGTTAGGCTAGGGTTATGGTTAGGGTTGTGCTAGGGCTAGGGTTAGGGCTCGGGTCACGACTAGGGTTAGAATTAGGGTTAGGGCGAACTAGAATTAGGGTTAGAATTAGGATTAGGGATTAGGGTTGGGATTAGGGTTAGGGTTGGGATTAGGGTTAGGGGTGTGTTGGGGTTAGGGTTGGAGCAAGAATTGAGGGGTTTCCACTATTTGCCAACTTTGGGGGTCTAAAAAAATCACTTTTGTGGAAATAAAAAAAGACTTTTTATTTTCACGGCTCTGCGTTTATAAACTTTTGTGAAGCCCTTGGGGGTTCAAAGTGCTCACCACACATCTAGATAAGTTCATTAGGGGGTCTAATTTCCAAAATGGGGTCACTTGTGGGGGGTTTCCACTGTTTAGGCCCATCAGGGGCTCTGCAAGCGCAACATGATGCCCGCAGACCATTCCATCAAAGTCTGCATTCCAAAATGGCACTCCTTCCCTTCCGAGCTCTCCCATGCGCCCAAACAGTGGTTCCCCCCCACATATGGGGTATCAGCGTACTCAGGACAAATCGCATAACAAGTGTGCGGGTATGATTTCTCCTGTTACCCTTGTAAAAATAAAAATTTGGGGGCGAAAAGATCATTTTTGTGGAAAAAAAATGGATTTTTTATTTTCACGGCTCTACGTTATAAACTTCTGTGAAGCCCTTGGGGGTTCAAAGTGCTCACCACACATCTAGATAAGTTCCTTAATGGGTCTAGTTTCCAAAATGGGGTCACTTGTTGGAGGTTTCCACTGTTTTGGCACATTAAGGGCTCTGCGAATGCAACATGGCATCCGATCTCAATTCCAGCCAATTCTGCGTTGAAAAAGTCAAACGGCGCTCCATCCCTTGCGAGCTCTGCCGTGTGCTGAAATAGTGGTTTACCCCCACATATAGGGTATCGGCGTATTCAGGAGAAATTGTACAACAAATTTTGTGGTTGATTTTCTCTTTTAACACTTGTGAAAATAAAAAAAATTGGTTCTGAAGTAAATTTTTTGCAAAAAAAAGTTAAATATTAATTTTTTCCTTCCACATTGCTTTAGCTCCTGTGAAGCACTTAAAGGGTTAATAAACTTCTTGAATGTGGTTTTGAGCACCTTGAGGGGTCTAGTGTTTAGAATGGTGCCAGTTTTGGGTATTTTCTGTCATGTACACCCCTCAAAATGACTTTAAATATGATGTGGTCCCTAAAAAAAATGGTTTTGTAAATTGTGTTGTAAAAATGAGAAATCGCTGGTCAACTTTTAACCCTTATAACTTCCAACAAAAAAAAATTTTGCTTCCAAAATTGTGCTGATGTAAAATAGACATGTGGGAAATGTTATTTATTAAGAAATTTGTGTGACACATCTCTCTGATTTGAGGGCATAAAAATTTAAAGTTTTAAAATTGCAAAATTTTCAAAATTTTCGCCATATTTCCATTTTTTTCATAAATAAACACAAGACTTATCGAAGAAATTTTACCACTAATATGAAGTACAATATGTCACGAAAAAACAATCTTAGAATCAGCGGGATCCATTAAAGCGTTCCAGAGTTATAACCTCATAAAGGGACAGTGGTCAGAATTGTAAAAATTGGCCTGGTCATTAAGCTGCAAACTGGCTCTGTCGCTAAGGGGTTAAATTATTATTATCGCTGTTATTTAGGACTGTTGTGTTTGAAACTGTTAAACTGTAAATATGTTTTCGCTCTATAATAACTTTCAATATTCAAATTAGAGCACAGATAAGCAGGATGGAGACTTTAATTATGGTGTAATTGACGCTCAATCTCTTGGTGGATTCCTCAAAGTTTTGTAGGATGGTACACATGTCAGACATCCATGTTCACTCCTGAGATCTTATGTGTGAATTCAGAACTGAATACCGACAACCTTGTTGATGATGGTAGACTAGTCACCAACTGCCCTCTTCTGCTCACAAATCCTTTCCAACATCTGCAGTGTAGAGTTCCAATGCCTGGGGACATAGTAACATAGTTTTGAAGGCTGAAGGAAGACCTTATGTCCATCTAGTTCAGCCTATTTTTAGTGCAGCTGTTCTGCATTGTTGATCCTGGGGAAGGCAAAAAACCCACAGAGTAGAAGCCAATTTTCTCCATAGGGAAAAAAATTCCTTCCCCTAAGCTGGGTCAACCATCTACCTATAATATTTTGTTATTCGTAACCTTCTATACTGTTACTCACAAGAAAAGCATCCATTCCTTTCTTAAATTCATTCAGTGAGTTGGCCATCACCACTTCCTCAGGAAGAGAATTCCAGAGCCTCACTGCTCTTACCGTGAAGAACCCTCTTCTATGCTGGTGCAGAAATTGTCTTTCCTCCAAACGAAGAGAATGCCCCCTTGTTCTTGTCACAGTCCTTGGTACAAACAGTTCATTGGAGAGATCTCTGTATTGCCCTCTGATATACTTGTTCATATATATTAAGTCTCCCCTAAGTCTTCTCTTTTCTAGAGTAAATAGACCTAATTTTGATAACCTTTCTGGGTATTGTAGTGAACCAACTCCATTTATCGTTTTAGTAGCCCGTCTTTGAACCCTTTCAAGTTCAGTAATGTCTTTCTTGAGCACCGGCGTCCAAAATTGCACACAATACTCCGAGTGTGGTCTGACGAGTGATTTGTACAGAGGGAGAATTATGTTTTCATCTCGTGTCCCCAGACCTCTTCTAATGCATCCCATGACCCTATTTGCTTTGGTGGCAGCTGCCTGACACTGGGCACTCCAATTTAGCTTCTTATTGACTAAGATGCCAAAGTCGTTTTCCATTTTTGATTTCCCCAGCAGTTTCCCATTTAGTAAGTAATTATAGCATCTGTTTCTCCTTCCCATGTGCATAACCTTATACTTATCTGTGTTAAACCTCATTTGCCGTTTTTCAGCCCAATTCTCCAATTTACTCAAATCTGTCTATAGTTGCAAACTGTCCTCCTTTGTATTAACTACCTTACATAGTTTTGTATCATCTGCAAATACTGATATTTTACTGTGTAAGCCATCCACTAGATCATTAATAAATATATTAAATAGTAGGGAGCCCAATACAGAACCCTGTGGTACCCCACTAGTAACCCTGGCCCAATCTGAGTATGCACCATTAATAACCTCTCTTTGTTTTCTATCACTAAGCCAGCTACCTACCCATCTACACATATTTTCCCCTAGCCCAAGCTTTCTCATCTTACCTACCAATCTTTTATGTGGGACAGTGTCAAATGCTTTAGAGAAGTCGAGATAAATGACATCCAATGATTCTCCTTGGTCCATTTGAGAGCTTACATCCTCATAGAAGCTGATCAGGTTAGTTTGACAGGAGCGATCCTTCATAAATCCATGTTGATATGGAGTTAAACATTTAGATATTCCATAATGGTATCCCTTAGAAACCCATCAAAAATTTTACCCACAACAGATATTAAGTTTACCGGCCTATAGTTTCCAGGTTCCCTTTTACACCCCTTTTTGAATATTGGTACCACATTTGCTTGCCGCCAATCAAAAAAAACAGACCCTGTTTCTATAGAGTCTTTAAATATAAGGAAAAGAGGCCTGTCTATCACATTACTTAACTCTCTTAATACCCGAGGGTGAATGCCATCAGGGCCTGGTGATTTGTCAATTTTAATCTTACTAAGGCGGTTCTGCACTTCTTCCTGGGTTAGGCAGGAAATACTTAATGGGGAGTTTACATTATCACTCTGCATTTCCCCTGGCAAATCCTTTTCCTGTGTGAACACTGTGGAGAAAAAAGTATTTAAAACATTTGCTTTTCCCACATCGCTCTCTATGATTTCACCCTCATTGTTCTTTAACCCCTTCACCCCCAAGGGTGGTTTGCACGTTCATGACCGGGCCAATTTTTACAATTCTGACCACTGTACCTTTATGAGGTCATAACTCTGGAACGCTTCCATGGATCCCTCCCGGTGATTCTGACATTGTTTTCTCGTGACATATTGTACTTCATGTTAGTGGTAAAATTTCATTCAAATAACTTGCGTTTATTTGTGAAAAAAATGGAAATTTGGCAAATATTTTGAAAATTTCGCAATTTTCCAAATTTGAATTTTTATGCCCTTAAATCACAGAGATACGGCAGACAAAAAACTTGATAAGTAACATTTCCCACATGTTTACTTTACATCAGCACAATTTTGGAACCAAAATTTTTTTTTGTTAGGAAGTTATAAGGGTTAAAAGTTGACCAGCGATTTCTCATTTTTACAACACCATTTTATTTTTAGTACCACATCACATTTGAAGCCACTTTGAGGGGTCTATATGATAGAAAATACCCAAAAGTGACACCATTCTAAAAACTGAACCCCTTATGGTGCTCAAAACCACATTCAAGAAGTTTATTAACCCATTAGGTGCGTCACAGGAATTTTTTTGAATATTTAAAAAGAAATGAACATCTAACTTTTTTTCACAAAAATAATACTTCAGGTTCAATTTTTTTTATTTTACCAAGGGTAACAGGAGAAAGTGGACTGCAAAAGTTATTGTGCAATTTGTCCTGAGTACGCTGATACCTGATTTGTGGGGGGGAACGACTGTTTCGGCGCATGGCAGATCTCAGAATGGAAGGAGCGCCGTTTGACTTTTTCAATTCAAAATTGGCTGGAATTCAGATCGGACGCCATGTCACGTTTGGAGAGTCCCTGATGTACCTAAACAGTGGAAACCCCCTACAAGTGACCCCATTTTGGAAACTAGACCCCCCAAGGAACTTATCTAGATATGTGGTGAGAACTTTGAACCCACAAGGGCTTTACAGAAGTTTATAACGTACAGCGGTACAATTAAAAAATCATATTTTTTCCACAAAAATGATCTTTTCACACCAATTTTTATTTTCCCAAGGGTAACAGGACCCTAAAAGTTATTGTGCAATTTGTCCTGAGTACGCTGATACCCCACATGTGGGGGTAAACCACTATTTGGGCGCATGGCAGAGCTCGGAAGGGAAGCAGTGCCATTTGACGTTTTTGGCTGGAATTGAGATCGGACACCATGTCGCGTTTGGAAAACCCCTGATGTACCAAAACAGTGGAAACCCCCCACAAATGACACCATTTTGGAAACTAGACCCCCTAAGGAACTTATCTAGATGTGTGGTGAGAACTTTGAACCCCCATGGGCTTCACAGAAGTTTATAACATAAAGCCATACAATTAAAAAATCATATTTTTTCCACAAAAATGATCTTTTCACCCTCAATTCTTATTTTTCCAAGGGTAACAGGACCCTAAAAGTTATTGTGCAATTTGTCCTGAGTACGCTGATACCCCACATGTGGGGGTAAACCACTATTTGGGCGCATGGCAGAGCTCGGAAGGGAAGCAGCGCCATTTGACGTTTTTGGCTGGAATTGAGATCGGACACCATGTCGCGTTTGGAAAACCCCTGATGTACCAAAACAGTGGAAATCCCCCACAAATGACACCATTTTGGAAACTAGACCCCCTAAGGAACTTATCTAGATGTGTGGTGAGAACTTTGAACCCCCATGGGCTTCACAGAAGTTTATAACATAAAGCCATACAATTAAAAAATCATATTTTTTCCACAAAAATGATCTTTTCACCCTCAATTCTTATTTTTCCAAGGGTAACAGGACCATAAAAGTTATTGTGCAATTTGTTCTGAGTACGCTGATACCCCAAATGTGGGGGTAAACCACTATTTGGGCGCATGGCAGAGCTCGGAAGGGAAGCAGCGCCATTTGACGTTTTTGGCTGGAATTGAGATCAGACACCATGTCGCGTTTGGAAAACTCCTGATGTACCAAAACAGTGGAAACCCCCCACAAATGACACCATTTTGGAAACTAGACCCCCTAAGGAACTTATCTAGATGTGTGGTGAGCACTTTGACCCCCCCCAGTGCTTCACAGAAGTTTATAATGCCCGGGCGTGAAAATAAATAATTCGTATTTTTTCCACAAACATGATCTTTTAGTCACCATTTTTTTATTTTCCCAAGGGTAACAGGAGAAATTGGACCCCAAAAGTTGTTGTCCAATTTGTCCTGAGTATGCTGATACCCCATATGTGGGAGAAAACTACTGTATGGGCACACGTCGGGGCTCGGAAGGGAAGTAGTGACGTTTTGGAATGCAGACTTTGATGGAATGGTCTGCGGGTGTCATGTTGCCTTTGGAGAGCCCCTAATGTACCTAAACAGTAAAAACCCCCCACAAATGACACCATTTTGTAAACTAGACCCCCCAAGGAACTTATCTAGATGTGTGGTGAGCACTTTGAACCCCCCAGTGCTTCACAGAAGTTTATAACGCCCGGGCGTGAAAATAAAAAATTCGTATTTTTTCCACAAACATGATCTTTTAGTCACCATTTTTTTATTTTCCCAAGGGTACCAGGAGAAATTGGACCCCAAAAGTTGTTGTCCAATTTGTCCTGAGTATGCTGATACCCCATATGTGGGAGAAAACTACTGTATGGGCACACGTCGGGGCTCGGAAGGGAAGTAGTGACGTTTTGGAATGCAGACTTTGATGGAATGGTCTGCGGGTGTCATGTTGCCTTTGGAGAGCCCCTAATGTACCTAAACAGTGGAAACCCCCCCACAAATGACCCCATTTTGAAAACTAGACCCACTAAGGAACTTATCTAGATGTGAGGTGAGCACTTTGAACCCCCAAGGGCTTCACTGAAGTTTATAATGCCAGGGCATGAAAATAAAAAAATCGTATTTTTTCCAGAAACATGATCAATTAGTCCCCAGTTTTTTCATTTTCCCAAGGGTAACAGGAGAAATTGGACCCCCAAAAGTTGTTGTCCAATTTGGCCTGAGTACGCTGACACCCCATATGTGGGAGAAAACTACTGTATGGACACACGTCGGGGCTCGGAAGGGAAACAGTGACGTTTTGGAATGCAGACTTTGATGGAATGGACTGCGGGTGTCATGTGCGTTTGGAGAGCCCCTGATGTACCTAAACTATTGAAACTCCCCACAAGTGACCCCATTTTGGACACTAGACCCCCCACGGAACTTATCTAGATGTGTGGTGAGCACTTTGAACCCCCAAGTGCTTCACAGAAGTTTATAACACTCGGATGTGAAAATAAAAAAATCATTTTTTTCCACAAAAATGATATTTTTGCCCCCAATTTTTTATTTTCCTAAGGGTAGCAGGAGAAATTGGACCCCAAAAATTGTTTTGCAATTTGTCCTGAGTAGGCTGATACCCTACATGTGGGGGTAAAACACTGTTTGGGCGCATGGCAGAGCTTGGAAGGGAAGGAGCACCATTTGACTTTTTCAACTCAGAATTGGCTGGAATTGAGATCAGACGCCATGTTGCATTTGGAGAGCCCCTGATGTGCCCAAACAGTGGAAACCCCCAATTATAACTCCAACCCTAACCCCAACACACCCCTAACCCTAGCCCTAGCCCTAACCCTAGCCCTAACCCTAGCCCTAACCCTAGCCCTAACCCTAAGGCTGTGTGCACACGCTGCGGATTTTGCTGCGGTTCCGCAGCGGTTTTGGCTGCTGCGGACCCGCAGCAGTTTCTGCTGCGGTGTACAGTACCATGATTCCCTATGGGAATCAAAAACCGCAGTGCAGACGGTGCGGAATTTTCCGCGCGGATTATCTGCGGTTTTCAATCCGCAGAAAGAATTGACATGTCAATTCTTTCTGCGGATTCTCCTGCGGTTTGCCATCTCCTCTATTGAGGAGATGAAAAACCGCAGGACAAAACCGCAGAGCAATCCGCAGGTAAAACCGCAGGTCTTTTGACCTGCGGTTTCACCTGCGGATTTTACAAAATCCGCGCGGATGAATCCGCACCTAATCCGCAGCGTGTGCACACAGCCTTACCCTAACGGGAAAATGGAGATAAATACTTTTTTTTTAGTTTTATTATTTTTCCCTAACTAAGGGGGTGATAACGGGGGGTTTGACTTACTATTTATGGCGGTTTTTATGTTTGGCGGCTGTCGCACGCTAAAAGACGCTTTTTATTGTAAAATAGTTTTTGCATCACCACATTTTGAGAGCTATAATTTTTCCGTCTTTTGACCCACTGAGTCATGTGAGGTCTTATTTTTTGCGGGACGAGTTGACGTTTTTATTGGTACCATTTTCGGGCACGTGAAATTTTTTGATCGCTTTTTATTCCGATTTTTGGGACGCAGAATGAAGAAAAATCAGGGTTTCATGAATTTCTTTTGGGGGGGTGCGTTTACACCGTTCCGCGTGCGGTAAAATTGATAAAGCGGTTTTATTCTTCGGGTCAGTACAGTTACAGCGATACCTCATTTAGGTCGTTTTTTTATGTTTTTGTCGGTTTTATGCAATGAAAACTATTTTATATAAAAAATAATTATTTTTGCATCGCTTTATTCTGCGAGCTATAACTTTTTTATTTTTTCGCTGATGATGCTGTGTGATGGCTCGTTTTTTGCGGGACAAGATGACGTTTTCAGCGGTACCATGGATATTTATATGCATCTTTTTGATCGCGCGTTATTACACTTTTTGTTTGGCGGTATGATAATAAATCATTATTTTTTGCTTCGTTTTTTATTTTTATTTTTTAAGGGGTTCGCTAAAAGGGTTAACTAATGGGACAGTTTTATAGGGCGGGTCATTACGGACGCGGCGATACCTAATATGTGTACTTTTATTGTTTTTTTTTTTATTATTTCCAAAAAATGGATTTATTGAGGGAATATTTTTTTTTTTTTCTAATTTATTTGGCGATTTTTTTAAATTTATTTTTACATTTTTTTTAATTTTTTTTTACTTTATTACATAGTCCCAGGTGGGACATCACTGTCCTGTGACAGATCGCTGATCTGTCACATCACAGATCACTGTGACAGATCAGCAATCTGTCACAGGCATTGAAGAAGACTTCCTCTTGCCTGCGCTTTGCAGGCACTGAGGAAGCCAGCTTCCTCAGGTCCCCGAAGGCCCCCGTCGCCATCTTGGATCCGGGGGCCTGGAGGATAGGAGCCCCCGGCAGCAGCGCTGCACATTGCGCTGCCGTGGGGGGCTCAGGGAAGCACGGAGGGAGCCCCCTCCCTCCCGATGCTTCCCTTTAACTCCCGGTACACCGCGATCATGTTTGATCGCGGTGTGCAAGGGGTTAACGTGTCGGGGGCGGTCTGTGACCGCCCCTGACACATAGTGCCGGGTGTCAGCTGTGATAATCAGCTGACACCCGGCCGCGATCAGCGGCGCTCACCACGTGGGCGCCGCTGATCGCGGTAGACGTACTATCCCGTCCACGGTCATACGGGCCCGGGTACCGTGGACGGGATAGTACGTCGGATGTCAGGAAGTGGTTAAAGGGCCGACACCATCAATTTTAATCTTTTTACTGTTTATATAATTAAAGAATAGTTTGGGGTTTGTTTTACTTTCCTTAGCAATGAGTCTCTCAGTTTCCACTTTTGCTAAATGTATTTGTTTTTTACAGATTTTATTTTTTTCTCTATAACTTTTTAATGCTTTTTCATTGCCTTCTTGTTTTAGCTTCCTAAATACCTTGTTCTTGTTATTTATTGCCCTTTTTGCATCCTTTTTTAGCCACATTGGTGTTCTCCTGTTCCTAGCCCTTTTATTTCTGTACGGTATGGCTAGCTCGCAGTGGGTGTGTGAAACTGATTTAAATATTTCCCATTTACTTTCTGTGCTCCTATTTTTGAGGACATTGTCCCAATCAATTCGGCGAAGGTCCTCTCTAAGCTGATCCAACTTTGCTTTCCTGAAATTCAGCGTTTTCGTAACCCCCTTCCAGGGCACCTTACTGAAGGACAAGTGGAATTGTATTATATTGTGGTCACTCTTCCCTAGATGCCTATCGACTCGTACTTCTGTTATTCTATCTGGCCTGTTGCTTAAAATTAAGTCAAGAAGGGCTGTCCCTCTAGTTGGGCCCTGCACAAGTTGTGACAGATAATTATCCTTTGCTAATGACAGAAATTGGTTTCCTTTCTGAGATACGCAGGTTTCAGTTTTCCAGTCTATGTAGGGGTAGTTGAAGTCCCCCATAATAATCACCTCATTGTGATTTGCTGCTTTGTCTATTTGTTTCAATAATACATTTTCAGTGGTTTCTGTTATATTTGGTGGCTTATAATAAACCCCTATGAGGATTTTATTACTTTTCTCTCCTTGTATCTCCACCCATAGAGACTCCACCTCTTCATTTCCCTCTTGTATATCTTCTCTTAGTGTGGGCTTTAAAGTGGACTTTATATATAGACAGACTCCACCCCCTTTCCTTTTTTTACGATCCCTCCTAAGCAAATCATATCCTTGCAAGTTAGCCGCCCAGTCATAGCTGTCGTCTAACCATGTCTCAGTTATTCCTACTATGTCGTATTTTTTCCTCATACATTACCAACTCCAGATCTTCAATCTTATTGGTCAGGCTTCTTGCGTTGGTCAGCATGCAGGAAAGAAGTTTTGCTTCATTTTTCTTAGCTTCCTTCTGAGTACCCTGTCTTGGGTCCTCTTTACCACATCTAGTATCCTTGATTAGTTTGTCCTTCTGCTGCATGTTCTTGTGTGCTGTTTTTCCTCCCATCCCCTCTTCTTCTAGTTTAAAGCCCTCCTGATGAGTGTGGCAAGTCTTCTGGCGAATGTGTGTTTCCCAGGTTTTGTGAGGTGTGCCAGAAGCTGCAAGCGCTGCTGAAGCACGGCAAGGGTGGATGAAGTTGTGGCTGACTTTCTAAAATGGGTATGAAGAGCGTTGTACTTTTCCTAGAAGATCTGGCAGCTCCGTGTTGCTTTTCATAAAGCGTTGACCAATGAGATTAAGCGCATGAGCCAGGCATGGCACGTGTGTGAGCTCGCCTCGCCACAGAGCAGCCACGAGGTTCCATTGTCACACACAACCATGCCTGACTATGGGTTCAGCGCTGTCAGCCACAGATCGCCCTGCTCTTTCAGAGCTGTCCACAACTCTTCATAATTGTGCGACTTGTCTCCTAAGCATATGAACTTCAGAACAGCCTGTTGCCGCTTTGATGAGGCAGTGCTGCAGTGCTTCCAGCTTGTGACTGATGTTCTACTTTTGGAAATGGAGGCTGAAGAGGAGGCGAAGGATGAGGAGGTGCAGGAGCTGTAGACTGGGGGGCAGCCCAGATAGACGTAGGGCCCGCAATACTTGGGGTTGGGAGGATGTGCACCATGCCAAGGTCGGAGTGGGTCCCGGCTTCCACTATGTTAACTCAGTGTGCCCTCAGTGAGATGTACCATTCCTAACCACATGCACTTGTCCACGTGTTTGTGGTTAGGTGGACTTTCCAAGTAACAGCATTGTGGCGGGCACGGGTAATGTTGTGGGACACGTGCCTGTGTAATGCCGGGACTGCACACCGGGATAAATAATCCTGCATGTTCATGGCCTCGGGGTGATCCTCGACTCTGCCCTCTCTTTCAAGCTACATATCCAAGCCCTTGCATCCTCCTGCCCACTACAACTCAAAAATGTTTGTGCACGTTCTCATGATCTCCCGCCTCGACTATTGCAGCCTTCTACTCTCTGGCCTCCCCTCTAGCATTCTTGCACCACTCACATCTATCCTAAACTCTGCTGCCAGAGTAATCCAACTGTCCCTTCTTTACTCCCCAACCTCTTCTCTCTGCCAGGCCCTTCACTGCCTTCCTATTGCCTACAGGCTACAGTTCAAAACCCTAACTATGACATAGAAATCCTTACACAACCTGTCTGCTCCATACATCTGTGACATGGTCTCCCAATGTCCAACTGGGTCATGACTTCTTCTACGCTAATCCAGTGTGCCGTCAGCGAGATATACCATCCCTGCCCACAAGGACTTGTCCACGTGTCTGTGGTTAAGTGCACTTTCCCTGTAACAGCATTGTTGAGGGCCCGGGTAATGTGGGACACGTGCTTGCTTGTGTAATGTCGTGACAGCAGACATGGAGAAATTGTGGTGGGTGGGGACCGAGTACCTTGTGACAGTCAATGCCATCAGGTTGCGGAAAGCTTCCATCTACCATGAGCCTAAAATGTAACATTTTGAGCGCAAGCAGACAAGAAAGGTGTGAATTTAGTACTGTGGCGTTGGCAGCGTATTTCCGCTTGCGTTCCAAGGACTGGGGTATGGACAACTGAAGTTGGGACAAGTACGTGGCATTGCTTGTTAATAGTGCTAGTTGAGTTTGTGTGCATCTACAGATGCAGGGCAGGAGGCATCTTTGCATGCACTATGGACAGGTGACTGGCTTGCACGCACAACAGCGGAAGAATCAGTGGTATCACCCGCAGACACTGCTCATGGAGCATGGTGTTCAACAAACAAACTCGGGTGCTTTGCTGCCATGTGCCTGATCATGCTAGTGGTGGTAAGGCTGGTAGTTTTGCTACCCCTGCTGATGCGCGCATGGCCGGTGGTGCAAATGGTCTTTTTGGGGTTATCGGCCGAGTCTTTAAAAAACAACAAGACTGTTAGGTGGACATTCATTGTCTCCCTCTCCCACACCACCTCATCACCTCGACACCTGTCTTTCGGTGGTCCCCAAGGCTCAGTTCTAGGACCCCTACTCTTCTCCATCTACACCTTCGGCCGGGGACAGCTGATGCAATGTCACGGTTTGCAATATCATCACTACGCTGATGACATGTAGATCTACCTATCTGTACCAGACATCACCTCCTTACAGACCAAAATCACACGTTTTCTCGCTATATCATCCTTCTTTTCTGCTCGCTTTCAAAAAGTGGACATGGACAAATCAGAATACATTATCTTTCAATCATCTCACGCTGAGTAAACATGAGAGCTGTGTATGCATCATTCGGTACCACTTTAGTAAGAGGTAAACTTTGCCCAAGAGAAAATGTTTTTCCAGAAATTCACTGCCTTTTTTCATATTTTTTGCAGCTGGCATCTTCATGTTCTTGGTGTGGATGTGGTAACTTTCAAATTGGGCATTAGTACCATCATCGTCCATATCTTGTAAAGAGGAAATCTGGTGTTTCCAAGGGTCGTGGTTATGTAAGTTTAGTGGCATTCCTTTAACAGTGTTCGTTACACTAGGACAAATAATTTTCGACTGGGACATTTGGATATTATTGGTAATATGTATGGGTGAAGATGAAGAAGCTTGTGCCACGGGTGTGTTTATAGTTACGGACGGTGCACTCCTCTTCCAACTTAGTTTTTCACGAGCATCCATCAGTTTGCTTGGTTTTCCTCCAACACCGATCTGCTTTTTGTAATTCAACATCTCACGAACATATCGCACTTTGCCCTTTATACAGATATGTGCGTCTTTGGCAGCATATCTTGGATAGGCATTTCTTAGGCCAAGTCTCACACATGCATCTGTTACACCGATCTCCTGACAGGCATGAAACCAATTCTGGTAATTGATGGTGGCTAAACGACACATCATTGTAGGCTGTATCCTGGATCTCATACCTCCCATAGTCACTGCTGTTATTAATTATGTACCTTCCCATTCCTGTCATCACCATGCCCCTTTTCCTGATCACTTCATCCAACTATTCGTTCACCATATTTTAACTAAAAACCTGCAACTTCCCAGCAGCAACTGTGTAGGAAACCACGTTACAGTTTTTCAAGATGTTTATGATGCCCCTAAAAAAAAATTGACACACTATGTTGATATGTACCCCCAGGGGGAAATGTTTGTCAGCCCACACACTTAGCGTATGGGCATTCCAAGTATAGATGAAACGCTCCTTTTGTAATGTGAATTTTTTATGAAACCCTCCCACACGTTTCTTCCAAGGGGGATTGTGGTGCGTGCAAATTAGGGCCAGGCCTTGCATTCACTTCATGGACAAACTATACTTTATGGTAATAAAAAATAAAATAATAATGGAAACTTTTGTTTCATGTGGCCAAAGGTTTATTGGAGTGCATATGACTTGATAGCAGGCCAGGCCTTGCAGTCATTGCATAAGAAAACAGAATGGGAGTATAAAATGAATAATGTGAAGGGGATTTTCTTGGGCCCATCCAGTATGTGGGTTTAAAGGCTTATTGGGGTGCATATGACTTGGTAGCAGGGCAGGCCTTGCATTCCATGCAACATTTTTTATGGAAGCCATCCTGGACATCACGGGAAAGGGGTATTGCGTCGTAATTTTTGGCAGCCCATCCACTCACTGCATAGGCTATAAAAGTTTAGGAGACCCATTGTTTAATAATGGCCCTTTAAGCAGATTAATGCTGTCTGAAGCCCCTGTAAAAAAAGGCTCTGTGACTTTAAGAGTCCCTCCTTCATAAATGAAACAAGATATATCTGCTTATGTGTCACACACCACATGGCCAGCTAGGGTTGGTAAATGTTACAATGGCATTTCCCAGTGAATGCATTTGTTTTGGTTGAAAGCAATGTTAACCCCTTTACTCCCAAGGGTGGTTTGCACGTTCATGACAGGCCAATTTTTACAATTCTGACCACTATCCCTTTTTGAGGTAATAACTCTGGAACGCTTCCATGGATCCCAGTGATTCTGACACTGCTTTCTCTGGACATATTGTACTTCTTGTTAGTGGTAAAATTTCATTGATATAACTTGCGTTTATTTGTGAAAAAAATGGAAATTTGGCGAAAATTTTGCAATTTTCTAACTTTGAATTTTTATGCCCTTAAATCACAGAGATATGGCACACAAAAAACTTAATAAACAACATTTCCCACATGTTTACTTTACATCAGCAGAATTTGGGAACCAAAATTTTTTTTTGTTAGGAAGTTATAAGGGTTAAATGTAGACCAGCGATTTCTCATTTTTACAACACCATTTTATTTTTAGGGACCACATCACATTTGAAGTCACTTTGAGGGGTCTATATGATAGAAAATACGAAAAGTGACACCATTCTAAAAACTGCATCCCTCAAAGTGCTCAAAGCCACATTCAAGAAGTTTACTAACCCTTCAGGTGCTTCACAGGAATTTTTTGAATGTTTAAAAAAAAAAAAATGAACATTTAACTTTTTTTCACAATAAAATTACTTCAGGTCAAATTTTTTTTATTTTACCAAGGGTAACAGGAGAAATTGGACTGCAAAAGTTATTGTGCAATTTGTCCTGAGTATGCTGATACCTGATATGTGGGGGGAAACCACTGTTTTGGCGCATGGCAAAGCTCAGAAGGGAATGAGCACCGTTTGACTTTTTCAACACAAAATTGGCTGGAATTCAGATCCGACGCCATGTCACGTTTGGAGAGCCCCTGATGTGCCTAAACAGTGGAAACCCCCCACAAGTGACCCCATTTTGGTAACTAGACCCTTCATGGAACTTATCTAGATATGTGGTGAGAACTTTGAACCCCCAAGGGCTTCACAGAAGTTTATTATGTACAGCCATACAATTAAATTATTATATTTTTTTCTACAAAAATGATCTTTTCACCCCCAATTTTTATTTTCCCAAGGGTAACAGGACCTCAAAAGTTATTGTGCAATTTGTCCTGAGTATGCTGATACCCCACATGTGAGGGTAAACCACTAGTTGGGCATATGGCAGAGCTCGGAAGGGAAGCAGCGCCATTTGACTTTTTTGGCTGGAATTAAGATCGGACGCCATGTCGCGTTTGGAAAGCCCCTGATGTGCCAAGACAGTGGAAACCGTACACAAATGACACCATTTTGGAAACTAGACCCCCCCAAAGAGCTTATTTAGATATGTGGTGAGAACTTTGAACCCCGAAGGGCTTCACAGAAGTTTATAACGTACAGCAGTAAAATTAAAAAATCATATTTTTTCCAAAAAAATAATCTTTTCACCCCAATTTTTATATTCCCAAGGGTAAAAGGACTACAAAAGTTATTGTGCAATTTGTCCTGAGTATGCTGATACCCCACATGTGAGGGTAAACCACTAGTTGGGCGTATGGCAGAGCTCGGAAGGGAAGCAGCGCCATTTGACCTTTTTGGCTGGAATTCAGGTCCGACGCCATGTCACGTTTGGAGAGCCCCTGATGTGCCTAAACAGTGGAAACCCCCCACAAGTGACCCCATTTTGGTAACTAGACCCTTCAAGGAACTTATCTAGATATGTGGTGAGAACTTTGAACCCACAAGGGCTTCACAGACGTTTATAACGTACAGCCGTACAATTAAAAAATTATATTTTTTTCCACAAAAATGATCTTTTCACCCCCAATTTTTATTTTCCCAAGGGTAACTGGACCCCAAGAGTAATTGTGCAATTTGTCGTGAGTACACTGATACCCCATATGTGGGGGTAAGCGACTATTTGGGCACATGGCAGCACTCGGAAGGGAAGCAGCGCTATTTGACTTTTTTGGCTGGAATTGAGATCAGACGCCATGTCGCGTTTGGAAAGTCCCTGATGTGCCAAAACAGTGGAAACTCCCCACAAATGACACCATTTTGGAAACTAGACCTCCTCAAGGAACTTATATAGATGTGTGTTGAGAACTTTGAACCCCCAGGGGCTTCACAGAAGTTTATAACATACAGTCATAAAATTAAAAAATCATATTTTTTCCACAAAAATGATCTTTTCACCCCCAATTTTTATTTTCCCAAGGGTAACAGGAGAAATTGGACCCCCAAAAGTTGTTGTCCAATTTGGCCTGAGTACGCTGACACCCCATATGTGGGAGAAAACTACTGTATGGACACACGTCGGGGCTCGGAAGGGAAGCAGTGACGTTTTGGAATGCAGACTTTGATGGAATGGACTGCGGGTGTCATGTGCGTTTGGAGAGCCCCTGATGTACCTAAACTATTGAAACTCCCCACAAGTGACCCCATTTTGGACACTAGACCCCCCACGGAACTTATCTAGATGTGTGGTGAGCACTTTGAACCCCCAAGTGCTTCACAGAAGTTTATAACACTCGGTTGTCCAATTTGTCCTGAGTACGCTCATACCCCATATGTGGGAGAAAACTACTGTATGGGCACACGTCGTGGCTCAGAAGGGAAGTAGTAACATTTTGGAATGCAGACTTTGATGGAATGGTCTGCAGGTGTCATGTTGCATTTGGAGGGTCCCTGATGTGCCTAAACTGTGGAACCCCCCACAAGTGACCCCATTTTGGAAACTAGACCCCCCCAAGGAACTTATCTAGATGTGTGGTGAGCACTTTGAACCCCCAAGTGCTTCACAGAAGTTTATAACTCCCGGGCATGAAAATTAAAAAATCATATTTTTTTTCCACGAAAATAATATTTTTTGCCCCCAATTTTTTATTTTCCCAAGGGTAACTGGAGAAATTGGACCCCAAAAGTTGTTGTGCAATTTGTCCTGAGTTGGCTGATACCGCATCTGTGGGGGTAAACCACTGTTTGGGTGCATGGCAGAGCTTGGAAGGGAAGGAGCACCATTTGACTTTTTCAACACAGAATAAGCTGGAATTGAGATCAGACGCTGTTGCATTTGGAGAGCACCTGATGTGCCTAAATAGTGGAAACCCGCCAATTCTAACTCCAACCCTAACCCCAATACACCCCTAGCCCTAATCTCAGCCCCAACCCTAAACCTACCCCTAACCCTAACCCTAGCCCTAACCCTAGTCCTAACTCTAACCCGAGCCCTAAAACTAGCCCTAACCCTAACCCTAATGGGAAAATGGAAATAAATACATTTTTTTAATTTTATTATTTTTCCCTAACTATGGGGATGATAAAGGGGGGTTTGATTTACTATTTATGTCGGGTTTTTATGTTTTGCAGTTGTCACACGCTAAAAGATGCTTTTTATTGTAAAAATAGTTTTTGCATCACCACATTTTGAGAGCTATAATTTTTCTATATTTTTATCCACAGAGTCATGTGAGGTCTTATTTTTTGCGGGACGAGTTCATGTTTTTATTGATACCATTTTCGGGCACGTGACATTTTTTGATCGCTTTTTATTCCGATTTTTGGGACACAGAATGAATAAAAATCAGCATTTCATGAATTTCTTTTGGGGGGTGCATTTACACCGTTCCGCGTGTGGTAAAATTGATAAAACAGTTTTATTCTGCGGATCAGTTCAATTACAGCGATACCTCATTTATGCAATTTTTTTATGTTTTGGTGCTTTTATGCAATGAAAACAATTTTATATAAAAAGAATTATTTTTGCATTGCTTTATTCTGCGAGCTCTAACTTTTTAACTTTTTTCACTGATGATGCTGTGTGGCAGCTCAATTTTTGTGGGACAAGATTAGGTTTTCAGCGGTACTATGGTTATTTTTGTCCGTCTTTTTGATCGCATGTTATTGCACTTTTTGTTCGGGGGCATGATGATAAAGCATTGTATTTTTGCTTTGTTTTTAAGGGGTTCACTAAAGGGGTTAACTAGTGGGACAGTTTTATAAGGCGCATCATTATGGAAGCAGCAATACTAAATATGTGTACTTTTATTGTTTTTTTTTTATTTCCAAAAAATGAATTTATTGGGGAAAAAAATTTTTTTAAATTTATTTAGGGATTTTTTATTATTTTACACATTTTTTTTACTGTATTATATTGTCCCAATGTGGGACATCACTGTAATGTGTCAGATCTCTGATCTGACAGTTTGAACAGCACTCTGTCAGATCACCGATCTGTCAGGTCCTGCACAGGCTTCCTCACTGCCTGCTTTCAGTAGGCACTGAGGAAGCTGCCGCCCTGCATGCCCCCGAGGCAATCTTGGATCTAGGGGCCTGCAAGGAAGGAGACCCACAGAGCAGCGCAGCACATCACGCTGCTCTTGGGGTCTTAGTGAAGCACGGAAGGAGCCCCCTCCCTGCCGATGCTTTTCTAATCCTCCGTACACTGCGATCATGTTTGATCGCAGTGTGTCAGGGGTTAACATGTCGGGGCAGTCTGTGACCACCCCTGACACATAGTGCCAGGTGTCAGCTGTGATAATCAGCTGACACCCAGCCGCGATTAGCGGCACCCCCCAGAGAGAGCCGCTGATCACTTAGACGTACTATCCCGTCCCCAGTATAGGGGCCCGGGTACCGTGGACGGGATAGTATGTCTCATGTCAGAGAGGGGTTAAAGTTGAAAAACGCTTCAAAAACGATGTGTCTGAATATAGCCCAAGTGGTGGAGGAACATTTTGGTCTGAGGTTAATTATTTTTCCTTATATACAAGTCATTAACCTGGAAAGGATGTACTGTACCTTAACATATTTCCCAGCAAAATCCGTTTTTGGCTTTGTTTTGGTATGTATTTTGGAGCACGAAACTCTGAAAAATTTGTTTAAAGCTGTGAACTAGGAGTCAGGAATGCTTCCAGGGGCGATTCCCATGATGTCCCCGTGTCATTTGGGCAGTGTTTCCATCATTTTCAGACGTTTTTAGACCTTAAAAGGACCCCCGGGGTTCACGGTAAAAATGCTCAGGTCTCCCATAGACTTACATTGGGCTTGTTGTTCTGTCTGAGTACCCGAGTATTCCAATTTGCTCAACCCAAACGAGCACCCGACAGACTGGATGGTACAGCAGGCAGAGTTTGTATCAGAGTGCAGCAGACAGAGTTCTTAGCAGAGTGCAGCAGGCAGGATCTGCACCAGAGTGCAGCAGGCAAGATCTGCACTAGAGTGCAGCAGGGACTGGTATGCTACCTTACGCAATTAGACTGCAGAACAGGAAGGTTGCTCAGGCACCTCCCCAGTGGGGAGGAAGCAATATATACTGTACATAATGCCTCTCAGCCATTGTCTGGGGAGGAAATAGCAAGTGCATGCGCTGACCCTTTAAGAGGGCAGGAGCATGCATGCGCGTGCCCAAAGGACATGGCTGGAAGCCCGGCTGGAAGCTTTGCTGGGAG
Source organism: Dendrobates tinctorius (assembly GCF_039654945.1). Taxonomy (NCBI): domain Eukaryota; kingdom Metazoa; phylum Chordata; class Amphibia; order Anura; family Dendrobatidae; genus Dendrobates; species Dendrobates tinctorius. Next base: position 4,224,745 of record NW_027361770.1, on the reverse strand, counting down.
CATGCAGAGCATAGGAAAGGGGAGAACCAACCGTAGCATGGGTGAGTGAAGTGACACGCCGGAGACTGCCTGTCAGAGCAGGGATCCGATGTGGTACTAACAATAGTACTGTATGAAGTGATGTTTGTGCCATCTGAGTGTGGCTGGAATTAAAAAAAAATGGAAAGTGTTGCATGAGGTAAGAAGGCTTACACCGCTCCCTTAATTACAAGGTCGTCATTGAAACTTCAAGTCCAAGCTGTAAATTTTGGGCCAGACCCTGATGCCTCATGCATGACCCATGGCTGACTGCTGTTGTGCCATTTGCAAATTTCTACTGTGTATCAATTGATGCCACTTTTAATGATGTCTGTCCTTAATTTTAGCTTAAATAATAATTATAAGGATATGGAGTAAATAGGTTAAAATAAATTAATATAAATGCAAGTTACATGTAGTAAAAGTAAATATGTGCATCAAAGACAGACAAACAGGCAGTGCCAGCTATCAGAAACACATGGTTGATGGTATTATAAATATCACTAGTAATCAAGTGGAAGAAGCCCTATATCTCAACAGTAATTTAAATACATATATTCAAGTGGCAATGCACAGAACATGATAGTAAGCATAGTGAGGACTGCAGCAGGCACTGAGCAAGATGGCAGGAACCCAACGCGCATTTTGCATGTTAATCACTGCTTTCTCAAGGCGATACGGTAATGGTGCAAACAATGACCTTTTTATTTCATTGGTGATAGGTCACATGGTTCATATGGACCAATTAGATGGTTCCAATGGGATTTGTTGCACATCCTTGTGCAATCTCTTTGCAATTACTATGCTACCTGATTTTTTGCTTCCCCTAATTTTATAAAATTATATTGAAATCTTTATTAGGACATATCTCATATATATAAAGCTCAATGTGGGTGTGTATGTATGTATGTATGTCCGGGATTGGCGTCCGCACCGTCACAGCTACAGCCACAAAATTTGGCACAGTCACACGTCTGGACCCCGAGAGCGTCATAGGCTATGTTGTGAGGTGAAATTTTAACCCCGCGCATTTCAATTCACCAAACAATTTTGCCCCTATCTACATAATGGGGAAAAAGTGAAAGGAAAAGTGTTGGAGGCAAATTTTCAGCTGCCAGATGTGAACAAGGGGGACTTAAAGAATGAGAGTGATGGCGCCAAAGAGTATATACCGTACAGTTGCTAAGGTGGGGCCCTGACATGGGATACTCACCACACACGGGGATATGAACACACACAAAATGCACCACACACTACCACGTGCTTCAACACATATATCACCCTCAGCACACATTTCACCACACATACACCAACCTCGCCACATAAAAGTCGAAACACAAAAGTCGCCACTCAAAACTCGCCACGCTGTCCCAGAGCTGTCTAAAAGATGAAAAATGAGCTGTGATTGGATGCTATCAGCAACAGTTTTCTTTGTAGACAGTTGTGGTAACTGAGGTCTATTAATCTTATCATTTCTATGGTGTTATCGTCCTTCTGTAAAGCTGGAAATAACACAATTTATTACCGTGCCAACACAGACCACCTTCTGACACAGACTGGAGGGGGAGCCCAGTGTCACACAGGATAGGATTAGGTACACGGCTTAGCAGGCAGTATCACACGGTTTTAGGAAGTTTCGCCCCCCAGCAGTTCGCCCCCAGCAGTTCGCTCACAGCAGTTCGCCCCCAGGTACATTTCGCCCCTGCACATTTCACCCCCAGGAGGATTCGCTCCCACACACTTCGCCCCCGTACGTTTCGCCCCCTGCTTGTCGCCCCCAGCAGTTCGCCACCAACAGTTCGCCCCCAGATTTTTCGCCCCCAGCAGTTCGCCCCCAGATTTTTCGCCCCCAGCAGTTCGCCCCCGCCAGTTCGCCCCCGGATTTTTCGCCCCCAGCAGTTCGCCCCTGGATGTTTCACCACCAGCAGTTCGCCCCCAGCAGTTCGCCCCCGGATGTTTCACCCCCAGCAGTTCGCCCCCGGATGTTTCGCCCCCACATATATCGCCCCCGGATGTTTCGCCCCCAGCAGTTCACCCCCAGATGTTTCGCCCCCAGCAGTTCGCCCCTGGATTTTTTGCCCCCAGATTTTTCGCCCCCAGCAGTTCACCCCTGGATGTTTCGCCCCAGCAGTTTGTCCCCAGATGTTTCGCCCCCGGATTTTTCGACCCGGAAGTTCACCCCCGGATGTTTCGCCCCCAGCAATTCACCCCGTTAGTTTGCCCCTGGATGTGTGTACCCTGTTTTGCCCCCCTGAATTTTGTGTTTGGATGTTTCGCCAGTTTGTCCTTGTGGTTCATGAATTCCCGTCCGTCATCAATTCACATGTCACAAAAGTACTGTACAGAGTGCTGCACTTTTGTGACATTTTAAATCAACTGTTTCCATCTGTAAACCTCACAACTGATTGCATTATAGTGTCAGAGCATTTTGCCGCAATTTTAACAAGACATTTTCCAAAACGTTTCTGAAATGGTGTTACATAAACATAAGACGAAAAAAATAAATGGATTCAAAAAATGAAGTGTGAATGAGGCCTGATTTAGGTGGGGAATGTAAACCACTCTAAAATCAAAACATTTTGTGAACTTTTACCTGACTCAGCACTGACCTGCTTTTTTGCAAGTTTTGTTGCAGATGTAACAATTTTCATGTCAGGTGTCCTGCAAGTTACATTAGACTAGCTTTTATTCCATCTTTACATCAGAATATAGCAGTATCTAAAATCTCTACAAAGAGAGAGGTGTACTAGCACAAAACATCAGTCAGCTTCCACAGCAATTCACTTTCTACAAGTATGAATTCAGTTCTATCCAAACGTGGGAAGAAGAAGTTGGTCTACGAGAATCACATTTACGTATTTTCCAAACGGACGGCTGACGATGTCCATTCCATCTGGGTCTGTGAAAAACGGTTGACTTGCAAGTAACCAATCCCCACAACCACGCAGCACAAGCAGCAAGACCTGAAGCAATCTGACTTGTCAATGAGGCGGTCACCAGGGCAAGGACAACACAGGAGATACCACCACAGATTCTCACAGAAGTCATTTCAGGAGCCCATTCTAATGTTGTAGCACTTCTCCCAAAGAAAGCATCACTGAAGAGAACAATACGATTATCAAGGCAACTTGGCAATATTCCAAGGTTGCCCCAAACCCTTGATCAACTTGTTATTCCCCAGGAGTTCCAGGGGATCAATATTGATGGTATCCAGCAGCAGTTCCTTCTGCATGACTCTGGTGAGCATTTAACATTTCCATTATATAGAATTATTGTAAAGTTTATGTTGTACAAATGTGAAAAATTATCTATTACAAAGTGCTGATATAGAATACTATGTGATTATTTTACCTTAAAGGGAAACTTTGACGATAGTGTAATGTAGGGTGAGGCCTACTGATTCCAACTATGCCTCACTTTTTTAGTTGCAGTCTGATTCTCTGCTCAGCTTCAAAGTAGAAGTCCTGCCTTTGAGATACAGTGGTCTGCCATGTTCATAAGCAGAGTGGTAACCTTGTCCACCAACCATGATTTACAGGTATCCAGCCATTGTCAATCACAGCCAGAGGACAAGGTTGTTGCATCAAACCCGCATCACTAAATGTCAATTTTAGTGTAGAATTTTCTGCTGTAAATTAGCTGCAGATTGTCTGCTGCAACTCCTTAGTGCATGTGAATGGACCTTAAGGATTCATTAACATGTCTCCTAACCTCTGCCCTGCCCCTTTAGCCATGCCCCCTGCCTACAGCCTGAAATGCAGTTCCAATGCTGAATTAGTGCTGGGAAGAGGGAACGCCATTCCCCGGTAGATGCCGGTCACTTACCGGTACATGGCAGGTTAATTAATATTCACCACCTGCTGCCACACGCTGCTTTGATACAGGACCTGGAATGATGTATGCAATCATGTGATCGCTCACGTCTCAGGATCTGTATCAAAGCAGAGTGAGGAAAGCAGCGCAGCAGCAGGCAGTATTAGTTTATCCTTGCCATGCTCCAGGAGGAGACAGGCACATACCAGAGCATGATAGATCCAGGGGGCCCGCTGTTCATGGGCGCATTACACCCTTGGCGGCAGGCCCCTGCATGTCATTTTTTTTAACTGTGCATTTTTTCATGAGCATGTGGATGGGATTTAGACATTTACTCTGCATATGACCCCGACCTAATGAACCGTTGAATTAGTATGCTTTTTTTCACAAATACTTCTTACATGTTTGCTTGTTTTTCCTGATGTAAACCTTTTATTATCATGGAATTCTGCATTTTGCTAGTTTCTGCCGCCAATATTCCTTTCACGACTTTGAAAATGTGACATTTTCGAATCTTGGAGGCATTTTTAAACAGGAATATATCATTTTCCACTGGGACAATACATGTCGTAGAAAAAACTATTGTTTAGCTCCTTCACACCAGATTTTGCTTCAATTTAATGTTTTTGTTATAAAATCAGAAAATCTGAAACTAAATGTGAGTTTTTAATGTGAGATATGAACAACGGATGCTTCTGATTAGGAAAATTTATTGTGAATTCATCCCAAAATTCTCTGTCGTGCATCCACCCTTTTTGCGCTGCACCGAGTGCACAAAATTGCAACACAGTGCGTTTGGCTCATGTTGGCGCAGCGCAAAAAGGGCGGATACATGGGCAAAAGTATACCAGCGCACAACCAGCGTACCCAGTGCTAAGTATAGGGTATGCTGATCGCATGCAGCTGACAGGAGGGGGCGAGGTCGGGGGTGGAGCTTAGTGGCGGCCCTGCGCCCAGTAACGCTAGTGTGAAACTAGCCTAAGTGTCCAAGAAAAAAAATGCAACTCCAGGTAGAGAAAAGTTAATCCATATGGCAGAAATGACCAGAGTACATATTTGAGATTTGAAAGGTAAGGTATAAGGAAGATATATAAAAGAAAAAGTGTTGCTATATTACCTTAAGTAGTGGCGGTACCCCATCACGCGTTTCGCATTTGCTTTTTCAAGGGGAGTGTGTTTTTTAATATAATCAGGTAAAATTACCTTTGGGTATCTCTTATACAGGGTGCCGCTACCTCCTGGACTAGCGCGTCCACCCCAACGCGCATTTCAGCTCCTTTCTCAAGGGGCCTGCTACCAACCATGTGTCTCCATTATTTATATCTCCCAGCCACAGCGTGGTATACCACGCAACCGGAAGTGACACTCACCACCCGGATGTGACGTGTCACATCCGGGTGGTAAGCGTTACTTCCAGTCGCGAGGACCAGAAGTGACCACGGTTATCTGATTATATTTGCGGAGTATTATTGTAATTATGGGTATGAGGGTTATTGCCAAGCAAGCGGCATTGTTTTATGGTGGACATCTAGATCATAATCTGTGATGTGGCCTATACACCTTGCGATATAATTATGGCTATATTAATATTTGTAGTAGTTTATTAGGGCTTTTTCAGTTCTGCCCCTTGTAGCTGCAATATATTGCTGGCAGTCCCTGTGTCTATCCAATTTCGTGGTAGCTGACTCTTCCTGGATTTGCGCGTTAATTATGAATTAATTAATGAGTGACTGGGAGCAATGAGTGTATCTGTAGTCTCCTACTTCCCCTGTATGGTTTTAATAAATTTGTTTCAATAAAAATTATATTTTTATACACACAAATAATTGCCTTGTGATCATCCTTTTTCCTATGGTTCTATGAGGTACCGACAGACGCGGAGGGTCCTCTTCAGTCCTCTTCCATGCACTTCCACATTGTGTGAATATGTCATCGTTCCCGAGGGAATCCCTTTCATTATTCCTAGCTAGGGATTCCCTTGATCAAGAAGACTCTCTACACAGGTAGGGACCTTGGCAAAGGGGAGAGAAGCGATTTTTCTTTTTTGATAAGCAAACTCCAAACATTGCCTGTTTTGGGTCGGTGTGGTTGAACCTGAGCAGGCAATGTTCGATACGAAACCTGCACTTTCCAGATGAGGTTTGCTCATCACTAGGTATAGTATGATATGTAATGGATGACAAAAAGAAGCCATTAAGTGTAACACCACTAGTACATGACAGTAAAATGATGGTCACTTGTCTTAGATCAGGGGTGTCAAACTCATATTCACCAAGGGCCACACCAATTTAATGGTTGTCCCCAAAGGGCCGTTTGTTACTGAAAGACCAGATGCACACAATCGAGTCCCGTCCAGAACTAGCATTTCCCTGCACAGAGCAGTGCATGCCCCTGTATAAGGCATGTCACGGTGGATCAGCTCTTTACCAAGCACTGTCACATCTTCCCTGGATCTCACCGAAATCATGGAGAGCTATGGCTGCAGCTTCCAGTCACTTGTCCTTGTCGTTGGTGCTGAAAGCTGCTGATAAACAGCTGGTTCAATGCAGAATACAACTGGACCCTATTCTTGGCCTAATCTGAGGAATGGGCATCAATAGAAAAAGGGATCCTGAAGTGAGAATACCACTTTTATCTGCTGCTCCATTATTTGGTATACTGGCAGAGTGATCTGTGAGGGCTAATCCCAAAACCCCCCTTCTGAAGACCTGATAAAGAGGTTCTGTAGAAGCTGGTTAACCACCACTTTAGTTCAGCAAAGCCAATATCTCAGTTCTGCAGAGATGGTTGGTGGGATTAACCCTGTAGTCAGTCAACAGTCCCGCTGCTTCCATACATAGCCTGCATTAAGGGGGTATTCTCATGCCGAACAGCAAAATAAGGCAGCATGCTTTCAGCAATCATGTTGTGGTAAGCATGCTGCCGATCTTCCCCTCCTGGTACTTACCTAGAGGTCTTCTGCTCATCTTTGTCTGATCTTCTCCTGGCTGTGTGGGCCGGCGATCGCCATGCTGGATCCAGAGGCCACCACGAGTCCTCTCCTTCTTCCCAGCGTACTCTTCTGCCTGATCTCATCGCGGCATTGCGCATGCGCAGCAGTGTTTTGGTGACAGGAGAGGCATCCTGCCCCCTGGATTGACTGATGAATGGGGCAGGAGTGACGTCATGTCAGTGAGCGGCCAGGAGATATTCGGCCTCACTTCCGCGGCATTCTTCATGCTTCATGGATCAGTGATCCAGGCAAGATGAAAAGACAGCCAGAAGCAGGAGAAGACGTCACGGGGAACCGCTAGACTGCACTCCGGGACCCAAGGAGCTGCAGCTGCGACAGGTAAGTATGTCAGTTTTTTTGTGTTCTAGGGTGATAATACTCCTTTAAGGCCAGCCAATAAAGCTGCTGAAAAGGCAGCCACAAGAATCCCCAGAAATTGGGGTCCTGTATATTTTACCCCCAGGTATGTTCAGCCCTAGATGTTTTGTTCCCTGCATGTTGACCCCAAAAGCTGAGGGTGAAACACCTGGGGTCAAAATGCTAGGGGCAAAACATCAGATGGTGACACATCCAGGGACAAAATGCTGTAGGTGAAACATCCGGGGGCAAACTGCTGGGGGCAAAAAATCCAGGTGCGAAACATCTGGGGGCGAAATATCGGGGGCAAACTGCTGGGGGCAAAACATCCAGGGGCAAACTGCTGGGGGCGAAACATCTGGGGGCAAACTGCTGGGGGCAAAACATCTGGGGATGAAAAATCTGGGGGCGAACTGCTGGGGGCGAAACATCTGTGGGTGAACCGCTGGGGGCGAAACATCCGGGGGCGAAACATCCGGGGGCAAACTGCTGGGGGTGAAACATCTGGGGGCAAACTGCTGGGGGCGAAACATCCGGGGGCGAAACATCCGGGGGCGAACTGCTGTGGGTGAAACATCTGGGGGCGAACTGCCGGGGGCGAGCTGCTGGGGGCAAAACATCCAGGGGTGAACTGCTGGGGGAGAAACATCCGAGGGCGAACTGCTGGGGGCGAAGCATCCGGGGGCGAACTGTTGGGGGCGAAACATCCGGGGGGCGAACTGCTAGGGGCGAACTGCTGGGGGCGAAACATCCGGGGGCAAACTGCTGGAGGTAAAACATCCAGGGGCGAACTGCTGGGGGCGAAACATCCGGAGGCGAACTGCTGGGGGCGAAACATCCGGGGGCGAATAGCTGGGGACTGCTGGGGGTGAAATGTGTGGGGGTGAAATGTGCGGGGGCGAAACCTCCTAGGGGCCAAAGGCTGGGGACGAAATTTGCGGGGGCGAAATGAACTCGGGGGCGAACTGCTGAGGGCAAAACATCCGGGGGCGAACTGCTGGGGACGAAACATCCGGGGGCGAACTGCTGGGGACGAAACATCCGGGGGCGAACCGCTGGGGGCGAAACATCCGGGGGCGAAACACCCGGGGGCAAACTGCTGGGGGCGAAACATCTGGGGGCGAACTGTGGGGGCAAAACATCCGGGGTCGAACTGCTGGGGGTGAACTGCTGGGGGCGAAACATCCGGGGGCGAACTGCCGGGGGCGAACTGCTGGGGGCAAAACATCCAGGCGAACTCCTGGGGGCGAAACATCCGGGGGCGAACTGCTGGGGGTAAAACATCCGGGGGCGAACTGCTGGGGGCGAAACATCCGGAGGCGAACTGCTGGGGGCGAAACATCCGGGGGCGAACTGCTGGGGACTGCTGGGGGCGAAATGTGCGGGGGCGAAACCTCCTGGGGGCCAAAGGCTGGGGACGAAATGTGCGGGGGGGGCGAATTGTACCGGGGGCGAACTTCTGGGGGCGAACTGCTGGGGGCGAGCTGCTGGGGGCGAACTGCTGGGGGCGAAACATCCAAATCCCGTATCACACAGGATAAGATTAGATACACAGCTCAGCAGTCAGTATCACACAGGATAGGATTAGATATGCAGCTCAGCACACAGTATCACACAGGATAGGATAAGATACACGGCTCAGCAGACAGTATCACACAGAATAGCATTAGATACATGGCTCAGCAGGCAGTATCACACAGGATAGGATTAGATACACAGCTCAGCAGTCAGTATCACACAGGAGAGGATTAGACACATGGCTCAGCAGGCAGTATCACACAGGATAGGATTAGATACACAGCTCAGCACACAGTATCACACAGGATAGGATAAGATACACGGCTCAGCAGACAGTATCACACAGAATAGCATTAGATACATGGCTCAGCAGGCAGTATCACACAGGATAGGATTAGATACACAGCTCAGCAGTCAGTATCACACAGGAGAGGATTAAACACATGGCTCGGCAGGCAGTAGCACACAGGATAGGATTAGATACACAGCTCAGCAGACAGCATCACACAGGATAGGATTAGATACGCAGCTCAGCACACAGTATCTCGCAGGATAGGATTAGATACACGGCTCAGCAGACAGTATCACACAGAATAGCATTAGATACACGGCTCAGCAGTCAGTATCACACAGGATAGGATTAGATGCACGGTTTTTATGTGCAATATAATTATTATAATTTGTTATAACTAACTACAGTTGGTTACTATGCCCAGGCAACGTCGGGCTCTTCAGCTAGTACAAACATAAAGTTAAAAAAGTCATTTTTTTGGGGTAGATACAAATACAAAATTTACTGCATTCACTTAGTGTACATCGTAAAAAAATGATCATACAAGTAAACCCCCACAAAGAAGCTAATGTGAAACGCGCTTCGGGACCATTGCTGCATCCTTAGGTTGTGTACACTAGTCTTATTTACTTCATCTGCCCCAGGCTACTACCTTCATTAACACTGCACTGTTAAACTGCTAACTGCTCTCAAAATGAGTCATTATTATAAGGTACCTTACCTATACGTGATTTAATTATAGCTGCTACATATATTTTTTTGCACTTTATGCACTGTTAGCACCTTGTGACACCCTTTTTTTTCTTTTTGGAATTGTTTTAGGCTATTACCTCCATTATATTGCTTATTGTTAGTGTTATTATTCTGCTAATACATATGACATGCTGATAGCAATCCTTACTTTAACACTAGAACTACCGCATGTTTCATAATACCTACCATTAGGGGTAATTTTGACCCCCATTCAAAAGTACTGACTCTGGAGTCAGTACTTTTGAGTGTAACTTGTTTGTTACCAACAAATTAAAGAACATTTATTTTAACTTAGTAGGAACAGTTTTAAGATCAACTACAGTACGCATTTTCCTTTTACATGGTCATAGCATGCGGTGTCCAACAGTTAACACAAACAGTATTCTTCCACTTTCCCAGTGCATTTTCCACAAACTGGTTTGTTACAGCTTGCGCAAGTTTTAGTTTTCGTTGCATCTTCCAAATCCACATTTTCGACGCTTGCGGATTTCTTGTCCATTGTTTGTGGTTCAGACATTGCGGATGATGGGCCACTTCTTCTGACTCATTTTCAGATAAATTCTGAAGACATTTCAAAATTTCATCACTTGTCAGACCCCTCTGCTTACTCAAGCTTCAAATATACGTCGCAAAAAGGGACTTGTAAGATCGCAGAAGTAATTAAACGACACTGTACAAACATGCAGAGTTGTAGCTTCAACTGTAATGTTTGCTACTGAAGTGCAGACAGAAATCGCTACAAGAGACATGGATCAAACATGTTCAGACAAGTTTAGACATAACAAAATGCTGAATCATCCCTGATATGCAAAGATACAATTACACTCTACAACTAGGGGGAAGCACTGTGATTTTCTGTACTCTGTAATATTAAGTGACTTGCCTACTACTACTTTTATGTATGGGGTCAAATTGACCTCTTCAGTACTTATAGGTATGAATTGTAAAATCCGGGCCCCTGAAAAAGTTACAATTCATTAATGTGTCTTAAAATATACACTACCATGAATAAATAAAAGTCACAAAAAGTCAGAACTCATTTGTTAAAATTTTAGAAATTATAGGAAAAAGAAATAGCAAAAGAGTCAAAATGACCCCTCCGGTAGTTCTAGTGATAAGGCATTTTACCTACAGTCATATGTAAAAGTTTGGGCACCCCTATTAATGTTAACCTTTTTGTTATGGTGCTGTGGAAAAAGTAAATAGCGCCCCCCAGATTTGCATTTTCTTTGGGGTCTCGGCTGCTGGGGGTAGCCGAGACGCCAGAGAACATGATTTGGGTCGGTTTTTACCGACCTCGCTTTTGTGATCGCTGTTATTAACCATATAATGGCAATGAGAAAAAAAGTCTGAAGTGTCATTTAATTTCGCTCTCTTCTGATGTGATCGCACATCAGAGGAGAGAGAAATAGAGTCCCCGATCTCCCCTCGGTACCTCGGCCTGCGTGCTCCCTCTCTATTGGCACCACCATCTTCTTCCGGGAAGAAAATGGTGGCACATGTGCAGTGCGCCCACCGAGATCTGCCAGCTGGTGCCTGGCGAGATTTCATTCATTCATTTTGATCACTGTGATAAAATAAAAAAAAATTGTAAATAACCCCCTCTTTATCACCCCCTTAGTTAGGGAAAAATAATGAAATGAATATAAATATATTTTCTTTATTTTTCCAATAGGGTTAGGGTTGGAATTAGGATTAGGGTTGGAATTAGGATTGGGGTTAGGGTTGGAATTAGGATTAACGTTAGGGTTGGAATTAGGATTAGGATTGGAATTGGGATAAGGGTTAGGGTTGGAATTAGGATTAGGGTTGGAATTAGGATTAGGGATAAGGTTGGAATTAGGATTAGGGTTGGAATTAGGATTAGGGTTAGGGTTGGAATTAGGATTAGGGTTAGGGTGAGGGTTGGAATTAGGATTAGGGTTGGAATTAGGATTAGGGTTAGGGTTGGAATTAGGATTAGGGTTGGAATTAGGATTCGGGTTAGGGTTGGAATTAGGATAAGGGTTGGAATTAGGATTAGGGATAGGGTTGGAATTAGGATTAGGGTTAGGGTTGGAATTAGGATTAAGGTTAGAATTAAGATTAGGGTTGGAATTAGAGTTGGAATTAGGGTTAGGGTTGGAATTAGGATTAGGGTTGCAGTTAGGATTAGGGTTAGGTTTAGGGTTGGAACTAGGATTCGGGTTGGAGTTGGAATTAGGACTAGGGCTGGAATTAGGATTAGGGTAAAGGTTGGTATTAGGATTAAGGTTGGAATTAGGATTAGGGTTGGAATTAGGGATGAGAATAGGATTAGGGTTGGAATTAGGATTAGGGTTAGGGTTGGAATTAGGATTAGTGTTGGAATTAGGATTACGGTTAGAATTAGGGTGGGAATCAGGATTAAGGTTAAGGTTAGGATTGGAATTAGGATTAGGGTTTGAATTAGAATTAAGGTTAGGGTTGGAATTAGGAATAGGCTTGGAATAAAAATTAGGGTTAGTGTTGGAATTATGATTAGAGTTGGAATTAGGATTAGGGTTGGAATTAGGATTAGGGTTGGAATTAGGATTTGGGTTAGGGTTGGAATTAGGATTAGGGTTGGAATTATGATTAGGGTTAGGGTTGGAATGAGGATTAGGGTTGGAATTAGGATTCTGGTTGGAATAAGGATTAGGGTTAGGGTTGGAATTAGCATTAAGGGTTGAAATTAGGATTAGGGTAAGGGATGGAATTAGGATTAAGGTTAGAATTAAGATTAGGGTTGGAATTAGAGTTGGAATTAGGATTAGGGTTGGAATTAGGGTTAGGGTTAAGGTGGGAATTAGGATTAGGGTTGGAGTTAGGATTAGGGTTAGGTTTAGGGCTGGAATTAGGATTTGGGTTGGAATTAGGGTTAGGTTTAGGGTTGGAATTAGGATTAGGGTTAGGGTTGGAATTAGGATTATGGTTAGAATTAGGGTGGGAATCAGGATTAAGATTAAGGTTAGGATTGGAATTAGGATTAGGGTTGGAATTAGGATTCAGGTTGGAATTAGAATTAAGGTTAGAGTTGGAAATAAGAATAGGGTTGCAATTAGAATTAGGGTTAGGGTTGGAATTAGGAATAGGGTTGGAATTAGAGTTGGAATTAGGATTAGGGTTGGAATTAGGATTAGGGTTAGGGTTGGAATTAGGAATAGGGTTGGAATTAGGATTAGGGTCAGGGTTAGGGTAGGTATTAGGGTTAGGGTTAATGTTGGAATTAGGATTAGGGTTATGGTTGTAATTAGGATTAGGGTTGTAGTGAGGATTAGGGTTGGAATTAGGATTAGGGTTGGAATTAGGGTTGGGATTAGGGTTAGGGTTGGAATTAGGATTAGGGTTAGAGTTAGGGTTGGAATTAGGATTAGGGTTGGAATTAGGATTAGGATTAGGATTAGGGTTGGAATTAGGATTATGGTTAGGGTTGGAATTAAGATTAGGGTTGGAATTAGGGTTAGGGTTAGGATTGGAATTAGGAATAGGGTTGGAATTAGGATCAGCATTAGGATTAGGGTTGGAATTAGGATCAGAGTTAGGATTAGGGTTGGAATTAGGATTAGGGTTGGAGTTAGGATTAGGTTTGGAATTAGGATTAGGGTTGGAATTAGGGTAAGTGTTAGGGTTAGGGTTGGAATTAGGATTAGGGTTGGAACTAGGATTAGGGTTAGGGTTGGAATTAGGTTTGGGGTTGGAATTTGGATTAGGGTTAGGGTTGGAATTATGATTGAGGTTAGGGTTAGGATTGGAATTAGCATTAGGGTTAGGGTTGGGAATAGAATTAGGGTTGGGAATAGAATTAGGGTTAGGGTTGGAATTAGGATTACAGTTAGGAATAGGGTTGGAATTAGAATTAAGATTAGGGTTGGAATTAGGATTAGGGTTGGAATTAGGATTAGGGTTAGGGTTGGAATTAGGATTAGGGATGGAATTAGGGCTATGGCTGGAATTTGAATTAGAGTTGGAATTAGGATTAGGGTTTGAATTAGGGTTATGGTTGGAATTAGGATTAGTGTTGGTGTTAGGATTAGTTTTGGAATTAGGATTATGGTTAGGGTTGGAATTAGGATTAGGGTTGGAATTAAGGTTGGAATTAGGATTAGGATTGGAATTAGTATTAGGGTTAGGATTGGAATTAGAATTAGATTTGGAATTAGGATTAGTATTGGAATTAGGATTAGGGTTAGGATTATGTTAGGCGTCGGGTTCCTGCCTCTGCCCAGGAGGAATCCTAAGCCTTGCCCTCTGCAGTCTCCCATTCCTCTCCGGCCGCAGAGGAGCCTGCTCAGCAAAAACGTATTTCCCGGCATGTTGCTCAGTCTACTGCTGTTGGCTTGGTTACTGCTGTCATTTGAGGTTCAGCTATAGTAAGCGGCAATAGCCAGCAACCATTTGTGGTATTTGAATGCAGAGTTGGTGGGATTATCGTTTTTTGATCCCACCATTACAGACAATGAAAAATTGTTAATGGCTAATAAATTGCTCAGTAGCACAGATGATCCATCAGAGCATGCTAGGGTTGTAAAGCCAAAAGTTAGGAAAGAAAAATTAAAAGAGGTAGGAAGTAACCGACTTTAACGACCTTCTGACAAAAGATGAAGAACAAAAGCAATATGTCCTGCAAGTTGTAAGCAAATGCCGAGCATTATATTCTGACGTTTCAAAAACTACTTTAACAAAAGCTCTAGAATAGATTAGATAACTATGTAAAATTATCAACTCATGTAGGTTAGCGTGCTCTGATGGTTCATCTGTGCTACTGAGCAATTTATTAGCCATTAACAACTTTTCATTGTCTGTAATGGTGGGATCAAAAAACGATAATCCCACCAACTCTGCATTCAAATACCACAAATGGTTCGAGAATTTGGTCAGGGCTATTTCTGCAATGTTGTTGTCACATTCTTTATAGTCTAACAGACTATGCAAAATACCTAAATCTTAAAAAACCTCAATTTGGATTTTTTCAAACTTTGAGCAACGAGCAGCACGGGTTAACGTCGTTTGATAGAGCTCAAATTTTGGCTATCTCAATATCTGGAAAGGGGAATCGTTTTGTGGGGTCCAGACGAACAAGATTCCAACATTTTTTCCCCCCCATATGAGATCCGGTCACCCTACTGCACAGCCATGCGTTAGTATGTACAGTAACCGCTGAATGACTCATTATGAAACCCCTTCCCTTTGATATGCATGTTGATAGGGTTTAGAGTTCTGAGTCAGGGCTGAGTTGTGGCACTGCCTAGTGCCGCAGTGCTCTCAGCTCCTCACAAATGCCAGAGTGTGCCACTCTACTTAAGGCATTACGCTACTGCAGGTAGTGCAGCATCTGTTAAAGCGGCGCTGTGCGTGTCCTATGCGCTTTCCAGGCCTGAGCTTAGGCTGGTTAGTGGCATCCGCCAGAGCTGCGCTGTACACACATAGTGCGGTAAGCAACATTCAGCTGCACCCTGTGACTGCTACACTACGGTGTATTACCTCCTGTCCATTGGTACTGCCTCATTATGTGTTACCATGTTGTAATATATTGTATTATATTGTATTGAATGCCATATATTATCTAATATTTGAATGCCATATATTATCTAATATTTTTAATTAATAAAAATATTGGAGAAAGAGAAACCAATCACAAACTAAAATGTTTCTATACTAATGCACAAAGCATGGGCAACAAACAAGGAGAATTGGAACTACTAACACAGGAAAAGAAATATGATGTCATTGGAATCACTGAAACTTGGTGGGACAATACACATGAGTGGAATACAAGACTAGAAGGATACAACTTATTTGCAAGAAACAGACTTGATAAACGAGGAGGGGGTGTCGCATTGTATGTTCGA
The DNA here is from genome assembly GCF_039654945.1 of Dendrobates tinctorius. Taxonomy (NCBI): domain Eukaryota; kingdom Metazoa; phylum Chordata; class Amphibia; order Anura; family Dendrobatidae; genus Dendrobates; species Dendrobates tinctorius. The sequence continues at coordinate 4,209,153 of NW_027361770.1, read as the reverse complement.
AACGCGTATATCTGCACAGAGATTGAAGCTTCAGAGACTGGGAGTTCTGTGGAAACTGTTTGGGTAAGAATACAAGGACAGAACAATGGAAAGGACACCATTGTAGGCATTTACTACAGGCCGCCTGTGCAAGCCGAAGATATAGATGAACTCTTTATGCATCAGATGGCCAAGTTCTCCAAAAAATATGACATGGTTGTCATGGGAGATTTCAACTATCCAGACATTTGTTGGGAATCTCTCTCAGGCAAAACTAACAGGTCAAGGAAATTCTTATCCTCTGTTGCTGACAACTTTATCTTCCAAAAGGTAAGGGAGAAAACAAGGGGAACTGCTACCTTGGATCTAATCCTTATAAACAGGGAGGAAATGGTTGAGGAGGTAAAAGTGGCTGGGACCCTAGGAGGTAGCGACCATGCTATTTTAGAATTTTGGATAACTAGAGGTGGAAGACCTGTGAAGACTCAGACGTCAAGGTTAGATTTCAGAAAGGCAGATTTTAAGGGATTCAGAAAGAGAATTGGAGGGATCCAATGGCTGGATATCCTTAAAGACAAAAATGTCCAGGAAGGATGGGAAATCTTGAAAAATGAAATTCTCAATGCACAGTTGTTAACAATTCCGAAAAGAGGGAAGAATAGGAAGCATTTAAGGAAACCAGGATGGATGAACACAGAACTTAAGCACATGCTAAAAAGGAAGAAAAAAATGTTTATAAAATGGAAAGAGGGAGGCATATCTAAAGAAGAATATAATGCTGTCTGCAGAACCTGCAGGGCACAAATCAGATTATCTAAAGCTGAAAATGAACTGAGGCTTGCAAGAGATGTCAAAAGCAATAATAAAGGATTTTGGGGATATGTCAAAAGTAAAAGAAAAGTCAAAGATGCTATAGTATTTTTACAGGATGAAAATGATGAAATGGTAAGACAGGATGTTGAGAAGGCTGAACTTTTAAATTCCTATTTTGCATCTGTTTTCTCTCAGAAAGGAAATGCAACATCAACTGTTATTCACTGTCCTATTAAGGGAATAGAAGAATCCAGGATATCTATAAACAGAAAGATAGTGAGGAAACACTTAGCTAACCTAAATGAATTCAAGTCTCCAGGTCCAGATGAATTACACCCCAGAGTACTGAAGGAGATAGCAGAAGAAATTTTTGAACCCCTCTCCATAATCTTTGAAAATTCTTGGAGAACAGGAGAAGTGCCAGAAGACTGGAGAAGAGCAAATGTTGTTCCTATCTTCAAAAAGGGGAAGAAGGTGGACCCAGGCAACTATAGGCCGGTGAGTCTGACTTCTATACCAGGAAAGATCTTTGAACAAATTATTAAACAACATGTATGTCAATACCTGGATAAGAATGAAGTGATTAAACAGAGTCAGCATGGGTTTGTAACTGATAAGTCATGTCAGACTAACTTAATTTCCTTCTATGACGGTATCACTGATTGGGTGGATCAAGGAAATGCTGTAGATATAGTATATCTTGACTTCAGCAAAGCATTTGACAAAGTCTCTCATACAATCCTTATTGAAAAAATGACTAAGTATGGAATGGACAAGGCAACTGTTAGGTGGATTCATAACTGGCTTAGTGATCGGACCCAAAGAGTGGTCGTAAATGGCTGCACATCCAGTTGGAAGAATGTCTCAAGTGGGGTACCACAGGGCTCTGTCCTGGGCCCTGTATTGTTCAACATCTTTATCAACGATTTAGATGAAGGAATTGAGGGTAAACTGATTAAATTTGCTGATGACACAAAGCTAGGAGGGATAGCTAATACTAGAGAGGAGAGAGAGAGGATTCAAAAAGATTTAAATAAACTGGAGAAGTGGGCAGCAACTAACAGAATGGTTTTTAACAGGGAGAAATGCAAAGTACTACATCTGGGCAATAAAAATGAAAAAAGCATATATAGAATGGGAGGAATAGGGCTAAGTGACAGCACATGTGAAAAAGACTTGGGTATACTAATAGATCACAGACTGAATATGAGTCAACAGTGTGATGCAGCAGCAAAAAAGGCAAATGCAATTCTAGGATGTATTAACAGAAGCATACAGTCTAGATCACGTGAAGTCATTATTTCCCTCTACTCCTCTTTGGTCAGACCTCATCTGGAATATTGTGTCCAGTTTTGGGCACCACATTTTAAAAAAGACATCAACAAACTGGAGCAAGTTCAGAAAAGAGCGACCAGAATGGTGACCGGTCTGCAAACCCTGTCTTATGAGGAAAGGTTGCAGGATTTGGGAATGTTTAGTTTGCAAAAGAGAAGACTGAGAGGAGACTTAATAGCTGTCTACAAATATCTAATGGGCTGTCACATTGTAGAAGGATCAACTTTATTCTCATTTGTACAAGGAAAGACTAGAAGCAATGGGATGAAACTGAATGGGAAGAGACACAGATTAGATATTAGAAAAAACTTTTTGACAGTTAGAGTGATCAATGAGTGGAACAGGCTGCCACGAGAAGTGGTGAGTTCTCCTTCAATGGAAGTCTTCAAACAGAGGCTGGACAGACATCTGACTGGGATGATTTAGCGAATCCTGCTTTGAGCAGGGGGTTGGACCAGATGGCCCAGGAGGTCCCTTCCAACTCTATGATTCTATGATTCTATGATTCTATATTAATGCTTAGATTAGGGTAAGCCAGTGCATCCTTCAGGTTCAACAGTGGAGGGCACTGTTAGTATATAGTTCCATAGACTGGGTAAGCGTAATTCTGTTGTGGGCCACTGGATGGGGGTATACTAGTGGGCCTTGTAAGGTATAGTGGATAGGTAGTTCACATGAGGGTTAACTGTTGGAGGAGCTGCTATGGGTTAAGAAAGTGTAGGTTATAGGAATAAGGCAGAAGGGCGAGCACGCCCAAAATGTCCACAAGGGCTCTAAGCCCAGGACACCATAGCACCTACACAACGTTCATGAAAAGCAGAAAAGCACGGGCAAATTCAGACGAGTGCTGGATAAGATCGGAGCACCCGGGGAAATTGCAGTTTATGACAGCAGCAGGAATGGAAAGGAAGAAGTGGTCCAAGAGTCGTGCAGGGTGCAGAGTATTCACCATGCGGCAGATCTTAAAATGGGCTGAAGCCTGCAAGTCTGAGGCGAAGTGGATGAATGGGATCCCGTATAACTTGAGTTCTCACAGGAGTGATGCTGCGGTACCGTCTAGGGCGCTACTACCCCAGAATGTGCATGAGGACACAGAAAGAAAGCAAGGGAAAGTGCAGGAGGAATGCTGTGTGAACTGTAATGTAACTGATGTGTCCGGGACTGTCGGAGAAGAAAGTAAAATCATTGAATTAGCATCAGAACCGGTATCTGTGTCCGTTATTTCAACCCTGAGCACTGGAACCAAGAGTGCAGGAGCTGGGTTGCACTGCAGTGGAAGCCCTGACGGTGAACCAGCACCCCGAACAGGTACACCGGTAGAAGCTGATGGTTTTTCTGTGGGAGGAGGTCAGGACACCAGAGCCTCAGTGTCCTCGGCTGCGACTACCATCCTGGTCCCCTCCTACATTGGTGCCTCTGGGCACACTGTGGACTCTCCAGTCAGAAAGCCGTCGGACTGACAAGTTAACCCTTGAGAACTGTTGCTATCTCTATTACATTCTTTACCTCATCCCGTATACCAACTGTTATACCTCTGTTTATCCTATCTCCTCCCTGCGTGTAGTATACCCCTGTTCAAGTAAAACTACGTCAACTCTTCCTCTGTCTCCTGTCCGTTACTGCATCCCACAACCTACTCACATACACTCCATAAATGCAGTACATTTTGTATTTGTATCCACCCCCCAAAAAAATTTACATTTTTAACTTTATGTGTGTATACGTCCTAATAAAGATTTCAATATAATTTGATATACTTGGTATAAGACTTCCTTTTGTTTATAGGTTTATTTCATTTGATGGAAGTGCCATTAATCTAGGCCACCTATTTGGCTCTGTTCCCCTAATTTTAGCTGTTTGGGGAGCTTTGTGTCACCCCTTAACATGTTGTGTTTACATTTGGTTTGGTCACCCATTGAATCTAATGTTGTTCTCATCCATTCATCGAACCGTTTGGAGAAACATTCGGTGAATCGAACCAAACCTTGTAAGGTTCGCTCATCTCTAGTCACAACCACCCTTTGTTTCTTATCACTGAGCCAGTTGTCAACTCAGTTACACATATTATTCCCTGGTCTCATTATTCTCAATTTACTTACCAAGCTTTTCTGTGACACCATATCAAACGCATTTGAAAAGTCCATATTAACAACATCCACTGTGTTTCCATTGTCCAGTATGGAATTCTCCTGAAAGAAGTTGATCAGATTAGTTTGACTGATCCCTCATAAACCCATGTTGATACTGGGGCATGAGGCTTTTCTTACTGAGATACTACAGGGCAGCATCTCTTAGGAAACTCTCAAGGATTGATGTACTTTTTACACAATTTTTCTCTATAATATTTAATGCCTCGTCACTCGCCTTTTGCTTTAATTCTCTAACCGCTTTGTTTTTTTTAACATTTAATGATCCCCTCACAACTCCATTTAGCCATAGTGGTTTCCTCCTATTTCTAGATTTCCAGCTTGTTTATTCCCTTAGGGTATATGTGGGACGCCCTCGCACACCCAGGGCAGCGGGGGTGCTCGTTACCGGGCCGGTGGTCAAGGCGGGAATGTGTCACAGCAGCGGTGACCCGGTCCGTGGCCCTGGGCGCCCAATATCAATGGCGGTGATGTTAATGGTGTTAAAGTTTATTAGAATAGTTTGTGACGCAACCTGTGGTGTTTGGCAAGTAAGATGTTGAGCCAACGCTGCATGCAGATCCGCTGGGACTGATGGTGTGGTGCAGCAAAGATAGTGTTGCTCCCCACAGTTGGAGCTGTAGTCCCAGGGCAGTGTAGGTGCAATGGTTGAGGAGAGACGCAGAATGGTATGGAGGCTGGTACCCAGGTGTAGTGGTGTGGGAATAACTGGAGGACACCAGAGTATGCGGTTCCAAAGCTTTACTCACTGTTTGCAGTTCACACAAATGCCTGCCTCCGTACCGGGTTCTCCAGGTCAGGGCTCCAGCCAACCTCCAGGCAGGATAGGATTCTCCCTTCCACACTCCGCCAACATGTACCTTACTGAACGACTCCTCCAATGCTCCTTTAGGTGCGAAGCACTCCAGTACTTAGTTACCCTGGAATGCCTCTCTCTAGGTGTTCCTAGTCTTTACTTGTATGACAGACAGCTGTAGCCTGCTTCGGGGACTCCTCACTGCGTCCCGGCTCTCTATTCAGTTGCTGTTGTGTCCCAAGTCTATGATGGGAGCAAGGCATTAGCGGCTCACTACTCCTCCGGTGTCTGTTGCCGGACATAAAGATCCAATCAACCTCGGGGACTGGGCCCCGGCCTTTGCACTCTCTGGACTGGAAGGGTTCTCTATCTTTCTTCAACCAGCTTCCCACCGTCCTTCTATTCTCCTTCGTTCCGATCTGTTCTATCTCTCTTATGCAAGGTTAGGTTATCAATCTTATCAGTCTCTTTCTCTGGTCTTTCTCGTGCTAGCAGCCCAGATCACTGGGACCTGCTGCAGCACGTCCCTCAGACACCCATCTTCCCTCTTCTCTCTCCTCTAACCAACTCTCCAACCGACCAACCTCTAACTCTCACTCTTCCCACTCTTTTATATCATCTCACTCCACCCACCTCCCAGCACATCTTGTGTTACGAAGCAGGGTTCCACAAGGGGTGCTCTGCTAACCCCCCAGCCTGAAGCTGTTAGGTGGCCCCTCTGAACTATCCTGTGTGTGGAATGCAGGTGTGGAGCGTGGTCAGGAGTTCCCACCTTACCTGGATGGTGGGGCACTACACCTTAGGAGAAGGTGTAGTACCTCTGTGGCGACTGAAGCCTCAGGGGCGCCACATATGTTAGCTCGCCCAAGCAACTCACTGCTCGAGATGCTCGGAGCTCGCTGAGTATTTCCGGGGTTGTTCGGCGGGAGCTCAGGTCCCCTCCATGCATGTTTGGCGGTCTTTAGAGAGCCAATGAGCATGCAGGGATTGCCTGCCACACACTGTAATGCCGCAGCCATGCTGGTTTTGGCATTACAGTGATTGGCTGGCCGCACAGCATCATCAGGTCTATATCAGACCTGGTGCCGCTCTATGCTCGTCACAGTCTGCATCAGAAAGAGTTAGTGTAGGGAGAGTTGCGCTGAGCTACAGAGATATTTGATTGGTTCTTACTTAGTGTGGGTATACCATATCTAATACACATATCCATCTCAAATATCAGTCCTTCTGAGGACTAATAAAGCTGCACAGATATCAGTGCTAGGCAGGTAGGCAGTGTATGTAGCAGACTGCAGTACATATAGCAAGAGAGTCCATTTCAGGTCTGTCTGCTGCTGTTGCCTATTACAGATATTTCTAGACATAGCCCCAGGTATCAGGGGCCAGGAATATTTGTTTTATCTTAATCCTGATCATTTGCTTTAAAAGCTGTCCAGAGAACATAGTTTTTCTACTTCCTTTGCTTCTTGGCACTGCAGAATACAGCCGAATTCTTTCCATATTACAGCGCTAAACATCCAGATATTTTAAACTGTGGATTGTTTGTCCCACGGATCACATATCAGTGCGGTCAAAATTGTGCCATTTCAGGCCTACATTTAAATTGTTTTGCAGTGTCTTAGCCAAGTTATTGAAACCAGTTTGCTGAAAAAAAAATAGCTGCCTACAGGCCAGATATTTCAAACTGTTGTTTGTCCGTCCCACTGATCACAGATCAGTGCGGTTAAAATTGTGCCATTTCAGGCCTCCATTTAATTTTTTTGCAGTGTCTTAGCCAAGCTATTGACACCAGTATGCTGAAAAAAATAGTTACCTACAGGCCAGATATTTTAAACTGGGGTTTGTCCGTCACATGGATCACATATCAGTGTGCTCAAAATTGTGTCATTGTAGTCCTCCATTTAAATTTTTTTGCAGTGTCTTAGCCAAGTTATTGACACAAGTTTGCTGAAAAAAATATAGTTACCTACAGGCCAGATATTTTAAACTGTGGTTTTACGTCACACAGATGACATATAAGTTCGCTCCAAATTCAGCCATCTGTAGTGAACGTGGAAAATATTGTCCTCCATTTAAAATGGGCAAGGTGTGTGGCAAGGTACATACAGTCATATGTTAAAGTTTGGGCACCCCTATTAATGTTAACCTATTTTCATTATAACAATTTTGGTTTTTGCAACAGCTATTTCAGTTTCATATATCTAATAACTGATGGACTCCGTTATATTTCTGGATTCAAATGAGGTTTATTGTACTAACAGAAAATATGCAATCTGCATTTGAACAAAATTTGACCAGTGCAAAAGTATGGGCACCTCAACATAAAAGTGACATTAATATTTCGTAGATCCTCCTTTTGCAAAAATAACAGCCTCTAGTCACTTCCCGTAGCTATTAATGAGCTCCTGGATCCTGGATGAAGGTATTTGTGACCATTCCTGTTTACAAAACAATTCCAGTTCAGTTAAGTTTGATGGTCGCCGAGCATGGACAGCCCGCTTCAAATCATCCCACAGATGTTCAATGATATTCAGGTCTGGGGACTGGGATGGCCATTCCAGAACATTGTAATTGTTCCTCTGCATGAATGCCTGAGTAGATTTGGAGCGGTGTTTTGGATCATTGTCTTGCTGAAATATCTATCTCCTGCGTAACTTCAACTTCGTCACTGATTCTTGCACATTATTGTCAAGAATCTGCTGATACTGAGTTGAATCCATGCGACCCTCAACTGTAGCAAGATTCCCAGTGCCGGCATTGGCCACACAGCCCCAAAGCATGTTGGAACCTCCACCAAATTTTACTGTGGGTAGCAAGTGTTTTTCTTGGAATGCTGTGTTTTTTAGCCTCCATGCATAACGCCTTTTTGTATGACCAAACAACTCAATCTTTGTTTCATCAGTCCACAGGACCTTCTTCCAAAATGTAACTGGCTTGTCCAAATGTGCTTTTGCATACCTCAGGCAACTCTGTTTGTTGCGTGCTTGCAGAAACGGCTTCTTTCGCATGACTCTCCCATACAGCTTCTCCTTGTGCAAAGTGCGCTGTATTGTTGACCAATGCACAGTGACACCATCTGCAGCAAGATGATGTTGCAGGTCTTTGGAGGTGGTCTGTGGATTGTCCTTGACTGTTCTCACCATTCTTCTCTGCCTTTCTGATATTTTTCTTATCCTGCCACTTCTGGGCTTAACAAGAACTGTACCTGTGTTCTTCCATTTCCTTACTATGTTCCTCACAGTGGAAACTGACAGGTTAAATCTCTGAGACAACTTTTTGTATCCTTCCCCTGAAAAGCTATGTTGAATAATCTTTGTTTTCAGATCATTTGAGAGTTGTTTTGAGGAGTCCATGATGCCACTCTTCATAGGAGAATCAAATAGGAGAACTACTTGCAAGTGGCCACCTTAAATACCTTTTCTCATGATTTGATACACCTGGCTATGAAGTTCAAAGCTCAATGAGGTTACAAAACCAATTTAGTGCTTCAGGAAGTCAGTAAAAAGTAGTTAGGAGTGTTCAAATCAAGAAAATGATAAGGGTGCCCATACTTTTGCGCCGGTCAAATTTTGTTTAACCACTTCCTGACATCCGACGTACTATCCCGTCCATGGGACCTGGGCCCCTATGCCCATGGATGGGATAGTACGTCTACCGCGATCAGCGGCGCCCACGTGGTGAGCGCCGCTGATCGCGGCCGGGTGTCAGCTGATTATCACAGCTGACAACCGGCACAATGTGTCAGGGGCGGTCACGGACCTTACCGGGGATTAAAGGGAAGCATCGGCAGGGAGGGGGCTCCCTCCGTGCTTCCCTGAGCCCCCCACGGCAGCGCAATGTGCAGCGCTGCTGCGGGGGGCTCCTTTCCTGCAGGCCCCCGAATCCAAGATGGCGACGGGGGCCTTCGGGGGCCTGCAGGAAGCTGGCTTCCTCAGTGCCTGCAAAGCGCAGGCATGAGGAAGCCTTCTGCACTGCCTGTGACAGATCGCTGATCTGTCACAGGACAGTGATGTCCCACCTGGGACTATTTAATAAAGTAAAAAAAAAATAAAAAAAAGTGTTAAAATAAATTAAAAAAAATCGCCAAATAAATTAGAAAAAAAAAAAATATTCCCCCAATAAATCCATTTTTGGGAAAAAAAAAAAAAATAAAACAATAAAAGTACACATATTAGGTATCGCCGCGTCCATAACGACCCGCCCTATAAAACTGTCCCATTAGTTAACCCCTTTAGCGAACCCCTTAAAAAATAAAAATATAAAACGAAGCAAAAAATAATGATTTATTATCATACCGCCAAACAAAAAGTGTAATAACGCGCGATCAAAAAGACGCATATAAATATCCATGGTACCACTGAAAACGTCATCTTGTCCCGCAAAAAACGAGCCACCACACAGCATCATCAGCGAAAAAATAAAAAACTTATAGCTTGCAGAATAAAGCGATGCAAAAATAATTATTTTTTATATAAAATAGTTTTCATTGCATAAAACCGACAAAACATAAAAAAACAACCTAAATGAGATATCGCTGTAACTGTACTGACCCGAAGAATAAAACCGCTTTATCAATTTTACCGCATGCGGAACGGTGTAAACGCACCCCCCCAAAAGAAATTCATGAAACGTTGGTTTTTGTTCATTCTGCGTCCCAAAAATCGGAATAAAAAGTGATCAAAAAATGTCACGTGCCCGAAAATGGTACCAATAAAAACGTCAACTCGTCCCGCAAAAAATAAGACCTCACATGACTCGGTGTGTCAAAATACGGAAAAATTATAGCTCTCAATATGTGGTGATGCAAAAACTATTTTTACATTAAAAAGCGTCTTTTAGCGTGCGACAGCTGCCAAATATAAAAACCGCCATAAATAGTAAATCAAACCCCCCGTTATCACCCCCTTAGTTAGGGAAAAATAATAAAATAAAAAAAATGTATTTATTTCCATTTTTCCATTAGGGTTAGGGTTAGGGTAGGGTCAGGGCTAGGGTTAGGGTTAGGGCTAGGGTTAGGGTTAGGGCTAGGGTTAGGGTTAGGGCTAGGGTTAGGGATAGGGTTAGGGTTAGGGCTGAGATTAGGGTTAGGGGTGTGTTGGGGTTCGGGTTGGAGCTAGAATTGGGGGTTTCCACTGTTTGGGCACATCAGGGGCTCTCCAAATGCAACATGGCGTCTGATCTCAATTCCAGCCAATTCTGAGTTGAAAAAGTCAAATGGTGCTCCTTCCCTTCCAAGCTCTGCCATGCGCCCAAACAGTGTTTTACCCCCACATGTAGGGTATCAGCCTACTCAGGACAAATTGCAAAACAATTTTTGGGGTCCAATTTCTCCTGTTACCCTTAGGAAAATAAAAAATTGGGGGCAAAAATATCATTTTTGTGGAAAAAAATGATTTTTTTATTTTCACGTCCGAGTGTTATAAACTTCTGTGAAGCACTTGGGGGATCAAAGTGCTCACCACACATCTAGATAAGTTCCGTGGGGGGTCTAGTGTCCATAATGGGGTCACTTGTGGGGAGTTTCAATAGTTTAGGTACATCAGGGGCTCTCCAAATGCACATGACACCCGCAGACCATTCCATCAAAGTCTGCATTCCAAAACGTCACTGCTTCCCTTCCGAGCCACGACTTGTGTACATACAGTAGTTTTCTCCCACATATGGGGTGTCAGCGTACTCAGGACAAATTGGACAACAACTTTTGGGGGTCCAATTTCTCCTGTTACCCTTGGGAAAATGAAAAAACTGGGAACTAATTGATCATGTTTGTGGAAAAAATACGATTTTTTTATTTTCATGCCCGGGCATTATAAACTTCTGTGAAGCCCTTGGGGGTTCAAAGCGCTCACCACACATCTAGATAAGTTCCTTAGGGGGTCTCGTTTCCAAAATGGGGTCATTTGTGGGGGTTTCCACTGTTTAGGTACATTAGGGGCTCTCCAAAGGCAACATGACACCCGCAGACCATTCCATCAAAGTCTGCATTCCAAAACGTCACTACTTCCCTTCCGAGCCCTGACGTGTGTCCATACAGTAGTTTTATCCCACATATGGGGTGTAAGCGTACTCAGGACAAATTGGACAACAACTTTTGGGGTTCAATTTCTCCTGTTACCCTTGGGAAAATAAAAAAATTGGGAACTAATTGATCATATTTGTGGAAAAAATACGATTTTTTTTATTTTCATGCCCTGGCATTATAAACTTCTGTGAAGCCCTTGGGGGTTCAAAGTGCTCACCTCACATCTAGATAAGTTCCTTAGGGGGTCTAGTTTTCAAAATGGGGTCATTTGTGGGGGGTTTCCACTGTTTAGATACATTAGGGGCTCTCCAAAGGCAACATGACACCCGCAGACCATTCCATCAAAGTCTGCATTCCAAAACATCACTACTTCCCTTCCGAGCCCCGACGTGTGCCCATACAGTAGTTTTCTCCCACATATGGGGTATCAGCATACTCAGGACAAATTGGACAACAACTTTTGGGGTCCAATTTCTCCTGTTACCCTTGGGAAAATAAAAAAATGGTGACTAAAAGATCATGTTTGTGGAAAAAATACGAATTTTTTATTTTCACTCCCGGGCGTTATAAACTTCTGTGAAGCACTGGGGGGTTCAAAGTGCTCACCACACATCTAGATAAGTTCCTTGGGGGGTCTAGTTTACAAAATGGTGTCATTTGTGGGGGGTTTCCACTGTTTAGGTACATTAGGGGCTCTCCAAAGGCAACATGACACCCGCAGACCATTCCATCAAAGTCTGCATTCCAAAACGTCACTACTTCCCTTCCGAGCCCCGACGTGTGCCCATACAGTAGTTTTCTCCCACATATGGGGTATCAGCATACTCAGGACAAATTGGACAACAACTTTTGGGGTCCAATTTCTCCTGGTACCCTTGGGAAAATAAAAAAAGTGACTAAAATATCATGTTTGTGGAAAAAATACGAATTTTTTATTTTCACGCCCGGGCGTTATAAACTTCTGTGAAGCACTGGGGGGTTCAAAGTGCTCACCACACATCTAGATAAGTTCCTTGGGGGGTCTAGTTTACAAAATGGTGTCATTTGTGGGGGGGTTCCACTGTTTAGGTACATCAGGGGTTTTCCAATTGCGACATGGTGTCCGATCTCAATTCCAGCCAAAAACATCAAATGGTGCTGCTTCCCTTCCGAGCTCTGCCATGCACCCAAATAGTGGTTTACCCCCACATGTGGGGTATCATCGTACTCAGGACAAATTGCACAATAACTTTTAGGGTCCTGTTACCCTTGGAAAAATAAGAATTGAGGGTGAAAAGATCATTTTTGTGGAAAAAATATGATTTTTTAATTGTACGGCTTTATGTTATAAACTTCTGTGAAGCCCATGGGGGTTCAAAGTTCTCACCACACATCTAGATAAGTTCCTTAGGGGGTCTAGTTTCCAAAATGGTGTCATTTGTGGGGGGTTTCCACTGTTTTGGTACATCAGGCGTTTTCCAATCGCAACATGATGTCCGATCTCAATTCCAGCCAAAAACGTCAAATGGCGCTGCTTCCCTTCTGAGCTCTGCCATGCGCCCAAATAGTGGTTTACCCCCACATGTGGGGTATCAGCATACTCAGGACAAATTGCACAATAACTTTTAGGGTCCTGTTACCCTTGGGAAGATAAAAATTGGGGTGAAAAGATCATTTTTGTGGAAAAAATATGATTTTTTAATTGTACCGCTGTACGTTATAAACTTCTGTAAAGCCCTTGTGGGTTCAAAGTTCTCACCACATATCTAGATAAGTTCCTTGGGGGGTCTAGTTTCCAAAATGGGGTCACTTGTAGGGGGTTTCCACTGTTTAGGTACATCAGGGACTCTCCAAACGTGACATGGGGTCCAATCTGAATTCCAGCCAATTTTGCATTGAAAAAGTCAAACGGCACTCCTTCCATTCTGAGCTCTGCCATGCGCCGAAACAGTCGTTCCCCCTCACATATCAGGTATCAGCGTACTCAGGACAAATTGCACAATAACTTTTGCAGTCCAATTTCTCCTGTTACCCTTGGTAAAATAAAAAAAATTGAACCTGAATTATTTTTTTTATGAAAAAAAGTTAGATGTTCATTTTTTTTTAAATATTCAAAAAAATTCCTGTGACGCACCTAAAGGGTTAATAAACTTCTTGAATGTGGTTTTGAGCCCCTTAAGGGGTGCAGTTTTTAGAATGGTGTCACTTTTGGGTATTTTCTATCATATAGACCCCTCAAAGTGGCTTCAAATGTGATGTGGTCCTAAAAATAAAATGGTGTTGTAAAAATGAGAAATCGCTGGTCAACTTTTAACCCTTATAACTTCCTAACAAAAAAAAATTTTGGTTCCAAAATTGTGCTGATGTAAAGTAAACATGTGGGAAATGTTAGTTATCAAGTTTTTTGTGTGCCGTATCTCTGTGATTTAAGGGCATAAAAATTCAAAGTTGGAAAATTGCGAAATTTTCAAAATTTTCGCCAAATTTCCATTTTTCTCACAAATAAACGCAAGTTATTTGATTGAAATTTTACCACTAACATGAAGTACAATATGTCACGAGAAAACCATGTCAGAATCACCGGGATCCATGGAAGCGTTCCAGAGTTATGACCTCATAAAAGTACAGTGGTCAGAATTGTAAAAATTGGCTCGGTCATGAACGTGCAAACCACCCTTGGGGGTGAAGGGGTTAAATGCAGATTGCACATTTTCTGTTAGTACAATAAACCTCATTTGAATCCAGAAATATAACTGAGTCCATCAGTTATTAGATATATGAAACTGAAATAGCTGTTGCAAAAAACAAAATTGTTATAAAGAAAAAAGGTTAACATTAATAGGGGTGCCCAAACTTTTACATATGACTGTAGAATTGGACGTGATGTTGATGGTGCATGCAGAGGATGAGGCCATGGGCAAGCTGAAATTGTGCCACAGCAAACACCCACATCTTCTCGCACCTTCCCGTTCCAATTACTACAGGACCACAGCAGCACACCACTATTGAACCCAGAGCAGTGTCAAAAGGTTATTGGTTGGATAGTGGATAATGCCTCCAGTCACTTTGCCGCCACCACCACCACCCTGTTTTCCACATGGTCAAGTCTCAGTAGACACGAGTGTGGCCAGCATATTCTTCACCCCGATCCTCCTTCCTCTCACCATTCCAAGCGCCCGGAGACAAATGATCCCACACTTGGACACTCCGAAGAGCTGCTCACTTTGGTCAGAAGAGGGCATTTTCTGCGTATGGAGGAGAGAAGGTTTTTCCACCAACATAGAAGAGGATTCTTTAGTGTTAGGGCAGTTAGAATCTGGAACTCCTTGCCTGAAGAGATAGTGATGGCGAACTCAGTCGAGGGGTTCAAGAGAGTCCTGGATGTCTTGCTGTAGCGTAATAAAATTGTATCTTACAGTCACTAAGTTCTTTAGAAGGACGTAGATCTGGGGATTTATTCTGATGGGATATAGGTTGAAGTGAATAGACAAATGTTTTTTTTCAGCCTTGCTATCTATGTTACCATGTTGCTATGTTAATTTTCAATTTATAGATTCGGGCCTCTCGCCCAGTCCACTTGAAGTGGGGCAAGAGGAGATTGTGTGGCGCCCCCCAAAATTAACATTACCCAGAATTGAGGAGTCATTAGCTGCACTTAAAACTGCTAACTATTTTTCCACCTTGGATCTCACTAGTGGGTATTGGCAGGTTCCCGTGGCAGAGGCAGATAAGGAGAAGACAGCGTTTACCACACCAATGGGGCTCTGCGAGTTCAACTACATGCCGTTTGGGCGCCGCACCGCCCCTGGGACATTCCAATGGCTGATGGAGTGCTGTCTGGGACACAAGAACTTCGAGACAGTCCTGTTGTACCTGGATGATGTCATTGTTTTCTCCAAATCTTACGAAGACCATCTGAAGCACCTGACTGAGGTGTTTGAAGCCTTGTCCAACTTTGGCCTGAAGGTGAAGCCTTCCAAATGCCACCTCCTGAAGCCCAAAGTACAGTACCTCGGTCTTGTAGTGAGTGCAGAAGGTGTGGCACCAGATCCTGACAAAGTCATTGTCATCCGGGACTGGTAGAAGCCCAGCAACCTCCATGAGGTGCGTCAATTCCTCGGGTTGGTAGGCTACTACCGAAGGTTCATCAAGGGCTTCACTGAGATAGCCATCCCCATGCAAAATCTTCTGGTGGGCCAGCCTAAGAAAACCAGAAAGCAGAGTCCTACATTCGAATGGAATGAGGAACTGGAGAGGTCCTTCACTCAACTGAAGATGGCTCTCACAGGAGATGAAGTTCTGGCCTACCCAGATTATGACCAGCCCTTTGTGTTGTATACTGATGCCAGCAACGTGGGACTGGGAGCAGTACTGTCACAGGTACAGAATGGCAAGGAAAGAGTGAACTCCTACGCCAGCAGGAAGCATCGTCCCACTGAAAGGAACTCTGTCAACTACAGTTCCTTTAAGTTGTAGTTCCTCGCCATAGTCTGGGCTGTGACTGAACGATTCAAGCATTACCTAGCTTCAGCCAAGTTTACCATCTTCATGGATAACAACCCGTTGACTCACTTGGAAACTGCCAAGCTAGGTGCACTGGAGCAGCGATGGATGGCTCGGCTGTCTAACTATGAATTTACCATCAAGTACCGAGCAGGGCACAAGAATGCCAATGCTGATGCGCTGTCCAGAATGCCTAAACTGCCAGATGCAGGGGAAGACCCTGAGGCACTTGAAGAAATTGAGTTACCTGCCTTCCACCAGCCCATTGCAGCCCAACGTGCCCAAGGAGTGAGAAACAGACGATCTATCATGAAAGAGGCTACCCTAAATCCATTGCCTCATCATGACTGAGCAGAAACCCAGGATAGCGATTCTGCAGTCCACCTGGTAAAGGAGCTACTGTCACAAGCTGACTCACGCCCAGAGTCGGATGCTCCTGAAGAAACCCAGCAGTTGTGGAAGGAAAGAGGCCGACTGTTCATCTATGAGGGAAAGCTATGTCGGAGGAGTATCAATGCCCGCACTCATGAGTTGGTCTGGCAAGTGGTAGTCCCGAAGAGGGAGGCATCAATGGTCTTGAAAGCATACCACAATGGAGCTGGACACTTCGGATGGAAGAAGTTGGAGGCCTTGCTCCGGGAGAGATTCTACTGGGCTGGTATGAGGAAAGCCATTGAAAATTGCTGGGAGTGTGGACAATGCAACCTGTGCAGAAAGGACCGTAACAGCCAGCGAGCTCCTTTGCAGCCAATAATAACCAAACAACCACTTGTAGTTGGTAGCCATGGACCATGTGAAGCTGGTCCCAAGCCGTTCAGGCTACGTTTATGCTCTTACCATCGCTGACCACTACTCGAGGTTTATGGTAGTCATGCCTGTCAAGGATCAAACAGCCAGGACAGCAGCCAGAGCATTCCAACAGCACTTTTGTCAACCACACGGATATCCCGAGAGAGTGCTTACAGATCAAGGTCCAGCCTTTGAGGCAGAAGTGTTCCAGGAATTCTGTAACTTGTACGGTTGCAAGAAGATCAGGACAACACCGTACCATCCACAGACCAATGGCATGTGTGAAAAGATGAATCAGGTGGTGATCGATCTACTGAAGACCTTGCCTTTGGAAGAGAGGAATCTGTGGCCAGAGAAGTTGCCAGATGTGGTAGACCTCTACAATCACATTCCTGTGAATTCCACCAACTGCACTCCAGCCTACCTAATGAGATCGAGGCCTGGTAAGCTGCCTATTGATTTGGATATGGGAGTCCTTACACCTGAGGTGATATCACCAGAAGCTGACTGGGATACAGAGTGGCAGCAGCAGTACAGAAGAGTACAAGAGTGTGTAGACAGGAGTCTAGCTCAGGCAAGACAAAAGAAAAGACCTACAATGAACATGCACCTGCAGTTCCCTTGTCACCAGGAGAACAAGTCCTAAAGAGGAAAAGGAGGATGCATAAATTGGATGACCAATGGGAATCTGAACCCTACACCATCTTATCATCAAATTTCGACAACACCAAGGTGTGCCTTATCAGTAAGGATGGAGGAGAAACCTCATCAGCAGTATCGAGGGATCATCTGAAACTGTGCCCTGACCAGCTAAAGGAAAGGATGGGAGAACAAAACAACCTTCAACCCATAGAAGAAGAAGAAAAGGTCAGCAATGTACTTGGAGAATTTCCTGCAAACTGGACAAGAATGGATCAAGCCATCGTAGTTCCTGTCCTAATCTTTCCCCAGCCTACTGCAACTGAAGTAGCAGAGACTCAAGAGAACTCTGAAAATCAGGAAGTTCAGGCAGCGGATGCCACACCAGCAGAGGAGCTAGAAAATCCTCGCCCTGCCAGTGGTGAATCTGTCATGCCCACAGTGAGTCTAAGAGTCCGTAGACGGCTACTACCCAGTTTACCCACACCAGTGTTACGCAGGTCTGTCCGTAGCACCCAAGGCATACCACCCCTCAGGTTTCGCATCTAAATAAGTTATGCAAATAATGTAAATGTTAACCTGTACATATAAATATGTAACGTTTTAAGTTTTGTGCCTACAGAGACTCTGTAAGAACCACTTGTATATAGTTTATCCATTGCTCAGGAATGGACCATGGACATTGACACATGGACTAATCGTCACGGACTATTTTTGGAGCTTTTTTGTTTTTTGTATTTTTCATTTTTTTTCTCAAATCTTGCACATTTATAATTGTTCATTGTTTATATGTTATCATGTTCTCCTTCAGTCCTGGAGTACTGATTTGCACTAGGGGAGAATGTGGCGCCCCCAGGAGTATGGTCGCCACAGTGGCATTACCTTCCTCCTAGGGAGTGTGATGTCATGCCTGGAAGCAATGAAGGGTCTCTCTAGCAGTTAATCAATACACACAACACAGTTCCCACTCCAGGCCAGCAGAGGAAGCTCTGAACCAAAACTAGGGGAAGACATGCTCTCTGGGGGCCAGGAGGGGAAATTAGTTAGTTCTGTGAGGAGGGCGAAGTGAGTGGACATGGAGAGAGGAGCTGGGAGATTGAGCAGAGAGTGGAGGCTCATTCCCAGCTGGAGCGCATGATCTGGAGCCTGGTCTCCAAGGTTGTATGGATACTGATGGTCCTGCAACAGAAACCAGAGGAATAGGAAGCTGTAAATGCTCTATTCCCATCTAAGACTTGGAGGCACAACAGCGACGTGTGAGCCAAAGGAGATAGACGGCTACAGCTGTCTGCCATACGAGGTAGATCCAAAAGGAAAGAAGGAGGAACGTCAGTGTAACACAGTACTGCATGTACCTCAAGTAAGCGCTAGAGAGGAGACTACACAACCCATCTGATAGAGAGATTCCTAAGTTGCTTCCAGGCTAATCAGCTCCTGTGCCATCTGTAATCTGGACCCTGGACTGCACTTGCAAAGTAAAGGTAAAGAAACTACACTTTGCTGTGTCCTTGCCTTCTTCCTGCAACTTCTTCAGCACTGCTACATCTCTGTGCCAGACACTGCACCCTCTTCCTCAACACCTATCCTCTTCATCTACTCTGCCCTGGGACTACAGCCCTGCCTGTGGAGGGCTATAACATCACTGCTGCACCCCACCATCTGTCCCAGAGGATGTCTGCAGCGTCGGCTTAACACCTCCCTTGCCGATCACCATAGGTGGCATCACGAATCACTCATAAACTTTATTTAATCACTCAATCCCTTTTTACATGGGTGTCCAGGGCCACGGACCGTGTCACCGCTGCTGTGACATTCCCCTCTGAAGGACCGGCCCGGTACCGAGTATCCCACAGCCCTGGGAGGGTGACCCAATTGCATGTAGCGATGCCCAAATATTTTAGCAGCCACGGTCACACGAAGGTGATAGTGGGAAAGTGTCACAAGAGGTGGACGATAATGAGACACAATTGCCAAAAAGTCAGGAGGAGCACCAGGGTGTGGAAGCGGAAGACAAGGTGGTGGATGATATAGTAACTGACCCAAGCTGGCAGGAGGACATGCAGAGCAAGGACAGCAGCACACGGGGGAGGGAGGCGTAGCACCTCAACATGCAGGAAGATGCAGTATGGTGTCCGAAGACAGGAGGACAACCGTTCCCCGTAACACCAACATGATGGAAGTTGTCAGTATAGCTGTTAGGTCTTCCTGAGTCTGGTTGTTTTTTAAAAACTCTGCTGATAACCCCAAAAAGGCCATTTGCACGACCTGCCAGGCCAGCATCAGCAAGGGTAGCAAAATTACCTGCCTAACCACCACCAGCATAATCAGACACATGGCAGCAAAGCACCTGACTTTGTAGGCCAAACCCCAGGGTCCAGGAACAGTATTTGCGGGTGACACCACTGTTTATTCCACTGTTGTGAGTGCAAAAAAATCCCTTGTCCAAGGTGCATGCAAAGATGCCTCCTGCCCTGCACCTGTCGTTGCACAGTCAACTAGCACCATCAGCAAGCACGTCCATGTCCATGTCCCAGCACAGCGTTCAGTTGTCCATACCCTAGTCCTTGGAACGCAGGCGCAAATACTCAGCCAACGCCCCAATACTAAATTCACACATTTTGCTTGCGCTCTAAATTTTGCCTTTTAGGCTCGTGGAGACAGAAGCTATCCGCAAACTGATTGCGACAGCGTTTCCTCGGTACGCGGTCCCCAGCCGCCACTATTTCTCCCAATGTGCCATCCCCGCAATACACAAGCATGTGTCCCAAAACATTAGCCATGCCCTCAACAATGCAGTTACTGAGAAAGTCCGCCTAAGCCACGGACACCTGGACAAGTGCTTGTGGGCAGAAACGGTACATTTTGATGACGGCACACTGGGTTAACATAGTGGAAGCAGGGACCCAGTCGGTCCTTGGGATGAAACACGTCCTCCTGACGCCGATGATTGCGGGCCCTACGTCTACAGGTACGTTGCCCCCACAGTCTACAGTTCTGGAACCTCATCATCCTCCTCTTCCTCTTCAGCCTCCATCTCCAAAATGACATCAGTCACAAGCTGGAAGTACTGCAGCACTGCCTCAGCTAAGAGGCAACAGGCTGTGCTGAAGCTAAATATGCTTAGGTGACAAACCCCACAATGCTGAAGAGTTGTGGCCACGCTCTGAAAGAGCAGGCAGATCTGTGGATGACACCGCTGAAACTACAGCCAGTCATGGTCATGTGTGACAATGGATGGAATCTGGTGGCGGCTCTGAAGCGAGGCGAGCTCACACACATACCATGCCTGGCGCATGTGCTTAACTTTGTGGCTCAGCGGTTTCTAAAAACCTACCCGGAGCTGCCAGATCTGCTTGTCAAAGTATGCCGCCGTGTGCCCATTTTAGAGAGTTAGCTATAGCTTCCGCCACCCTTGCCATGTTTCAGCAGCGTTTGCAGCTTCCAGCTGACCAACTGGTGTTTGATGTCCCCACGCATTGGAACTCTACACTGCAGATGTTGGAAAGGATTTGTGAGCAGGAGAGGGCAGTTGTTGACTTCCAGCATCAACAAGGCCATCGGTATTCAGTTCAGACTCCACACATAAGACCTCAGGATTGGACATGGATGTCAGACATACGTACCATCTTCCAAAACTTTGAGGACTCTACCAAGATGGTGAGCAGTGATGATGCCATAATTAGAAACACCATCCCACTTCGCTGTGTTCTGAAATGCTCTCTGCTCACAATCAAAGAGGATGCATTGAAGGCAGAGCACAATGAGATGGAGCAAGGAACCATACAGGGTGATTGCACACAGCCCAGCCTTATCTCATCCCAAAGTCAATTGGGTGATAATGAGGAAAAGGAGGAGGAAGAACAGGAGCTACTTTCATGCACTCTAGATGGTACTACAAGCACAACTGTCATACCGTCTGGTCAGCATGGATGGCCTGAGGACAAGGAGGAGAAGAGCTGGGTCAGTCGTCCTCTTGGTGAGGACACGGAAGTCTTGCAGTTAGCAGTCAGGCAGGCATGGCTGAGTTTATACTACGCTGCCTTTCACGTGCCCCTCGTGTTATCCAAATTTTGGGTGACAGTTATTACTGGATGATGACACTTCTAGACCCATGCTACAAGGAGAACTTTCTATCTCTTATTCCCGAGGTGAACAGGTCTACTGAAATGGGGCAGTACCAGAGGCAGGTACAGACTCGTGCTAAAATTCAGCCCTGGCATTTGAAATAACACAGGCTTATGCTGTCACTGTCCCCAAGCACCAGATGGGATATATTACTGATATTAGGGCAGCACGGTGGCTCAGTGGATAGCACTGCAGACTTGCAGCACTGGAGTCCTGGGTTCAAATCCCACCAAGGACAACATCTGGAAGGAGTTTGTATGTTCTCCCCGTGTTTGTGTGGGTTTCCTCTGGGTACTCCGGTTTCCTCCCACATTCCAAAGACATACTGATAGGGAATTTAGATAGTGAGCCCCATTGGGGACAGTGATGATAATTTGTGCAAACTGTAAAGTGCTGCAGAATATGTTAGCGCTATATAAAAATAAAGATTATTATTAATATTATCCCAGATGGAAGAAAGCAAGATTTACTACAAGACCAATATTTCTAATGATACCTGTGGCCTGCTGGGGTAAGTGACGGAGTCAACGACTTTGTACTCCGTCACAACTCTTAACAGTATAGGTGTCATAAGAACACTGATTCTATTAACAATGTAGCAGACAAGGTGGCCCACGACCAGACAGGCCCTTCTGGCATTTGCCAACATTGTCAGATGGCCAGTCCGGCCCTGACCAGAGGGCCCTTGTTGCGGAATTGTTAACAAAAATTCCCATCTGAAAATGGTGGTGGCAGAGGTCACAGTTTGTTGGACAACCAAAGAGTACAAGCAATAGAGACACAACTCCAATCCAGCAGAGGCAGGGGAACACTATCAAAGTTCTGGGAGAGTTTCTCAGACTCTTCCATCCCACAGGCTCTGAGGCATGGGGTACTCTCACGAGGAGTGCAAAGTTTTGGAAAATGCTGAGGGAGTACCTTGCTGACCGTTCCAACGTCCTCCGTGATTCTGTGATTCCTCTGTGCCTTATAAATATTGGGTATCTAAGCCGGATACATGGCATGAATTGGCTCTCTACGCCTTGGAGGTCCTGGCCTGCCCTGCCACTAGCACTGCCACTGGTGGAATTATAACTGATAAGCGCATCTGGCCTGTCAACTGAAAATGCTGGCAGGCTGACTCTTATAAAAATGAACAAGGGCTGGATTAGGCCAGACTTCTCAACACAACAGCGTAACATAAACTCAAATCCAGTGTCTTTTTGTTGAGGTATATTCCCATGCATATATGCTTCCTGATTTTGTCTATTTGCTGTTGTCCTCCTCTATCTCCTCATCCTCATCCTCCACCACCATATCACCAGGGTGACCATGGTCCGTGATGCAACACCCACAATTTTTTTAAAGGGTGTTTATGATGCCCGTACCAAAAAAAATGGTTATACAATATGTTCATGTATACCCCCCAAGGGGTAAATGTTTGTCAACTCATACACTTAGTGCATGGGCATTACAAGTATAGGAGACCTGCTGCTTTCTAATGGGAATATTTTTTATGAGGCCCTCTTCCACATCTCTTCAAATGGGCATAAGAGTGCCTCCAAATTTTTGGCAGCCCTTGCATTCACTGCATAAGCAAACACTATGGGAGACCCACTTCTTAATAATGGGAACATTTTTTCATGAGGCCCTCTTCTAAGTCTCCTGAAATGGGCATTGGAGTGGCTCCAAATTTTTCGCAGCTCTTGCATTCACTGCATAGGCAAACAATATGGGAAACTCACTTCCTAATAATGGGAACATTGTTTTTACGAGGCCCTCCTGTATGTCTCTTCAAAGAGGTATTATGGTACGTCCAAATTTTTGGCAGCTCTTACATTCGCTGCGTAGGCAAAGAGTATGGGAGACCCACTTCCTAATAATGGGAACATTGTTTTCCAGGAGGCCCTCCTGTACTGTACATTTCTTCAAAGGGGTATTGGGGCGCGTCTAAATTTTTGGCAACTCTTGCATTCACTGCATGTGCAAACAGTATGGGAGAACCACTTCCTTATAGTGAGAACATTGTTTTCAGGAGGCCCTGCTGTACATCTCTTAAAAGGGGTATTGGGGTGCATCTAAATTTTGGGCAAGCCTTGCATTTAATGTATAGGCAAACAGTATGGGAGACCCACTTCCTAATAATGGGAACATTGTTTTCAGGAGGCCCTCCTCTACATCTCATCAAAGGGGTATTTGGGTGCATCTAAATATTGGGCAGGCCTTGCATTAACTGCATAGGCAAACAGTATGGAAGAACCACATCCTATTAATGGGAACATTTTTTTCAGGAGGCCATGCTGTACGTATCTTAAAAGTGGTATTATGGTGAGTCCAAATTTTGGGCAGCTCTTGCATTCACTGCATATGCAAACTGTATGGGAGACCCACTTCCTAATAATGGGAACATTGTTTTCAGGAGGTCCTCCTGTACATCTCTTCAAAGGGGTATTATGGTGCATCCAAATTTTTGGCAGCTCTTGCATTCACTGCATAGGAAAACAGTATGGGAGAACCACTTCCTAATAATGCTTCCAGGGGTCTTCCCCATGCTGTTCCCATGTCATTTGAGCAGTGTTCCCATCTATTTCCACAACTTCTAGTCCCTTTAAAGGCCACCGGGGGGGCACCAGAAAAATGCTTGAGTTTCCCATAGACTTACATTGGGCTCATTGCTCAGGTCGAGCATCCGAGCATTCCAATTTGCTCAATCCAAGCAACAAGCACTTGAGCATTTTAGTGCTCGCCCATCACTAGTCAGTAAAATTGCTCCATTTTCCTAAAGACTGCCAGGAGATCGATGTCCACCAGCGCTACCCAAGTGATTTAGAAAAATGGGTCCTGCAGAGGTCAGTACTATAGTCATTTTTCCTGTGAAACGTTAGGGACGCTTTATTTGTACTTTATTTGGACGACCTGGAGAAGAAGGTCCTGAGTGAGATCTCCAGGCAGGAAAAGAAAGAGTCACTGTCACTGTCTGCTCTCATTCATAAGCTTGAAATAAAGAAGTACGAGCTGTCCAGGAAGATGAGACACATTGAGGAGCTGTGTAACATGACGGATCCACTGACTGTCTTTCTGGAACCAGACACCGGTGACTTGGGTGACCCCAAGGAGGAGGAAGGTGATGAGGACACGGGGGACATGATAAACAGCGCCATGATGGAGATGACCTGGATGATCGCACACATGTTACACACATTATGTGTCATAATAACAGGTAAAAAGAGCGGGATCTATGTGGTGAGTCCTGCAGACATATTACTGGATGTAACCACAGCTGCTAATAATGTCCATATATCAGATGACCTGAAAACTGCAACTGGAGAGTCCGCCAGGGCAGTGGGGAATACCTGGTACCGGGCTGCTTCTTAAAGGGGCAGTGTCACAGCGGCGGTGACTCTGTCCGTGGCCCTGGGCGTCCAATAAAAGGGGTATATTTACAAGGGATGGATGAAAACAAAGAGTTTATAATAAGTGTTCGTGATGCCACCTGTGGTTTCTGGACAGAAGTGGCCAGCGCTGCAGTGCAGATCCTCTGGGACTGATGATGTGATGCAGCAGAGTTGGAATAGCTCTCCACATACAAAGCTGTTGTCCCAGGGTAGTAGTTGTTATCAAAGATGTTATGTTTGTTGATAGTAGATGTAGCAGTGCTGAGTGAGTGTTGAGGCAAGAATTCAGAGATCACAGTCAGGTGCAGTTCCAAAATTTACTCACAGTTCTGTCTGCAGTACAGATGCCCGCTTGATGCCGTGTCCTTCAGGTGAGGGGTTCAGTCAGGCAGATGGAGAACACCTTTCCAGCACTCCCTTTAGTATATGCCTTTCCTGGCAGTCTCACTGTGTTGCTTTCTTGCCTCTTTCTACACAACACCTCACAGTCAGTGTCCCAGGCCAGCAGCCACGGACCTTGTCAGATAACGTGCCCAATGCATTTTCTTGCTCCTTTCTGGCTTCCTTTCTGGCAAAGATAACTGTGGTTAGTGTCTGTGACCCCTAAAGTTGCCACAGCTGTCGGCTTTCTAGCTGAGTCCTGTTGTCCACTCTACTAGGCTAGGGACCGAGACCTTTCTGCAACCTGATCCCTCCACCTGACGGCCGTCAGCATGGAACGAGCCCCACGGATGGACTACGCTCTGCCCATGCCTCTGGGATCCCTTCCCTTCACAGGGAGCTTCCTTGAATCTCTACTCCATCCAGCAGCTCCTCCCACCTAGGAGCTGCTCCAACTACATCCTTCCACTTCTCCCCCTAGGGGACAACTGCTCCTATCTTCCTACTGTTTTCCCGCTCTGAACCCTCAAGCTCCACCCACCTCCCAACACCCTTACCTAACCAGCAGGGATGAGATTATCCTTCCTTAGGGTCCATCCAGGGTGCCCTGCTGCAATAAGTGAGTGTAGGATGCAGGTGTAAAAGTGTGGTCAGGTGCCTCCATCTTACCTGGGTAGTGGAATACTACACCTCTGGATGAGGTGCAGTACCTCTGTGGCGACTGAACCCTCAGGGGCACCACACAACCTTGATGAGAGAGGGGAAGAATTGTCCAGAAACAGCACAGAGATTTCTGTATAATCAGGTGATGAGCAGGAGGGGATTTACCTCAGGAAGACATTACTGGGATGTAGGGATCAGTAGATCAGGGGGTTGGATAGTGGGGATGTGTTATCCCAGTATAGACAGGAGAGGAGATCAGTTACTGATTGGATGAAATAACAGGTCCTGGAGTTTGTGGAGATATAATTATAACAACCAGTTTTCAGTGATACATGGCAGTAAACACATCTGGTTACCTGACAAGATCTCCAGTGATAGAGTCAGGATATGTCTGGATTATGGGCAGTTGTCCTTTTATGAGCTGAGTGGCCCCAAAAGACACATACACACCTTCACTGCCACCTTCTCCGAGCCTCTTCATGTTGCATTATATGTATATAATGGTTGCTTGACAATAAAGATAACATGAGTGTCAGTGACAAGTGATGATATCTATAGGCGGGGTATGTAATTACTGAGACCTTTGGCCACAAGTTTTTTAACCTTTTCCTGACATGGCCAATTTCTGTTTTTGATGGGGTTTTTTTAAAATCTTTTCCTCCCCTTTTTCCAGTAACCATAACATTTTCATTTGTTTCTGTCCCCACAGATGTATGGGAGTTTGTTTTTTGCGGGACAAGTTTTACTTTTGAAATACGAAGGCTTAGTGGTTAGCACTGCAGCCTTGCAGAGCTGGAGTCCTAGGTTTAAATCCCACCAAGGACAACATCTGTAAGGAGTTTGTATGTTCTCCACGTGTTTGCGTCTGTTTCCTCTGGGTTCTCCGCTTTCCTCCCACATTTCAAAGACATACTGATAGGGATTCTAGATTGTGAGCCCCATCGGGGACAGCGATGATAATGTGTGTAAAACTGTAAAGCGCTGCGGAATTTGTTAGAGCTACATAAAAATAAAGATTATTATTATTATTATTATTATTATTATTATACTACATGGCGAGAAGTCTAAACAACCATCAGTTAGTTTTTTACATTAGCTCAATTATACTTTTTACAGGTTCTGTAGTGTGGTTTTTTTTTGCTTAATAATTTATTAAATTTATTTCCTTAGCAATGAAAGTTAGTGCTCAATAACTGAATTACCATATAATGATTTTTTGATCAGGAATGAACAGAAACTGTCACAAGGCCTGAAGCAATAAATCTAATTATAAGACTGATCTGAAATCTCATTTCCCTTTGTTCAACTGACTTCAAGCCAATCATGACTGACGTATTAACAATGCAAACAAAGCAAAGATATATTGTACCTGATTAATATTTTATGCTTTCTGACTTCCAGGGATACCTGGAACTTTCAGTATGTTCTTGCCTTTATATGTCAATATCAATTGCATGAAAGGTTTTTTTTGGGAAGAGAAGAAAAGTCTTCAGTCACATGATTTCATATACATGATTTGCATGTTTGCAGTTCAGAGGAGAGTCTAATTGGAACATGACCACTAGTATACAATTTGAATACATGTGATTATGTGACTGTCTTCTTATATACTGTAGGTAATGCAGGGGAATCGTAACAATGGAGCATCGCACACTGGCAAAAGTCTGCAATGACACAGTGACTGCAGCCTTTTTTTTACTCAACCCAGAAAACCCATTTAAACTGGGATCACACATGTGAGAAACATTGCCGAGAATCGCATGTTAATACCCGCACTGCCGCAGGCACTCAGGAGTGGAGCGTGCGGCCGCGTAGCAGTAAATGCAGCTGAACGCTCCACTCCAGAGTATCGGCGGCAGTGCTCGGTGCTAACATGCGATGCTCAGTTGTGTTTCTCGCATGTATGATCTTAGACTTAGGCTATGTTTCCAAGATGGATATTGTTCTGTTAGTTGTTTCCTGTCATGGATCACTCTCTGTGGGTATCTCCAGGCTGTTTATTTCATGATGTGCAATCCACCATTACAAGAGTTCTCTCTCAGAACAACCAACAAGTTTCCAACATGACTACAGTTGTGGCCAAAAGTATTGACACCCCTGCAATTCTGTCAGATAATACTCAGTTTCTTCCTGAAAATGATTGCAAACACAAATTCTTTGGTATTATTATCTTCATTTAATTTGTCTTAAATAAAAAAAAAAACACAAAAAGAATTGTCCTAAAGCCAAATTGGATATAATTCCACATCAAACATAAAAAAGAGGGTGGACAAAAGTATTGGCACTGTTCGAAAAATCATGTGATGCTTCTCTAATTTGTGTAATTAACAGCACCTGTAACTTACCTGTAGCACCTAACAGGTGTTGGCAATAACTAAATCACACTTGCAGCCAGTTGACATGGATTAAAGTTGACTCAACCTCTGTCCTCTATCCTTGTGTGTACCACATTGAGCATGGAGAAAAGAAAGAAGACCAAGAACTGTCTGAGGACTTGAGAAACCAAATTGTGAGGAAGCATGAGCAATCTCAAGGCTACAAGTCCATCTCCAAAGACCTGAATGTTCCTGTGTCTACTATCAGGATCCTGACAGCGCCGGCGTACAGCCTCCGCTGAGCAGGGACTCACCCGCACTGTAGGGACCCCTGGGGACAAGAACAGCCAGAAAGTACTGATGAACATTACCTGAACGCTGAAGTTTAGCAAGCCGGCACAGGACCTACGGTCATGTGATTGCAAGGGGGCGGGGCTTAGCGTCCTGCTTTCAGAGAAGGTAGAAAACTCAGAGTCGGGCAAAACGGAGGTCATACACAGTACGGGCAAACGAGGTACAGGAGGGGTAAACAGACGGGAGGTCAGACAAAGCCAAAAGTCATACACAAGAGAGCGGTGCAGTACAAAAGGGACGAGCAGAGAGCAGTCGAGTCACAAGCAGAGAGTCATACATGAGAGAGCGGTACGGTACAAGAGGGGCAGGCAGAACTCGTAACAGGGACAGAACCGGATCACAACCAAATAGCAACAAGTTATCAGGCACAAGGCATACGTATACGAGAGGTCAACTAACTCAGCCGAGGGCAGGAGTATAACTGGCACCGGACCTAGGTCCAGTGAACATTAAATAGTCGCCCTCTGCCAGAGAGAGGCAGAACAATTAACCCCCCGTCTGACCAGGACGGGCCAAAGCGAAACCCCGTCCTGGATCATGACATCTACCGTGCGCAGTGTCATCAAGAAGTTTAAAGCCCAAGGCACTGTGGCTAACCTCCCTAGATGTGGATGGAAAAGAAAAATTGACAAGAGATTTCAACGCAAGATTGTGCGGATGTTGGATAAAGAACCTCGACTAACATCCAAACAAGTTCAAGCTGCCCTGCAGTCCGAGGGTACAACAGTGTCAACCCGCACTATCCGTCGGCGTCTGAATGAAAAGGGACAGTATGGTAGGAGACCCAGGAAGACACCACTTCTAACCCCGAGACATAAAAAAGCCAGGCTGGAGTTTGCCAAAACTTACCTGAAAAAGCCTAAAACGTTTTGGAAGAATGTTTCCTGGTCATATGAGACAAAAGTAGAGCTTTTTGGGCAAAGGCATCAACATAGCGTTTACAGGAGAAAAAAAGAGGCATTCAAAGAAAAGAACACGGTCCCTACAGTCAAACATGGCGGAGGATCCCTGATGATTTGGGGTTGCTTTGCTGCCTCTGGCACTGGACTGCTTGACCGTGTGCATGGCATTATGAAGTCAGAAGACTACCAACAAATTTTGCAGCATAATATAGGGCCCAGTGTGAGAAAGTTGGGTCTCCCTCAGAGGTCATGGGTCTTCCAGCAGGACAATGACCAAAAACACACTTCCAAAAGCACTAGAAAATGGTTTGAGAGAAAGCACTGGAGACTTCTAAGGTGGCTAGCAGTGAGTCCAGACCTGAATCCCATAGAACACCTATGGAGAGATCTAAAAATGGCAGTTTGGAGAAGGCACCCTTCAAATATCAGGGACCTGGAGCAGTTTGCCAAAGAAGAATGGTCTAAAATTCCAGCAGAGCATTGTAAGAAACTCATTGATGGTTACCGGAAGCGGTTGGTCGCAGTTATTTTGGCTAAAGGTTGTGCAACCAAGTATTAGGCTGAGGGTGCCAATACTTTTGTCTGGCCCATTTTTGGAGTTTTGTGTGAAATGATCAATGTTTTGCTTTTTGCTTCATTCTCTTTTGTGTTTTTCATTTAAGACAAATTAAATGAAGATAACAATACCAAAGAATTTGTGTTTGCAATCATTTTCAGGAAGAAACTGAGTATTATCTGACAGAATTGCAGGGGTGTCAATACTTTTGGCCACAACTTTATAGTACAGACATAAATGGAGTGAGACCCCTAGATGTCACATCATCATATAACATATTGCTACATCCTTTCTCTTTTAACTGGAGGAACAATAAAATATAATACAATAATGGATAACATGACCAAGTTAGAGTTATAGCATAATAAGTCCAGTTAGATATAATCCTTGAGGTGTGTCGGCTTTCTGATAATTCTGCCAGCTCTAGTAACATAAGATGTGTCACTATTTACATCTTGTAGTTCTGATTCTGGTAATATGCCTTCTGATATTTCCTGTCTCTGGCCTGAATCCTCACCCTGATGGTCAGCTGTCACTGTTGGTACTTGACTTGTACTTGCTGCCTCATTGTCTTGGGTGTCCGGATACTGTTCAAAAGGCCATGAATCATCTTTTTCTTGCATTTTCCTCAAATATCTCCAATTTCTCCTTAGTTTTCTTCCTTCCTCTGTTAGATTTTCGTAGGACTGAGGTCCTAGTTTCTGGACAACCTTTGCCTTTTGCCAGTGTTTGTCAAATGTGCTGCTTGGCTGCAGCTGAATGTTGTCATTTCTCTGGAGCTCAGGTTGATCCTTTGCAGAATTATTGTAATAGAAAGCTTTCTTATCTTGATTCTTCTGTAATTTAGCTTTGATCTTTCCCAGCAACTTTGGCTTTAACAGATGACTAGCAGTTGGTAAGAGTGTCTTTGTATGCCTAATCGTGAGCCTCTGGGCCGGACTGCTGTCTATGGTCTCGGGTGGGTCTGTTTCTATGATCCAGTATAGACAGATATACATCAGTACCTGCTTGTTTTGCTTTCTGCATGAGTCTTTTGGCCATTTTTTCTTCTGTCTCTGCTTCCCATTACTCTGAGGATATCTGGGAGAAGACGTCTGGTGTTCAAATTCCCATTTCTTGCTGAAGGCTTTGAATTCTTCTGAAGTAAACTGCGTCACATTGTCAGGGAAAACTATATCTGGAATGCCATACCTGGCAAAATGGGCCTTGAGTTTTTTAATCACTGTTCCTGCCCTTGTGTCCTGCAACAAATCAACCTCCCAGAAGTTAGAGAAATAGTCCACTGTAATCAGGTATTCTTTGTCATTCCATGTGAACAAGTCCGTTCCTATTTTTGACCATGGCCTATGTGGAATTTCCTGCGGTTGCAATGTCTCCTTTGGTTGTGTATCACTGCAGGATGCACATATTTCACATTGTGCTATATAATTTTTTATGTAGTCATTCATTCCTGGCCAATAAACTGATTCTCGTGCTCGACGTAGACATCCTTCCATGCCTAAGTGCGAAGAGTGCAATGTTTTCAGTATGTCTCGTCTGAGAACTTCTGGTATAACCGCCCTGTCTCCTTTAAAGATAATTCCTTGCTGCACTGACAATTCATCTCTTATGTGGAAGAATGGTGAATCTTCCCTTGGAGCATGTTGCTTGTATTTTGGCCAGCCCTGCAAGATGACAGTCTTTAAACTCTGGAGACTTTTATCCTTCTCTGTGAAAGTCTGGATTTGCTTCCACTCTTCTGTTGACACTGCAAGGTAGTTACACATATTGATGATTTCAACGTCTTTCTCCTCATCATTTGTGATAGGAAGGTAAGCTCTGCATAGGGTATCTACAATCAGTAAGTCTCTTCCTGGACAGTATCCAATGTCAAAATCATATTTCTGAAGTCATAACAGCATGCGCTGTAGTCTCTTTGGGGCACTTAGTAATGGTTTCTTTGTAATGCTCTCCAACGGTTTGTGATCCGATTGCACTGTTACCCGTTGACCATACAGTAGGTGTACTGGTGAAACTTCATCCCAAATACCACAGCCAGTAGTTCCTTCTCAATCTGCGCATATCACTGCTCTGTTATTGTAAGGGCTCTGCTTGCAAATATGATTGGCTGTTTGTTCTGCATTAATGTGGCTCCAAGGCCTTTTTCTGAAGCATCACATTGTACCGCCATTTCTCGATCTGGATCGAAATACTTTAGGGTTGCTGCACCTGCAATAGCCTTCTTTACTGATCGGAAAGCAGTTTCCTGGCTTTTTGTCCATTCCCAGAGCACATCTTTGTGGGTTAGCCGTCTCACTGGCTCACACATGTCTGACAGAAGTCTGCAAAATTTGGAGAGATAATTTACCATGCCCAAAAATTGTTGTACTCAAGAAACATCAGTAGGGGTACGCAAATCTTGTATTGCTCTCACCTTTTCAGGATTCACTTTTACACCATTTGAAGTCAGACAATTTCCAATATAAGCCACTTCTGTCATTTTCAGTTTGAATTTGTCCAAGTTCAGCTTTATTTGTTTTGCTCTGCATCTGTCCAAAAATTTACATAGTAACATAGTTTTGAACGCTGAAGGAAGACCTTATGTCCATCTAGTTCAGCCTATTTTTAGTGCAGCTGGTCTGCATTGTTAATCCTGGGGAAGGCAAAAACCCACAGAGTAGAAGCCAATTTTCTCCATAGGGAAAAAAATTCCTTCCCCTAAGCTGGGTCAACCATCTACCTATAATATTATGTTATTCGTAACCTTCTATACTGATACTCACAAGAAAAGCATCCATACCTTTCTTAAATTTATTCAGTGAGTTGGCCATCACCACTTCCTCAGGAAGAGAATTCCAGAGCCTCACTGCTCTTACCATGAAGAACCCTCTTCTATGCTGGTGCAGAAATTGTCTTTCCTCCAAACGAAGAGAATGCCCCCTTGTTCTTGTCACAGTCCTTGGTACAAACAGTTCATTGGAGAGATCTCTGTATTGCCCTCTGTACATATTTATTAGGTCTCCCCTAAGTCTTCTCTTTTCAAGAGTAAATAGACCTAATTTTGATAACCTTTCTGGGTATTGTAGTGAACCAACTCCATTTATCATTTTAGTAGCCCGCCTTTGAACCCTTTCACGTTCAGTAATGTCTTTCTTGAGCACCGGCGTCCAAAATTGCACACAATACTCCAAGTGTGGTCTGACGAGTGATTTGTACAGAGGGAGAATTATGTTTTCAACTCGTGTCCCCAGACCTCTTCTAATGCATCCCATGACCCTATTTGCTTTGGTGGCAGCTGCCTGACACTGGGCACTCCAATTTAGCTTCTTATTGACTAAGATGCCTAAGTCTTTTTCCATGTCTGATTTCCCCAGCAGTTTCCCATTTAGTAAGTAATTGTAGCATCTGTTTCTCCTTCCCATGTGCATAACCTTACACTTATCTGTGTTAAACCTCATTTGCCATTTTTCAGCCCAATTCTCCAATTTACTCAAATCTGTCTGTAGTTGCAAACTGTCCTCCTTTGTGTTAACTACCTTACATAGTTTTGTATCATCTGCAAATACTGATATTTTACTGTGTAAGCCATCCACTAGATCATTAATACATATATTAAATAGTAGGGGGCCCAATACAGGACCCTGTGGTACCCCACTAGTAACCCTGGCCCAATCTGAGTATGCACCATTAATAAACACTCATTGTTTTCTATCACTAAGCCAGCTACCTACCCATCTACACACATTTTCCCCTAGCTCAAGCATTCTCATCTTACTTACCAATCTTTTATGTGGGACAGTGTCAAATGCTTTAGAGAAGTCGAGAAAAATGACATCCAATGATTCTCCTTGGTCCATTTGAGAGCTTACATCCTCATAGAAGCTAATCAGGTTAGTTTGACAGGAGCGATCCTTCATAAATCCATGTTGATATGGAGTTAAACATTTATTAACATTGAGATATTCCATAATGGTATCACTTAGAAACCCTTCAAAAATTTTACCCACAACAGATGTTAAGCTTACCGGCCTATAGTTTCCAGGTTCCCTTTTACACCCCTTTTTGAATATTGGTACCACATTTGCTTGCCGCCAATCAAAAGGAACAGACCCTGTTTCTATAGAGTCTTTAAATATAAGGAATAAAGGCATGTCTATTGGGTCGCCCTCCCAGGGCTGTGGGGTACTCAGTACCGGGCCGGTGTCAGGGGAATGTGTCACAGCAGCGGTGACCCGGTCCGTGGCCCTGGTCGCCCAAGCAATGGGAGATGTAGTTAATGGTAGAATAGTTCGTGACGCCACCCGTGTTGTTTGGCAAGTATGGTGTTAGGCCAACACTGCATACAGATCAGCTAGGACTGATGGTAGGGTGCAGCAAAGATGTAAAAGCTCCCCACAGGTGGAGCTGTAGTCCCAGGGCAGTGTGGATGTAACCGGCACGGGGATGTAGCAGTGCTGGAAGCGTAGGGAACAGACAAGACACAGCGTTTGCAGTTTTGGTACCTTTATTTAATATATGCAGTCCAGGGTCCTGATTACAGATGGTGTTGGAGCAGGTTAGCCTGGAAGCAGATCAGGATTCTCTCTCAGCAGAAGGGCTGTGCAGTCTCCTTCCTAGCGCCTTGTGGTGTGAAGCACCCCAGTACTCAGTTACTCTGGAATGCCTCTCTTCAGATGTTCCTAGAACTATACTTGTATGACAGACAGCTGTAGCCTCTCTCGGGGACTCCTCTCCTGAGTCCTGGCTCTCTATTCAATTGCTGTTGTTTCCCAAGTCTCTGATGGGAGCAGTGCATTTACAGCCTTCTACTCCTCTGGTATCTGTGGCAGGACCGTTAGTATCCATACCACCATGGAAACCAGACTCCAGTTCTTACGCTCTCAGCTGAGGGAGCTCTCCTTCCTTGCTCAACCTCCAGCTTCGTTCCACACGTCTGCACACGTGGACCTCCTTCATCTCACTGACCACTCCTTCCTCTCATCCCTCAGGGAGCACCCCCTCCCCTTCATCCTGGTTCAGAGATCCCCCTGCTGGCTTGGAGTGGAACTGTGTTGCATGCATTAGGTTAACTGCTGGAGAGACCCATCTGTTATGAGCTCATTTTCTGCTCCACCAGCTGGGAGTTCTCCTTCCATTCTCCCTCTGGTGGTGACAGGAGGTAGTGTGGTTGATTTAATTGGTAATGGTCTGCCACCTGACGAGGAGGATAATGATTGGATCTCTGGAGTATCAGACTGGATATAAGACAGCCGACACCCTATCCAGTTGCTGGTGATTCAGTCTGCTTCTCAGGTCTTGGACTTCAGCTCTGCTCCAGTCTTCTCAAGTTAAGTTTGTTTTTGCTAATGTTCACACTTGCTCTTGTTAGTCAACTCAGTTTTTTTGTGGTCAGCCAGCACGGCTGGGCTGTGCTGAACTTCCACTTTTATTTATCTGTATTTGCCAATTTGCCTTTTTGTCCTTTATTAGATTGGCCTCTTTTTTGCTCTGTCTCAGAATATTTCAGAGTGCTGATATAGTGGGAGAAGTCTAGTGACTTCAGGGTTAATTTTGTTATCAGAAGTGTTTTACATTATTTTGGGTAGGGTTTTTTGGCAGATTGCAGACAGTATCTTTCCTTTCCTGTCCTTTCAAGTTAGTTGGGCCCCATCGTTTGCTCAGCCTATTTGTCTGCCTTTGTTTGTGTTTTCATCTTGCTTCACCGTCAATACATGTGGGGGGCTGTCTTTCCTTTGGGGTCTGCTCTGGGGGAGTTAGTTTTCCTCTTTTCTTACTTTAGGCTTATTTAGCTCTCCGGTTGTGACGAGGCGTCCAGGACCATCGTAGGCACGCTCCACGACTGCTGCTAGTTGTGTGTTAAGATCAGGGATCTGCAATCTGCATAGTTACCAACCTCTCTGGTTTTCTGAGACTTAGCGTGTGTTGCATTTTTTTCTTCTCGGTGACCCATTCATAACACCCATCACTGCTTCCAAGCCTGGCATTACCCTCCCCTGGAGGAAGGCAAGGCCAGTGTGGCGACCATACCCCTGGGGGCGCCACATTCCCCCCTAGTGCAAGTCAGCACTCCTGGGCTGAACAAGAAACATGAAAAACAACATATATAACGCATAAACAACAATAATTGTACAAGATTTGAAAAAAGTAAAAATGTACAAAAACCAAGAGCTCAAAAATGGTCCTATGATGATAAGTCCAGCATCAATGTCCATGGTCTATTCCTGGGCAAATGGTGAAAGTTTTTGACCACACACAAGTCCTGTGGTTCAGTGTCCATAAAGAAAACAAGAAAACTCCAAGGAACTCTTACAGGTTACCTGTAGGCACAAAAGCTTGAAAAACAGTTACATATTTACATACGCAATTTCAACAATTACATTACTTTATATACGGTATCTAACTGGTAGTATGCCTTGTGTTGTGCGGGCAGATCTGCGTAAAACTGGTGCAGTGGGTAATGTACTGGATACACTACTGGGGGTTCTTTGTAACACAGGGATATTGGACTGACTGTGACTTCTTAGACTCACCAAAGGTACGACAGGTTCACCACTGGCAGGGCGAGGGTTCTCTGGCTCCACTGCTGGTGTGGCATCTGCTACCCGATTTTCCTGATTCTCTTGAGTCACGTCTTCCTGTGCTACCAATTGGGGAAACAGTAACAGTGGCACCACTATAGCATCGTTCACTCTAGTCCAATTCGCAGGAAATTCTCCAAGCACTGTGCTGACCCTCTCTTCTTCCACCATGGGTTGGATGTTATCTGGTTCTTCTTTCCTTTCTTTCAACTGGTAAGGACACAACCTCAAATGATCTCTTGATACCGTTGCTGAGGTCTCCCCTCCATCTTTACTCACAAGGCACACCTTAGTATTATCAAAGTTCAAGGGCAGGATGGTATAAGGTTCAGCTTCCACTGATCATCCAATTTGTGCAATCTTCTCTTTCTTTTCAAGACTTGCTCCCCCGGCGACAAAGGAACGGCAGGTGCATTTTGATTGTAAAGCTTCTCCTGCTTTTGTCTGGCCTGGGTCAAATTCTTCTCCACACATTCTTGAACTCTTCTGTACTGTTGCTGCCTCTCAGTGTCCCAGTCAGCATCTGGTGACGTCACTTCTGGGGTCAGGACTCCCATGTCCAAGTCAATAGGCAGCTTACCAGGTCTGGCTCTCATCAGGTATGCTGGAGTACAGTTGGTAGAGTACACGGGAATATGGTTGTAGAGGTCTACCAGATCTGGCAACTTTTCAGGCCACAGATTTCTCTCCTCCAAGGGCAAAGTCTTCAGGAGGTCAATCACCACCTGGTTCATCTTCACGCACATGCCATTGGTCTGTGGGTGATACGGGGTTGTCCGGATCTTCTTACAACCATACAGGTTACAGAATTCATGAAACACTTCTGCCTCGAAAGCCGGACCTTGATCAGTAAGCACTCTCTCAGGGTACCCATGTGGTCTACAGAAGTGCAGTTGGAATGCTCTGGCCGCTGTTCTGGCAGTTTGATCTTTGACAGGCACAACCACTAGGAATCTGGAATAGTGGTCCACAATGGTAAGGGCATAGAGGTAACCTGACCGGCTAGGAACCAGCTTCACATGGTCCAGGGCTACCAACTCAAGTGGCTGTTTGGTGATGATGGGCTGCAGAGGAGCTCTCTGGCTGTCTCTATCCTTTCTGCGCAGGTTACACTGTCCACACTCCCAGCACCACCTCTCAATGGCTTTCCTCATGCCAGTCCAGTAGAACCTCTCTCGGAGCAGCGTTTCCAACTTCTTCCATCCGAAGTGTCCAGCTTCATTGTGGTATGCTCCCAGGACCATTGATGCATCTCTCTTTGGGACCACCACCAGCCAGACTAGCTCATGAGTGCGGGCATTGATACTTTTCTGACATAGCTTCCCTTCATATATGAACAGCTGGCCTTTCTCCTTCCACAACTGCTGGGTTTCTTCAGGAGCACTCGAACCTGGGCATGAGTCAGCTTGTAGCAGTAGCTCCTTCACCAGGCAGACTGCCGGGTCATTATCTTGCGCTTCGGCCCAGTCATGATGGGGCAATGGATTCAGGGTGACTTCCTTCAAGCCAGACCGCCTGTCTCTCACCCCCCTGAGCATGCTGGGCCGCCAGTGGTCGGTGGAAGGGAGGCAACACTATCTCTTCCAGAGCCTCTGGGTCTTCTCCTGCGTCTGGCAGATTAGGCATCCTGGATTGCGCATCCGCATTGGCATTCTTGTGCCCTGCTCGGTACTTGATAGTAAACTCGTAGTTAGACAGCCGAGCCATCCACCACTGCTCCAGGGCACCCAGTTTTGCAGAGTCCAAGTGGGTCAACGGATTGTTGTCCGAGAAGATTGTAAACTTGGCAGAAGCTAGGTAATGCTTGAACCTTTCGGTGACAGCCCAGACTATGGCAAGGAACTCCAGCTTGAAAGAACTGTAATTATCCGGGTTCCTCTCAGTGGGACGCAGCTTCCTGCTGGCGTAGGAGATCACTCTCTCTTTTCTATTCTGTACCTGCGACAATACTGCTCCTAATCCCACGTTGC
Organism: Dendrobates tinctorius; assembly: GCF_039654945.1. Lineage (NCBI taxonomy): Eukaryota > Metazoa > Chordata > Amphibia > Anura > Dendrobatidae > Dendrobates > Dendrobates tinctorius. The sequence goes on along the minus strand of NW_027361770.1, from coordinate 4,170,954 downwards.
TGGCATCCGTGTACAGCACATAGGGTTTGTCATAATCTGGGTAAGCCAGAACTTCGCCACCGGTGAGGGCCATCTTCAATCTGGTGAAGGACTTCTCCAATTCTTCAGTCCATTCAAACGTGGAATTCTTCTGCTTGCTTTTCTTGGACTGCCCCACCAGAAGGTCTTGCATCGGGGTAGCTATTTCAGTTAAGCCTTTGATGAATCTCCGGTAGTAGCCTACCAGTCCAAGGAATTGGCGTACCTCGTGGAGGTTGCTGGGCTTCTTCCAGTCCCGGATGACCGTGACCTTGTCAGGATCTGGTGCCATACCTTCTGCACTGACCACGTGACCAAGGTACTGTACCTTAGGCTTCAGGAGGTGGCATTTGGAAGGCTTCACCTTCAGGCCAAAATTGGACAAAGCTTCAAATACTTCAGCCAGGTGTTCCAGATGCTCTTCATAGGTCTTGGAGAAAACAATGACATCATCCAGGTATAACAGGACTGTCTCAAAGTTCATGTGTCCCAGGCAACACTCCATCAGCCGTTGAAATGTTCCGGGAGCAGTGCAGAGCCCGAAAGGCATGTAATTGAACTCACAGAGACCCATTGGAGTAGTAAATGCTGTTTTCTCCTTATCTGCCTCTGCCACGGGAACCTGCCAATACCCACTGGTGAGATCCAAGATGGAAAAGTAAGTAGCGGTTTTAAGTGCAGCTAAGGATTCCTCAATCCTAGGTAATGGGTAGGCATCTTTATGTGTAATGCTGTTAATTTTCCTGTAATCAACACACATTCTCATGGTACCATCCTTTTTCTTTACAAAAATTATGGGAGCTGCCCATGGGCTACAACTGTCCCTGATAACCTCAGCTTCCTTCATCTCTTTCAGCATACTCTTAGCACATTGGTACTGTGTTGGGGATATAGGTCTGTACCTCTCCTTTATGGGTGGATGGTCCCCAGTGGGGATATGATGTTGAACCCCTTTTGCCTGCCCAAAATCTAGTGTGTGTTTGCTGAATACCCGCTCATACTCCTGTGTCACTGTAGACCCCATTTCTCTGGTATGAAGGTGTAGAGTCAGTTCCCACCTGCAGTTGCTGGCACCACTCTTCTAGCTGCTTTCCAGAGCCGTTGTCCTCCACCTGGTCAGATGGGACCAAGGGCTCTGCTGCCTGCAATGAGTTGTTATTAACATTGAGCAGCTTGGCAACTGTGGCGTACTGAGGTATTGTGGCTTCCTCCTCCCCATAATTCAAAAGGCGTACAGGTACTCTCCCCTTTTGTACATCAACCACCCCTCTGGCTGTCAGGACAGTGGGCCTGCTTTCAGAGTATACTGGTTCCACCAATGCCTGGTAATCCCTCCCTCTAAGGCCCGACACCATATCAACATTTCACTCCTGGGGGGTATTACAATGGGAAAAGCATCACTCACTCTGACGCTGCCAATCTCTCCGCCAGAGAGGTCTACCTGTTGTCTTTGCATCAGGGCTCGGATCTCCTTCTGCAGGACTCGTTGTTCACCGGAACCAGCAGTCTCAGCCACCTGTTGCAACAAGACAATAACCTCGGAATGACAATTTTCAATTACATTTGTACCAAGAGTCATCATGGGATTACATTCACGTCGATCAATATCAACAACTATCAGACCTTGTGACTTTAGCTCTACCTGCCCCACCTTAACAGTAATTTCCTTGCATCCAATCTGTGGCAAGGTATGACCGTTACTAGCAACTACTGTTAGTTCATCATTTGGGCCATGGGTGAGTTAAGAATCAGCCCAGTACCTCTTGTACAGAACGTACGGCATAGTGGTCACCTGGGAGCAAGTATCCAACAAAGCGTTCATGGGGATGCTGTCAATCACCACAGGAAGGATCGGTCTCCCTCCCACATACTTGGCTCTCCAGTTCCTTGGGCCTGCTGAACCTACTCCTGGGAGTTGGCCCTCTGCCCCAGGGGTTGCTCGTTTAAAGGACAGTACCTTGCAAGATGACCTGCCTTGTAACAGCGACGACAGATAGGACGTCCGTCCTGGTCATAGCGATCGTTGTTTCTTCCTCGAAGTGGCGGGGTTCTCTTCCTCCAGAGCCACGGGACATCCTCTGGACTGGAAGCAAGCTGGATCTTGTCTTTGGAGGACACTTGCAGGGACTGCACGGTTTTAGTAAGTGCAGCCATCCCCTTGGTCAGCTCCTGGACTTGAAGACGCAGCTCCTCAGTTGGATCTTTATCGAGTCTGTGCATCAGCCTCCACAGGGATAGAAGGAAAAGATGTTGCTTCCTGATGGTAGGTGATCGCTGGGCGCCTAGGGGGCGCTGGACGGCTGTCAGTGGTCTCCTGCAGTACCCGAATAGCCCTGTCCTTAAATTCAGCAAAGTCCAGATCAGGGTTTTGCAAGGTTATGATGCGCAACTGCCCTCTGTGGGTACTAGATAGGAGTCCTTCAATGAACTGCTCCTTCAACAGTTTATCTTCTTCCTTTACGCTGTCAGGATCAACTTGCTTAACTACTCGTAGCGCCTCCTGCAGGTTGAGGGCATAATCCCGGATACTGTCTTGTGGCCTCTGTTTACAGCCAGAGAACCGCATCTTGATTTCAGGTGCAGTGCGGGTGTCAAAGGTGCTCTTCAGCTTGGCCAGGACCCTTGCAACAGTCTCTTTATCAGTGGCCTGCCAGGCTTTCACTTCCCTCAGTGCTGCACCCGTTAACTGTCCAATCAGGATATTCACTTTCTGGTCTTCAGACAGAGGGTAAACTTTAAACAAGCTGCACAGTCTTTCTTTAAATTCACTCAGGGTGTGGGACTCACCCGAGTGCTGCGGTAGCCAGGCCGCTCCTGGGATGTAAGGCATGGATAGCGGCATTTTGGGGACCGCTGCGGCGGGCGCTCCTCTTGGCGGTACCGCGGGGTTGGCGGCGGCGCCTGCCGCTGCATCACCGTTTGGCACGGACATCTTCTCCCCCCCTAGTTAACGTTAGCCAGGGCCGGGGGTTATGTGAGCTCACCGGCGGCCGCTTCGCAGGCCCGACACTCCGAGCTGTAGGCCTCAGCTCCTCCTCTCGCGCGCTGTCCTCTCTTCCCGCGTGGCACTTCGCTTCTTTGCGCTCTGCGGCAGGCTCCGCCCACGAAGGCCTGCCTCTTTCTTCCCGTGCGTGCCAAGCAGCGCGGCAATGGCGGCAACTGGCGCCAATATCACACAGTTCACAATCACAGTCTATGGCACACAGGACCCGGGGATAACGGGCTCCGTTATCCTGTTCGTGACGCCAAATTGAGTCACCCTCCCAGGGCTGTGGGGTACTCAGTACCGAGCCGGTGTCAGGGGAATGTGTCACAGCAGCGGTGACCCGGTCCGTGGCCCTGGTCGCCCAAGCAATGGGAGATGTAGTTAATGGTAGAATAGTTCATGACGCCACCCGTGGTGTTTGGCAAGTATTGTGTTAGGCCAACGCTGCATACAGATCCGCTGGGACTGATGGTAGGGTGCAGCAAAGATGTAAAAGCTCCCCACAGGTGGAGCTTTAGTCCCAGGGCAGTGTGGATGTAACCGGCACGGGGATGTAGCAGTGCTGGAAGCGTAGGGAACAGACAAGACACAGCGGTTGCAGTTTTGGTACCTTTACTTAATATATGCAGTCCAGGGTCCTGATTACAGATGGTGTTGGAGCAGGTTAGTCGGGAAGCAGATCAGGATTCTCTCTCAGTAGAAGGGCTGTGCAGTCTCCTTCCTAGCGCCTTGTGGTGTGAAGCACCCCAGTACTCAGTTACTCTGGAATGCCTCTCTTCAGATGTTCCTAGAACTATACTTGAATGACAGACAGCTGTAGCCTCTCTCGGGGACTCCTCTCCTGAGTCCTGGCTCTCTATTCAATTGCTGTTGTTTCCCAAGTCTCTGATGGGAGCAGGGCATTTACAGCCTCCTACTCCTCTGTTATCTGTGGCAGGACCGTTAGTATCCGTACCACCATGGAGACCAGACTCCAGTTCTTACACTCTCAGCTGAGGGAGCTCTCCTTCCTTGCTCAACCTCCAGCTTCGTTCCACACAGCTGCACACGTGGACCTCCTTCAACTCACTGACCACTCCTTCCTCTCAGCCCTCAGGGAGCACCCCCTCCCCTTCATCCTGGTTCAGAGATCCCCCTGCTGGCTTGGAGTGGAACTGTGTTGCATGCATTAGGTTAACTGCTGGAGAGACCCATCACTGCTTCCAAGCCTGGCATTACCCTCCCCGGAGGAAGGCAAGGCCAGTGTGGCGACCATACCCCTGGGGGGTGCCACACTATCACATTACTTAACTCCCTTAATACCCGAGGGTGAATGCCATCAGGGCCTGGTGATTTGTCAATTTTAATCTTACTAATTTAATCATCTTCTGATCGTGATCCTTGATTGTAAATTCCATATCTTCACCTTCTGCCACTATTAGTATATCATCTGCTATTGTCTTCACTCCAAGAAGTCCTTCCAAAGCCTGCATCAATTTCTGCTGGAACACCTCTGGCGCAAGTTTTAGTCCCATGGGCATTCTCAACCATTTAAAGCATCCAAATGGTGAAGAAAATGTCAATAAACTTGATTCTTCAGTCAGTTCCACATGCCAAAATCCATTTTTCACATCACATACAGAAAATATTTTAGCCTTTGATAGATCTGGTAGAATATCATCTAATGTCGGCATTGGGTAGTGATTTCTTTTCAGCGCCTTGTTGAGTGGCTTAGGATCAATGCATATTCTTAACTTGCCAGAATGTTTCTGCACTATGACCAAACTGCTGATCCAATCTGTGCTCTTATGGACTGGTGCTATCATGCCTCTTCTCTGTAAATCTTCCAGTTCCACTTTCCGTGGTTGCATCAAAGCTACAGGCACTCTCCTTGTAGGTAATCTGGTAGGCTGCACGGTGTTGTCAATTTCTAGCCTATATTTACCTTCAAAGCACCCAACTTCAAATTAATCAGCATACTTCATTTTTATTTTCAGAATATCCAAGTTGTGCTCTGCATTTAGTTTGGGATTTGGTATATCCTGAGAAACGTCAACAGACATAATGTTCTGAGACTGTACTTTTATTAAGTCCATTGTCTGAACTGCGTTTACTCCCAATAATGGTACATGGTTACCATCACGCAACATGGGAAATTCAACTCTATAACTCTCTGTTACATGGATTCCGTATTTTGAGCCTACATGTCCCCTTCAGTTTCAGAACACTTTTGTTGTACATCACCAGTACCTTGTTAGTTGGCTCAATAGAAACCTGTTTGTTCAGCAGAGCAGATGGAATTACATTGCAGCTTGCTCCACAATCCAGCTGAAATCTAATGGGCTTCTCATCCAACAAGAATGTTGCATAAAGCTGCTTGGCATCCCTGACTGTTGGCTGCCTGACTACATTGACTTTCTCTGCTGCAGGCTGCAGTTGTAGTCATGCAATGTCCTCTGCACTGTCAGTGTCTGGTGTCACAGTGTGGAGCTGTCTGTACTGTTTGCCTGTTCCCAGCCTGCAGACAGCTGAGAAATGATTCTTCTTGCCACATGACCTGCAAGTTTCCCCATATGCTGAACACTTGTTTTTTTCTCTCTCATGTCTTTTCCCACAATACTTGCAGTGGACAGTGCTTATAGGGGAGCTTGGTCTTGTCTTTCCTTTCATAGATATTGCATGTACCTTATCATCATTATCATTCTCACTGGTGCCTGCCATCATCTTCAGGCTGTGTTTTGTCAGCTCAGCAGCCCTGCAGATTTGCATGCATTTTTCTAAACTCATGTATTCCTCTCTCAGTAATCTTTCTTTGAGATGACTGTCTCTTATGCCACACACCATTCTGTCTTTGATTAGACTGTCCCTGATCTCTCCAAAGCCACATGTTGCTGAAAGACTCCTCAGCTCTCTCAGATATCTTGTCCACATTTTCACCATCCTCCTGATGTCTTTTGAAAAAATTATATCTTTCCACTGGGGGGTCACAGTGTTTATCAAATGCCTGCACAATGTCTGCTAGAAGGAGGTTGTCTGTGTCTGGGAGTAAGGTGTGGGCTAATTCTCTGCCCTTTTCCCCAATTAGGTAATAAAACAGCTTTACTTTTCGTTTGTTATCACTGGGGATCACTGTCAATTCCAAATACAGTGTAAACTATTCCTTCCAGTGTCTCCAAATCTGGGACAGATTACATGAAATCACATCCAGTCTCGGAGGGGGCTTCAAGCCAGTCTCCATTTTGCAGTAAAATAAGTAAATCTGTACGTACAGGTGCTGTGATCCTCTGTACAGTCCCAGCCTCATACAAGCTCTGAGGATTTGTAGGTTCTGTGCCCAGCTGCCACCATGTTCTGTTAGTTGTTTCCTGTCATGGATCACTCTTTGTGGGTATCTCCAGGCAGTTTATTTCATAATGTGCAATACACCATTACAAGAGATCTTTCTCACAACAAACAACAAATTTTCAACATGACTATAGCACACACATAAATGCAGTGAGACCCCTAGAGGCCACATCATATTATAACATATTGCTACAGGTATGTGGTGAGTTTTTGATGTTTTCTGGATTTCTGCACCTATTAAATAAATTAGGATACTTGATAATTTTTCAATAAAACTCATATCCACAAGAGAAATTGACATGTTGTGGATTTCAAACACGCCCCGATGGTCAGTTTACTCTGAGTAAAAAGAAGCACAATGGACATGAGATTTCTTTAAATCCCATCTATTTTGTTGGAACTGTAAGAGACTGCACGTTTGACGCAGCGGAAATAAATAGTTTTAAAATCTCAGCAAAATCTCATTGTGGGAATGCAGCCTTAGGGTTTTTCCTAAAGTTTATTTTCTTCACCACTGTTCTGTTAACTTTTGCAGCGTCGCTACTGTCAACAACATTTACTTTATTAGCAGCTTATAACCCATACTTACTAACATACTTTTTATTATTATAATCCAACATCTGTCACATACATCTAAAAATTACTATAAGAATTATTATATTTATAAGTAGCTGAAGAGCCCGGCATTGCCCGGGCATAGTAACTAACTGTGGTTAGTTATAACAAATTATAATGATTATATTGCACATAAAAACATTTCACACCATATATTCAACACTACAGATTTGCAACACAAATTATCTAAAAGATTACCCAAGTATTGATATTATTTTATTTTCAACTCATTCAAGAGCCTTTTGATAAACAACATTTTTGGTTTTTCCTTTCGGTGCAAAGATGAACAGATTTTTGGCAGTTCCAGCTCTTGAACAGGCCAGGTAATGTTGATGATGAGAAAAACATGGAGATTGCAAATCGATCCCTACTACTTTCAAGGACTGTCCCTGAGCTTTGTTAATGGACATTGCAAATGCCAGTCAAATTGAAAACTGGAGGCATTTAAAAACAAAAGGCAAATCAGATGGAATGAGTGGAATTCTTGGAATGAAAATGTCCTCTCCTTTGGCACATCCTGTTGCTGAGCTGTGTATCAAACCCTATCCTGTGGGATACTGTCTCCAAAGCTGTGTATATAATCCTAACTTGTGTGATACTGTCTCCTGAGACGTGTATCTAATCCTATTCTGTGTGATACTGTCTGCTGAGCCGTGTATCTAATCCTATCCTGTGTGATACTGCCTGCTGAGCTGTGTATCTAATCCTATCCTGAGTGATACTGACTGCTGAGATGCATATTTAATCCTATCCTGTGTGAGGGCGGTTTCACGCGTCCAGATAATTCCGGTACTGGAAAAAACGGTACCGGAGCTGTCCGTGTGGACATGTGGACATGTGGTACCTCCTTGTGGCACACGTGTGGCAACTGTGTGCCACACGTGTGATGCATCAGGACCACACGGACGGAAGAAGCGCTACAGTAAGTATGAGTACATGTGTGTGTGTGTGTGTATGTGAGTACGTGTGTGTATATGTGAGTACATGTGTGTATATGTGTATGTATGTAAGTGTGCGTGTGTGAGTACGTGTGTGTGTATTTGAGTACGTGTGTGTGCATGTGAGTACGTGTGTATATGTGAGTACGTGTGTGTGTATAAGTGAGTACGTGTGTGTGTATATGTGAGTACGTGTGTGTGTATATGTGAGTACGTGTGTGTGTGTATGTGAGTACGTGTGTGTGTGTATGTGAGTACGTGTGTGTGTATATGTGAGTACGTGTGTGTGTATATGTGAGTACGTGTGTGTGTATATGTGAGTACGTGTGTGTGTATATGTGAGCAATGTGATAAAACACTCCGGGATCGCCTTTGCTGGGGTCAAAGGTCACGTGCATTCAGCATGAAACTCAGGCGCAGAGCGGGGATTCGTGTATAACTGACCCTGGGTCAGGTTTATTAACGGTGAAAGCAATGCAAAAGGAAATAAAACATAAAACAAATCCTTGCCTGTCCGGCACTAACTAAACAATGGACAACCTAACTACCAACTGGCGGGCTTCTCCCGTCCAGCCAAACCACAGTTGCAGTGGGCACTGCTTCCACTCACGTGTGAGTCTCTCACACAGACAGGCTCTCTGTGTTCCCAGACTGAGACACTCACACAACCACCTGGCATCCTTATATATCCACCTCCCATTATCCATTAGTAAGCAGGTGCGATACTGACCAGACTAGGCCACATAGGAGAGGAATCTGGGCGAGATATACCTGCCCTCATCCACTATTCCCACATGATTCTCACATATCCCCCCCTTCTGCTCAGACCACTCTGGTCGAGCAATGACACCCGCCAAGCAGTGCACTCGGGACAGGGCATCTGCATTCCCCATCTGTACCCCTGGGCGGTGCTCCACCGTAAAAGTGTAGGCCTGCAGGGCAAGGAACCACCGGGTCACCCGGCTATTCCGTTCCTTGTTCAAGTGCATCCACTTGAGAGGGGCATGGTCAGTGATCAGCCTGAACTTTCGGCCCACCAGGTAATATTTGAGGGCCTCTAGAGCCCACTTAATGGCTAGGCACTCTTTTTCCACGACTGCATACCTTTGCTCGTGTTTATTCAGCTTCCTGCTGAGATAGAGGACTGGGTGTTCCACTCCGTCCCTCACTTGTGAGAGTACGGCCCCGATACCGGTATCAGAGGCATCCGTTTGTACCACAAACTCGCTGCGGAAGTCTGGAGTCACCAGTACGGGCTGAGAGCAAAGTGCCCGTTTTAGGCTATGGAAGGCTTCTTCAGCCGCTAAACTCCATTTAATCATGACGGAGTCTTTCCCTTTTGTAAGATCCGTCAGGGGGGTAGCGATGGCTGCAAAATTGGGTATGAACCGGCGATAATAACCGGTGATCCCCAGGAAGGCTTGCACCTGCTTCTTGTTGACAGGTTGTGGCCAGTCCTGAACCGCCTGAATCTTATCAACCTGGGGTTTAACAACACCCCTCCCAATTACATACCCCAAATACCGGGCTTCTTCTAGCCCGATGTGACATTTCTTGGGGTTCGCGGTTAGACCTGCCTCCCACAGGTCGTCAATCACAGCTTGTACTTTCTGGAGATGAGTCTCCCAGTCCAAGCTGTAAATGACAATGTCGTCCAAATAGGCCGAAGCGTACCGCCTATGTGGCCTCAGGACTCGATCCATCAGTCTCTGGAAGGTCGCTGGTGCTCGGTGCAGTCCAAACGGCATATACACATACTGAAATAGACCTTCTGGGGTAGCAAATGCCATCTTTTCTCTGGCAGCCTCCGCCAGAGGGATCTGCCAATACCCCTTTGTTAGGTCTAGGGTCGTAATATACCGGGCTTTTCCTAACCGATCTATTAACTCATCGACCCGGGGCATAGGGTAGGCATCAAATTTTGAGACCGCATTCAGTTTCCTGAAGTCATTGCAGAACCGGATGGTGCCGTCCGGTTTAGGAATTAGCACGATCGGGCTGGACCACGCACTGTGCGATTCCTCAATGACTCCTAACTCTAACATTGCCTTCACTTCTCGGGAAACGGCTTCACGGCGCGCTTCCGGGATTTGGTAGGGCTTTACGTGAACTGTGACACCAGGTTCCGTTATGATGTCATGTTTCATTAGCATAGTCTGCCCGGGTTTTTCTGAGAAAAACTTTTGGTTGTGAAGTAGAAACTGCCTGACTTCCGTCTTTTGCCGCTCCGAGAGAGTCTCTGCAACCCGTACCTCCGGTACGGTATGCGAGCAGACAGGACGGGCCAGCTCCGCTGACAAGGCAGACCGATCCTTCCAGGGCTTTATCAGATTTACATGATAAATCTGCTCAGGTTTCCGTTTACCTGCCTGGTATACTTTGTAGTTTACTTCACCAACTCTTTCCTTGATCTCAAAGGGGCCCTGCCACTTTGCCAGGAACTTACTGTCCACCGTGGGGACCAGGATCAACACCCTATCTCCGGGTGCAAACGTACGGATCTTGGCACCCCTATCATAGATTCTTTTTTGGGCTCCTTGAGCCTGTGTCATGTGTTCTTTGACGATAGGCATAACAGCCGCAATACGGTCCTGCATTTGTGTGACTTGATCTATCACCGTTTTAAACGGAGTGACCTGACCCTCCCAGGTTTCTTTTGCAACGTCTAACAGTCCGCGAGGACGTCGGGCGTACAATAACTCGAAAGGCGAGAATCCCGTGGAAGACTGGGGTACTTCCCTGATGGCAAAAAGCAAATACGGAAGTAAATAGTCCCAGTTCTTCCCATCCTTGTCTATCACCTTTCTCAGCATCTGCTTCAGAGTTTTATTGAACCGTTCGACCAACCCGTCTGTTTGAGGGTGATACACGGATGTGCGTAACGGTTCGATTTGTAACAATCGGCAGAGCTCCTTCATTATCCTGGACATAAAGGGGGTCCCCTGGTCGGTGAGTATCTGTTTTGGTATACCGACCCGACTAAACACATGCACCAGCTCCTTGGCAATCGTCTTGGTGGCCGTGTTACGCAAAGGGATGGCCTCCGGGTAACGAGTGGCATAATCCAAGATGACCAGGATATGTTGGTGTCCACATGCAGACCGTGGAAGGGGCCCAACTAAATCCATCCCAATCCTCTCAAACGGGACTTCAATAATAGGTAGGGGTACCAAAGGGCTACAGAACCGGGGCTTAGGTGCAGAGGCTTGGCAGTCAGGACAAGACTCGCAATATACACGAATAACGTGATGCATGCCTGGCCAAACAAAACAGTGTAATATCCTTTCGGTGGTTTTCTGGACTCCCAGGTGACCTCCCATCACATGTCCGTGGGCCAGGTCCAGGACCTGCCGCCGGTAGGGTTTTGGCACGACTAATAGTTGCACCGTATCTTCCCCCTTTTTCTCTATCTGATAGAGTAATTCATTCTCCAGAACCATGTAAGGATATGCCAGCCTAGAGCCAGGTTCTACGGGCACCCCATTTATCACTTTCACATTTGTCCTAGCCTGAGAAAGGGTAGGATCCTTTATTTGCTCACTTTGGAAGTCATCTTTCTGAACTTCTAAATCCGGCAAACGGGGAGGTGGACGGCTGTCAGCCTCCTCCTCTTCCCCGGTCTCCTCATTATCACCCGCCATGACTGAAAACGGGAACTGCAGGTCATTTCCCGCAGACTCTTCCCCCGAGTCTTCCAGGGAGACCTCTTCCAGGGGTTCGGGACCCACACGCTCCCTGGGAGAAGAATCATGTACACTATTACCCGAGGGCATCAACTGATTCTCCCACAATTGCCAGAAGTGGGGAAAATCCCGGCCCAGGATAACATCATGCAATAACGCCGGGACGAGTCCCACTTTATGTTGCACAGACCCATAGGAAGTTGTAATGCATATGACTGTGGTGAGGTACGAACAGGTGTCTCCATGCACACACGTTACAGAGAATTTGTCTGATGGTCCAGTCGGGGCTGGCACCAGACTGGCCTTCACCAGAGTCACCACACTTCCCGAGTCTAACAATGCCACCACATTTTTGCCATCAACAGTTAAATCACATAAGTGTTTTTCCACATCCTTTTGACCGGCATTCACACTCACTACCCGTGCAACCATAGACATGCGGTTTTAGAGTCTGTGACGTCGCACTGCATGGGTTCAGTAGTGACCGGACAGTTCGCAGCAATATGTCCCATATCTTGGCAGCGGAAACACCTAACGGGCCCCTTGCTTAGACCATAGTTCGTTACTCTCGGCCTCGCAGTGCGGGCAGTCCCGTTTTCCTCCCCCACTGTCTTAGGGATTTTTCCATCTCCCCTACTCCCTGGAACAGTCTTACCGGTTCCACGTGGAGACGATGAAGAACGAGGTGGGGTAGCGTCGTCTCGGAGTCCTTCCGCCACGGAGTAACGTTCAACCAGATCCACCAGTTGATCTGCAGTCGTAGGATTTCCATGGCTTACCCACTTCCTCAGGGCTGGCGGTAGAGCTCTCAGGTACTTGTCCAGGACGACTCTCTGGATTATCTCTGGCGCTGTCAACACCTCGGGTTGTAGCCACTTCTTCGTCACGTGGATCAGGTCGAACATCTGGAACCGCGGTGGTTTATCCGGCTGATAAGTCCATTGATGCACTCTCTGTGCCCGGACAGCGGTCGTCACTCCCAGCCGGGCCAAGATCTCGGCTTTCAATTTGTCAAAGTCCTGCGCAGCTTCAGGTTCCAGGTCATAATACGCCTTTTGGGCCTCACCGGAAAGAAACGGGGCAATCAGGCCGGCCCATCGTGCCTTCGGCAATTTTTCTCGCACCGCCGTCCGTTCAAACGTGGTCAGGTATGCCTCGACGTCATCATCAGGCGTCATTTTCTGCCAGTACCGACTCACGTGAATCACTCTCGACTCGGCTTCCAGGTTAAGCTCAGGTAAGCTTGCCAAGCGCTGCGCCACCTGCTGGAGAAGCGAACGATCGGTAGCTGTCATGTCCACCAACTCCTTCAGCTGGGCCATCATCACCCGATTTGCTTCTTGCTGGACGGCGGTGGACTGTACCAGCGCTTTCACCACGTCCTCCATGCTCATGCTTGCAACGTGATGCCCGCGTTCTCCACCACAATGTGATAAAACACTCCGGGATCGCCTTTGCTGGGGTCAAAGGTCACGTGCATTCAGCATGAAACTCAGGCGCAGAGCGGGGATTCGTGTATAACTGACCCTGGGTCAGGTTTATTAACGGTGAAAGCAATGCAAAAGGAAATAAAACATAAAACAAATCCTTGCCTGTCCGGCACTAACTAAACAATGGACAACCTAACTACCAACTGGCGGGCTTCTCCCGTCCAGCCAAACCACAGTTGCAGTGGGCACTGCTTCCACTCACGTGTGAGTCTCTCACACAGACAGGCTCTCTGTGTTCCCAGACTGAGACACTCACACAACCACCTGGCATCCTTATATATCCACCTCCCATTATCCATTAGTAAGCAGGTGCGATACTGACCAGACTAGGCCACATAGGAGAGGAATCTGGGCGAGATATACCTGCCCTCATCCACTATTCCCACATGATTCTCACAGTACGTGTTAGGGACCGCGGAACGCACTAAATATAAAATAATGTAAAGTGCTTTCGTCGCCCGGGGTCCACCGTGCAGAAGGTGTTAACACTGCTGCTAGCTAATGGCGTACGTGCAGCATGGCGGTATTACGCACGCGGGTTGAACGTCACCCAGGTGCGCTGAGCGATCTCTGTTTAATCACAGAGATGCCTTAAGTGGAAAAGACAAAAAGGCTGAGCCTGTTAGCGTCACAGGTCTCAGAGAAGTGTACGCACAGTATATGGTCACAGGAGCTGGGCCCTAGGCAGAGGGTCTGCGTCTGTCTAGACCTACCGTGCGTGCGGCGTCGCAACTGCGGACGCCAAGAGGAGCTGCAGACTGCAGCGTGGCAACATACACTGCTGCTAGTCGACAATGCCCGGAAGCAGGCGCACTGTCGGACGCTAGCACTGTGGAGGATGCTGTAGTGGCTTGTAGCTTGCCACTGGCTGGCGCTGACTCTATAGCTAAGTCCCTATACACACTCGTAATATCAGAGGGAGGGGATCTTAATGAGTCATTCGCAGGTTCATGCATCCATCACCATTCACACAGTAGCAACTAGAGACTATACTAGCGCATGGCCGAGCGGCCATGCAAACCTTTTATAGCCAGGACCTTCCGGAAGCTTCCTGATCCCTGAGATGGACCAATCAGATCTGGAGAAGGACCTGGACATGTGGCTCCCGATCTCCAATGGGAGATCGTCTCGTGAGCATGCTCAGTGGAGTGACAGAAGTACTTAGCCTCTGGAGTGATTTGCTGCTGAGCAGCCTGCATTGCCATTGCTGACCCAAAGGTGGCAGCAATAGCCAGCCCCACAGAGCAGGTCTGGGTAGAGCATCTGGGAAGCCGGGATTGCTGACCAATCTCCTCTTCGGTCAAAAGACAATGGGAGACCGCAGAATGTGAGGCTCTGGATTTCTGTTGAACTGCTGCAGGAACCCGACGCCTAACATTACCCCCCCTAGGGCCCCCTCCCTCCTGAGCCTTCCAATCCACCAAATAAAGTTTTTTGCCAGGTACCACCTTGTGTCCCACAGAGGCACAGGCTTCAGGCTCGTCCGAAGACAAGTCTGATGTCCCGGAAGATGACTTGGAAAACTGGGACATGTGAACAGGTTTGAAAAGGGACACGTGGAAGGCGTCAGGGATGGATAAGTCGCCAGGAGCAGAAGTTGGAGCGGGGCGCAGATGTGTGTCGGCGGGCGTCTTCACTCTCACTTTAGAGGATAGCGTGACATGCGGGCTGCGACCCAGAGTGTCGCAAACCTCCATTGCCCGGTCTGCCATCGGCAAGGGATACAGTAACCCAGCCGGCTTCTGTTTAGAGGGGCTGCTCCGAGCACAAGAGGCGCATGCCTGAATGTATTTTTTAGTGTCCCGAGCCCTGAGCGGCCACCAATAAGCGCTTGCCACGAGTTTTGTGGTCTGCTTGTAGCCAAAGTGACCATTCACCCTGGATGCGTGTGCCCACGTGAGAACCTTGGACCGCAAGTGAGGCGGGACAAAGTTCTTGCCTGGCAGCACTGACTCGAGGACGACCAGAGCCATGGTCTTCAGATTCCCAGTAGGGGGCATGGAAAGATCCGCAGGCACCTCCGCAGAGGCTACTTGGATGCCTCCCCCCATGCACCTTTCGACACAGTCTTTGCTCCATCCCAGTATTCTCCCCGAGGACCACTCTATATGAGGGGAATGGCAACAGAGCCAGGGAACCCCGAGGAGCACCTGATCGATGCCCTCTGGCATAATGAGCAGGGAAAGCGTCTCCTGGTGAGACGGTGAAATTGAGAGCCTAAGGGATACTGTTTGGTGGGTAATCTGGGATGAAAAGGTCACCCCGTTGACCACCCTGATGGGCACTGGGTGAGGAAGTGGTACCAACGGGATAGCGTGCTGTTGAGCGAAGGATGAAGACATAAAGTTCCCTTCTGCCCCGGAGTCCACCGTGACCTGTACCTCCCAGGAGGAAGCACCGCTATCTATTGTCCCTTGGAGCGCCGGTTTGGAGTAGAAGGCCTCCATAGCGAATAGACCCCCACCAATTACCAGTGGACGCGATCGTTTTTTCGGCTGCTGCGGACACCTGTTAGCCAGGTGACCAGACTGTCAACACTGGTAACAGCGTGTGGAGCTTTGTGCCAAACGCGTCTGGGGACCGGCGCGGGACACCTCCATGGGCTCTGGAGGTAAACTCTCTGGCTCGGGTGGTTCTAGAGGTTCAAAGAGGTTGGGAGTCAAGCTATCCTTCTGCCTGGATTGAGCACGCTCCAGCCCGCACTCCGAAAAATGGAGATTGATGCGGGTGGAAACGGCAATCAGCTCCTCCAGACTTACGGGAACCTCCCTGGTAGATATAGCATCTTTGACATGCTCCGCCAAACCTCTTCAGAACACAGGGATGAGGGTTTTATCAGGCCATTCCAGCTCGGAAGCCAGTGTCCGGAAACAGACGGCGTACTGGCTGACTGAGAGGGATCCCTGTGTTAAGGCTAGTAGCTGGAGAGAGGTGTTGTAAGTGACTCGTGGCCCCAAAAAGACCTGCTTCAGAGATGTTAGGAACTGAGCAGCGGTCCGAACCACAGGGTCACCACGCTCCCACAGTGGCGTAGCCCACTCCAACGCCCTGCCTGACAGAAGAGAAAGATAAACTTCACCTTAGCCCGCTCTCTAGGGAATCACGCAGCCAGTAACTCAAGCTGGATAGAACACTGGCTCGCGAAACCCCTACAGGAGGCGCTGTCACCAGAAAATTTATCGGGCAATGGGAGGCGGGATACTGTCGGCGCAGGTGTGGCCGTGGACACACGCGAGACAGCCTCTGCTACTGCCTGCGCAGCAGCCTCAGTAGCCTTTGCAGCTGAGGCGGAACTCTCAAGAGCCGCCAACCTGCCCTCCAGCTGGCAAATGTACTGCAAAAGCTTCTGCTGGTCCGCCATTACTAGCCAGACCCTGGCGCTAGTATAATGTTAGGGACGGCGGAATGCAATAAATATAAAATAATGTAAAGTGCATTCGCCGCCCGGGGTCCACCGTGCAGAAGGTGTTAACACTGCACCTAGCTAATGGCAGACATGCAATATGGTGGTATTACGCACGCGGGTTGAACGTCACCCAGGTGCGCTGAGCGATCTACTCACAGAGATACCTTAAGTGGAAAGCACAAAAAGGCTGAGCCTGTTAGCGTCACAGGTCTCAGAGAAGTGCATGCACGGTATATGGTCACAGGAGCTGGGCCCTAGGCAGAGAGTATGCGTCCGTCTAGACCTACCATGCATGCGGCATCGCAACTGTGGACGCCAAGAGGAGCTGCAGACTGCAGTGCGACAACAGACACTGCCGCTAGTCGACAATGTCCGGAAGCAGGCGCACTGTCGGACGCTAGCACTGTGGAGGATGCTGTAGTGGCTTGTAGCTTGCCACTGGCTGGCGCTGACTCTATAGCTAAGTCCCTATACACACTCGTAATATCAGAGGGAGATCTTAATGAGTCATTCGCAGGTTCATGCATCCATCACCATTCACACAGTAGCAACTAGAGACTATACTAGCGCATGGCCGAGCGGCCATGCGAACCTTTTATAGCCAGGACCTTCCAGAAGCTTCCAGATCCCTGATATGGACCAATCAGATCTGGAGAAGGACCTGGACATGTGGCTCCCGATCTCCAATGGGAGATCGTCTCGTGAGCATGCTCAGTGGAGTGACAGAAGGACAGCCTCTGGAACGATTTGCTGCTGAGCAGCCTGCATTGACATTGCTGACCCAAAGGTGGCAGCAATAGCCAGCCCCACAGAGCAGGTCTGGGCAGAGCGTCTGGGAAGCCGGGATTGCTGAGCAATCTCCTCTGCGGTCGAAAGACAATGGGAGACCGCAGAATGTGAGGCTCTGGATTCCTGTTGAACCGCTGCAGGAACCCGACACCTAACAGTACATGTGTGTGTATATGTGAGTATGTGTGTGTGTGTATATGTGAGTACGTCTGTGTGGGTATTTGAGTATGTGAGTGTGTGTGTGAGTAGGTGTGCATGTGTGTGTGTATGTACATGGTGGGCAGGCAGTGGCGGGTCTGGCGGTGTGGCCAGCAGCGGTGGGTCCAACGGCGGCGGTAGGGGTATTCAACGGCAGCAGGTACAGCGGCAGGGGGAGGGGTCCCTGCGGCGGCCAGCCGGCAGGAAAGACAGCGGCTTGAGGCCTGTGCACAAGCTGCGGTGTTTCCTGCTGGCTGTGACAGAGGTGGGTGGGCAGGCAGTGGCAGGACCGGCGGGGGGGGATCCGGAGGTGGCAGTTCCAGCAGTGGCAGCAGGGGGGGGGCGGGTCCCGGCGGCTTCCCACTGGTGGTACTGTGGAAGTGCCTGGTACCACCACTGGGTGCCATGTTGAAATACCCATCACTTGGGTATTTCAATATGGCGGTCGGTGTAATTCCGGTCGGCATAGTGGATTCTGGGATTTGGGGACATCCAGACGGAAGTGGATGACGGACAATTTAAGGCAATTATATATATAGATTTCACCTTGCTTTGTTTGAAACTATATCTGTTGCTATATATAACAATCCAAACACTCATAGAAATCATAAATAGCAAGTTTGTCAACCCCCAAAATGCTAACAAGACTGCTGAAACAGTTGTGGATGGGTCTTAACCTCTGTATATCTTACAAAAAGTGTACATTTAATGCTTTTGTGGCAGAGAAATCAATTGAAATAATAGTTTTATTGTATATATTGCATCAACTACTATTTACTACTGTTTAATAGTGTAGGAGCCTCGGTCTTCGAAAATAGTGTTATATTTCCATTAATACACTATTAAATAAAAGAACCAGGAAGTTCCTGCTCATTCGCTGTGTGTATAGCTGAAGCACATTTTACTTCCACTTTGCAAGCTGACAGACAACATGCTAAGATCCTAACCTATAAGAAACACCAGTTGTAATCTGTTTTATTTGTTCCTAAATAAATAGACATTCACTGTTGAACTGCTGTACAGTACAGAGATTAATCCACTGCCAACAGGTTATGGGCCCAGATTCCCAGGGATCCAGAAACCAAAGACCCAGAGAACAACCCAGAGTAGAGAGAACATGACGTTGGTATTGTCAAGTGGTTTACCTCAGGGGAGACCAAGCATCTTGACTTTCCCCCGTTACCCCTGCGTGACCATGAAAACCCCCACCCCCTGACCGGCGCCAACTAATACACGGACACAAGTATTTTCTTTGGAATTTTTATGGCCACAGCAGCCTTTTATTATACCAACAAAACGAACAGTAAACACTGTATCATAAATAACATAAGTACAATGACTTGAACACTGGAAGGAGAAGTCCTTGAAGCCACAAGATCATGGTGAAGTAGTCCAAAATACTGTGAACAAACCCCGTCCATTTGCTCCTAGCCGTTACCCCACAGGCTCGGGAGCACCAGCAGACCAATAGATATTGCCCACGAACTACTTGGAGATCTGCCCTCTTCCGACGGAAAACTCCCCATTCACCTTTCACCAGATCACAACCAGCATACCTTTTAACGAAGGAGACCCTACACACCGAGTCTCCAAAACCAATTTCCACCGACTTCAAGGACTCCCCCCTCCTCCAAAACCGCCACAACGAGGGGGCCTTGAAAACCTCAATGACCCGAGACCCCCCAACCCGCCATGCAACGGCCTTTTCTATACCGTCCTGAAGGACGAGGGCCCAAATATCAGAACCCACTGCATTTAAATGGATCCCGTCCGCCAACCAAAAATCACCGTCGCCCTTTTCCAAATCGAAATGCCGCACGGCAACTCCCCCATTTCGAACAATAAAAGCAGACACCGCTCTATTAACTTTTATCCTGGCCCGATTAACCTTCTCCAACGATCTCATAGACCGCCAATGCCTGTGTGGCACAATCTCAGACCACACAATAGTGACCCTCCGGTACATCAACCACAACCTTAAGCAATCCTGCTTAATGTCCTTGACCAACTCCCGAAAAGGCCGAACTGCCAGATGGTTACACCCAGCGTGAATAGCGAGAATATCCGGTGCCCGGTCTAACCGGGCGCATTCATGGATCTCCGGCAACACCCTCCGCCACGCCAGGTCCCTGAAACCGAGCCACCGCACCACTGCCACGGCCCTGGGAATCCCCAGCTGTCTGCCTTCGTTCCTGACATTGGCTCTCAATGCTCCCCAATAAGCGAAGGAGTGCCCAAAAATCCAGACCAGTAGCGGCTCAGCACCTGAAACACAAAACGACACTAACAGAAAAACAGATTTACAGCATAAATTTAACGCCAACCCACTCAAACACCTGTGCATACCCATGTTCACGAACCAACCAAACCCCCCCCATGTTTCCAAATTAAGGCCGAACATAACTGCGGTACCGATTAGACCTCCACCCGCCAATGCGTTGTATTAAAAAGGGACCTAAACCACACGCTGCCGCCTCAGTCGCCGCTCCTATCCTAAATGAATGAGAAGCAAAGCGGGAGTCGTCTATCCCCAAACCCCGAATGGATTTTTTAAAAACCGCGCCAAACTGATACCGAGACAAACTACCCCCGTCTGCGTGGCACAACAAGGAACCGCTCAAACTGGGACGAAGCTCCCAAAAACTCCGCAAGCACTGAACTGGGCACATTAATGAACCAGACACGCCACTCAACACCATCCGGCGGCCCTTTCCAGACTGGTCCGCTTTGGACCGTCGCAGCCAAAATTCAACCCCCCGTGGGGTCAACACCACATCCCTGGCTAACAAGCCACCCATCGACTCTTTATTGGGAGACACAAGCTCCCCCACCCGCAAAGCCCCAAAAAATGCAAACGAGAAGGCCAGGCGAAACAACAAAACCTCATATCGATCCGAACAGACCGACTCCAGAACCTGACCCAATTGCTCCAGAAGATTAAAAGATACAGGCCGTCTTAAATCACCCCCGCCTCTGAAATGGCGGAAACCTTTTGCCGCCTGTTTGACCAAAAAAGTTTTTGTCAAATCCCTGCTCCCACGCAACCGAAAACCAAAAGACAAACCCGCTAACAAGCGCGTTACCTTTGCATGAGACCAACCCTCGTTCGCACCTCGCCCCAACCAGGACAACAACATTCCCTCCTGCTCAAGCCCGGCCCAACTGGTTTGGCCGGCCGTAAGGACCTCTTTCCACATCCGCCACACTGCCCGGTAAGCCTCCCAAGTTTTTGGTGCCAATGACGATTCAATCAGTGACTCTGTGGCCCGTAAGCCACCCTCCACAGCTCCTCCAGACAAGTTAGACCCTCAAACTCTGCTTCCGGAGCCAAAGAACGAAAACGATCCCACTGCTAAAGAGAGAGAGAGTCAGCTATCTCATTCCTCATGCCGGGCACGTGCGTCGCTGTCACATGGGCATTCAAAGACAAACACAAAAGCACCAACCTCTGTAAAACTCGAACAACTGGAGGGGACGACGCGGTAAGACCATTAATCGAGCTCACAACGCCCATATTGTCGCAATTAAAATGAACACGCCGGTTCTTGAAATCCGGCCCCCACAAATGCACCGCCACCAGTATCGGAAAAATCTCCAACAACATGATGTTGCGCACCAGACAGGCCGAACCCAACGTGTCAGGCCATTGAGCTGTGCACCATTGCCCTCTGAAATAGGCACCAAAACCGATCCCGCCTGCCGCGTCAGTAAACAAATCCAATGCATCGTTACCTACCACCTCTGCCATTACCAAACAGCGACCGTTGTACTCCTCCAAAAAGGACACCCAGACCGCCAAATCGGCCCTGAGCTCCGACGACAACCTAACAAAATGGTGGGGAGCCCGAATCCCTGAAGTCGCGCTAGCCAGCCTACGCGAAAAAACTCGACCCATCGGCATAACCCGACAAGCAAAGTTTAGCTTCCCCAACAGCGCCTGAAGATCGCGCAGCAATATTTTCCTCAAACGACGCGCTCGGACCACTTCAGACCTCAAATCCACTAGCTTGTCCTCAGGCAACCTGAATTCCCATTCAACTGTATCAATGACAATCCCCAAAAAACGCAAACACGTGCTAGGGCCCTCCGTTTTCCCGGGCGCTAACGGGACACCGAAACGATCAGCCACCCACTCAATGGCTTTCAAAATCCTGAAACAACGCGACGAATCCGCCGGACCAACACACAAAAAGTCGTCCAAATAATGAATAACCGAGTTGAAACCGGAGACATCGCACACGACCCACTCAAGAAAGGAACTAAACGCCTCGAAATACGCACAAGACAACGAACAACCCATAGGTAAACACCTATCCACAAAAAACCTGCCTTCCCCAAGACAGCCCAGCAGCTTCACGCTTTCGGGGTGAACCGGTAATAGACAAAAAGTGGATTCGACATCAGTTTTTGCCATAAGGGCACCGCGACCACATTTTTGCACCCACCGAGCCGCCTCGTCAAATGAAGAGTATACCACCGAACAAATCTCCAGATCAATGCCATCATTAACCGACCTCCCATGTGGGTAGGACAAATGTTGAATGAGACTAAACTTATTCGGCTCCTTCTTCGGAACCACCCCCAAAGGGGAAACCACCAAATCTGGAAAAGGAGGGGAAACGAAAGGGCCCGCCATGCGGCCTAACAAAACTTCCTTTATGAGTTTCTCAGAAACAACTGCGGAATGCTCCAAGGCTGAGCGCAAATTTTTCAAAACTAACGGGATTTCAAACGGAGGACCCGGAATGTGAAAACCCTCCTTAAAACCTGTATACAACAACCCCGCTCTTTCCCTATCCGGGTACCTATTTAGATAGGGAACCATCCTTTTCAGATTCACTGGAGTCTCCCCCTTGCGAATTTCCACCCCCAGCTCTCGACTTCCCTTTTTTGAAACACTTTGACGCTCCATGCGAGGCGCCATTACAATTAGAGCAGAGGTGTTTGAATTTACAATTGTCCCCGAACTTACACTGGCCGTCATTAAACTGCCAGCACACCCCCGCCTTTTGAGTTCCTGTCTGCCCTTGACCTCCGCCACCCATGGAGCTGGAGTTGCCACTACTCTGGCTGGTGCTTCCAGCCCCCCCATGAAAGGAGCTCCCAAACTTATTTTGAGCTATCACACGCATCCACAATCCAATATCTTTTTGGTCCCAGCTAGAGTTGAGCGACTTTTGGTTTTTTAGGGTCGAGTTTCGTTTCATGAAACCCGACTTTTCCAAAAGTCGGGTCGAGCAAAATCGGCCGACTATAGGGAAAAGTCGGGGTTCCGACCGAAACATGAAACCCAATGTAAGTCAATGGGGAATTAAAGTCGGCAGTGAGAGGAGGACAGGAAACACACCTACAGTGCCCATTTGAATGCCAAATGCATCAATTCTTATTACTTAAGCTTGGCAACCTTAATTTACTTCATAATACTAGTTACGCACTGAAAAATGGGGGTTATTTGGCTACAGTTGTGGGGGGGGGTAGGGCTGGCTCCAGGTTTTCGTGGGCCCAGGGCCAAAGAGCGCCCCTTTAACACATACCACAACTCATGATGCTCCGATACGGCAGAGAAATAGCATTATAGTACAATGAAAAATACTTCACTTCTTACATCTCATGACTGATATCCATTTTAAATTCTCCAATACCTCCAAAAACGGACAGTATATAACTCCATACAGTATTATGGCCAGCGCTTAGTGCGCTATACAGAGTAATGAGGCCCATATATTTCTCCATATGGAATCATTGATCCCATATAATGTTTCAAACCGTATATGATGAGCTCCACATAATGCTATAGTATATGTTGGTCGCCAAGGATGAAGCTCCACTGTTTTATGGGCCCAAATAATGCTCCATACATAATGGGCCCCATTTCTACTGCTCTAGTGTATAATGGGCCCTGTAAATGCTGCTCCAGTGTCTGATGTCCACCTTTGGAATGCTCCAGTGTATGGTGGGCCCCATATATCATTCACCAGAGTATAGTGCTCCCCAAAAATTGCTGTCCCAACATTGAAAACAATGAAATAAGTCTCCTTGCTAGGGAATCCCAGCACTACTCTGAACTCCTTGTCGTCCCCATCTTCCATCTCACTGCACTTGGCTGTTTAGGCCCTCCCACCGGCAGAGACACTTTTGCGTACTATGCGGTGCCCTGTGCCAGTGCAATCACCCATGAGTATGCCCTTCCCACCTGCTCAAGGAACCTGCACTTTCATCTGCACCTTCCTCTTTGTCACTGTGTAAGGTGGTATAGTATGTGGGAAGGGGAATCTGAGTTTCCTCTGGGTCAGATTCTGGCAGTGTAGAGTGCGAGGGGAATGTAGTGGTCTGGGTCAATGTACCAGCAGCATCATCCAGCAGTGGCTGGGCCTCAGTGCACTTGTAGCATCCCCAAGAGTACGGTCGCCACTGTGGCATTACCTTCCTCCTAGAGAGTGTGTTGTCAAGCTTGGGAGCAACGAAGGATCTCTCTAGCAGTGAAACCAACACACAACACATTTCCCACTCCAGGCTAGCAGGGAGACCTCTGAACCTGACTGCTGAGGAGCTGCTCTCTGTGGTCGGGAGCAGGTAAGTTAGGGCACTGTGCAGGGAAGGGGAAGAGTGTGGACGTGAGAAGGGGAGCTGGAGGATGAGCAGAGTTAAGGCTCACTCCTAGCTGGAGCGCATGGTCCCGATTCCGGTCTCCGAGTTTGTAGGGACACTGACGTTCCTGCAGCAGAAACCGGGGGAAGTAGCAGCTATAAATGCTCTGGACCCAACTAAGGCTCGGAGGCCCCAGCATCGACGTGTGGGAGCCAGAAGGAAAAGGCTACAGCTGTCTGCCATACAAGTAAAGTCTGAGGAACATCTGTTAGACAGGAGGCGCTTCAGTGAACCACGGTCCTGTGAGTGCTTCCCCCACAAGCGCTAGAAAGGAGACATTCAGGAAGGTACATGTTGGCGGAGTGTTGGAAGGGAGCTTTCCATTTTGGTCCCGGAGGTTGGCTGAGGTCCTGACCCGGAGGACACAGCACGGAGGCAGGCATCTGTGTAACCTGCAGACTGTGAGTAAAGCTTTGGAACTGCGCGCTCTGGTGTCCTACAGTTATTCCAGCACCGCTACATCTGGGTACCAGCACCTACACCGCCTGTGCCTTTCCCCCATCACTACATCTACACTTCCCTGGGACTCCAGCTCCACCTGTCGGGAGCTTCACCATCTTTGCTGCACAACATCAGTCCCAGAGGATCTGCATGCAGCGTCGGCCTAACATCTATGTTGCCGAACACCACAGGTGGCGTCAAACTATCTATATAAACTCTTTACCATTATACCACTCCATTTACATGGGCGCCCAGGGCCACCGTCCGGGTCACCGCTGCTGTGACACATCCCACTGACACCGGCCCGGTACTGAATACCCCACAGCCCTGGGAGGGCGACCCATATGCCGACTGCTGTTCGGGCGGCGTTATTCCCATGAACCTCCAAACAGCGTCCATGAAGGCAAAGTTTTTGGTTTCCGGGGGCAGTATGATTGCAAAGCTGAACCTTAAAGGAATGTCCAAAAGGGCACCACCAGGAGTGGAGCCTGTGGCTTAATTGGACTCCACCCGGGAAATCACAACCATGCCACCTAAAGAAAAGATGCACACTTTGAAATCTGTGTCGATTCTGTGTGTGGTGTGGTATGTGTGTTTGTAGTTGTGCTAGCGATTTCTCAGCTTTATTCTGTTAACAACCGAGACTCCGGCATGCCCCCGCAGTACGCGTCAAGCTTACTAGAGGGATAAGCGACGCTCTGGCAGGTGAGGTCGAGCAATAACAGGTCTAGCATTCCCGTACATGTCCAGTGCTGCATGCACGCTACACTGAAAGGACCAGCTTTTGTCGCTTACAGGTGCAGATAACCTGCTGAACTCCGTTAGTGATGGGGATCTGGGATTCAGATTATTCCCCGCGAACGAACGATGGTTTCCCAGTAAGTTCAGATCAACCGCAATTCCGGAGTTAGGTCTAACCGTCATTCCTGAAAAAATTACGTGTCCAAACCACAGGTGCTGTAGCTTGCTTAACAGCTCGGCAGCCATTCTCAGGCCCAGTATGGATTCAACAACATTGTAGAAAGTTGATAAAGGGTACCGTTTCACCGGATAACACGTATATATGTAGCCTAGTTTACACATTAAAAATATATGTCTATAGATCAGGAGGCAGACTCAGATGTTCTCAGGCCCAGTATGGATTTGACCAGATTGTACAAAGTTGAGAAAGGGTAC
The DNA here is from genome assembly GCF_039654945.1 of Dendrobates tinctorius. Classification (NCBI taxonomy): domain Eukaryota; kingdom Metazoa; phylum Chordata; class Amphibia; order Anura; family Dendrobatidae; genus Dendrobates; species Dendrobates tinctorius. Next base: position 4,145,242 of record NW_027361770.1, on the reverse strand, counting down.
TTTATCACTGGATAGCAGGTATATATAGCATAGTTTAAACATGTAAAATCTACGTGTTCTCAGTATGGATTACACAGCAATCTAAAAAGTGGAAAAAAGGAAATGCATTTGAGGCGTACACAACTATATACTTTTGGTGTTATTTTTAAATCTTCATATATATTTCTGTCTCAGTAATACTGTCCAGCCTCTCCGCAATAGGAAATGAGATGCATACAATTACTGACATAAAGGCTAGTGATTGCAGAATTCTAGGAATTGCTATTCACGGGAAAAACTTCCGGCACAATTCTCATAGGCGATGCTGACCCTCAATTAATTTGTGTGTTGAGACAGTGAAAACATTTGTTTGTGAATAAAGTCTTGCTGTATCGCACTTCCGTTGATTCCATCACTGTTACTCATCTCAAATTTTTATCACAGGGAGCGATGTAAACATGGTGCTCACTGGCTATCATGATCTGTCATGTAACTTTGGAGTGCAAAAGACAGAAGCCACAGGCCGTAGGCGATTCTATTTGATTGGCATGAGAGGGCACATTTTAAAATGTGCACCGGAATGTCACATGTTTGTGAGTAGGAAAACTGTGAAAGCTGATGATAAACCACCACTGCATGTCATTGTGTGTCGACGTCCATAAGAAATGGAAGCCATTGATCATCTGGAGCTAGAGCCCACCCAGCAGGACAGGGCATAGCTACATCTTAACCATCATCTTTCAGTTCAATCAATTTGTAGTGGCACTCCCAGTGAAGGATTTGACAGCCCAGACTACACAGCTGAGGAGCAGGGAGAGGTAAACATTGCAAATGCTGGGGCCCTGCCCAAGCTAGGGGGGCACACTCATGGGCGTCTGTACTGGCACTGGGCCCCTCATAGTACGGCGGTGTGTCTGATGGCGGGTGTGCACCACCACCGTCAGAGACACTTGATTGCACTATGAGGGACCCTGTGCCAGTGCCCGCGCCCAAGAGTCGGCCTACCCACCTGTCCAGGGCAACGGCACTCGCACGGTTTCGTGCGCTAGGTGGTGACCCCGGCCATGGGGGGGCAGCCCAGTTAGGGTGGTTTACAAAGTGGCAAATGTTGATGTGGGACATTCAGCTGCTGCAAAAGGCGAAATAGGTCAAGTTCGCGGAATAGGAGGAGGACCAAAGCAAGCCATTTTTCTGGCAACCTATGTGTCATCAAGGGAAGGTGGGACAAAATCCTTGGAAACCCATGCATGGTTCATTTTAATGAAGGTTAGATCATCCACATTTTGGGTTGACAGACGGGTCCTTTTTTCTGTCAGGATTGATCCAGCTGCACTGAAGACTCTTTCCGATAGCACACTTGCAGCTGGACAAGCGAGCTCCTGTAAGGCATATTGTGCCAATTCAGGCCAGGTGTCCAGTTTAGCGGCCCAATAGTCAAAGGGGAATGACCTGTGTGGGAGAACATTGATATGGGACGAGAAGTAGTTTGTAACCATAGTTGACAACTGCTGTCTCCTGTCACTTTCCATCGATGCAGTATTACCAGTTGTGTGAGCGGTACTGGAAAAATCAGTCCACAACATTGTCATGAAACCCCTGTCTCCAACGCCACTTCTGCTGTGTGCACCACGAACACCTCTGCCAAGCTGCCCCCGGCCCGTACGGCTCGTGTGAGAACCATCACCGCTGCTGTGTGCTGGGAATGCCTCAACCAACCGGTTTACCAGAGTTGCTTGTTTATTAGCCAATATTAGGTCAAGGTTCTCGTGTGGCATGATGTTTTGTAATTTGCCTTTATAGCGTGGATCCAGGATGCTGGCCAACCAGTAGTCGTCATCGTTCATCATTTTGGCAATGCGGGGGTCCCTTTTTAGGATCTGCAAGGCATAATCTGACATGTGGGCCAATGTCCCCGGTGTCAATGATGCACTGCGAGTGCTGGTTGGAGGAGCACTTTCTGGCAAATCCACATCCCTCCAGTCACGCACAAACCCTGTACCAGACCTTGCCACGCCAACATTTTCTCTTGCCCCACGAGATGCATCCTCCTCCCCTAAGTAATCATCCCCATCATCATCCTCCTCCTCCTCTTCTTCCTCCACCTCGTCCAGGAGAGGTCCCTGAGCAGACAGTGGCTGAATGTCATCAAGGATTCCCTCCTCCTCTTCCTCCTCGTCAACATTGGCTGTAGATGCCTGCTCCTTAAGGTGCGTCAAAGTTTGCATGAGCAGACGCATAAGTGGGATGCTCATGCTTAGGATGGCGTCGTCTGCGCTTACCAGCCGTGTGCATTCCTCAAAACACTGAAGGACTTTACAGAGGTCTTTCAGCTTCGACCACTGCACACCTGTCAACTCCATGTCTGCTCTCAAAGTGCCTGGCCGTGTATACTCCCACAAATGCATTATGGCCTGCCTCTGCTCGCACAGCCGCTCCACCATGTGCAGGGTGGAGTTCCACCTTGTTGCAATGTCGATAATGAGGCGGTGGTTGGGAAGGTGGAGCAATCGCTGCAGCTTCTGCATACGAACGGAGTGTACAGGCGACCGGCGGATGTGCTCGCACAGTCTTCGCACCTTCTGGAGCAGGGCTGTTAACTCCGGATAATTTTTGAGGAAGCACTGCACAACCAACACCACTGATACACCACTATATAGCCTCCCCTTGCACTGCACACACAGTGACTGGTGTGTTGTGCAGGCCAAATCGCTAGCAGCAGAAGCAGTTTTTTTGTCTTCTTTCCTGCCTAACGCTCTCCCTACAGAATCAGCAGCAACCTCTCCCTATACTAAGATCGGCAGAAGTAAGATGGCGGTCGGCGTGCACGCCCTTTTATACCCCCTGTGACGCCCCCCAAAGCAAGCCAATCACTTGCATGCCCTTCTCAAAGATGGTGGTGACCCCTGCCTATGTTATCACGTTGCCCACAGTGTCCGTGGATCCTGATTGGCTGAAAAAGGGCGGAAAAAAAACTTTTGAAACGCGACTTTGGCGCTAAAGTCGCTGAGCTCGTGGCCGACCTCACCCTAGGGTCGGGTTTCGTTTCATGAAACCCGACTTTACCAAAAGTCAGCGACTTTTGAAATTTTTCAACCCGTTTCGCTCAACTCTAGTCCCAGCGAATAGCCGGACGCACAGCTTTCCTCTGATGGAATTGCTCATCGTACCTCAGCCACGCCTGACCGCCATACACTCTGTAAGCCTCCCCTTTGGCGTCCAGATAACAAAAAAGAGCTGAGCAATTGTCAGGGGCCTTTTCCCCAATAACGCTAGCCAAAATGGCAAAAGCTTGCTGCCAATTTACAAATGTCTGAGGGATCAAACGCCACCTGCGCTTTTCCTCCTCCTCCTTTTTGCTATCCTCTTTTTTGCTTTTGTCTAAATTAAACTTCTCAAGCGGCAGCAATGAAAATATTTCCACATACTCATCCCTCCAAATCCGCTCTTTCACCTCTTTTTTTAAGTGAGCCCCCAACGAACCTTCAAAGCAAACGTACACCTCGCCATGCACTCCTTCTCTTTTTCGGTTTGTACCGACACGGACACTGACTCGCCGGAGCGGGGGCCCGGCTCTAAACCGCTCTGACCAGACGACCCCCCAACTTGCGACCCGACCCACGCTGCTACCGGCGACGACCCCACAAAGCCCTGCTCCGAGTGTGACAGCAAACTACGCACATCCGCAAGCATATCACACACTCCCCCGGCCACCTCCGTACCGCTCAACCCAGCACCCACCCCAACACTACCAGGTTCAGCCAAGGGCCCCCTTTCCACCACTAAGGAAGACAAAAGTGGGTGACAAACAGGGGACATAGACACATACTCACCGGGCTGCGAGGAAGCTGTGTGCCCTCCAGCCGGAAAGCCTGGATTCCCCGAAGCTTCGCGGACCTCGCGACTTCCGTTGGCGGACTCGCTGCCTGGCCTGCGACTTGAGCCTCCAACCATCCCGGAGGCTGCCCCAGCGCTGCAGCCTGCAGCCTATCCAGGGCCTCTTCCACTCCAGCCATCCCGGTGAGTGTGTGGTACTGCTTTGGAGCTGGGAGAGCGGGAACAGAGGGCGGGAACACCCCTGACCCTCACCTAAATACCCCCTGGCTCCCCCTCCCTGTTAACCCCTCCCCCCAGTAAACCCTCCAACCCCCCGTCATGATTACCTCCGCCCACGCCTCCTATGGGGGCCGGGAGGCTTACTCCGGCCATTTCTACAGTGTATTAAGAAGAAGACGAAGCAAAGATGGCTACCAGCAGCAACTGAAGTTCATAGTGTCAAATCTGACTAACCAGCTACCAATCCTGGAATTCCAAGCTAAAGATGCTGCTGATAAGAGAAGGTATGTTGAAATAAACACAGGAGTTTAGATTTGACCCACAAACAAATGTTTACTGGGTAGAGAAGGATCAAAAAGGACTATTTCCTTCAGTATAGATAATGACCAGATTGTGGATGTATGTAAATGTGAAACGGCAAAAGTAAAACCAGGGGAAGAGACTTGAGGAGATCATTTGCATATTCCCAGTGCCTTCTGGGATAAGTGAAGAGTCTCCGCGAGCTCAACGATCACTGGGTTTTGGCCGTTGCAGCTGAAAAGAGGAAATCGGAAAAACCAGGGGAAGAATCTTGAGGAGATCATTTGCATATTCCCAGTGCCTTCTGGGATAAGTGAAGAGTCTCCGCGAGCTCAACGATCACTGGGTTTTGGCCGTTGCAGCTGAAAAGAGGAAATCGGAAAAACCAGGGGAAGAGTCTTGAGGAGATCATTTGCATATTCCCAGTGCCTTCTGGGATAAGTGAAGAGTGTCCGCGAGCTCAACGATCACTGGGTTTTGGCCGTTGCAGCTGAAAAGAGGAAATCGGTTCATCTTTCATCGTTTTTAAGAAATCTCAAGATGGAAGAGGCCAGGAGCCATTTGGTGAGCTGCATTTCTTGCTACATGTTCACAGATTTACCAGTGGAAAAGCCAAACTTCACATGCCACAAATGCAAGCTTGTGTCCCTGTTGGAGGAAAAGTTGCAAAATCTCGAAGAGAGGTTAGCTACGTTGAAGATCATTAAGGAAGGTGAAGAGTTCTTGGACAGAGCAGAATTATCTCTTCATGTTACAGAAAGAGAAGAAATTCGAAGTGCACCTGAAGAAACAGAGGAATGGAGACATGTGACCCAGAGAAGCAGGAGGATCAGGAGGCAGTCAGCACCCATACTGCTCAGAAACCAGTACCAGGCTCTCACGCAGGAAAACGGTGAAGAAATACATCAGGATAAGACTTTGCCAACAAACAGCAACCTTGTACGCCTTCAGAGTCCTCCTGGATGGAGAAAGAAAAATGTTGTGAAGAAGAAACGGAGAGTGGTGGTCATGGGGGATTCCCTGTTGAGAGGAACAGAGGCCGCTATCTGCAGACCGGATATAACTTCAAGAGAAATGTGCTGTCTTCCAGGTGCAAAAATTAAAGATGTGTCTGACAGGATATCAGGACTCTTCAGACCTACAGATGACTACCCATTCCTGCTACTACATGTGGGGACAAATGACACCGCAAGAAACGACCTGGAAACCATCTGCAGAGACTTTGAAGACTTAGGCAAGAAAGTGAAAGAACTGGGAGCGCAGGTGGTCTTCTCTTCCATCCTCCCAGTGGATGGCCAAGGAACAAGGAGGTGGAATAAGATTCTGCAGGTGAACAACTGGCTACGTCGATGGTGCCGTCAGCAACGATTTGGATTTCTGGATCACGGAGTGAACTACTTATACGATGGACTACTTGCTAGAGATGGGGTGCACCTTACGAAGACTGGAAAGCATGTATTTGGAAGTCGCCTTGCTACACTTGTAAGGAGAGCTTTAAACTAGAAAAACATGGGAAGGGAAGCAAAAGACCAGAAAAAGCCATACACCTGACAAATGCTATTGAGAACTCTGCTATTAGAAGTGGAAAGGAAGAACAAAGACGAAAGAATCTAATTAATAAAAATATTGGAGAAAGAGAAACCAATCACAAACTAAAATGTTTCTATACTAATGCACAAAGCATGGGCAACAAACAAGGAGAATTGGAACTACTAACACAGGAAAAGAAATATGATGTCATTGGAATCACTGAAACTTGGTGGGACAATACACATGATTGGAATACAAGACTAGAAGGATACAACTTATTTGCAAGAAACAGACTTGATAAACGAGGAGGGGGTGTCGCATTGTATGTTAGAAACGCGTATATCTGCACAGAGATTGAAGCTTCAGAGACTGGGAGTTCTGTGGAAACTGTTTGGGTAAGAATACAAGGACAGAACAATGGAAAGGACACCATTGTAGGCATTTACTACAGGCCGCCTGTGCAAAATGAAGATATGGATGAACTCTTTATGCATCAAATGGCCAAGTTCTCCAAAAAATATGACATAGTTGTCATGGGAGATTTCAACTATCCAGACATTTGTTGGGAATCTCTCTCAGGCAAAACTAACAGGTCAAGGAAATTCTTATCCTCTCTTGCTGACAACTTTATCTTCCAAAAGGTAAGGGAGAAAACAAGGGGAACTGCTACCTTGGATCTAATCCTTATAAACAGGGAGGAAATGGTTGAGGAGGTAAAAGTGGCTGGGACCCTAGGAGGTAGCGACCATGCTATTTTAGAATTTTGGATAACTAGAGGCGGAAGACCTGTGAAGACTCAGACGTCAAGGTTAGATTTCAGAAAGGCAGATTTTAAGGGATTCAGAAAGAGAATTGGAGGGATCCAATGGCTGGATATCCTTAAAGACAAAAATGTCCAGGAAGGATGGGAAATCTTGAAAAATGAAATTCTCAAAGCACAGTTGTTAACAATTCCGAAAAGAGGGAAGAATAGGAAGCATTTAAGGAAACCAGGATGGATGAACACAGAACTTAAGCACATGCTAAAAAGGAAGAAAAAAATGTTTATAAAATGGAAAGAGGGAGGCATATCTAAAGAAGAATATAATGCTGTCTGCAGAACCTGCAGGGCACAAATCAGATTAGCTAAAGCTGAAAATGAATTGAGGCTTGCAAGAGATGTCAAAAGCAATATTAAAGGATTTTGGGGATATGTCAAAAGTAAAAGAAAAGTCAAAGATGCTATAGGATTTTTACAGGATGAAAATGATGAAATGGTAAGACAGGATGTTGAGAAGGCTGAACTTTTAAATTCCTATTTTGCATCTGTTTTCTCTCAGAAAGGAAATGTAACATCAACTGTTATTCACTGTCCTATTAAGGGAATAGAAGAATCCAGGATATCTATAAACAGAAAGATAGTGAGGAAACACTTAGCTAACCTAAATGAATTCAAGTCTCCAGGTCCAGATGAATTACACCCAAGAGTACTGAAGGAGATAGCAGAAGAAATTTTTGAACCCCTCTCCATAATCTTTGAAAATTCTTGGAGAACAGGAGAAGTGCCAGAAGACTGGAGAAGAGCAAATGTTGTTCCTATCTTCAAAAAGGGGAAGAAGGTGGACCCAGGCAACTATAGGCCGGTGAGTCTGACTTCTATACCAGGAAAGATCTTTGAACAAATTATTAAACAACATGTATGTCAATACCTGGATAAGAATGAAGTGATTAAACAGAGTCAGCATGGGTTTGTAACTAATAAGTCATGTCAGACTAACTTAATTTCCTTCTATGATGGTATCACTGATTGGGTGGATCAAGGAAATGCTGTAGATATAGTATATCTTGACTTCAGCAAAGCATTTGACAAAGTCTCTCATACAATCCTTATTGAAAAAATGACTAAGTATGGAATGGACAAGGCAACTGTTAGGTGGATTCATAACTGGCTTAGTGATCGGACCCAAAGAGTGGTCGTAAATGGCTGCACATCCAGTTGGAAGAATGTCTCAAGTGGGGTACCACAGGGCTCTGTCCTGGGCCCTGTATTGTTCAACATCTTTATCAACGATTTAGATGAAGGAATTGAGGGTAAACTGATTAAATTTGCTGATGACACAAAGCTAGGAGGGATAGCTAATACTAGAGAAGAGAGAGAGAGGATTCAAAAAGATTTAAATAAACTGGAGAAGTGGGCAGCAACTAACAGAATGGTTTTTAACAGGGAGAAATGCAAAGTACTACATCTGGGCAATAAAAATGAAAAAAGCAGATATAGAATGGGAGGAATAGGGCTAAGTGACAGCACATGTGAAAAAGACTTGGGTATACTAATAGATCACAGACTGAATATGAGTCAACAGTGTGATGCAGCAGCAAAAAAGGCAAATGCAATTCTAGGATGTATTAACAGAAGCATACAGTCTAGATCACGTGAAGTCATTATTTCCCTCTACTCCTCTTTGGTCAGACCTCATCTGGAATATTGTGTCCAGTTTTGGGCACCACATTTTAAAAAAGACATCAACAAACTGGAGCAAGTTCAGAAAAGAGCGACCAGAATGGTGGCCGGTCTGCAAACCCTGTCTTATGAGGAAAGGTTGCAGGATTTGGGAATGTTTAGTTTGCAAAAGAGAAGACTGAGAGGAGACTTAATAGCTGTCTACAAATATCTAAAGGGCTGTCACATTTTAGAAGGATCAACTTTATCCTCATTTGCACGAGGAAAGACTAGAAGCAATGGGATGAAACTGAATGGGAGGAGGCACAGATTAGATATTAGAAAAAACTTTTTGACAGTTAGAGTGATCAATGAGTGGAACAGGCTGCCACGAGAAGTGGTGAGTTCTCCTTCAATGGAAGTCTTCAAACAGAGGCTGGACAGACATCTGACTGGGATGATTTAGCGAATCCTGCTTTGAGCAGGGGGTTGGACCAGATGGCCCAGGAGGTCCCTTCCAACTCTACGATTCTATGATTCTATGATTCTATGATTCTATGTGGCAACAGCTCCATAAAGCGCATGAAAGGATCAATCTCAGCAATACGCCTGTAATGATCAACGTGTGACTGGACACAGCACCTCCAGCAGGGCGAATTTATGGCATACGTGACCCTGGATACGCCGCCTCCAGCCAGGCGAATTTAAATAATGGGACGTGCAGCCGGATACACCGCAACAGCTGGCGAATTTAAGAAGTACACGTAAAACTGGATACCCCGCCTCCAGCTGGAGAATTGAAATAAGGGTAAACACAGGGAACAATTACAGTGGTGGGCCCTGCACTAGGGAAAGGGGACATGGAGACCTCCTGCACTCCCCTGAGCCAGTGACCCTGCACTCGTCAACAGTCCCTATGTCGGTTCCACACCGGGCGCCGATCAGGAACCTGGAAACCCTGACTCACCCTGCACCTAGTCCCTCACTAGGGAATTGGTCGGTGCGGAAACTAAACCCACCACTGTACTAGAACACACATAAGGAAAGTCACAAACAGGGATAAAGAAACACTTAGCTTTCTCTGTGCTAATGCTCCAGCACAGAGTCCAGCAACCGAATGGAGCCTTCCACCTGAATAGCTGCCACCAAGCTCTGACAAAACAGCAAGGAAATCCCTTCTGTGACTCCTTCCACAACAGTGTAAAGAACTCTCTCCAGCTCCTTCCTCCACCCAGGTTGGTTGCAAAAGCACAACTATCACCAACAATGATTAAACACACCTGAACTCTTTTATAGAGCGTCACACCTGTATTAATCAGGTGTAATACCACTAACCACCACTGGGGTAACTTAGACCAAACGACATCACGTGTAATGACCCTAATGGCCACCGGGGGCAAAAACTCCCTTTGGCACACAGCCAAGGAAAAAAAAGTTCACTATATACATTAACTCTGTCAGATCAAACTCAGATCATGACAACGTCCTATTAAAAGGAAAAGCTGTATCAATCTAAACAAAATAAGGGCCAAAACATGCAGGATTGCATAAGAAATACTTTAGAAATTGTGGAGCGCCTGCGGTGCGTTAGGATAGATTTTCATGTTACTGCACTACCACTAAGTGGTCTGCCAGAAAGCTATGACACACTTGTAACTGCACTAGATGTGCGCCCAGATTATGGGCTTACACTGGAGTATGTCAGAGAAAAACTTGTAGATGAGTATAAGCAAAAGACAAAAAGTGTAAGTGGTGGAGTATCCAAAACAGAATCCGCTTTAAAAACCCAAGATCTATTCAAAAATAAAAAGTAATTTGAAAGAAAAATGAGAGTGTTTTGTCTGCAAGAAATAAGGGCACCTAAAGGCTGACTGGAGAGTTTGGAAACCTAGACTGATCAGCTGAAAAAGCAAAATAATCATCATAGGGTTAAAAGTACCACTACTGAAGAATATAACACCTCAAGTACTGAAGCTGTATTTACTGATAATGCAAATACATCAAAGCATGTATGTTGTATAGACTCTGGAGTAACTAGTCATATGACTAATGACAGAAACTTCTTCTCTAACTTGACCAAAGTAAGTCAGAGAAAGTGATCTTGGCTAATAGTCAGTATATGACTTAAGATGGAATAGGAGATGGTTATGTTAATTGCCAAGTCTCCTCAACACAAAGCAGAAAGATCCCAGTAAAGGATATGCTCTATTTTCCTAGTCTTGAAAGCAATCTGTTATCTGTGATGAAACTCAAGACAAGGAAATTAGGTAACATTTAAAGATGAGTGCTGTAAAATCTCTAAAGAAGGTCACACACTAGCAGAAGGAAAAATCAAAGATGATTTCCACCAGCTAAAATGCAAGGAAAGTGTTATACACTGATAAACATGAACAGCACAAGAATTGTATCCATGTATAGCACATACGTCTTGCACATAGAGATTCAGAAGCAATAAGAAAGTTCAAAAACAACTTGCTGTTTGTATTACAGTCGATCTGTGTAATCGGACAATTAAATGTACTAGCTGTCTTAAAAGGAAAATGTCAACAAAATCCATGACTATGAATAGTGCTACAAAATCAGAACAGCTTCTGGACTTAATACACACAGATGTTTGTGGTCCAATGAATACTCAAACTCCAGGAAAGAAGTAATATTTCCTCATATTTCCTCACATTTGGGGGTGCGTCTGATTATAATACGCACCCCCAAATTTGGTGGAGAAATTTTTTTTTATGTTAAATGGAGGTGTGTCTTTTAATGCCAGTGTCCGTCTTTCAAATCATATATATGTCCCTCATCCTGGTATCTATATAACCCCCATCCTGGCATATTGCCCCCTTGTGCTGGCACATAGCCCCCCCATCCCATTCTGGATATGGCCCCCCTGTCACTATATGCCCCTCTGCTGGCACGCACATGTCCCCTTCTCTCTATATGCCCCCCTGCTGGCATGCACACCCCCGTCCCTATATTCCCCCTTGCTGGCATGCACACGGGCCCCTCGTCCCTATATTCCCCCTTGCTGGAATGCACACGGGCCTCTTGTCCCTATATTCCCCCCTGCTGGCATGCACACGGGCCCCCCGTCCCTATATTCTCCCCTGCTGGCATGCACATGCGCCCTCCATCCCTATATTCTCCCCTGCTGGCATGCACACGGGCCCCCCATCCCTATATTCCTCCCTGCTGGCATGCACACGGGCCCCTCGTCCCTATATTCCCCCCTGCTGGCATGTACTCGGGCCCCCTGTCCCTATATTCTCCCCTGCTGGCATTCAACATGGCCCCTCTGTTGTGATGAGTCACCGAAGGAGGAAAAAACAAAATACCAGCTAAGTCCAGAAAAACCAGAGAGGTTGGCAGCTATCGGATTGCAGACCCCTGAACCTATCCACAACAACTAGCAGTGGCCGTGGGGGGTTCCTACGGTGTCCTAGACCCCTTGATCACAGCCGGAGAACTATATAGCCTAAAGACAGAAAGGGGAAAAACTAAACTGCCCCAGAGCAGACCCCAAAGCAATAGGCAGCCCCCAACATATAATGACGGTGAAGCAAGATGAAAACACTAACACAGATAGAAAGATAGGTTGAGCAAATGATGGGGCCCAAGCTAACTACATAGGACAGGATAGGAAAGCTGCTGTCTGCCATCCGCAAAAACCCTATCAAAATGAGCCAACCGACTGATAGGAAAAACAGGCCCTGAAGTCGCTAGGCTTCAAAAGACTATATCAGCACTCAGATATATTCTGAAGACAGAGCAAAATATCAACAGAACAGAGACAAAAATGGAGTTCAGCTCACCCCCGGCCGGGGATGGCAGAACTCCCAAAAAACAAGGCAAAACAAAAACAAAACTGAAGAGTACAAAGCAGAGCAGAAAAACTTAGCTTTGAGATGCAGGAATCAGACTGGTCTCCAAGAATCCAGCAGGAAAATCACCAGCCAGGAAGAAGGGCGTTGGCAGCCTTATATCCAGTCCTCAATTCCAGCCACCCAGTCATCATCTAGCTGCCCATGTGTTTGGTAATCAGCCTCACTACCTTCCTTCACCAGAGGAGGGAGTTCATCAGACCTCAATGGTGAAGGGAAAAATGAACTCACAACAGTACCTCCCCCTTGAGGAGGGGTCACCGAACCCTCATCCAAGCCACCAGGCCGATCAGGATGAGCCCGATGAAAAGCATGCACCAATCTTTTGGCATGAATATCAGAGGCAGAGACCCAGGAATTATCCTCCTGACCATAACCCTTCCACTTAACCAAATACTGGAGTCTCCGTCTAGCCAGACGGGAATCCAGTATCTTCTCTACCTCATATTCCATGTTACCTTCAACCAATATAGGGTCAGGAGGTGCCACCACAGGAACTACTGGTTCAACAAACCTCTTCAACAAGGACTTATGAAACACATTATGAATTTTAAATGTGACAGGAAGAGCCAACCGAAAAGAGACCGGATTAATAATCTCCAAAATCTTGTAAGGTCCAATAAATCTAGGCTTAAACTTAGGAGAAGCCACCTTCATAGCGAAATTTATTGATGACAACCAAACCATATCACCCACCTTAAACTGGGGACCAACGGTCCTACGCCGGTTGGAAAACCACTGGGCCTTTTCCTGGGAGAGAGACAACTTATCCACTACTTGGTCCCAGATCTGGTGCATTCTCTCCACCACAGTGTCAACACCTAGGCTGGCAGAAGGCTCCACCTGCCCTGAAGAAAATCAAGGGTGAAAACCAAAGTTACAAAAAAAAGGTGACATCAAAGTGGCAGAACTAGCTCTATTATTTAAAGCAAATTCGGCCAAAGGCAAAAATGAAACCCAATCATCCTGATCGGCAGAAATAAAACATCTCAAATACGACTCCAAAGTCTGGTTTGTTCTCTCCGTCTGCCCATTGGTCTGAGGGTGAAACGCAGAGGAGAAGGACAACTGAATTCCCAGCTTGGAACAGAAAGTCCTCCAAAATCTAGACACAAACTGCACTCCTCTGTCAGATACAATGTTCTCAGGAATCCCGTGCAAGCGAACCACCTGTTGCAAAAACAAGGGCACCAACTCAGAGGAAGATGGCAACTTAGGGAGTGGTACAAGATGGACCATCTTAGAGAATCTATCACAAATCACCCAAATAACAGTCATTCTCTGAGAGACAGGCATATCAGAGATAAAATCCATTGAAATATGGGTCCATGGCCTCCTGGGCACCGGCAAAGGCATCAACAAGCCACTAGAGCGAGAACAAGGTTTAGACCGGGAGCAAGTCCCACAGGACTGCACAAAATTCCTGACATCATGAGACAAGGCAGGCCACCAAAAAGACCGACTCACCAGATCTCTAGTACCAAAAATACCTGGATGACCAGCCAATGCAGAGCAATGAACTTCAGACATCACTCTCTTCCTCCACTGGTCAAGAACATACAACTTTCCACTGTGACAACGTTCAGGTTTGTCCTCCTGAAACTCTTCCAGGGCACGTCTCAAATCGGGAGAGATGGCAGAAAGAACTACCCCCTCGCCTAAGATGGTAGCAGGCTTAGTCACAACAGGAGAATCAGCAAGGAAACTCCTAGAGAGGGCGTCTGCCTTGACATTCTTAGTGCCCGGAAGAAAAGAGACCACAAAATCAAAACGTGTGAAAAACAAGGCCCACCTAGCCTGTCTAGGATTCAAGCGCTTGGCCGACTCCAGGTAAATCAAATTCTTGTGGTCAGTAAGGACCACGACTTGGTGTTTGGCTCCCTCCAACCATTGTCTCCACTCCTCAAATGCCCACTTCATGGCCAACAGTTCCCGATTCCCCACATCATAGTTACGTTCGGATGGGGAGAACTTTCGGGAAAAGAAAGCACAAGGATTCATTTTAGATGTCACAGGATCTTTTTGGGACAACACCGCTCCTGCACCAATCTCAGAAGCGTCCACCTCCACCTGAAACGGGATTGAGACATCAGGTTGCCGCAAAACCGGAGCAGAAGTGTATCTTTGCTTCAGCTCCTGAAAGGAAGAAACAGCCTCCGGAAACCAATTCAGCACATCAGCACCCTTCCTAGTCAAATCCATCAATGGCTTGGCAATACCAGAAAAATTAGCTATAAATTTCCGATAAAAATTAGCAAAACCCAAAAACTTCTGGAGGGCCTTCAAAGAAGTGGGCTGAACCCAATCATAAATGGCCTGTACCTTGGCCGGGTCCATTTCAATAGTTGACGGAGACAAAATAAATCCCAAAAATGAAATCCTCTGTACCCCAAAAAGGCATTTCGATCCCTTGACATACAGGGAATTATCCCTCAAAATCCGGAACACAGTCCGAACATGTTCCACATGAGAGTCCCAATTCTTGGAGAAGATCAAAATATCATCCAGATAGATAATCAAAAATTTATCCACAAAGTCTCGGAATATATTGTTCATGAAACCAGGAGGTTAGCGTGCACTCAAGTCCAATAGCGAGGTGCAGGTGTAACAGACCTGTAGGTCCTATTACCAATGATAATATAATTCACCGCACACTCAGAGGGGTTTTTTTATGCAAATAAGTGCTTATTTTTATTATATACAAAACATGTGGGAGCCAAACAAGTATATATAGCACGAAGTAGAAGCGATATAATTTAGTACGACGTTTCGGCTCAATCCGAGCCTTTATCACTTTTATCGCTGAATTGAAATTCGGATCTTTGAATAAGGAAGAACAGAACTCCCAAGAGAATAGCCCAAGAAAGATGGCTGGTGCAGTGGTGCTAGATAGCGGCGCTCCCACGCCTAGCTGCAGTGGCGTCATGACGCCACTGCAGCTAGGCGTGGGAGCGCCGCTATCTAGCACCACTGCACCAGCCATCTTTCTTGGGCTATTCTCTTGGGAGTTCTGTTCTTCCTTATTCAAAGATCCGAATTTCAATTCAGCGATAAAAGTGATAAAGGCTCGGATTGAGCCGAAACGTCGTACTAAATTATATCGCTTCTACTTCGTGCTATATATACTTGTTTGGCTCCCACATGTTTTGTATATAATAAAAATAAGCACTTATTTGCATAAAAAAAACCCTCTGAGTGTGCGGTGAATTATATTATATCGTTCATAAAGCACTGGAAGACAGAAGGGACATTAGTGAGCCCAAAAGGCATCACCAGGTACTCAAAATGTCCCTCCGGAGTATTAAACGCCGTCTTCCATTCATCCCCATGCTTAATGCGAATAAGATTATACGCCCCCTGAGGTCAAGCTTGGTAAACCAGCAAGCACCTTTAACTCTGGCGAATAGATCAGAAATCAGGGGTAATGGATACTGATATTTAACAGTAATTTTGTTGAGGGCACGATAGTCATACAAGGCCTCAATGAACCATCCTTTTTGGCCACGAAAAAAAACCCAGCACCTAAGGGTGAAGAGGATGGTCTAATATGACCCTTCTCCAATGTCTCCTTAATATAGGATCGCATAGCCTCGTGCTCGGGTACAGATAAATTGAAAAGCCGACCCTTGGGGAATTTACACCCCGGGTTCAGCTCAATTGCACAGTCATAACTCCTATGAGGAGGCAAAGACGCAGACTCATTCTCACTAAATACATCATAAAAGTCAGCCAAATAGTCAGGAACATCATGCGACTGGGGAGAGGTGGAGAAAACAGGAGCATCACTAAGGGCACACCGACAACCCCAACTCACCACAGACAAAGATTTCCAATCCAGAACTGGATTATGAATTTGCAACCAGGGAAACCCCAGAACAATGGTATCATGCAAATTATGCAACACCAAAAATCTGCAATTTTCTTGATGGTCTGGGGCGACCCGCATTACCACCTGGGTCCAAAACTGAGGTTTATTCTTCGCCAAAGGAGTAGCATCAATACCCCTCAAAGGGATAGGCGTCCGCAGAGGTGTCATAGGAAATCCACAACGTTTAGCAAACTCCAAATCCATCAGGTTAAGAGCTGCTCCTGAATCCACAAAAGCCTTGGCGGAAAATGTGGACAGGGAGCAGATCAGAGTAATTGCCAGAAGAAACTTGGGTTGAACACCACCCACAGAAAACGTGTGTGCACAACGTTTCTCTCGTTTAGGGCAGACAGAAATAATATGCAAGGCATCTCCACAAAAAAAACACAGCTTATTATGCCTTCTGAACTCCTGACGTTGCGCCCTAGACAAAACTCTATCACATTGCATAGGTTCAGACATTTGTTCAACAGGTGGCAACATCTCTCGTTTAGTTTTGCGTTCACGTAAACGCTGATCCACCTGAATGGCTAATGACATAGAATCGTCAAGACCAGAGGGAACAGGAAATCCCACCATAGTATCTTTTACAGTTTCTGACAAACCCTTCCGAAAGAGGGCTGCAAAGGCACCATCATTCCAGGTAGTAAGGACCGCCCACTTTTGGAATTTTTGACAGAACAACCCTGCCGAATCCCGACCCTGGCTTAATGCCAACAGGGTCTTTTCAGCCTGATTAATAGCATTAGGTTCATCATACAACAACCCCAAGGCTTGAAAAAATGCGTTCACATTATTCAGAATAGGATCATCAGGTTTCAAAGAAAACTGGCTGCACAGGAGTGATGCAGATATGCTTCAAGTACGGATTGCATTTGATATGGTCTTGCTTTTAAAATATTTAGGAGGCCATAATGGCACAGTGAATAATAATAATGTAGAGTAGGACCCCCCACATGAGATTGCTTTGGTGCGGCGGGGTGGCTCAATTTATTGATCAATAATTTGCCAAATGTCTCATTTTGAATACAGTTAGATGTTAATATGTGCATATGCACCTCATGTTATGCGTTCTAACCACAAGCAGCGCTGGATTCTTTCTTTTTTTTCAAAGAAAACGCCCAATCCTGGGGATCGCCGCGCAGCAAAGCGATGACAATTTTAACCTGCTGCGCGGAGTTCCCCGACGAGTTAGGCTTCAAGGCAAAAAATAATTTACAATTATTCTTGAAATTCAAGAATTTAGACCGATCCCCTAAAAATACCTCAGGAGTAGGAATCTTTGGTTCAGCAGCATGTGAATGAGCAAGATAGGCAGAAATTCCCCGCACTTCAGCAGCGAGCTGCTCCACACGATCAGACAATTGCTTCATCTCCATTGAGAGAAAAATTCCTCCTAAGGCCTCAGAGATATAGAGGAAAAAATATGCACAAAAAAAAAATTCTAACACACTTTTTTTTTTTTTTTTTTTTTACAATTCTCTCCTGCTATCGAGTACCCTAGGATCTGCGGTATGGCTGGTGATTCTGTTATGATGAGTCACCGAAGGAGGAAAAAACAAAATACCAGCTAAGTCCAGAAAAACCAGAGAGGTTGGCAGCTATCGGATTGCAGACCCCTGAACCTATCCACAACAACTAGCAGTAGCCGTGGGGGGTTCCTACGGTGCCCTAGACCCCTCGATCACAGCCGCAGAACTATATAGCCTAAAGACAGAAAGGGGAAAAACTAAACTGCCCCAGAGCAGACCCCCAAAGCAATAGGCAGCCCCCAACATATAATGACGGTGAAGCAAGATGAAAACACTAACACAGATAGAAAGATAGGTTGAGCAAATGATGGGGCCCAAGCTAACTACATAGGACAGGATAGGAAAGCTGCTGTCTGCCATCCGCAAAAACCCTATCAAAATGAG
The DNA here is from genome assembly GCF_039654945.1 of Dendrobates tinctorius. Taxonomy (NCBI): domain Eukaryota; kingdom Metazoa; phylum Chordata; class Amphibia; order Anura; family Dendrobatidae; genus Dendrobates; species Dendrobates tinctorius. Next base: position 4,127,299 of record NW_027361770.1, on the reverse strand, counting down.
CCAACCGACTGATAGGAAAAACAGGCCCTGAAGTCGCTAGGCTTCAAAAGACTATATCAGCACTCAGATATATTCTGAAGACAGAGCAAAATATCAACAGAACAGAGACAAAAATGGAGTTCAGCTCACCCCCGGCCGGGGATGGCAGAACTCCCAAAAAACAAGGCAAAACAAAAACAAAACTGAAGAGTACAAAGCAGAGCAGAAAAACTTAGCTTTGAGATGCAGGAATCAGACTGGTCTCCAAGAATCCAGCAGGAAAATCACCAGCCAGGAAGAAGGGCGTTGGCAGCCTTATATCCAGTCCTCAATTCCAGCCACCCAGTCATCATCTAGCTGCCCATGTGTTTGGTAATCAGCCTCACTACCTTCCTTCACCAGAGGAGTGAGTTCATCAGACCTCAATGGTGAAGGGAAAAATGAACTCACAACAGTACCTCCCCCTTGAGGAGGGGTCACCGAACCCTCATCCAAGCCACCAGGCCGATCAGGATGAGCCCGATGAAAAGCATGCACCAATCTTTTGGCATGAATATCAGAGGCAGAGACCCAGGAATTATCCTCCTGACCATAACCCTTCCACTTAACCAAATACTGGAGTCTCCGTCTAGCCAGACGGGAATCCAGTATCTTCTCTACCTCATATTCCATGTTACCTTCAACCAATATAGGGTCAGGAGGTGCCACCACAGGAACTACTGGTTCAACAAACCTCTTCAACAAGGACTTATGAAACACATTATGAATTTTAAATGTGACAGGAAGAGCCAACCGAAAAGAGACCGGATTAATAATCTCCAAAATCTTGTAAGGTCCAATAAATCTAGGCTTAAACTTAGGAGAAGCCACCTTCATAGCGAAATTTATTGATGACAACCAAACCATATCACCCACCTTAAACTGGGGACCAACGGTCCTACGCCGGTTGGAAAACCACTGGGCCTTTTCCTGGGAGAGAGACAACTTATCCACTACTTGGTCCCAGATCTGGTGCATTCTCTCCACCACAGTGTCAACACCTAGGCTGGCAGAAGGCTCCACCTGCCCTGAAGAAAATCAAGGGTGAAAACCAAAGTTACAAAAAAAAGGTGACATCAAAGTGGCAGAACTAGCTCTATTATTTAAAGCAAATTCGGCCAAAGGCAAAAATGAAACCCAATCATCCTGATCGGCAGAAATAAAACATCTCAAATACGACTCCAAAGTCTGGTTTGTTCTCTCCGTCTGCCCATTGGTCTGAGGGTGAAACGCAGAGGAGAAGGACAACTGAATTCCCAGCTTGGAACAGAAAGTCCTCCAAAATCTAGACACAAACTGCACTCCTCTGTCAGATACAATGTTCTCAGGAATCCCGTGCAAGCGAACCACCTGTTGCAAAAACAAGGGCACCAACTCAGAGGAAGATGGCAACTTAGGGAGTGGTACAAGATGGACCATCTTAGAGAATCTATCACAAATCACCCAAATAACAGTCATTCTCTGAGAGACAGGCATATCAGAGATAAAATCCATTGAAATATGGGTCCATGGCCTCCTGGGCACCGGCAAAGGCATCAACAAGCCACTAGAGCGAGAACAAGGTTTAGACCGGGAGCAAGTCCCACAGGACTGCACAAAATTCCTGACATCATGAGACAAGGCAGGCCACCAAAAAGACCGACTCACCAGATCTCTAGTACCAAAAATACCTGGATGACCAGCCAATGCAGAGCAATGAACTTCAGACATCACTCTCTTCCTCCACTGGTCAAGAACATACAACTTTCCACTGTGACAACGTTCAGGTTTGTCCTCCTGAAACTCTTCCAGGGCACGTCTCAAATCGGGAGAGATGGCAGAAAGAACTACCCCCTCGCCTAAGATGGTAGCAGGCTTAGTCACAACAGGAGAATCAGCAAGGAAACTCCTAGAGAGGGCGTCTGCCTTGACATTCTTAGTGCCCGGAAGAAAAGAGACCACAAAATCAAAACGTGTGAAAAACAAGGCCCACCTAGCCTGTCTAGGATTCAAGCGCTTGGCCGACTCCAGGTAAATCAAATTCTTGTGGTCAGTAAGGACCACGACTTGGTGTTTGGCTCCCTCCAACCATTGTCTCCACTCCTCAAATGCCCACTTCATGGCCAACAGTTCCCGATTCCCCACATCATAGTTACGTTCGGATGGGGAGAACTTTCGGGAAAAGAAAGCACAAGGATTCATTTTAGATGTCACAGGATCTTTTTGGGACAACACCGCTCCTGCACCAATCTCAGAAGCGTCCACCTCCACCTGAAACGGGATTGAGACATCAGGTTGCCGCAAAACCGGAGCAGAAGTGTATCTTTGCTTCAGCTCCTGAAAGGAAGAAACAGCCTCCGGAAACCAATTCAGCACATCAGCACCCTTCCTAGTCAAATCCATCAATGGCTTGGCAATACCAGAAAAATTAGCTATAAATTTCCGATAAAAATTAGCAAAACCCAAAAACTTCTGGAGGGCCTTCAAAGAAGTGGGCTGAACCCAATCATAAATGGCCTGTACCTTGGCCGGGTCCATTTCAATAGTTGTCGGAGACAAAATAAATCCCAAAAATGAAATCCTCTGTACCCCAAAAAGGCATTTCGATCCCTTGACATACAGGGAATTATCCCTCAAAATCCGGAACACAGTCCGAACATGTTCCACATGAGAGTCCCAATTCTTGGAGAAGATCAAAATATCATCCAGATAGATAATCAAAAATTTATCCACAAAGTCTCGGAATATATTGTTCATGAAACCAGGAGGTTAGCGTGCACTCAAGTCCAATAGCGAGGTGCAGGTGTAACAGACCTGTAGGTCCTATTACCAATGATAATATAATTCACCGCACACTCAGAGGGGTTTTTTTATGCAAATAAGTGCTTATTTTTATTATATACAAAACATGTGGGAGCCAAACAAGTATATATAGCACGAAGTAGAAGCGATATAATTTAGTACGACGTTTCGGCTCAATCCGAGCCTTTATCACTTTTATCGCTGAATTGAAATTCGGATCTTTGAATAAGGAAGAACAGAACTCCCAAGAGAATAGCCCAAGAAAGATGGCTGGTGCAGTGGTGCTAGATAGCGGCGCTCCCACGCCTAGCTGCAGTGGCGTCATGACGCCACTGCAGCTAGGCGTGGGAGCGCCGCTATCTAGCACCACTGCACCAGCCATCTTTCTTGGGCTATTCTCTTGGGAGTTCTGTTCTTCCTTATTCAAAGATCCGAATTTCAATTCAGCGATAAAAGTGATAAAGGCTCGGATTGAGCCGAAACGTCGTACTAAATTATATCGCTTCTACTTCGTGCTATATATACTTGTTTGGCTCCCACATGTTTTGTATATAATAAAAATAAGCACTTATTTGCATAAAAAAACCCCTCTGAGTGTGCGGTGAATTATATTATATCGTTCATAAAGCACTGGAAGACAGAAGGGACATTAGTGAGCCCAAAAGGCATCACCAGGTACTCAAAATGTCCCTCCGGAGTATTAAACGCCGTCTTCCATTCATCCCCATGCTTAATGCGAATAAGATTATACGCCCCCTGAGGTCAAGCTTGGTAAACCAGCAAGCACCTTTAACTCTGGCGAATAGATCAGAAATCAGGGGTAATGGATACTGATATTTAACAGTAATTTTGTTGAGGGCACGATAGTCATACAAGGCCTCAATGAACCATCCTTTTTGGCCACGAAAAAAAACCCAGCACCTAAGGGTGAAGAGGATGGTCTAATATGACCCTTCTCCAATGTCTCCTTAATATAGGATCGCATAGCCTCGTGCTCGGGTACAGATAAATTGAAAAGCCGACCCTTGGGGAATTTACACCCCGGGTTCAGCTCAATTGCACAGTCATAACTCCTATGAGGAGGCAAAGACGCAGACTCATTCTCACTAAATACATCATAAAAGTCAGCCAAATAGTCAGGAACATCATGCGACTGGGGAGAGGTGGAGAAAACAGGAGCATCACTAAGGGCACACCGACAACCCCAACTCACCACAGACAAAGATTTCCAATCCAGAACTGGATTATGAATTTGCAACCAGGGAAACCCCAGAACAATGGTATCATGCAAATTATGCAACACCAAAAATCTGCAATTTTCTTGATGGTCTGGGGCGACCCGCATTACCACCTGGGTCCAAAACTGAGGTTTATTCTTCGCCAAAGGAGTAGCATCAATACCCCTCAAAGGGATAGGCGTCCGCAGAGGTGTCATAGGAAATCCACAACGTTTAGCAAACTCCAAATCCATCAGGTTAAGAGCTGCTCCTGAATCCACAAAAGCCTTGGCGGAAAATGTGGACAGGGAGCAGATCAGAGTAATTGCCAGAAGAAACTTGGGTTGAACACCACCCACAGAAAACGTGTGTGCACAACGTTTCTCTCGTTTAGGGCAGACAGAAATAATATGCAAGGCATCTCCACAAAAAAAACACAGCTTATTATGCCTTCTGAACTCCTGACGTTGCGCCCTAGACAAAACTCTATCACATTGCATAGGTTCAGACATTTGTTCAACAGGTGGCAACATCTCTCGTTTAGTTTTGCGTTCACGTAAACGCTGATCCACCTGAATGGCTAATGACATAGAATCGTCAAGACCAGAGGGAACAGGAAATCCCACCATAGTATCTTTTACAGTTTCTGACAAACCCTTCCGAAAGAGGGCTGCAAAGGCACCATCATTCCAGGTAGTAAGGACCGCCCACTTTTGGAATTTTTGACAGAACAACCCTGCCGAATCCCGACCCTGGCTTAATGCCAACAGGGTCTTTTCAGCCTGATTAATAGCATTAGGTTCATCATACAACAACCCCAAGGCTTGAAAAAATGCGTTCACATTATTCAGAATAGGATCATCAGGTTTCAAAGAAAACTGGCTGCACAGGAGTGATGCAGATATGCTTCAAGTACGGATTGCATTTGATATGGTCTTGCTTTTAAAATATTTAGGAGGCCATAATGGCACAGTGAATAATAATAATGTAGAGTAGGACCCCCCACATGAGATTGCTTTGGTGCGGCGGGGTGGCTCAATTTATTGATCAATAATTTGCCAAATGTCTCATTTTGAATACAGTTAGATGTTAATATGTGCATATGCACCTCATGTTATGCGTTCTAACCACAAGCAGCGCTGGATTCTTTCTTTTTTTTCAAAGAAAACGCCCAATCCTGGGGATCGCCGCGCAGCAAAGCGATGACAATTTTAACCTGCTGCGCGGAGTTCCCCGACGAGTTAGGCTTCAAGGCAAAAAATAATTTACAATTATTCTTGAAATTCAAGAATTTAGACCGATCCCCTAAAAATACCTCAGGAGTAGGAATCTTTGGTTCAGCAGCATGTGAATGAGCAAGATAGGCAGAAATTCCCCGCACTTCAGCAGCGAGCTGCTCCACACGATCAGACAATTGCTTCATCTCCATTGAGAGAAAAATTCCTCCTAAGGCCTCAGAGATATAGAGGAAAAAATATGCACAAAAAAAAAATTCTAACACACTTTTTTTTTTTTTTTTTTTTTACAATTCTCTCCTGCTATCGAGTACCCTAGGATCTGCGGTATGGCTGGTGATTCTGTTATGATGAGTCACCGAAGGAGGAAAAAACAAAATACCAGCTAAGTCCAGAAAAACCAGAGAGGTTGGCAGCTATCGGATTGCAGACCCCTGAACCTATCCACAACAACTAGCAGTAGCCGTGGGGGGTTCCTACGGTGCCCTAGACCCCTCGATCACAGCCGCAGAACTATATAGCCTAAAGACAGAAAGGGGAAAAACTAAACTGCCCCAGAGCAGACCCCCAAAGCAATAGGCAGCCCCCAACATATAATGACGGTGAAGCAAGATGAAAACACTAACACAGATAGAAAGATAGGTTGAGCAAATGATGGGGCCCAAGCTAACTACATAGGACAGGATAGGAAAGCTGCTGTCTGCCATCCGCAAAAACCCTATCAAAATGAGCCAACCGACTGATAGGAAAAACAGGCCCTGAAGTCGCTAGTAGAGTTGAGCGACTTTTGGTTTTTTAGGGTCGCGTTTCGTTTCGTGAAACCCGACTTTTCCAAAAGTCGGGTCGAGCAAGATCGTCCGATTATAGGTAAAAGTCGGGGTCGTCCCGAAACAAGAAACCCAATGTAAGTCAATGGGGAATAAAAGTCGGCAGTGAGAGGAGGACAGGAAACACACCTACAGTGCCCATTTGAATGCCAAAAGCATCAATTCTTCTTACTTAAGCTTGTCAACCTTAATTAACTTCATAATACAAGTTATGCACTGAAAAATGGGGGTTATTTGGCTAAAGTTGTGGGGGGGGAGGGCTGGCTGCAGGTTTTCATGTGCCCTGGGCGAAAGAGCGCCCCTTTAACACATACCACAACTCATCATGCACTGATACGGCAGATAAATAGCGGTATAGTACAATGAAAAATACCTCACTTTTTACATCTCATGACGAGGCCCATCTATTTCTCCATACAGAATCATTGGTCCCATATAATGTTTGAAACAGTATATGATGAGCTCCACATAATGCTACAGTATATGTTGGTCCCCATGGATGAAGCTCCACTGTCTTATGGGCCCAAATAATGCTCCAAACATAATGGGCCCCATTTCTAATGCTCTAGTGTATAATGGGCCCTGTAAATGCTGCTCCAGTGTCTGATGTCCACCTTTGGAATGTTCCAGTGTATGGTGGGCCCCATCTATCATTCTCCAGAGTATAGTGCTCCCCAAAAATTGCTGTCCCAACATTGAAAACAATCAAATAAGTCTCCTCGCTAGGGAATCCCTGTACTTGTCTGGACAGGTGCTGTAGCTTGCTTAACAGCTCGCCAGCCGTTCTCACGCCCAGTATGGATTGCACGTGATTGCACAAAGGTTAGAAAGGGTACCGTATCCCTGGATAACATGTATGGATAGCGTACACATTCAAAATATATGTCTCAGGAGGCAGGCTCAGACGGTGTTAGGCCCAGTATGGATTGTACGTGATTGCACAAAGGTTAGAAAGGGTACCGTATCCCTGGATAACATGTATGGATAGCGTACACATTCAAAATATATGTCTATACAGCATGAGGCAGGCTCAGACGGTGTTAGGCCCAGTATGGATTGCACGTGATTGCACAAAGGTTAGAAAGGGTACCGTATCCCTGGATAACATGTATGGATAGCGTACACATTCAAAATATATGTCTATACAGCATGAGGCAGGCTCAGACGGTGTTAGGCCCAGTATGGATTGCACGTGATTGCACAAAGGTTAGAAAGGGTACTGTATCCCTGGATAACATGTATGGATAGCGTACACATTCAAAATATATGTCTCAGGAGGCAGGATCAGACGGTGTTAGGCCCAGTATGGATTGCACGTGATTGCACAAAGATTAGAAAGGGTACCGTATCCCTGGATAACATGTATGGATAGCGTACACATTCAAAATATATGTCTATACAGCATGAGGCAGGCTCAGACGGTGTTAGGCCCAGTATGGATTGCACGTGATTGCACAAAGGTTAGAAAGGGTACCGTATCCCTGGATAACATGTATGGATAGCGTATACATTCAAAATACAGTGGGGCAAAAAATGTATTTAGTCAGTCAGCAATAGTGCAAGTTCCACCACATAAAAAGATGAGAGGCGTCTGTAATTTACATCATAGGTAGACCTCAACTATGGGAGACAAACTGAGAAAAAAAAATCCAGAAAATCACATTGTCTGTTTTTTTTTCATTTTATTTGCATATTATGGTGGAAAATAAGTATTTGGTCAGAAACAAGCAATCAAGATTTCTGGCTCTCACAGACCTGTAACTTCTTCTTTAAGAGTCTCCTCTTTCCTCCATTCATTACCTGTAGTAATGGCACCTGTTTAAACTTGTTATCAGTATAAAAAGACACCTGTGCACACCCTCAAACAGTCTGACTCCAAACTCCACTATGGTGAAGACCAAAGAGCTGTCAAAGGACACCAGAAACAAAATTGTAGCCCTGCACCAGGCTGGGAAGACTGAATCTGCAATAGCCAACCAGCTTGGAGTGAAGAAATCAACTGTGGGAGCAATAATTAGAAAATGGAAGACATACAAGACCACTGATAATCTCCCTCGATCTGGTGCTCCACGCAAAATCCCACCCCGTGGGGTCAGAATGATCACAAGAACGGTGAGCAAAAATCCCAGAACCACGCGGGGGGACCTAGTGAATGAACTGCAGAGAGCTGGGACCAATGTAACAAGGCCTACCATAAGTAACACACTACGCCACCATGGACTCAGATCCTGCAGTGCCAGACGTGTCCCACTGCTTAAGCCTGTACATGTCCGGGCCCGTCTGAAGTTTGCTAGAGAGCATTTGGATGATCCAGAGGAGTTTTGGGAGAATGTCCTATGGTCTGATGAAACCAAACTGGAACTGTTTGGTAGAAACACAACTTGTCATGTTTGGAGGAAAAAGAATACTGAGTTGCATCCATCAAACACCATACCTACTGTAAAGCATGGTGGTGGAAACATCATGCTTTGGGGCTGTTTCTCTGCAAAGGGGCCAGGACGACTGATCCGGGTACATGAAAGAATGAATGGGGCCATGTATCGTGAGATTTTGAGTGCAAACCTCCTTCCATCAGCAAGGGCATTGAAGATGAAACGTGGCTGGGTCTTTCAACATGACAATGATCCAAAGCACACCGCCAGGGCAACGAAGGAGTGGCTTCGTAAGAAGCATTTCAAGGTCCTGGAGTGGCCTAGCCAGTCTCCAGATCTCAACCCTATAGAAAACCTTTGGAGGGAGTTGAAAGTCCGAGTTGCCAAGCGAAAAGCAAAAAACATCACTGCTCTAGAGGAGATCTGCATGGAGGAATGGCCAACATACCAACAACAGTGTGTGGCAACCTTGTGAAGACTTACAGAAAACGTTTGACCTCTGTCATTGCCAACAAAGGATATATCACAAAGTATTGAGATGAAATTTTGTTTCTGACCAAATACTTATTTTCCACCATAATATGCAAATAAAATGAAAAAAAAACAGACAATGTGATTTTCTGGATTTTTTTTTCTCAGTTTGTCTCCCATAGTTGAGGTCTACCTATGATGTAAATTACAGACGCCTCTCATCTTTTTAAGTGGTGGAACTTGCACTATTGCTGACTGACTAAATACTTTTTTGCCCCACTGTATATGTCTCAGGAGGCAGACTCAGACAGTGTTAGGCCCAGTATGGATTGCACGTGATTGCACAAAGGTTAGAAAGGGTACCGTATCCCTGGATAACATGTATGGATAGCGTACACATTCAAAATATATGTCTATACAGCATGAGGCAGGCTCAGACGGTGTTAGGCCCAGTATGGATTGCACGTGATTGCACAAAGGTTAGAAAGGGTACCGTATCCCTGGATAACATGTATGGATAGCGTACACATTCAAAATATATGTCTCAGGAGGCAGGCTCAGACGGTGTTAGGCCCAGTATGGATTGCACGTGATTGCACAAAGGTTAGAAAGGGTACCGTATCCCTGGATAACATGTATGGATAGCGTACACATTCAAAATATATGTCTATACAGCATGAGGCAGGCTCAGACGGTGTTAGGCCCAGTATGGATTGCACGTGATTGCACAAAGGTTAGAAAGGGTACCGTATCCCTGGATAACATGTATGGATAGCATACACATTCAAAATATATGTCTCAGGAGGCAGGCTCAGACGATGTTAGGCCCAGTATGGATTGCACGTGATTGCACAAAGGTTAGAAAGGGTACCGTATCCCTGGATAACATGTATGGATAGCGTACACATTCAAAATATATGTCTATACAGCATGAGGCAGGCTCAGACGGTGTTAGGCCCAGTATGGATTGCACGTGATTGCACAAAGGTTAGAAAGGGTACCGTATCCCTGGATAACATGTATGGATAGCGTACACATTCAAAATATATGTCTATACAGCATGAGGCAGGCTCAGACGGTGTTAGGCCCAGTATGGATTGCACGTGATTGCACAAAGGTTAGAAAGGGTACCGTATCCCTGGATAACATGTATGGATAGCGTACACATTCAAAATATATGTCTCAGGAGGCATGCTCAGACGGTGTTAGGCCCAGTATGGATTGCACGTGATTGCACAAAGGTTAGAAGGGGTACCGTATCCCTGGATAACATGTATGGATAGCGTACACATTCAAAATATATGTCTCAGGAGGCAGGCTCAGACGGTGTTAGGCCCAGTATGGATTGCACGTGATTGCACAAAGGTTAGAAAGGGTACCGTATCCCTGGATAACATGTATGGATAGCGTACACATTCAAAATATATGTCTATACAGCATGAGGCAGGCTCAGACGGTTTTAGGCCCAGTATGGATTGCACGTGATTGCACAAAGGTTAGAAAGGGTACCGTATCCCTGGATAACATGTATGGATAGCGTACACATTCAAAATATATGTCTATACAGCATGAGGCAGGCTCAGACGGTGTTAGGCCCAGTATGGATTGCACGTGATTGCACAAAGGTTAGAAAGGGTACCGTATCCCTGGATAGCATGTATGGATAGCATACACATTCAAAATATATGTCTATACAGCATGAGGCAGGCTCAGACGGTGTTAGGCCCAGTATGGATTGCACGTGATTGCACAAAGGTTAGAAAGGGTACCGTATCCCTGGATAACATGTATGGATAGCGTACACATTCAAAATATATGTCTATACAGCATGAGGCAGCCTCAGACGGTGTTAGGCCCAGTATGGATTGCACGTGATTGCACAAAGGTTAGAAAGGGTACCGTATCCCTGGATAACATGTATGGATAGCGTACACATTCAAAATATATGTCTATACAGCATGAGGCAGGCTCAGACGGTGTTAGGCCCAGTATGGATTGCACGTGATTGCACAAAGGTTAGAAAGGGTACCGTATCCCTGGATAACATGTATGGATAGCGTACACATTCAAAATATATGTCTCAGGAGGCAGGCTCAGACAGTGTTAGGCCCAGTATAGATTTGACGGCCCAGATTACACAGCGGAGGAGCAGGGAGAGGTAAAGATTGCAAATGCTGGGGCCCTGCCCAAGCAAGGGGGGCCCACTCGTGGGCGTCGGTACTGGCACTGGGCCCCTCATAGTACAGCGGTGTGTCTGACGGCGGGTGTGCACCACCACCGTCAGAGACACTTGATTGCACTATGAGGGACCCTGTGCCAGTGCCCGCGCCCAAGAGTCGGCCTACCCACCTGTCCAGGGCAACGGCACTCGCACGGTGTCGTGCGGTAGGTGGTGACCCCGGCCATGGGGGGGGAGGCAGCACAGTTAGGGAGTTTTAGAAAGTGGCATATGTTGATGTTGGACATTCAGCTGATGCAAAAGGCGAAATAAGTGAAGTACCAGGAAGAGTTGGACCAAAGCAAGCCATTTTTCTGTCACCCTATGTGTCATCAGGGGAAGGTGGGACAAAATCCTTGGAAACCCATGCGTGGTTCATTTTAATGAAGGTTAGATCATCCACATTTTGGGTTGACAGACGGGTCCTTTTTTCTGTCAGGATTGATCCAGCTGCAATGAAGACTCTTTCCGATAGCACACTTGCAGCTGGGCAAGCGAGCTCCTGTAAGGCATATTGGGCCAATTCAGGCCAGGTGTCCAGTTTAGCGGCCCAATAGTCAAAGGGGAATGACCTGTGTGGGAGAACATCGATATGGGAGGAAAAGTAGTTTGTAACCATAGTTGACAACTGCTGTCTCCTGTCACTTTCCATCGATGCAGTATTACCAGTTGTGTGAGCGGCATTTGAAAAATCAGTCCACAACATTGTCATGAAACCCCTGTCTCCAACGCCACTTCTGCTGTGTGCACCACGAACACCTCTGCCAAGCTGCCCCCGGCCCGTACGGCTCGTGTGAGAACCATCACTGCTGCTGTGTGCTGGGAATGCCTCAAGCAACCGATTTACCAGAGTTGCTTGTTTATTAGCCAATTTTAGGTCAAGGTTCTCCTGTGGCATGATGTTTTGTAATTTGCCTTTATAGCGTGTATCCAGGATGCAGGCCAACCAGTAGTCGTCATCGTTCATCATTTTGGCAATGCGGGGGTCCCTTTTTAGGATCCGCAAGGCATAATCTGACATGTGGGCCAATGTTCCCGGTGTCAATGATGCACTGCGAGTGCTGGGTGGAGGAGCACTTTCTGGCAAATCCACATCCCTCCAGTCACGCACAAACCCTGTACCAGACCTTGCCACACCAACATTTTCACTTCCCCCACGAGATGCATCCTCCTCCCCTAAGTAATCATCCCCATCATCCTCCTCCTCTTCTTCCTCCACCTCGTCCAGGAGAGGTCCCTGAGCAGACAATGGCTGAATGTCATCAAGGATTCCCTCCACCTCTTCCTCCTCATCAACATTGGCTGCAGACGCCTGCTCCTTAAGGTGCGTCAAAGTTTGCATGAGCAGACGCATAAGTGGGATGCTCATGCTTAGGATGGCGTCGTCTGCGCTTACCAGCCGTGTGCATTCCTCAAAACACTGAAGGACTTTACAAAGGTCTTTCAGCTTCGACCACTGCACGCCTGTCAACTCCATGTCTGCTCTCAAAGTCCCTGGCCGTGTATCCTCCCACAAATGCATTATGGCCTGCCTCTGCTCGCACAGCCGCTCCACCATGTGCAGGGTGGAGTTCCACCTTGTTGCAATGTCGATAATGAGGCGGTGGTTGGGAAGGTGGAGCAATCGCTGCAGCTTCTGCATACGAACGGAGTGTACAGGCGACCGGCGGATGTGCGCGCACAGTCTTCGCACCTTCTGGAGCAGGGCTGTTAACTCCGGATAATTTTTGAGGAAGCACTGCACCACCAGGTTCAAGGTGTGAGCCAAGCAAGGTATGTGGCTGAGTTTTGAAAGGGCTATGGCTGCCACAAAATTACGGCCGTTATCACTAACTACCTTGCCTGCCTCAAGATGTACACTGCCCAGCCATGACTCAGTTTGTCGCTTCAAGTACTCGGCCAGCACCTCGGCGGTGTGTCTGTTGCCCAAACACATCATCTGCAACACAGCCTGCTGACGCTTTCCACTAGCTGCTCGATAGGGGGACACATCGTGTGCAACAGTGGCAGCTGCAGATGGAGTGCTCGTACGACTGCGCTCTGTGGACGAGCTTTCGCTTCTGGAGGAGGAGGAGGAGGAGGAGGGTCGAACGCCTACAGCCAACTGTTTCCTATACCGTGGGCTAGGCAGCACTGTCCCACCACCGCTGTCCCCTGTGGACCCTGCATCCACCACATTAACCCAGTGCGCAGTGATGGACACGTAACGGCCCTGGCCATGCCGACTGGACCATGCATCAGTTGTGAGGTGCACCTTTCCGCTCACTGACTGCTTGAGTGCATGGACAATGCGGTCTTTCACATGATGGTGGAGGGCTGGGATGGCTTTGCGAGAGAAGAAGTGGCGACTGGGTAGGTCATAGCGTGGTACTGCATAGGCCATGAGTTCGCGGAAAGCTGTGCTTTCCACCAACCGAAAGGGCATCATCTCAAACGAGATTAGTTTGGCAATGTGGGCGTTCAAACCCAGTGTACGCGGATGAGAGACTGAGTACTTTCTTGACCTACTCATAGTGTCTGGGAGGGTGAGCTGGACTTGAGAGCTGCATATGGTGGAAGTAGCGGTGGACAGGGCGGACTGAGAGAGGGTTGATGATGGTGATGGAGTTGGTGTTCTTTCTGATGGCCTAGAATCAGTCTTTCGTTGATTTAACAGTGGGATTCCCTGACTGCTGTGGTCTTGCAACGACACCTCAACATTTGCTGCTGTGCTAACCGGTGGGCTTACAGTGGGGGAAACAATGTAGCGTTGCTGACTACCTTCGTTGTGATCAGTTGCACATGTGGCACTTGAGGTTTGGTGTTGTGTCCACGCTTGCAAGTGCATGCTGGTTAAATGTCTAAGCATGCAACTGGTATTCAAATTTTTCAGATTTTTCCCTCGGCTAAAGGTCTTTGCGCACTTCTTACAGATAACCTTGGCCTGATCATGAGGATTTTGTTCAAAAAAGTGCCACACTGCACTCTTCCTACTTTGGCAGACATTTTGCGGCCTAGCACGCTGTGATCTTTTGACCCTCTGGACAAGCTGTCCAGCAACTCTTTTGATGTTTGGAACCTGTCTTTGGAGTGCTCCGGGCCTGCCAGATAACAGCTGTTGCGATGTCGATGTCTGCTGTGGATGCTCCTCATCTGAGCTATTGGAAGCAGCACCCTCTTCCCCCAATGGATGCCAATCTGGGTCAACAACTGGGTCATCCATCACCTCCTCTTCTATGTCATGTGCACCTTCCTCTGTGTCACCGTGTATGGTGGTATAGTGTGCGGGAAGGGGCACCTGAGTCTCATCAGGGTCAGAATCTGGCTCTGTACACTGCGAGGACAATGTAGTGCTCTGAGTGAATGTACCAGCAGAATCATCCATCAGCGGCTGTGCATCAGTGCACTCCATGTCAGATTCATCTTGGCCTGGGTAATTCACCATTTCACTTGATAATCCAGGCATGGTATGTGAAAACAGCTCCATGGAGTAATCAGTAGTATGGCCTGCGTCATCCTTCAATCTTGGTTGGGGTGAAGGACACAAGGAAAGGTGTGGTTCATGAACATGAGCCTCCAATGACGACTCAGTGCTTTTACTTTTTACAACTGAAGAAGAGGAGGCGATAGAGCTGGAGGCTGAGTCAGCAATGTAAGACAAAACTTTTTCCTGATGCTCTGACTTTAAAAGCGGTTTGCCAACTCCTAGAAAACTAAGCATTCGATGCCTTATGTAGCCAGACGATGACGCAGGGTCAGCAACTCCTGCATTCGGTCCTATTTTGCTCTTGCCACTACCATCAGATCCACCACCAACACCATCATTACCAGCTGCCAACCCCCGCCCAATTCCACGGCCTCTTCCACCAGCCTTCCTCATTTTTGGTAGAAATGTAGACAAAATCCAACAAACTATATAGTAATGTAAAACAAGGTACAAGGTGTCTATAGGACAGGGGAGATTTAGAATTTCTGCACACACTTGTGGACAGTGGACACTTTTGGATTGTGTGAGGCCCACTGATATCTGAGCGCTATGTGACAGGCTCGATGGCACAGCTGTGACCAAAGTGACGTGAGGATAAGGGAGATTTTGAATCTCTGCGCACACTTTTGGACACTGGACACTTGTGGATTGTGTGAGGCCCACTGATATCTGAGCGCTATGTGACAGGCTCGATGGCACAGCTGCCTGTGACAAAAGTGACGAGAGGATAATGGAGATTTTGAATCTCTGCGCACACTTTTGGACACTGGACACTTGTGGATTGTGTGAGGCCCACTGATATCTGAGCGCTATGTGACAGGCTCGATGGCACAGCTGCCTGTGACAAAAGTGACGAGAGGATAATGGAGATTTTGAATCTCTGCGCACACTTTTGGACACTGGACACTTGTGGATTGTGTGAGGCCCACTGATATCTGAGCGCTATGTGACAGGCTCGATGGCACAGCTGCCTGTGACAAAAGTGACGAGAGGATAATGGAGATTTTGAATCTCTGCGCACACTTTTGGACACTGGACACTTGTGGATTGTGTGAGGCCCACTGATATCTGAGCGCTATGTGACAGGCTCGATGGCACAGCTGCCTGTGACAAAAGTGACGAGAGGATAATGGAGATTTTGAATCTCTGCGCACACTTTTGGACACTGGACACTTGTGGATTGTGTGAGGCCCACTGATATCTGAGCGCTATGTGACAGGCTCGATGGCACAGCTGCCTGTGACAAAAGTGACGAGAGGATAATGGAGATTTTGAATCTCTGCGCACACTTTTGGACACTGGACACTTGTGGATTGTGTGAGGCCCACTGATATCTGAGCGCTATGTGACAGGCTCGATGGCACAGCTGCCTGTGACAAAAGTGACGAGAGGATAATGGAGATTTTGAATCTCTGCGCACACTTTTGGACACTGGACACTTGTGGATTGTGTGAGGCCCACTGATATCTGAGCGCTATGTGACAGGCTCGATGGCACAGCTGCCTGTGACAAAAGTGACGAGAGGATAATGGAGATTTTGAATCTCTGCGCACACTTTTGGACACTGGACACTTTTGGATTGTGTGAGGCCCAATGAATATCTGAGCGCTATGTGACAGGCTCGATGGCACAGCTGTGACCAAAGTGACTAGAGGATAAGGGAGATTTTGAATCTCTGCACACACTTTTGGACACTGGACACTTTTGGATTGTGTGAGGCCCAATAAATATCTGAGCGCTATGTGACAGGCTCGATGGCACAGCTGTGACCAAAGTGACTAGAGGATAAGGGAGATTTTGAATCTCTGCACACACTTTTGGACACTGGACACTTGTGGATTGTGTGAGGCCCACTGATATCTGAACGCTATGTCACAAGCTCGATGGCACAGCTGTGACAAAAGTGACTAGAGGATAAGGGAGATTGGATTGCTTTTAAAAAAGCAGTTTGCAGAGCAGTGGGTAAACAGCAATGCCAGCCTGTCAGGAAGCCTTAAAAGGCAGCACAACAACCAACACCACTGATACACCACAATATAGCCTCCCCTTGCACTGCACACACAGTGACTGGTGTGTTGTGCAGGCCAAATTGCTAGCAGCAGAAGCGGTTTTTTTTTCTTCTCAGCAGGACAAAAAAAAAAAGTTGGGATTGCTTTTAAAAAAGCAGTTTGCGGAGCAGTGGGTAAACAGCAATGCAGGAATGTCAGGAAGCCTTAGAAGGCAGCCCAACAACCAACACCACTGATACACCACTATATAGCCTCCCCTTGCACTGCACACACAGTGACTGGTGTGTTGTGCAGGCCAAATCGCTAGCAGCAGAAGCAGTTTTTTTGTCTTCTTCCCTGCCTAACGCTCTCCCTACAGAATCAGCAGCAACCTCTCCCTATACTGAGATCGGCAGAAGTAAGATGGCGGTCGGCGTGCACGCCCTTTTATACCCCCTGTGACGCCCACCAAAGCAAGCCAATCACTTGCATGCCCTTCTGAAAGATGGTGGTGACCCCTGCCTATGTCATCACGTTGCCCACAGTGTCCGTGGATCCTGATTGGCTGAAAAAGAGCGCAAAACAAACTTTTGAAACGCGACTTTGGCGTGTAAGTCGCCGACCTCGTGGCCGACCTCATCCTAGGGTCGGGTTTCGTTTCATGAAACCCGACTTTGCCAAAAGTCGGCGACTTTTGAAATTTTTCGACCCGTTTCGCTCAACTCTAGTCGCTAGGCTTCAAAAGACTATATCAGCACTCAGATATATTCTGAAGACAGAGCAAAATATCAACAGAACAGAGACAAAAATGGAGTTCAGCTCACCCCCGGCCGGGGATGGCAGAACTCCCAAAAAACAAGGCAAAACAAAAACAAAACTGAAGAGTACAAAGCAGAGCAGAAAAACAGCTTTGAGATGCAGGAATCAGACTGGTCTCCAAGAATCCAGCAGGAAAATCACCAGCCAGGAAGAAGGGCGTCGGCAGCCTTATATCCAGTCCTCAATTCCAGCCACCCAGTCATCATCTAGCTGCCCATGTGTTTGGTAATCAGCCTCACTACCTTCCTTCACCAGAGGAGGGAGTTCATCAGACCTCAATGGTGAAGGGAAAAATGAACTCACAACACCCCTCCGTCCCTATATTCCCCCCTGCTGGCATACACACGGGCCCCCCTTCCCTATATTCCCCCCTGCTGGAATGCACATGGCCCTTCCGTCCCTATCCCCCCTGCTGGCAAGCACATGATAAAATAACAAACACTTAACTCACCTTCCGATGATTGCTGTGTGCTCCCAGCTCCCCTGTGGCTCTTCCTGTGTCTATGCTGACATCCTCCTCCTGCGAGGGCGTGCGGCAGCAGTTGCTCATTCAGGCACTTCATTGTAGCTTCAGGGCCTTCCATCACGTGACCGCAGTGCAAACTGGGAGTCACGTGACCGCAGGTCCTATTGGTCATGTGACAGAAGGTCCTGAAGCTACAATGAAGTGCCTGAATGAGCAGCTCCTGCCGCGCGCCCTCGCAGGAGAAGGATGTCAGCACAGACACAGGAAGAGCCACAGGAGAGCTGGGAGCACAGAGCAGTCATCCAAAGGTGAATATAGTGATGGGTGGGGGGAGAGTGCAGGCACATGCAATATGCACGGCTCCCCTGTCTACCAACTCAGCATGGCTTCAGCACCGAGGTGATGGACAGCGGGTGCAGTGAATATTACATGAGCCTAATGAGCGGGAGCACATGACCACTGCTGTCTCTGCAGCCCTCAGCAAGCCCACCCCAGTCCCCTGACACCATGCCAGAGCGGCCCCCCCTCCTCTACAGCACAGAGATTCAGATTATAAGACACCCCCCCCACTTTCCCCCAAAATTTGGGGGAACAAAAGTGCGTCTTATAATCCGAAAAATATGGTACACAGTTGTCTACCTACTTCACAGCAAAGATGAAGTTCCAGAGAAACTTAAAATATATCTCACTGAAGTATATAACAAGTTTGGGAGAATGCCAAAAATTCTGCATGCAGATAATGTAACTGAATATACAAGTAATGAGAGGCAAAGTGTTTTAAGGAAAAATGTAATCGTGTTTCAGACCACTGTACCATGCAACCCTGAACAAAATGATGGCGCAAAGAGGATGTACTGGACACTTTGTGAAAGTGGAAGACATATGCTATTTGATGCAGATTTGCTTACTACATGTTGGGGAGAAGCAATCCTGACAGCTTCAAAACAGACTATGAGGTAAAGCTATTGAGAAAACTCCATTTGAGCAATGGAACAACAAGATGTCACGGGGCAACCATGACAGTATGGAGCCAGAAGACGACAGCGTCTGGTGGCTCCTACTCCAGCGCTGAGAAGAAGCACTTCACCTTCATTTTAAATGTGTTTATTTCTTCTGGCAGAACAAGGGTTAATCGGCCATGTTGGAAATCCCTGTGCACACAGATGGGTTTGGTTAGCTCCTTTTATAATGTGGGCTCTCTTACAAATTATTGTCAGATCAAGCATTTGCTGCATGGCTAATGGAGGGACAGGAGTTCTTATGAGGAGAGTTGGAGGAGTTCTGTCATGATCCAGGCCGGGACTTGTTTCTTTTTATTCTCTCCCTGGTCTGGTCATGCTAGGGTTAACTTTCTCTGCCTCGTTTTGGGATCTGTGTTGCTATCTCTGTCCGCTATGGCTGCCAGGTAACTTCAATTATAGTTCTTGCCCCCAGGCTTGAGCAGCTGACCCCGTTACACCCTGGTTTGTCCTCTGCCCATTTACTCCTGCTTTCCCGCTTGACTTAGTGTCTGTTCCCTGTGCTTTGACTTCTTGGGATGTGACCTGGCCTACCCTCTGACCTGTCTTACTGTCTTATGTCTCTGATATCTCTGCTACCAGCTGGTTCTGACTTCTCTGGCTTGTACTTGACCACGTGTATTGTGTTTCCCTCTGGTGCTGCATTTCCTGACTGTTGCTGACCCGGCTTGTCTGACCACTCTCTCG
The DNA here is from genome assembly GCF_039654945.1 of Dendrobates tinctorius. NCBI lineage: Eukaryota > Metazoa > Chordata > Amphibia > Anura > Dendrobatidae > Dendrobates > Dendrobates tinctorius. Next base: position 4,107,715 of record NW_027361770.1, on the reverse strand, counting down.
CTTCCTAGTGGCTAAAGTGCTGCCGCACTGTAGTGCTATGCTGTAAGTGCAGCCTCTCCTCCCTCACCAGCTCCCCCTGGTGGAGGTTGTGCTATACTGCACTGCAGTATCATTACATTATCTGTGAGTGTTGCTTGGTTTGTATGCATGGTAAATCCCTATCCTCTATTTTGGTTTATTCCCCTACCTCCATGCCACTATGCATTCCTCTGCTATATGTGAGTGAATATTTTGTATGCCTGGAGTTTTCTGTTAACCCTTGTTTGTGTTGACTTGTTTGTCACGTTGGTGTACTATGGTACACAGTAGCGCCCCTCTTCCCTGGGTGGGGGGAAGAGAACAGACGGAGGGCTAACTCAGGAGACAAGGGTGGAGGCTCCGGCATCTTCACTTTCAGAAGTATCCTGGGGAGTAGGGCGAGCTAGTGCACCCCTTAGTGTCAGGGACAGGGAAGGAGACCCTGGTCCTGCGTCACCTGACAGCTGCGTTGTGACATTTGCTCTGACCGTAACCATTTTTTCTGACCCTTTATGGATCCAATCGCTGCCCTGACAGGGCAACTGTGGCAGCTCAGTCTGGAGGTGGAAGATTTACACATGGTTGTTTACATCTGGCTGAATCCTGACATTGCAGCTTCTGAATTCTCACAACGAATGCACTGCACACTTTTAGGATTCTCCCTTGCCGATATACAGTCATGTCAGCACAAGTATGTGATTTATATACTTCTGGCCACATTCCGACTAGACGTGCCCGGCCTCGCTCCGTTCATTTTCATTGAGTGAGGCCACACATGTCTAGTCAGCATGTTACCGTATGTATGTAAATTACCGGCACGAGAGAATCCTGACAGCGTTCAGTGAGCACTGTGAGAATTCAGAAGTCTGGAGTCACATAGAATGTCTGCAGACTCAGCAAAAACCTGGACAACCCCTTTAATGCTCCTAGCAAATAAAAACATGAGAATTAGTCAGTGTCACAAATAACATGTACCTTATAGATGACGTCGTCTCTGCAGTCGTTCTCCTTTTCTTCTTCTTGTCCAGAACCCATGATGAGTTTTCTCATCCACAGCCATCTCTGCAGACTTCCATCTTCTCCGGTCTTCTGCAGCAAATCTCCACACGATGCCCTTAAAGATAGAAGTGTCATTATAATGCTCCCAAATAAAAATATCTGCAATATACTGCGGCCTCACACAATTCCCCTCCTTCCTCATACTGTCTCCTCATATATTTATCTCCTCACTCTCTATACTGTCTGCTCACACATATCCCCGACTCCCCATACTGTGTCCACATACATTTACCCGTTCGCACCCCTTACTGTCTGCACCCATCCCCCATACTGTTTCCTCATACTCATTTTGTGTCCTCAAATCTCCCCACACACATTAAATACCATCCCCACTCCAAATCCCCCATCCCTAATCCCCCACACACATTAAGTACCCCCCATCCCCACTCAATAACCCCTCATCCCTACTCCCAAATCCCCCCACACATGATGTACCCCCACTCCAAATCTCCCCACACATTATGTACCCCCACTCCAAATCCCCCCACACACTAACCCCCATCCCCACTCATTAACCCCTCCACACATTAACCCCCATCTCCACTCATTAATCCCCCATCTCCACTCATTAACCCCCCAACTCATTAACCCCCCCACTCATTAACCCCCATCCAACCCCCATCTCCACTCATTAACCCCCACACTCATTAACCCCATCTCCACTCATTAACCCCCCAATCATTAACCCCCATCCCTACATTAACCCCCATCTCCACTCTTTAACCCCCCACATTAACCCCCATCCCCACATTAATCCCATCTCCACACTTTATCCCCCATCTCCACACATTAACCCCCCACTCATTAACCCCCATGCCCACACATTAACCCCCATCCCCACATTAATCCCATCTCCACTCATTAACCCCCATCTCCACTCAATAACCCCCACACATTAACCCCCATCTCCACTCATTAACCCCCCACTCATTAACCCCCATCCCCACATTAACCCCCATTTCCACCCATTAACCCCCCACTCATTAACCCCCATCTCCACTCATTAACCCCCACACATTAACCCCCATCTCCACTCATTAACCCCCATCCCCACATTAACCCCCTTCCCCACATTAAGCCCCATATCCACTCATTAACCCCCTTCCACACTCATGAACACCCCCCCATCTCCCATCTTCGGTGGTTCTTCATCTCCAGAATGGAGCACACTTACCACCAGCGTTCTCTCTGGGCGCCGGGGAGTGACGTCAGCAGCATGATCACATGACCTGATCACTCTACTGACGTCGCTCTGACCCGGTGGTCAGAGCTTCAATTGTACTGCCGTCTGTATAGACGCCAGTACAATTGCTGCCTGGGAGTCGGCGCGGCCTCCTTCTCTGCGTCGGCTGTCAGCTTGACAGCCGACACAGAGAACCGCCGACTCCCAGGACTGGTGTCATGGTCACGTGTGTCAGGACGCAGATGTTTCCGCAAGGCGAACCCATGTGACACACGTGACCCTGGATACACCGCCTCCAGTGGGGCGAATTTAAATAATAAAACGTGCAGGTGGATACGCCGCCTCCACCTGGCAAATTTGGGTATTACACGTTATACATACAATACACAGGTCAACGAAAAAAAATTTTTTTTCTGGTGTCCAAAATATTTTAATGAATTTGGGGTATTTTTGGGGTGCTGATTCTGAATATGTCATCAGTTTTGCCAGATTGGCTCAAGTTTTTGAGATTTTTGGTATCTTATTTATAGCACTTGTTGGTAAATGCGACGCATCATCTCATTAATTTCTTTGGATTAGTACTTGAACTGAGCAGTTCTCAATATAGTTTTGTGTTAATTAGTGTTCTAAAAGTTTGTTCATAGCTTGATTTTTGCACTAACTTTATGTTGTTGTCTGTTTTCCAGTGAAAAGCATGAACTCATCATGAAGAAGTTGTCTTAACGATCCAGACTCATTCTGTTACATTTGTGGTGAATATACACTGCCAAAACATAGAAGAAACATAACACACTTCGTAAAAAAAGTGTATTTTGCCTATTTTGGGGTTATGCTTGGGGACCAAGACAAGTTTTGGGCACCACACATAGTGTGCAAAGCATGTATCGAATTATTACGAAAATGGAGCAAAGGACAAAGAAAAAGCTTCAAATTTGGTGTTCCAATGGTGTGGAGAGAGCCAAAAAATCATCATGATGACTGTTATTTATGGTAAACACAGGTACAGGCACATCTTCACAATGAGGGACAGGCCTTCTTGCAGATTCCATGTTACTCCCATTTTCGTTTCTTATGCTTATTGAATCCTTGCACTTGCACTGCACAGAAATAACAGTCATCATGATGATTTTTTGGCTCTCTCCACACCATTGGAACACCAAATTTGAAGCTTTTTCTTTGTCCTTTGCTCCATTTTCGTAATAATTCGATACATGCTTTGCACACTATGTGTGGTGCCCAAAACTTGTCTTGGTCCCCAAGCATAACCCCAAAATAGGCAAAATACACTTTTTTTACGAAGTGTGTTATGTTTCTTCTATGTTTTGGCAGTGTATATTCACCACAAATGTAACAGAATGAGTCTGGATCGTTAAGACAACTTCTTCATGATGAGTTCATGCTTTTCACTGGAAAACAGACAACAACATAAAGTTAGTGCAAAAATCAAGCTATGAACAAACTTTTAGAACACTAATTAACACAAAACTATATTGAGAACTGCTCAGTTCAAGTACTAATCCAAAGAAATTAATGAGATGATGCGTCGCATTTACCAACAAGTGCTATAAATAAGATACCAAAAATCTCAAAAACTTGAGCCAATCTGGCAAAACTGATGACATATTCAGAATCAGCACCCCAAAAATACCCTAAATTCGATGAAATATCTTTGGCACCAAAAATGCTGTTGACCAGTGTAATCAAATAATAAAGGGGGAACCTGGGAAACTATAACAATGGTGGGCCCTGCGATAGGGAATGGGGAAATGGAGACCTCCTAAGCTCCCCTGAGCCAGTGTCCCTGCACTCCTGACATTCCCTAAACAGGCTCCACACCTGTCGCCGCACGCGTACCTTAACGCCCTTGCTCACCCTGACCCTAAACCCTCACTAGGGAATGGGTCGGTGCGGAGACTAATCCCACCACTGCACTAATAACACACATGAGGAAAGAGACAATACAGGGAAAACACCACTTAGCTTTGCTCTGTTGCGTGCGCTCCTAGCAACAGAGCCCTCCACCTGAGTGCATCTTCTCCTCCACCTGGATCCATCACCATAACAGGATCCTCCACCTTAGTGCAGCCTTGGAGCAGAGTCCAACACCAGTTGCAGCTGCTTAGTACCAGAGTCCCAAGGAAGTGTTCAGCTTCTGCCACGAAGTCAAGCATGCTTGAGTCCAGCTCAGCGGCCAAGTCCCACATGGTGAGTGCCACTCTCCATAGTAGCCACTCCACCAGACCATGCAGACACTTCCCGCTGACTCCATCACTGCGACCCCACCACGCCATGCCAGCCCTTCGTCCAGACACCATAGCTGCAACACGTCCCCCCTGGCTAAGCTGCGCAGGACTCCTCACCAGCTCCATCCTTCCTCCAGGCTCTCCAAAAACAGAGTGAACACAAACTCACAATATCACAGGCCGTGATTGCACACCCCTAGCACACCTTTATAGGGTGTCACACCTGATCCATAATTAAGTGCACAAAAACCTAAAGTGCAATACTGCTAACCACCACCGGGGACAGTCAAGACACCTTGGAACTTTCCAAAGTAAAAAAAGTTCACCCAGTGCAATTTAAAACTGTCAGATCATGACAACTGGTAGCGGCAGAACGCAGCCGCCAGGGGAGAGACACTGCCGACCGCTGCATTAGGCGGCCGGGCGGCCCGACTGCGCCCCCCTGCTGCCTGCGCCCGGGGCAACTGCCCCGGCTGCCCCCCCCTCTGCCTCATCACCTCTCTGGGTAGGACTCAATTTTACCTACCAACTGTAATCCATCTTGGTGGGTTTCAGGTGGATGTGTCTGCTTTTCTGGGCAGTGGGTCAGGGTTTAATTTGATCCAGGTCCAAGGCCTCACACTCTGTCCAGACTCAAACCTATAATCGCCATTGACTCTGCCCCCTTGAGACAGGGGCATTTTACTCAAGTCATCTGAAACTTACAGCTTCAGGTGGGGGGGTCATGAACACTGAGTTGTTAACTGTTATGTGTTAGAGGGTCGGCCCTCGCCTGTGGTACTGGAAATTCCTTGGCTCGATTTGGACAAGCCTATAGTAGATTGGCAGACTTAGGAAGTAGTAAAATGGAGCGAGTATTGTCAAGAACACTGCTTGGGTACCCCGTCTGCTAGGGTGGATACCCAGTCTGTGCTTGGGGATGTGTTCCCAGAGCAGGGGTGCTAAGAATTGCCTCCCCACCATCCTTATGATTTCACCATTAATCTTGTTCCTGATACAAAGCTGCTCAAGAGCAGACTCTATAATATCTCTAGTCCAGAGTGACAGGCCATGAAGGACTACATCGTGGAAAGTCTGGCTAAAGGTCATATAAGACCATCCTTATCCTCCATTGCTGTTGTGGGGTTCTTTTTGTAAAGAAAAAAGATGGGGTTTATGCCCTTGCCTGGTTTTCTGTGAACTCAATATGATTACTGTCTGTGATCTTTATCCGCTCCCTCACATTCCAGACATCTTTAATCAAATTGTAGGGGCAACTGGTTATCTAAGATGGACCTCAGGGGACGTATAATCTCGTCTGCATAAAAGAGGGGGATGAGTGGACAACAAATTTCAATACGCTCTAGGGACACTATGAGAATCTGGTGATGCGTTTTGGGTTGATGAACATAATCACACTATGGTCACCAAATAGTAAGGAAATCTGGTACCACACAATGGTATAAATTATAAAATCACATCTTTATTGACATAAAAAACAACACATGAGTACAAAAGAAAGGTGTCAGACAAAGACCAAAGGGACTAAAAAAAGTCCATGAGGAATCCCATCACAGCAATCTGTCATAGACATTAAAGCACACCCATATATGAGATATATAAAGAGGGAACAAGGATACAATAACCAATAATGGGAGTGATAGATGAATATTATTGTCAATGACCGACATATAAAGAATCAATCACTTATAACCGTCCCTTCCAATGTTATAACTCCTAAGCGGCACTGACCGCAAATAGGGTGAGCAAAAAATGGTTAAATACCTGGAATGTTAGCTGGAGGGAATCGCTGGACGTCCCGGAATCCCTGGACGTCCCTGCTTCCCTGACGCGCGTTTCGCACTGTTTCTTCTGGAGGTGAAGTGATTAATTCTTTATATGTTGGTCATTGACAATAATATTCATCTATCACTCCCATTATTGGGTACTGTATCCTTGTTCCCTCTTTATATATCTCATATATGGGTGTTCTTTAATGTCTATGACTAGAGTTGAGCGAAACGGGTCGAAAAAATTCAAAAGTCGCCGACTTTTGGCAAAGTCGGGTTTCATGAAACGAAACCCGACCCTAGGATGAGGTCGGCCACGAGGTCGGCGACTTACGCGCCAAAGTCGCGTTTCAAAAGTTTGTTTTGCGCTCTTTTTCAGCCAATCAGGATCCACGGACACTGTGGGCAACGTGATGACATAGGCAGGGGTCACCACCATCTTTCAGAAGGGCATGCAAGTGATTGGCTTGCTTTGGTGGGCGTCACAGGGGGTATAAAAGGGCGTGCACGCCGACCGCCATCTTACTTCTGCCGATCTTAGTATAGGGAGAGGTTGCTGCTGATTCTGTAGGGAGAGCGTTAGGCAGGGAAGAAGACAAAAAAACTGCTTCTGCTGCTACCGAGTTGGCCTGCACAACACACCAGTCACTGTGTGTGCAGTGCAAGGGGAGGCTATATAGTGGTGTATCAGTGGTGTTGGTTGTTGGGCTGCCTTTTAAGGCTTCATGACAGGCTGGCATTGCTGTTTACCCACTGCTCCGCAAACTGCTTTTTTAAAAGCAATCCCAATTTTTTTTTTTGTCCTGCTGAGAAGAAAAAAAAACTGCTTCTGCTGCTAGCAATTTGGCCTGCACAACACACCAGTCACTGTGTGTGCAGTGCAAGGGGAGGCTATATATTGGTGTATCAGTGGTGTTGGTTGTTGGGCTGCCTTCTAAGGCTTCCTGACAGGCTGGCATTGCTGTTTACCCACTGCTCCGCAAACTGCTTTTTTAAAAGCAATCCAATCTCCCGTATCCTCTAGTCACTTTTGTCACAGCTGTGCCATCGAGCCTGTCACATAGCGCTCAGATATTCATTGGGCCTCACACAATCCAAAAGTGTCCAGTGTCCAAAAGTGTGTGCAGAGATTCAAAATCTCCCTTATCCTCTAGTCACTTTTGTCACAGCTGTGCCATCGAGCCTGTCACATAGCGCTCAGATATCAGTGGGCCTCACACAATCCAAAAGTGTCCACTGTCCACAAGTGTGTGCAGAAATTCAAAATCTCCCTTATCCTCTAGTCACTTTTGTCACAGCAGTGCCATCGAGCCTGTCACATAGCGCTCAGATATCAGTGGGCCTCACACAATCCAAAAGTGTCCACTGTCCACAAGTGTGTGCAGAAATTCAAAATCTCCCTTATCCTCTAGTCACTTTTGTCACAGCTGTGCCATCGAGCCTGTCACATAGCGCTCAGATATCAGTGGGCCTCACACAATCCAAAAGAGTCCACTGTCCTCAAGTGTGTGCAGAAATTCAAAATCTCCCTTATCCTCTAGTCACTTTTGTCACAGCAGTGCCATCGAGCCTGTCACATAGCGCTGAGATATCAGTGGGCCTCACACAATCCAAAAGTGTCCAGTGTCCAAAAGTGTGTGCAGATATTCAAAATCTCCCTTATCCTCTAGTCACTTTTGTCACAGCAGTGCCATCGAGCCTGTCACATAGCGCTCAGATATCAGTGGGCCTCACACAATCCAAAAGTGTCCAGTGTCCAAAAGTGTGTGCAGATATTCAAAATCTCCCTTATCCTCTAGTCACTTTTGTCACAGCAGTGCCATCGAGCCTGTCACATAGCGCTCAGATATCAGTGGGCCTCACACAATCCAAAAGTGTCCACTGTCCACAAGTGTGTGCAGAAATTCAATATCTCCCTTATCCTCTCGTCACTTTTGTCACAGCAGTGCCATCGAGCCTGTCACATAGCGCTGAGATATCAGTGGGCCTCACACAATCCAAAAGTGTCCAGTGTCCAAAAGTGTGTGCAGATATTCAAAATCTCCCTTATCCTCTAGTCACTTTTGTCACAGCAGTGCCATCGAGCCTGTCACATAGCGCTCAGATATCAGTGGGCCTCACACAATCCAAAAGTGTCCACTGTGCAAAAGTGTGTGCAGATATTCAAAATCTCCCTTATCCTCTCGTCACTTTTGTCACAGCTGTGCCATCGAGCCTGTCACATAGCGCTCAGATATCAGTGGGCCTCACACAATCCAAAAGTGTCCAGTGTCCAAAAGTGTGTGCAGAAATTCAAAATCTCCCCTGTCCTATAGACACCTTGTACCTTGTTTTACATTACTATATAGTTTGTTGGATTTTGTCTACATTTCTACCAAAAATGAGGAAGGCTGGTGGAAGAGGCCGTGGAATTGGGCGGGGGTTGGCAGCTGGTAATGATGGTGTTGGATCTGATGGTAGTGGCAAGAGCAAAATAGGACCGAATGCAGGAGGTGCTGACCCTGCGTCATCGTCTGGCTACATAAGGCCTCGAACGCTTAGTTTTCTAGGAGTTGGCAATCCGCTTTTAAAGCCAGAGCATCAGGAAAAAGTTTTGTCTTACATTGCTGACTCAGCCTCCAGCTCTATCGCCTCCTCTTCTTCAGTTGTAAAAAGTAAAAGCACTGAGTCGTCATTGGAGGCTCATGTTCATGAACCACACCTTTCCTTGTGTCCTTCACCCCAACCAAGATTGAAGGATGACGCAGGCCATACTACTGATTACTCCATGGAGCTGTTTTCACATACCATGCCTGGATTATCAAGTGAAATGGTGAATTACCCAGGCCAAGATGAATCTGACATGGAGTGCACTGATGCACAGCCGCTGATGGATGATTCTGCTGGTACATTCACTCAGAGCACTACATTGTCCTCGCAGTGTACAGAGACAGATTCTGACCCTGATGAGACTCAGGTGCCCCTTCCCGCACACTATACCACCATACATGGTGACACAGAGGAAGGTGCACATGACATAGAAGAGGAGGTGATGGATGACCCAGTTGTTGACCCAGATTGGCATCCATTGGGGGAAGAGGGTGCTGCTTCCAATAGCTCAGATGAGGAGCATCCACAGCAGACATCGACATCGCAACAGCTGTTATCTGGCAGGCCCGGAGCACTCCAAAGACAGGTTCCAAACATCAAAAGAGTTGCTGGACAGCTTGTCCAGAGGGTCAAAAGATCACAGCGTGCTAGGCCGCAAAATGTCTGCCAAAGTAGGAAGAGTGCAGTGTGGCACTTTTTTGAACAAAATCCTCATGATCAGGCCAAGGTTATCTGACAGAAGTGCGCAAAGACCTTTAACCGAGGGAAAAATCTGAAAAATTTGAATACCAGTTGCATGCTTAGACATTTAACCAGCATGCACTTGCAAGCGTGGACACAACACCAAACCTCAAGTGCCACATGTGCAACTGATCACAACGAAGGTAGTCAGCAACGCTACATTGTTTCCCCCACTGTAAGCCCACCGGTTAGCACAGCAGCAAATGTTGAGGTGTCGTTGCAAGACCACAGCAGTCAGGGAATCCCACTGTTATATCAACGAAAGACTGATTCTAGGCCATCAGAAAGAACACCAACTCCATCACCATCATCAACCCTCTCTCAGTCCACCCTGTCCACCGCTACTTCCACCATATGCAGCTCTCAAGTCCAGCTCACCCTCCCAGACACTATGAGTAGGTCAAGAAAGTACTCAGTCTCTCATCCGCGTACACTGGGTTTGAACGCCCACATTGCCAAACTAATCTCGTTTGAGATGATGCCCTTTCGGTTGGTGGAAAGCACAGCTTTCCGCGAACTCATGGCCTATGCAGTACCACGCTATGACCTACCCAGTCGCCACTTCTTCTCTCGCAAAGCCATCCCAGCCCTCCACCATCATGTGAAAGACCGCATTGTCCATGCACTCAAGCAGTCAGTGAGCGGAAAGGTGCACCTCACAACTGATGCATGGTCCAGTCGGCATGGCCAGGGCCGTTACGTGTCCATCACTGCGCACTGGGTTAATGTGGTGGATGCAGGGTCCACAGGGGACAGCGGTGGTGGGACAGTGCTGCCTAGCCCACGGTATAGGAAACAGTTGGCTGTAGGCGTTCGACCCTCCTCCTCCTCCTCCTCCAGAAGCGAAAGCTCGTCCACAGAGCGCAGTCGTACGAGCACTCCATCTGCAGCTGCCACTGTTGCACATGATGTGTCCCCCTATCGAGCAGCTAGTGGAAAGCGTCAGCAGGCTGTGTTGCAGATGATGTGTTTGGGCGACAGACACACCGCCGAGGTGCTGGCCGAGTACTTGAAGCGACAAACTGAGTCATGGCTGGGCAGTGTACATCTTGAGGCAGGCAAGGTAGTTAGTGATAACGGCCGTAATTTTGTGGCAGCCATAGCCCTTTCAAAACTCAGCCACATACCTTGCTTGGCTCACACCTTGAACCTGGTGGTGCAGTGCTTCCTCAAAAATTATCCGGAGTTAACAGCCCTGCTCCAGAAGGTGCGAAGACTGTGCACGCACATCCGCCGGTCGCCTGTACACTCCGTTCGTATGCAGAAGCTGCAGCGATTGCTCCACCTTCCCAACCACCGCCTCATTATCGACATTGCAACAAGGTGGAACTCCACCCTGCACATGGTGGAGCGGCTGTGCGAGCAGAGGCAGGCCATAATGCATTTGTGGGAGGATACACGGCCAGGCACTTTGAGAGCAGACATGGAGTTGACAGGTGTGCAGTGGTCGAAGCTGAAAGACCTTTGTAAAGTCCTTCAGTGTTTTGAGGAATGCACACGGCTGGTAAGCGCAGACGACGCCATCCTAAGCATGAGCATCCCACTTATGCGTCTGCTCATGCAAACTTTGACGCACCTTAAGGAGCAGGCGTCTGCAGCCAATGTTGATGAGGAGGAAGAGGAGGAGGGAATCCTTGATGACATTCAGCCATTGTCTGCTCAGGGACCTCTCCTGGACGAGGTGGAGGAAGAAGAGGAGGAGGAGGATGATGATGGGGATGATTACTTAGGGGAGGAGGATGCATCTCGTGGGGCAAGTGAAAATGTTGGCGTGGCAAGGTCTGGTACAGGGTTTGTGCGTGACTGGAGGGATGTGGATTTGCCAGAAAGTGCTCCTCCACCCAGCACTCGCAGTGCATCATTGACACCGGGAACATTGGCCCACATGTCAGATTATGCCTTGCGGATCCTAAAAAGGGACCCCCGCATTGCCAAAATGATGAACGATGACGACTACTGGTTGGCCAGCATCCTGGATCCACGCTATAAAGGCAAATTACAAAACATCATGCCACACGAGAACCTTGACCTAATATTGGCTAATAAACAAGCAACTCTGGTAAATCGGTTGCTTGAGGCATTCCAAGCACACAGCAGCGGTGATGGTTCTCACACGAGCCGTACGGGCCGGGGGCAGCTTGGCAGAGGTGTTCGTGGTGCACACAGCAGAAGTGGCGTTGGAGACAGGGGTTTCATGACAATGTTGTGGACTGATTTTTCAAATACCGCTCACACAACTGGTAATACTGCATCGATGGAAAGTGACAGGAGACAGCAGTTGTCAACTATGGTTACAAACTTCTTTTCCTCCCATATCGATGTTCTCCCACACAGGTCATTCCCCTTTGACTATTGGGCCGCTAAACTGGACACCTGGCCTGAATTGGCCCAATATGCCTTACAGGAGCTCGCTTGCCCAGCTGCAAGTGTGCTATCGGAAAGAGTCTTCAGTGCAGCTGGATCAATCCTGACAGAAAAAAGGACCCGTCTGTCAACCCAAAATGTGGATGATCTAACCTTCATTAAAATGAACCACGCATGGGTTTCCAAGGATTTTGTCCCACCTTCCCCTGATGACACATAGGGTGACAGAAAAATGGCTTGCTTTGGTCCACCTCTTCCTGGTACTTCACCTATTTCGCCTTTTGCATCAGCTGAATGTCCAACATCAACATATGCCACTTTCTAAAACTCCCTAACTGTGCTGCCTCCCCCCCCATGGCCGGGGTCACCACCTACCGCACGACACCGTGCGAGTGCCGTTGCCCTGGACAGGTGGGTAGGCCGACTCTTGGGCGCAGGCACTGGCACAGGGTCCCTCATAGTGCAATCAAGTGTCTCTGACGGTGGTGGTGCACACCCGCCGTCAGACACACCGCTGTACTATGAGGGGCCCAGTGCCAGTACCGACGCCCACGAGTGGGCCCCCCTTGCTTGGGCAGGGCCCCAGCATTTGCAATCTTTACCTCTCCCTGCTCCTCCGCTGTGTAATCTGGGCCGTCAAATCCATACTGTGCCTGACACCGTCTGAGCCTGCCTCCTGAGACATATATTTTGAATGTGTACGCTATCCATACATGTTATCCAGGGATACGGTACCCTTTCTAACCTTT